>NC_135311.1:20792720-21464908 GCF_048772815.1 Callospermophilus lateralis
CTATAGGTGGACACATATGCACACACAGCTTGGTTTCCTGCACACACTTACACACACACACATTTACACACACACACACACACACACACACACACACACACACAGTTTATTCTCAGGGACCTGCCAGAATCTAAACTCTTATCTGTTCTAGCTAGGGATGGAATAGTAGCACTGAGGGTTTATAGTATGTCGTCTCTTACCAAAGAGCTCTTCTAGGATTTTTGCTTATAGTGAAGATTTTATGCACCAGCTCTTTAAGGTTTAGGCTTTTGAAAGTTTGTTTCTTGAAGGTTAGAAGACTTGTCTCTGCTTTTCCTATATGAATCATCCCTGCCTGAGGGCAGTGAATACTGCTGACTGAACAGAGGGAGGGCAGAGTATAAACAGAACTGGTGAAGGAGGGAGTGGGAAGCCCCATTTGACTGTGGATCAGGAGCACACTTTGTTGGAAGATTTTAGGAATTCCAGGTTGTACAGAACCAAGGGCAGACTTAAATGCTCTTGGCCCATAGAGCAGATGTGGGGAACTCTGACGGATAGCACATGCTTTAAGAGATGGCTCAGGGTCACTGGGGACAGGCAAGGGTCATCTGCTTGGGCACTAAGCTTTTTCACTAAGGCTATGCAAGTGAAAAAATGGGACTTGGCTTTAGGTTAGAAACTGGTCAGTTCCGTGTGGGCTTTTAATTTCTTTATTCAAAACTATTATAGTTTCCTTCATATAAGATGCTTTGTGGCGGGAACCCGCCTATGACTCATTTTATAGACTAATCCTATAATTGAGAGTACACACCAAATGGCCTAAGACACCCTCATGGAAAGATGAGCTCTCCACTCTCCATGTGGGAACCCATGTGTGTGCAGGGGTTACTCAACCTTCCTGAATCCTACTTCAGATGGCTATGAGTTCCTGGAGATCCTGAAACAGGTTGCCCGGGACAACACTGACAACCCTGACCTGAGCATCGTGTGGATCGACCCAGATGACTTTCCTCTGGTAAGTGGCTCAGGCCAGGGCCCCATTTCTGGTCACCTTCAGTCTCATGTTTGTGTGTAGCATGAGGCTCTCAAGCATGGAGGAGGAGATAAAATAAGCCCAGGGGCCACCCCTTGTGGTGTGGGAGATCCTGGCTCATGGGAGAGCATTGAACTTGGGGCCTGGTGCAGTCACTGAAATGGCCAGACTCACTACTGTTCTCAGAACCCAGAGTTAGGAGTTGGAGACTCTCAGAGAGACCCACCCAAGTGAGCAGGTTGGATTCCTTCTGCCATTCTCCATCGATACCCCTCATCCTACTACTGCCCCTCCCTGTAACTCCTTTCATTTTCTGGGTGAGGACCATCATTTTTGTGGGAAGGGGGTACCTGGGATTGAACTGAAGGGCACTCAACCACTGAGCCACATCCCCAGCCCTATTTTGTATTTTATTTAGAGTTAGGGTCTTACTGAGTTACTTAGGGACTCGCCTTTGCTGAGGCTGGCTTTGAACTTGTGATCCTCTTGCCTCAGCCTCCTGAGCTGCGGGGATTACAGGCATGCACTGCTCTGGCCAGCAGGGACCATCATTTTGAAGCAACTTGAATTACTACATAATAAAATCCAGAGATTAACATTTTTTGTAGAGTTAAGAACTTGGTGGAGAGACCTCTTTGAAGGCATAGACCATGCCTACCTCATCCATGATACGTCCCCTAGGAGCTGGGGAGTATCTAACATGTATTAAAGGTGCGAGAACCTTAGAGTCCGAACTCTAACCGGTGTCAATGATCACGCTTGGCTTTAAAAAGAATAAAGAGAATTTGTATGGTACGTGAGTCCGGTAGTAATGATTATGAATATAGATAATGCCCTCTACTGGGTATCTGCAACTGCAGGGAGTTCTGTCCGCGCATCATCACAACTCCTCCCCTCAACAACCCTGTGACACAGGTGCTATCATGATCTCTATCAGACAGATGAAAAGAATGACAGCTGAAGAGATCTGCCAGCTAGGTCCATGGTGATCATTTCCAGTAGAGCTAACTGCACGTAATGAGTATAGGTTATCATTCAGTAAATGAAAACTCTATCTCCCAGGGATCAATATTAGTTGTGTAGGTTATAAATGATGATTAAATACAGAAAATCATGAATACTATGATTAAATACAGAACATTGAGGGATATAATGATCTCAAGTGTCCTGATATCCAATCCTGTGTGGAGATGGGTGAATCAAAGGCAGGGACTTCAATGACACTTGAAGCCAGTGTTATAATTCTGAGTAATTCTAGAAAGTCCTGGCCATCTATGACTGAACAGAGCACAGCTTTTTTTTTTTTTTTTTTTTTTTTTTTTTTAATTTGCTTCTGCCTGGTTGTATTTCTTGCTCGTCTTACTATTTTGTCATGTAAGCTTGTCGATAATCTGCAATTCTCTTGATCACTTCTGTGTGTTTGACTTGGTTTTTGCAAAGGAGTAAGCTTCACACTATTGTGATTTCCAGATTCCTGAAAATCTCAGTGCTCACCAGTCCCTATATTTCCCTGGGACACCTTTTACCACAGGGTGTCTCCATTTTCTCAGCCCAGTGGCCTCTGGCTCCTGAAGTCCTGTCCCAGATATTTGTCCACATGGAGCCCAAGCCTGGCTGAATGAAGAAATCTTCCTCTTATTTATTTTTTATTCCAATTTATGGTAGATCACTGCTTTTTTTTTTTTTTTTGGCCATTTCTTGTAGCAAAGTGGCACAAGATAAGGGATTTTTCTCGAATGGAACACTGAGAGAGAGATGGAGGGAAACAGCTCTTTCATCACCCTTGAACTATAAAAGAGCCACAAGTAATTTGGGAATCAATGTTGGACCATCTCTGTAATTTTCTTCCTTACAGCTGTAGAAGCTTTTATATTATATGTTTTCGGAGTTTGGGCTATGACATCTTTTATTAAGTGCTTATTTAAAGTGCCTGAGGGCTGGGGCCAAGTCTTCAATTTCCTAAGTACCCACAAGTGTGCGGAAGACCTTGAACCAATGGTGACCCAGTTACTATGGTAGAATGGCAGGTGAGTCCAGCCATAAAAAGTGGCTTTAACAGGGATCACCCTCTGCTTGCTGTCTAATCTGATTTTTTTTGTTATTGTTGTTGCAGCTTGTTGCTTACTGGGAGAAGACTTTCAAGATTGATCTATTCAAGCCACAGATTGGGGTGGTGAATGTGACAGACGTGAGTATCCCCCAGGAAGGTTTGCTCAGGCACCCTCAAGGGGCATGGTTTGCTGCTCTGTGGCCCAGACTGTGAGATCATCAGCTGCTTTAGAGACGGGCAGAACCCTTGGCCCTGCCTGAGCTCGGGAAACTTGCCACTGTGGCCAAACCTGGTCTCTGAAGCCAGTCTTAAGCTACAGTTCCATGGCTTTGCTCTCTGGGTACATTCCTTTGCTTTAGACCAGCCTGGTCCAACTCATCAATCTATAATCTTCCACCCAAGAAAATTCTCCTTCCCAACGCCAGACAACAAGGTCTATTCACATAGGGGGGCCCACACCTGGAGCAATCATTGCATCCTCAGCGAGGGGTAGTTGTGATGCAGAAGCTCATGCAGACAGCTGCCCCACAGCTGGAGAACATGAAGAGAAGGAAGAAAATCCTACACAGTTAAGGGGATTCTTCTCACAGTTCAGATGCTGATGAACTAAGGTGAGAAGAACCAGTGAGCTGGACGGGCAGAGTGTGAGGAATTTCAGACCTCAGCCCAGACTCTGATGCAATTCCACCATAACAAGTGAGGACAGATTCCACCAGGCAAACAGCAGACAGAAACGATGATCACCAGAGCCCGCATTAGAGCCATAGTAATTGAAGTCAACTGTCTTGTGAACAGGGACCATTAGCAATGTCCTCTCGCCCTGTTGTTAGTTGTTCAATCACCCAGGGAGCTCTACATTCATTTACTTTGTAAACTGCTTTTAAAATTAGTAATAATAAGAAATAATTTTTAAAAATATGCTTTCTGGGCTTGGTGGTGCATGTCTGTAATCCCAGAGACTTGGGAGGCTAATGCAAGAGGATTGCAAGTTGGATTGCCAACTTCAGCAATTTAGTGAGACCCTGTCTTATCATAAAAAATAAAAAAGGCTGGGGATATAACTCAGTGGTTTAATCTCCAGTACCTAAATATAAATAAATGAATATATGTTCAAGTTAAGACAATTTAAATAAAATGGGGGGGGGTATAAATGAAATAGTAGGATAATAAATGAAAAGGAAAAGTGGGTTTATTTCCCCTCTCACTTCCCTAACTTCATCCCTAGTCCCATTCCTTGACAAATCATTGGTTCTTGTTACATTGGGTTTGTTGTTATTTTGTTTTGTTCTGTTTTGTTTCGGCAATACTG
This sequence comes from Callospermophilus lateralis, assembly GCF_048772815.1. Taxonomy (NCBI): domain Eukaryota; kingdom Metazoa; phylum Chordata; class Mammalia; order Rodentia; family Sciuridae; genus Callospermophilus; species Callospermophilus lateralis. The sequence goes on from NC_135311.1 coordinate 20,797,095, forward strand.
GGGATTGAACCCAGGGGCACTTTACCACTGAGCCATATGTCCAGTCCTTTTGATTTTTAATTTTAAGATAGGGTCTTGCTAAGTTGCTTAGAGCTGCGCTAAGTTGCTGAGGCTGGCTTGGAACTTGCAATCCTCCTGCCTCAGCCCCCACCTCCACCCTGCCAGGAGCTGGGAGTGTAGGCATGCACTACCATGCCTGCTGGTTGCTGCATGAGTATCCTACCAGAAATTTCACATACGTGTACAGCCATTGGGCAGTGGGATGCACATTTCATTTTATGTCACACGAACAGGGCATTGCACATACCATTCTGCACCTTGGCATTTAACAATGTGTACATATTCCTGATAGGTGTAAGAGACATGGGGGCCACTCCACACAGCTGCTTGGAACCTTCTGGTCTGGCCTTGCCCTCATGCACTTGCTCACTGGTTGGTTCATTGTGTCCCCTGCTGCAGGCGGACAGTGTCTGGATGGAGATTCCAGACGATGATGACCTGCCCACCGCGGAGGAGCTGGAAGACTGGATTGAGGATGTGCTTTCTGGAAAGATCAACACTGAAGATGATGACAATGAAGACGAAGATGATGACGATGATAACAACAATGACGAGGAGGACGATGAGGATGACGATGATGATTCTGATGAAGAGGAGAATGATGACAGTGATGATGATGATGATGAATAGCTCCAACTCCAAGTGGTTCTGGATGAAGACAAAATCCCAGCCACCTCCAGCCTTATGATGGCCAGGGTGGCAGAGAGCAGCCCCGCCTCACACCTAGCCAACTCTGTTCCTTTTCCCAACAATGTCTCCCACATCATCAGGAGCAGTACAGTTCAGCAGATGCCTTTTCAAATCCAGCAGTCCAACGGAGAGGCATGTTCCCATGTTGACCTGTCCTGACTGTCACACAACAGTTCTGGTTCTTTCCTAGACCATCCAGGGTCCTAGCCAGTCTGGGCAGAACCATCTCCTATCACCTCTACTTAAGTTTACTTGTCACCTTTGACTGTGCCAGTAACAGAGATGACCCTAATTCACAAGCACGGTGTGACCTTGCCGTCAGAGCCCACGGAGGGCACACTATTTATCAATTCAGCCCCCAGACCTAGAACATCGGGGGACTCTGACCGGAGCCCTTGGATGGCTATTGAGAGGCCTCAGGACTTCTGTTTAGGTGTCACTGTCATTTCCAGGCTATTCGGATGCTGGGGCGGGAGGTTGATTTGCTCTCTGAACTTCCTACCAGGTGACAAGTCTCACGTATTCAGCAGCAGTGGGGAAGAAGGGAAGAGACGGGAGGCTCAGAGGCTCTTTATTTTTCTCCTGGGAATGGGCTCATGTCTTGGCGTGGATCAGCTGGCCCCTTTAGTCTGAGCAGGGCATTGAATACCCCTTCTCCGTGCTGCTAGGGAGCCTCCCCACGTAAAGGTCGCTTTATCCAGTGGTCAGTTTATCAGCACTCCCACAGTTGACCAGGGCAATAAAATAATCGGAGTTCATAATGATGCCCTGAGGCCATGGGGAAAGGGGGTAAAAAAAACAAGACCCAAAGTGCCTTCTGAACTGTCTAAAAGTTACGTTATGCTTGATAGGTTTAGTATTAAGTGTGCAGTAAAATTTCTAATTTATTTTCTCAATCTGTTAACAAATATAAGATAGTATGCAATTTTTTTGAAATTAGGGCAATCCTTTTGTGGAATAGTAGTTAACTAATGGTCATTAAACTCGTATTTTGAAAATGTTGAGACTATCTTGAAAATTCTGTCTTGGCTTTTCGGATTCCATTCATTCTCCTTTGGTCCAGTCCTTCCTTTCTATTCCTTCTCTGTTTTGTTGGTGTTTTTTCACTGTCTCTGCACTCTGTCCACTCGTCCATGGCAATATCACCCTTGCAGATCAACTACCACCTGTGTGCTACTCCTTTCCAATATAGCTCTCTAACCTTGACTTCTTTCTTGCCTTAGTTGTAGATCCACTTGCTCAACTGCCTCTGGTCATCTTGGTTCTAATGCACTTCACACACTTCAAACTCAACACAACACAACATGTAGTTATTACCGTCCACCCGAAACAGCTTCTCCTCCTTCTCATGGAGTCCCAGTTTGGCCATCTCTATCGTTGTCTGTGCACCCTGTTCCCTTCTGCTTCCATGGCATTTTGTGCATGCTCTCGGTCATGACATTTATCACTTTAATTATAACCTATATTTGCTCATCTGTCCTTTCACTAAATTGCAGGCTCCCTAGAAGCAAGAAATTTACTTATCTTTGACTCTCCGGTACTTAGTACTTTGCTCATCACAAAGTAGGTGCTCCTCTATGGAGCTAATAATTGTAGAGCTATAATTTCCCAGCACTACTGGATAATGGACCTTATAGAGTGTATTAGGCAGCTTGGGCTGCTATAACAGAAGACCACAGATCCAGTGGCTTAAGCAACAGAAAATTTTCTCATAGTTCCAGAGGTCAGAAGTCCAAAATGAAGTTGCCAACAGGCTTGGTTCCTGGTAAAAGCTCTCTTCCTGGCATCTATATCCTGGTAAGGCCTTTCCTCAGCAGAGACAGAGACAGAGAGAGGGGGCACAGGCAAGTTCTGATGTCTCTTCCTCCTCTTATGAGGATACCTGTCCTATCAGATTGGGCCCCATCCTTATGACTTTATTTACCTTTGATTTCCTCCTTAAAGCCCAATACAGTCACATTGGGGGTTAAGGCTTGAACATAAATTGGGGGAGCACACTTTGGTCTACAACACAGGGCCTCATTATGTATGTATTTTTCCTCTCACAAAATCAGGGAGATGCTCTTCAAGCTGTACTGTGTTGCTATCTACCCAGGCCCAGTCACCCTAAATAAGCTCTTAGAGAAGGAACTTTACAAAGCAGTCCATGATGCTAATCCTTCATGCAGCCAAGAGTGTGGTCCATAATGAATGTGGTCTCTATTTCACAGACAGAGAAAATTTCCTTGTTCTCAGAGGCCTGAGAAATGTGCATTCAGTTAAAATCTTGTTATGGTGCTCCCACATTAGAATCACGAGGAGTTAAGCCAGTCCTGTCTGTAAGTCCTAGGGCCTTTTAGTCTTAACGTTTTAGGTTGGCAGTCATGGAACATTTGTTATGTACCTAGAGTGCTATGTTAAGTGCTTCACGTGTGTTATCTCATTCTCATTTAATCCTCAGCGGTTTATGAGACACATCTTGCTATTGTCCTTATTTTACAGACGAGGAAACTAAGACAAAGGACTCAAGTAGTTTTCCCATGATCACACAAACACTTTGAAGGAATGTAAATGCAACCCCATTTTTTTTGTTTACAAGGATTTAAATTAAATTGATTCATTAAAGATCAAAGGATTGCTTATTTTTCTTAGATACTGTGCAAAGATGGACTCAGTGAATTTCCCACAATATTTTTTATTGCTAGAACCAAATGCCCCTTTTTCTTTCATTCTGAGACCATAATCAACTTAAATAACATTTGAAATGTGGACTAATTAGAAACACAAGATTTGGCCATGCTGTTGGAAAAAGAAAAAAAAGAGATCAGATTCATTATGTTATCCAGAATGAACATTTTTAATGTATTACTGGTTTTTTTTTTTTTTTTTTTTAAATCCCAGAACTTGAAATGAACTTGTCTCTTCTGTAACAAGCTTGTGTCCCATTCAGGTCCTTGGGAATTTCATCATGTTAATATTATTCATTATAATAATGGTTTTTGATCCACAGACCCTGACAACCCAGATTCCTCTTAAATCCTGGTTCCTGAGGCTCTGTCTGAAAACGTAACATTTCCAACAAGGTTTTGCAGCCCTGTGAAGTGAGCATCAGGATCACACTCAAGTTTATTTTAGAAAACACAGACACCTCTCACCAGCCCAGAGCTATGGCCATGCCATCCCCAAAGCTGGGTACTGAACATCTCCATAGTCACGGGGACTGACACAAGCCAAGGTTGGGGACCACCCGACTTCCCACTTGATTGGGTCATCTTATCCCACCTGTGGCTTCCCCACTTCCTCTCTCTGTGGCCTGGCCTCTCTGAGTTCTAAGCCTTGAGTCCACTGCCCCTGGCAAGCTTCCTCTGTGTGTCCCTTGGGCATCTGGGATCCACAAAGCTTTGGGGCTCTAAAGCGATTTCCTTAAACGGTAGCTCTCTTTCTAAGATATGTACCAATTGAAAAATTAGGTCAAAAATATCCGAAATATCACCGTTATTATGGAAAAGCAGAACTGAGGAGACTAGAGTTTAAGAAAAGGCACTTCCCAGTTTCCTGCCCCCCAGTGAGCCTGCCTAAGGAGGATGGAAAGGCTAGACCCCCCACATAGGAACTTCACCCTTAGAAACCTGGACAAGAGGTGGTCACCTACTAACAAGGACAGCAATCAGGGCTAGAAAAACAGCCCAGCAGCATTTTGGAAAAGGTCCATCTTCGTAAAGCAGGGTGGTGGGAAGGGGCACCCCCCTTTGACAGTGTTCAAGCCAGAAGCCCTAGGGCCCTTCAGTGCCTCTCATTTCTGCATCTGGTGGAGAGCAAGCTCTGCCCTCCTCTCTTCCACCACCATTACTACATTGACAGGGCTTTTTTTCTTTCATCTGGATTCCTTCAAGGTTCCAACTGGTCTCCCAGCTCCAGTCCAGACTGTGTACTGAAGTCAAGTGATCATTCCACAGCAGAAAATTGATCACGCCATGCTCATGCTTGACATTTTTTAATGGCACTCTATTCCTGATATGCTATGCCATCCTGATAGATGTCTAAACATTATTTTTTAGCTTAAGAGGCCAAATAGTAAACTCTGAATGGAAACATTTTGACTGCCAAACGTGGAGTCTAGGATATGGGGTCTGAGGTTGGGGAGGAGATACAAGTATGTCTTGTAAAAACCCAAAGTCCTCCGAGTGTCTTTCCTCCCTATGAGAAGAGCCAAGTCTGAGTGGCACTGAGTCTAGTGATACCAGGCTCACAGGTTAGAGAAGCACTGGATAGCTGGGGTGACCTCCACTGTATACATGGATCACACATGGAGTGTTCATTTTAGGATTATGGCATCCAACTACCTAGTTCAGGATTACGACACCCACTTGTTATTTTAGCAGAAGTCAAGTTAGCACCACTGGCAAAAGATAGGGGCAAAAGTCAGTTTCCTCTGTAGGACTTCTAAGATCAATATGAGCTGCTTCCCATCACATCTCTCATGCTATCTCCCACTCCCTAACCCTCTAATCTTAGAACCTGAAGTTGGCAGAAGCCACCTGGTTACTTAAAACCTCCAAGCCTTGTGGTTCGTGCCCTTCTGTCTGTTGGAATGCCTGTCCTGCCCTGGCAAATTCCTGGCTGTCTTACACCTTGACTCTTTTTCAGTCATGCCTCAGGCAAAATGGCCATTTCCTTCATTGAATCCTCACTTCATCCTGTGCAGCCTTCTCTTATGGAATCTCCAACGGATTGACCATTCATTCCCCAGCATGTGTTTCTCACTTGTTAGTCTGAAATTAACCTTAGGGAAAAGACAGGCTGATTTGGTTACATCTTCAGTGCCTAAGTTTTGATAGGTACTTAACAAATCTTATCTGTCTAAATACTCTTTAATCACAATGCGAAGCGAATTTTATAATGATTATCTCTAATAAGAATATGCAAAAAACCCCAAATCTAGTGATTATTGAAGGTAAATCTTATCAGAAAAAGATTTTTAGCCACATACCATCATCTATTCAGATTTTCTTAGAATAGCTAATTGCTACATAACTTTTGCTACATAAGTGGGAACAGAGCATCTCCTTGGTTTAGTTAGTGAGAAAATTTCTAGTGTAGGATAGTCTATTTTTCTGAAGTGAGTAAAGTCTTTCAAAACAGCCATCATGAGAAGTAAAGCAGACTGGGGTGGCGGGGGGGAAGGAGAAGTGCCAAGCCCCACACTCTGGGAGTGGGTTGGCTGTAGCCATTTACTTAATGCATCCACAGACCCAAATGTTTGCAAGGTGAATTAACAATCTCTTTGGGGATTAATATGAAAATTTAACAATCTGAACTCTTTAGAGCAGTGATGACTAGAATTCTTAATGATAATCTTGGGACCTCATAAAACTCTAATAATTCCCCCCAAATCATCTACAGTTAGATTGTAGCTGGTAGTTTTGGCATTGAGCATACTATCATGTTCTCATTTGAATAAACATTTGCTCATTCAAAAATTCAACAGATATTAGAATAAGATATACTCCATGTATGGATAATATGTCAAAATATTCTCTATTGTCATGTATATCTAAAAAGAGAAAAAATAAAAGGATGGATCCTTAAATCTAACCATGTGCAGGTGACTGAAGGCAAAAATGTGGGGGTGAATGGAAGAATTGATCAGAAAGCTAGGGAGGAAAATAAACATTTGAGGCACCTTTGTCTGTTCTACAAATGCATCTTCATCTCGCCCAAGACATTGTGAAGTCTCAGACCACAGAAGAACATGCAGATGCGAACACAGTGTGCTCACCCAAAAGTCAACGACAATTTTGGATTGTCCATGCCCATGTGAGCCTGTGTGATTACAGAATACTTTCAGGAACACCAATGGGGAATCGCCTCATGTCTCCTACAGCAGGGATCCCACCCATGCACACCCTCCTCCTAGGGGGCTTTCTCTGGCTCTTGCTTTACCTGGTGCCATCCTAATATCCCTCACTCCACTTCCATGATCTGATGGTGTATCATCTGAGATTCTTAAAAAGCCTCCAAATTCTATAGCTACGTCATGGGTAATGAATAAAAAGAAGGGCCTTTGGTTTCTATCTGCATATGGCTTCAGTCTTTTCTCTAGCAGGGTTTGCATGCACAGTTATGAACTGTGCACATCTTGGCCGATGGCCCAGAGAAAAAGCTTATCAATAATCTGCACAATGAATATCTTCAAGTCAGTTGCTTTCTTTGATCTTTGACCATGCAACTGATAAGAATATAATCGTGTACTATCAACATTCCATGTAGGTAAAGGATATCTGAGTTTAGCAGTAGGTAATTATCAACATTTCTCTGTCAAATAATCAAGTTCTCTTTAAACAGACCTACCTAAAATAAGTAATTTAAATTGAATTGCCAAGCAAGCCACTCACAAAAACAATCCAATACTCACCCTTCACCCCAATCCAGGGTCTGGCACTTTTCCTCTTTAATTGACTCAGTATCTTTTTCAGTTGATTTACTCAAAATCAAAAGGCCTGCTTCATCTCCAAGTTTTAGGGCCTAAGGTTTCCATTTTTAGTTATCCATTCATTCAAAACATTTTCTTCACCATAAAATGATCATAAAAAGCAACCAGTAGTTTTTGCTGCAATAGTAATTCTACTTTCCAAATCTATTAAACTGTCTTGGTTTTCATAAAAACATGACAGGTTGTTGTTTTGGTTTGGATGTGAGGTGTCCCCCAAAAGCTCATGTGTGAGACAATGGCAAGAAGGTTTGGAGGAGAAATGATTGGGTTAGGAAAGCCTGAACCCAATCAGTGGATTAATCATCTGATGGGGTTAACTGAGTGGTGACTGGAGGCAGGTAGGGTGTGGCTGGAGGAGTTGGGTCCTTGGGGGCACACCTTTGGGGTGCATATTTTTTATTTGGTGAGTGGAGTCTCTCTCTGCTGCCTGACCATCATGTGAGCTGCTTCCTTCTGCCATACTCTTCCGCCATGAGGTTCAGTCTCACCTCAAGCCCCAAGGAATGGAGCCAGCTGTCTATGGACTGAAACCTCTGAAACTGTGAGCCCTTAAATAAACTTTTCCTCCTCTACAATTGTTCTGCTCAGGTTCTTTTGTCACAGCAGCGAAAAATGCTGACTAAAATGGTTGTCTTTAAGAGGAAATCAAATTTATGCAAGAGTGAAAATGTTCCCTTACAAAAAAAACTTTTTAGATTGAAATAATCACACAAAAGAAAGAAACAATATACAATTTGGGATTTCAGTTTATTTTTCCATGTTTACAGAATAAAAAATGTAAAGTGTAAAATGTTTTATGGTTAATTGAGATGTGGGGAGGGCTATCACTGGAGGACCCAAAAGGGAACAAAGTAACTTGGATACCAGCTATACCATGACCATGACAGATGCTAGGAGAAGAGGCTTCGTAGCATAAACTTGGAGATGTAAATGGACTTGCATAGATGATTGCTGGTGTCTAACTCATTCATTTGCACATTTAGGAATGTCCCAATAGAGCCCACCACCCACAGCTCACACTCAGACTGTCTTATACATATAGTGACCAGTGACCTTCAGCAAAGCCAGTTTGCAAAACTGTCCCTCCTAGTTACAAAGTACAGAACTAATTGGAAAGAACATAAAAGGTCACTGACCACATTTTCTGCAATTGACTCCATCAGAAATAGATAGAATGATTTTATCACTGAACTTTCTGGTTGATGCTGGAGTAGAATTTCAGAAATGTGGAGTCCTGCTAACAAAAGCAATTGTCAATTAATCTCTTCTCAAATAATCCCTGGCCCAGGCCTCTCTGGGCCTCTCATTAGCACCATTGTCGAGGATGTGACAACCACAAAGTGAGTCAACTACCCTGGGGAGTCAGTATATGTCCTACATCATCCTTGCTGGTGATCTGCCCTCTATGCAATAGTTGTATATATAAATGACAGCTTAGAAATCAAATCTGGTTAAACACGTCAAAATTTAGGGGTACCAGAGTAAAATCATCATAAAATAAGGAATTATCATTAAAGTTTAGTTTTTCTTATGTTCCACCTAAGTACTAACACATAAGTACTAGTACTGACACAATACTAAGTACTTAGTACTAAGCACTTAGTACCTAAATACTAAGATATAATACTTCAATTTTCTGTGTATGTCGGAATATTTCTGTATTTCTGGAACTGAGGGGCACTTGCACACGAAAGCAATGGCTACCCCTTTCTTCCTGGTCCCTAGAACAGTGATGAATGTGCATCTATCTAAATCTCCCACAATAAGTTGAACTAGACTTGTCACCTGCAGATCAGATGCTGCGGTCCCATAACTAATTCCCTGAGCAATACTTCCTTGCCCTCTCGGATGAATCTTTCCTAGATTTCTTTGGGTTTAAAAACTCCTAAAGGATGAGCAACTTCACAAATGAAAGCTCCTGGCCACAAGTGAAATTTCAGATAAATAGAAACACATGTAAGTCCAGGCGGCTGCACATTCAAATATTGTGGTCCACATCCAAATCCAGTGCCAAAAGAAGTACCTAAGACACAGTTCAGATAATAGCTTGGGGGCTTGTTGCATTTGTCCCCGGGGCTTAAGAGAAAAGTCTTTTATTCTAAGTTAAAAATGCTGATGTTTCTGCGGGAGACATAACTGGTAGGCTGGTAGTGCCACATTGAAAGCAAACTCTTCTGTGCTGCCTCAGGCTTTAGGAATCTTGGGGAGACTCTAACAATGCATTAAAGAGATTTATTTCAAACTGGGTTACCTAAGAAGAAATGGGACAGGACTTAACAAAAGGACTCACAGAGTCCTAAAGTCTGATTTTATTCAGTAGTTTTACATTTCTTAGCCACCCTTTGAAAGCTCATCTTCATTCTGTAGAAGCCACCCTGAGAGATGGGCCCGCCACCCTCCCTCTCCTGCCTCCCACTGAAACAAGCAGCTGGGCAGAAAATGGTTGACGCACAACTGAATCAAAAACTTAAAAATAGTGCCCCACCCGAGTCCTATTTTCTGTCTGTTTTGTCAAGTCCTGAGGGCAGGTGTGGGGAAGTAGTGGGATGCAAATTGCTTGCTGAGAACACTCAGCAAGGAGCCATGCCAAGATCCCCAGGCTCCAGACCTCCCAGGCTGCCCTGCAGACAGCCTCTCTCCCACCAGGGCTGAGCATGATGGTGTCCGGTGTCCTTGCACCAGGAGGAGGCCAGGCCAGGTGCACCAAAGGCCCCGATGCCCATTCTGCACCCAAGGCCCAGAGGGATTCTGCCCAAGCCAGCAGGGAGGGGAGGAAGGTGGGGAGGCAAAACTCCAGGTGGCTGCTGGGACCAACAGCACTCCTGTGTCTGGCAGCAGCTGCAACACTGGCTGTCTGGCAGGCTCTCCAGCAAGAAAGGGGCCTTTTTGAGTTCTTTCCATGGACTACCCCAGGAAACCTTCTGGCCTAAGGGAGAAAATTGAAGGAACTATATAGTGTGAACCTCAAGTTGAAAGAAGTGATCCTGGCTCCCAAGCAATGCCCCACTGCAGGTTCTGATGCAAGGTGTGTCTCTAGGTCCCTCCTCCACATTCAGAAATGCCAAGCCACTTGGGGCATGCTTTGGGGTACAGTGGACAGAGAGGAACTGGTATCAAACGCCTCTTTAAAATTCCACCTACTGGCCATGAGTCAGTCCTTGGGCAAGTCCCTTCCTGTCTGACCTTCCTTTTTTTCTCACCTGCAAAACTGAGTAATTCCTATCTCAAAAGAATGTGGGGATTGCAAGGCTGTGCAGAGCAGGATCTGATATATAATACCTGATAAACATGTGTCAGTGTGCTTCCTTTCCTTCTGTGACCAACACACATTTTGTCAAAAAGTGATCCAAATCGAATATTCTGGGCATCTGTGTAATTAAAGCTAAGAACAATGGTTCTGATGGAGGATCTAACCATTCAAGAACTGCACTAGGGGCTCAAGAACAACCCACATTTTATTTATAATGGAATATGACATGGTGACATAGTCGTAAATTCACAGTAGTGATTTATTTTCTGTATGTAACAAGATCCATAAAGCAAAAACACTACCCAGAAATACTTAACATCACTTTATTCTAGCAAGGTCTCTGCTGCAGGATGATTTAAATAAACACACTAATATTTCTGTGCTGCTTTTAGTGACCAATCACTGCTTATTTTTTTTTTCTTTCTTTCTTTTGGTAAGTTATATTAAGAAATAGATAGTAAGGCTTCCAGGGTAGTGAAGTTTGAGTAGTTATTCTCATAGAGCTTGACCTTTCTTTGTTTCTTGCCGTTTTCAGGTTATAGGATCCCAATGCAAGAATCTAGCTATGAGGAAATCTCTCAAATAGGGCATCTGTAGCAACACAAACACCCTCAGGCACCCAGCCACATACACATTCACAAATATCCGCTGAGACATACACCCACCTGCCACAGGTAAGACGGAAGTTAAGATGGCTATGTACACACGTGCCATCTGCCTGTTACGCAGAGAAATGGTCACATCTATGGGGAAAAAAAACACCCACGTGTGTGTGTGTGTGTGTGTGTGTGTGTGTGTATACATACACACCTTGTGTATACGCACACACACACACATATATATACATACACACACTGTGTAGGGGCCTTCCACAGCAGAGCTCAGGTGGAAAAGGGTAAACCAAGGGCTCGACTTTGCTGGTTTCACTGTGTGTCTGGAACATTCACTCGGTCCACAGGGTGGTGGTGAGGGGAAGTAGGCAATCGATTCTTATCATCCAAGGTGCAGGTGCTGGTGGAATACCAGAGCTATAAACTGTGTAAATATGTGCATTTGAGAAGATGACAGGCAAAAAAGGAAACAGGCCACCACCACTGACTGCCCCCAGAAGGGACAGGGTGAGCACCTCATTCCTTTCCAACACATGGTAGCAAGGCTGGTCTCAAAAAGGGAGTCCCTAGCTCCCAGCAATGAACAGTGATGCAGCCAACACACCCGGGCCACCTGGCTCTCACCTTGTGCTATTAAGAATTGGTCATCTTTGTAGATTTCAAGAGGACAGAGGAAGAAAGGCAGATAATAATAGTTCAGCCCAAAATGGGTGGTCAAGCATTTTTCTCTACGGCTTACTTTATAAACTTCAGCAAAACGATGATGCATTTTGATTTAATAGTACATGATAGTACAAAGAATGGATAACTATCCAACTTTCTCTTTTCCAACTCCCAGAAGGCAGGCTTTTACAAAATCTAACATTGAGTTCATGGACTATTAAAAATTGTCATATTTTTTTGAAAGCACATACTTATTATGACCCAAAGTTCCCTACTGGTTAACACTTCACCAGGGAAGCCAGCAATCTGAGAACTATACTCCTCATTAAGTTCTTCTTTCACATTTAATGTTAGATTTTAATAACTTAGGTTGAAAGTTATAGAAAATCTATAAACATTTAAGGTAAATGAAATCCTATCTCCTCTCATAGGAACATACACTCTACTAGCCTTGGGGCACCGTTTTGCCCCATTAGAAAGAACAGCCCGCTGTTTCCAAGAACTGAAATAAAAATTTACTGTGTTCAATTGTGCGATGTAGCTTTCTGCAATCTTACATTTTTTAATGCCATCTACATAGTTCCCATTGCACCAGTAACTCTAGCTATTAAGATGTCGAAAGTACAAAGGCTTTATAAGGATCCTGTATTTGATTTTGTTACTCTTTCAAGAAGGACTCAATACAAAGTTTGTGTAAAAAAAAAAAAATCGATATTCAATTTAAAACAGAAACAATAATTTCAGAAAGTCTGACATTCTCCTGTACAAAGAGTGGAAGAGGGAGACGATTGGGGAGAGGAGGAGAGAGAAAATAAATTCCTGAATTTAAACCTTTCTTCACCCTGCTGGGAATGTACATGCCAAAGTGAATGAATCCAACTTAACTCCTTCCAGACTGGTAATTCCAGATACGGTTGGAAGCCCAGTATCTTACAATGCTAATGAACAGTATCATTACTGACTCTAGGTACACACGCTCACAGCACTTCCCAACTGCACCGTATTCATGGCACAGTGGCTGGTCTGAGATGTTCTCTTTACACGGCCCAAATCTCACATATATTCACCCTCTCTTATCCTACCTACGAAATATTTCCTGAGAAAGACATCATAAGGAACTTCCAGTTTGAAGGGACCCAGAGGCAAAAACGAAGAACAAAAAGCACCATGGTTACATGGTATGTGTTTTTCATAAACAGAACCATGCTGTTGAATCGTACATCCTGGCTCCACGCCACACCCACGGCTTTCTCCTCCTTTCTTCTCCAACCCATCTTTTTGAGCTGAAGGCTGTTGAATCAAGAACAATGTTAACTTTTTCAGGTACAGTTGTAGTTACAGATATCCAAAGCCAATTTTAATTTTAAAAAGGACACACAAAATGCCACACCACTTGCAGAATGCATGGAATGGCAAGTGCGCACGCAGACACATTGAACAACAGACATTTTAACGCTGCCATCCTCCACTGAGACGAGATAACTGGTCACCCTAAATATTGGGGAAAGGGAAGAATGATTACTTTTAATAGGTTCGCTGCAGATAAAGGAGGGTAAACAGAAGCACAAACCACTGAAAGGTATCTAGATGTGGCTCCTGAAGGCATCCCCCTGCAGCAGGATTTTGCCCAAGACAGATCCCCTGCCCACCGTTTGAAGCAGCTTGGGGAGAGCCCTCGGAAGCCAGCTGCCTTTAAGAAACAGATCACAGAAGAACCATTTTGAACTAGAAGATTGGCTCCCTAATCTCCTTGCCCCATACTCTGTAGCCTCCTCCACTTTTCCTCTCTCCACCTGACCAACAATTGAACAAGTGATATATCAGGAACCAAGCAAGCCCCCAAGCAAGTGGCTGAGGTGATAAGTTGCACAGTGACTGTGGTCAGAAAACACAGGGACTGGCCAGCAATCGTTGCCAGTGTGATCGGCAATGTTTGGTCTCCCTTGGCAGGGCAGTTTGAGTGGCATGAAAGCTTATTGCCCTAGGAAATCAGATGGCTTCAAATGGCACCTGCCCACCCCAGAGTCACAATGTTAGTCTCCCCTAGTCGGTGTGGATCCGTGGGGAGAAGGACGGGGTAGGTGGAGTGCAGCTCCTGCTGCAGCCTAGGAGGGCACGCCAGTAGGTCTGCTCTACTGGGTTCTACCTGGTGGGCCATACTTCCCTGTGGAACCAAAGAGCCTGTGGGCACACGTGGAGATCTTTGGAGGGCTGAGCTTGCCTCGCCAGGGTTGTCCCGTCAGGTAGGGCCATGGTATGTATGTATGCTACAGAGGGTGGGATGGAGTGAAGTCCAGCTGGGCGATCCCAGGGACAGGAAAGGGCTCCTTGGTTGAACGAGCAGAGGAATGGGATCAGAAACAGAGCAGGTTTTCTCTTTGAAAAAACAAAAAGTAAATCACTTAATAGCTGTAACCTGATAGTACACATTGTGTGTGTGTGTGTGTGTGTGTGTGTGTGTGTGTGTGTGTGTGTGCAGGGGGGATCTTTCTCTGAGGCATCTAAGGCAACAAAGAACAAAGATGAAGGCTAGGAGTCTCTGGAATTGCCCGTGATTCCCACGGGGAACGCGGACACACACGGAGGTGCAGTGTCTGGTGAAACAGAATCAGATGGGTCCCCTAGAATCCAGGAAGGGGTTGACCAGAAGCAACGGGGGATGTGGTCCTGGATCTGGACGAGAGGCAGGGACTAGTTGTAAGGCGAGGCTCCCGAGGACGCAGCAGCTCCGCTTTGGTTTACAGCCGTCACAGACTCCAGAGAACGGCTTTTTGAGAAGTCCCCTCTATGAAAGTCAGGGGCCACCAGTCACTTTTTGCAGGATGGCTATCCCCTGCTTCCTTACAAATAAAGTGCAGATGGTCAAAGGATACTGGTCTATCATCTGCCAGTTTCAGTCATCAATGAAGAATAAAAAACCTTTTTTTTTTTTAAAAAAAAAAAAAAAAGACACCCCTCTGGACATATATATATCTCTATATATTCTTCTTTTTATATAAAGACACAAATATAGGACTTTTAAACTGATGTCTCAGATTGTAGGCGAAGAACAAATTTGTGAGATTTGGGGTCTATGAACTCTTCCGAGAGGACGATGAATGGAATTTTCTTCACATTGACTACGAGGCTGAAGTCCAAGCATTTAAGGACGAAAACGATTCCATCCCGTAACCCGTTCGTCACCGCCTCGTCACTAATCAGTCTCCACTGTGTAGACAGCCAACGCTCCTTGTCATACTGCAAGGTGGGTCCCGCGCTGAGGTATCGTTCTAAGAAGGCCTGAAAGGAGAGAAAGATGGTTATGGAGGAAATATAATCCGAGGGGAGTCCTGCCAGCAGCCATCGGCACACCTAGGAATATGTTTTCCAAGTACAACAACGACCTCAGAGCGGTGCTTTTCTGGTCACAGCAAATTCCCACCAGATCCTCCCAGTTGAGTCATTACTGAGGAGGGGAGACTTCTTGGACTTCCTCATTCCCCTGTGCCAACCTCCAACCAGAAGGTGAGGTGGTGGTTCCCAGAGACGTGGGAATGTGGGATGGCCGGCAGCCATGGTTACTTGGAAGTCATTGACTCCAGGGCTGGACCCCACTGCTCATACTCCTCTACCTCTTCCAACTAAACCAAACACGTCTTGGGGTCAGGGCAAACAGCAGGCCCAGAGAAGTACTCCATAAATATGAACAGTATACTGAAAAAGCAGATCAACATTCCAGCATGGACCAAAGTGTGTGTTTTACGACTTACTGATAGCATGACCTTGCTCCAGATATTTCCCTTCTCCTTAGGGGGACATAACAGGGCTCCATCTTCCTAAGTATTATTCCTCCTGCTAAACACTGTTGTTTTCAGCAAATTCCTCCCTGGCCTCCAAATCTTCTCAAACCATATCTCTGAATCTCTCAGACGTATTCACATGCCCTTCTCAAAGCTCCTATAATCACTGGCATGGTCCCATGTGACATTTATTTTCTGGACAATTATTGCTGACTTGCTTGTCTCCTCCCCCACAGTAGACTTCACTGTATCAGAGAGCAGGAACTTTTTCCTTTTTTTTTTTTTCACATTTGAATTTCCAACGTGTGTGTCATAGACTAGGAGCACCATAGCAGAATGAAATCAAATGCAGACACTGATTAATCTGTGAGAAGAAACTAAGAAGTAGGCTGAAATACATATAGAAAAATACTGGGATATATATCCCATCTAGTCTTAACGAGAGATCAAGGACAGTTTTTAAGTGGTTTCCCCTTCCATCCATACCTCTCTGCTACTGCCAGGTATATTATTTCTGATCTGTGGTGCGGCATCTTTTCTATGGCAGAAAGTGGGGGTCCAGCTTACTTTCTTACTTCTAATATAAAAGTAGCTCTTATGAATCATAAGGAAAAGAAATAACTCATAATTAGAGAAATGATGCTATTAACCTATAGAAGAATTATCACTGATGGAAAATAATATGAAAATTTTGCTAATACATTAGTAACTAAAGAAATCTATAATAATAAAACATTTCCTCCTCTCAGATGGTCAATGATTAAAAAGCATGATAATGCCTCATGCTGCCAAGAATGTGGGAAAATACAAATTCGCAGATGCCACAGGCAAATGCAGGAAAAGAAAACCCCCGGAGAACATAATTTGGCAGAATCTGTAACTTTGATCCTGCTGTTTCTCTACTAGAAATGTATCCTTCAGATATGAAATACTGACAGAGATACATATGTAAAAAAAGTCTCTCACTTCAGCCCATTAGGCCAGGGGTGGAGAGACTTCTCGACAAATGCCAACAGTTGCAGCTTTTCCAGCAACACTCTATCCTAACTCCTCCGCTGATAGAGCAAAAGCAGCCACAGTGGTATGTCCAGAAAGGGTGTAGCTCCATCCTATACAATGTGATTCACAAGAACAGGCAGCCTCTGGCTTTGAATAATGAAACTCTTAATCCAAATGTGCATCAATAGGCAATCAGTTAAACAAATCATGGTATCTGGGAAGAAAAAATCATAGAGCTTTACATGAAAAAAGCAGGTTTCCAAAATATATACATGGAGTGTGATTCCATTTCTGATTTTCAATTTTGCGTGTACACACACACACACACACACACACACACACCTATACCTGAATGAATACACACCAACTTAACAGAAAGAACTGTTGGAGGTGGGAGATGAAAATGGCAATTATTCTACTAGACTTTTCCTTAGTATTTGGATTTCTATGCTAAAAATACCTATTATTTATAACTCAGAGAAGTGTAGGTATTTTAAATGAAACAGGAAACAAACAGGAAACTAAAAAAATCTTGAAAAAAGGAGAACAACTGTTTGTTCTACAGGATACAAGCCAAGGCTCTGCACACTGCAGACTTAATTTTCTTCATTTGCAACCAGTGTAGGTACTTTATTGTATTCTGCATTTTTGTAACTTTATACTCTTAACAAAAATTTTCTCCCACATTTCAACAGGTAATATGCCATAATTTGTCAATCACTGTTCTGTTTTTAAATTATTTCCAGTTTTGAGTTATGACAGGTTATTTTGCAAAATAAATAAATAGAACCTTCATGTATATTCTTGTATATAATCATCCCTGCGTATCCACAGAAGGACAGGTTCCAGTCCCAATTCCTCTTCAGATACCAAAATCAGAGTAAGCTCAAGTCCCTCATAAAAGGAAGTAGTATTTGTATAAAAGTCACACACCCTCCTAAGTTCTTTATTCTTTGAGTTACCACTAGATTACTTACAGTATCCAATACAATGTAAGTGCTATTCAGATAGTTGTTATTCTGTATTGTTCTGGGAATGGTGATAAGAAAAAAACTGTGTGTGTGTAAAGATGCAATTTTTTTTCCTGAATATTTTTCATGTATATGGAATTTACAGGTGTGGAACTCACAGATATGGAGAGCTGATCGCTTATCAGATTGTGCTGAATATCTTTCCTAGGAAAGGGATTAGTGAGTCTCATATGGAAAACCTTATTTCTTACTGAATATTTCAGTCTTTCTTTCCTACAGGCTGTAGGACTGATAATAGAACCAGCAGGATCCTCATATGGTGCAATATGCTCCTATTTATAAATAGCTTCCAAATGTTACATTTGCCCGATGCCAAGCTCATTCACTTGTACCATGTGATCTACATTTACATATCACCATACTTGATATCATTCTTAACAATCCAATGAGGTAGATATTATCCTTATTTTATAAAACAAGCCACGAGTGTAGAATAACTTGTGCACAGCCACAACCAATGTGGTAGGTGGGACCAGAATTTGAATCCACCACTGTCTAAAGAGATGGCATATGCTACTCTGACTCTACTTTGCCTCCTTGGCCACAGTTCTCTATTATTATATGGATGTTCTTTAATATCCCTAAAAGTGTATTGATTCATAATCCAAAAGACCATTCAGGAAAATGAATTCTACAATATAGAAAATTCCCAACAAAATGATGGCATGAGTTTGATCAACAGCAATGGCTATTTCATTGTCCTTATCATGACAGGTGCTATTTTAAGCATTTCATATAAATTAATTCTTTCATCTCTCATAGTGACCAAGTGAGGTAGGCATTACTATTATCGCCAGTTTTCAGGTTAGAAAACTGAGACACAGAGACATGTGGTATTTGCCCAAGGCTGCAGAGCTAGTTGGAGGAGGAGGAGCCAGGTTAGAATAAGTCAATTCAGCTCCAGCACCCACAGAGCAGCCCTGACCACCAATCTCTCCTATTTCACTAGGTAGAAATTCTTTCCTCTCCTAGAATCTGGAGGACTTTGAAAGGCAGATTTAGAAAACAACTGTAGTAAGGTAATAGACAATGAATAAGAATCACTAATTCTTATTCCTTGGTGTTTTAGAGAAGGTTTTCATTTTGTCATCCCTTTTACCACCTGGATTAGGCTGAGCATCTCTAAATCCAAAGATTCAAAACCTAAAATGGTCCAAAACCCAAAACTTTCTGAACACTGTCATGATGTCACAGCCTGATGACCAATGTACAGGAACTCTGCTTCAGGCACAAAATAATTTAAAATTCTACATAAAATTACCTCCAAGCTATGTGTATAAGGTGTTTACAAAGCATAGATGACTTTCCTCGTTAGACTTGGATCTTATGCCCAAGATATCTTATTAGGCTCATGTGAATGTCCCAAAATTTGGGTGAGGGGAGCCCAGCTGTGAAACATTTCTGGTTCCAAGCATTTTAGATAAGGGATGCTCAAACTAACAACACCCTGAATCCTGACGGGTCGTGTCTGGTGACGAACTGGGCCGGCCGAGGAGCGCACCTTGGGCGTCATGCTGTTGGTGATGCAGAAGGCCAGGTGCTGCAGGATGCTCTCCATGCTGTGGTAGTGCTGCTGCCGAGTGGTGCGCAGATACTTCTGCAGCGCCCTGGCCATGGAGGGGAAGATGGCCTGCGCAGCCTCCCGAGGGTCCATCACCTCCCCCGGGGCTTTCTGCTGCTCCTCAGCCTGGAGACGCTGGATGTGGACGAAGGCCTCTTCCACTGCCACCACCAGCCTGGAAAGTGATGTGACACAGACATCAGGGCAGCACCCATTGCAGGCTTCAGAACAGTCCCACAGGACCTGGGAGGGCCACCTGTCCAACCTACAGGAGCCTGGCCACCACCAACTGGGCCAGGCTCAGTCGCACAGTTTGCACCCCTAGCTGTTCTCCAGAGGGTTGAGGGAGAGGGAGAAAAAAGAAAGTTGACAGCAAAGAATTAGATGTGGGAGGCAGGCCCTGGGCCTGGGATATGAACTCTGTTCTCAATTTTGCTACCGATGGAGCCTGGGAAACTTACTTTAATCCATTTTTCATCTCTATGATGAAGGGTTAGATAAAAAGAGTTGTAAAGCCCCTCAAAGGCTGGCTGAAAAGACATCAGCACACACCGAGAGGTAGCTGTTGTGCAGAAGCAGCTTACAAAGTACCAGAGTTTTGTCCCTTTGATCCAGCCACCCACCCTGTAGCCACAGGAAAAGGGAAGGAAGAGGCACACCACCCACACATGAGGGCCATCACTTTTGTCCCCTACAGTCAACAGAAGCAGATCTGGAAAGCCAGCAAGGACTGAGGGCGTAGAGCAGGACCACTTCAAGGCAAGCCAGGCATCACCTGGAAATCTGTTAGAAATGCAGATTTCCGGGCCTCATGCCAGACCTACTGAGTGCATAGTGATGCCCTGACCCTGTGACCTGTGTTCACAAGCCCTCCTGGTGCTGGCTATAAAGTCTGGGAAACACAGGAGCCAGGTACCCTCCAAGGGCTCAGGCAGATCGTTTGTAAACAGAAAGTTCATTTGGGGCAGAATAAAAAGAAAGAGGAAATAAATCCACAACAAAGGGGCGTGGTGTGGGGAGGCCCACATACCTTGCTCTCCGCTTCTTCACCCGCCGTTCATGCTCAGCCTCTTCGTAATACAATTCGTTGTGGCTGGAGTCCCTGCGCCGAGCGGCCGCAGCGATCATGGCCCGGGACTGACCTGTGGCATTGTTACTGGGGCCTTTGGGGAAAGGACGAGGAAGAAGAGCTTTACTACCAAGGGGCTGGGAAACAGCAGATAACTAGAACCGCAGTCCATCAGCACGGTCCACCCAGCCCCCAGAGAAGCCACATACAGTCCCTACCAGTAACTTCCCAGGAGGGGGAACAGGACCCCGGCTCCACTTTCCCTATGACCAAGGCAACGAGAGCAAGGAAATCTAACCCCAATCTCATCAGGGGAAACAGAGAAGGATCTCAGAATGCTCAACACTTAAAACACTGGCCAAAAAACAACGGCCAGAGTCTGCTGAAGACGTCACTTACCATCTGTCACACAAAGTTTCAGTTTGGCCATAAGGGCAGCTGGGACATCACATGTCAGCAAACAATGAGAGAGAATGAGCAGGGATGGGAGAACAAGGACAGACAGAGAAAAAAAGAAAGTCAAGGGACATGAGACACTGGTCACACACAGGAAGACAAGCTAGGCTGGAACGTCACGGCAGCCACAACGTTTACAGAAAATACCAATGCTTAAGGACATGCAAAATGGCCCCGCTATTAATCCAAACTTAGAGCCACCTTGTTCTATCACTGCTGACCTTCTTATCCGAAAGACATGGCAGATTTCGGGCTTTCTAATGATGGGTGGCTTACTTGGCTGGTGACTTGTTGATTTCACTAGGGAAAATCTATCTGAGTTTTTAGATCACAGGTGGAATTTACCAGACCTTCAGGATCTACCAGGAAGCTCCCACTTTGTTCATTGCCCCGAAAAGGCAGGAAGGATATTGCCACCAGAAATGGACATAAATAAATCGACTTGTTGACAGCATAATCCTCTTCTAGAGTTGCAAAGCTCTTACCCTGACCCAGGGTGCCCTGCAAGAATGACACCGGGGTCTTGTTTCTTGCACTTCACCATCTGACACCGTGAAACACAACTTGGACTTCCCCAGCCTGGCCACCAGATTCCTGCCATCTACCTCCTAACCACGACTGAGAAATGTCTCCGAAGCATTTCACCAGGTGCCCGAACCACCGAAATTTCTAATCTGAATGGATCTGGGTAGCTTTCTGAGTCTTTTTATAACTTCTCCAAATTTCCAAAAGTTGCCCTTTCCTAACAGCTTTCAATATATGGGATTCCCAGCAGGAGGCAGGAAACACACCCACTGTTGTCTTCAATCATAAAATCCCCCAAATGAATAAACTTCCCACATAGTCAACATTCCTCTGCAAATGTTTGCCTACATTCAAAAAAAAAAGGAGAAAGAAATTGTTCTGGAATGAGAAAGTACACAAGGTAAGCACAAAGAGAAGGTAGAATCCAATACAGCATGACATTTAAACTACACCATCACTCCAATGTGCCCCTGCACACACCAGACACGGTTTCCAGGTACATACCGTCTACATTATAGACTTTCAGCCCGGCCATGTGCTTGGCTGCCCGGAATTTGGAGGCTGTGAGGAGGTTCGGGTTATAGATGGTGAAATCTTTGTAGTAATTTTCCAGAACCACCAAAGCTGCTCGTTGGATACTGCAGAAAGAAGGTGAGATTAATAGAAAGGCTTTTTCAAGGGATAAGCAGGTCCTCAGTGAAAAATCCTCTTTCTGAGTCAGGCTAAGTAACAAAACATAAGGATAATTTCCCTCCAAAGTCGGCTGAGCTCCCCACACCCTGTGTCACCAGGATGAGACCTGAAAGACCACACTGAGTCTCACTGACATACGGCTTCCCTGTCTTTCCCCGGGCTCTGTGACTAGCTGTATTTCACCCGGCCAACAGTTGGAAGAGGAAGAAGAGACAAATTGTAATGGACATTTAGACATAGGTTGCATGCAGTATTTCCTATTTTTCCTCGGTTGACAAAAGAGAAAATTGAGGATGCCAAAAAGGGCAAGAGACTTAAAGATGGTCACAGAGCTCATGAGCAAAAGAACAAGAGACTCAGGTTTCCAAGGACCTTGTTGAGTGTTTGTGTCACACGTCACCCTGCCCCCGGGAGTAAGGAATCCTGGGGCTTAGGTCTATATAGACCAGCACAATGGGAGTCACATAGGGCAGAGTCTACTTAAAGAAGGCGACAGCTGAGATCGCTTGAGCTTCATGGTCCACAAGGCCTCCGACCCTGGACTGGCTCTCAGCAGGATGCATGCAGAGTGGCCATCTTTCTCCCAGTGCTGAAGGTCTCTAAGCTTTCATCTGCTAGAACCATGGGTGACCCATGGGGAAGCAGAGGACAGGTAACGTCCACAGGGAGGAGTGTACATGGGGGGAGGGCACCCGTACTCGGGAATGAGCAGGGGGTGACACGGGACCACACTCCTGGTGCCAGATGCAGGATACACATGACCTCAAAGAGGAGTTTACGACAAAGAGTTTTACATACCCCATCTCTCTCGGCCCATACAGTCATTCAAGGTTAAGAACACTGAAGCTCAACAATGTTGGGTCAGACACACAGGAGAGCTGGGATTCTGATGCAGACTCAAGCCTCCTACCTGGGCTCTCTCTGCTATAAGATGGAGCCCCTAAGTATGAGTGTACCCTAAAATCTGTAGGTCTCCAAGCTCTTCACCAGCCATCAGGCTACTAAATACCATGACTCTGTTTTTCTCTTGCCCTTTTGATTCTCATTCCTAGTTCTCTGCTGAGTCTTGTGAGGGTGATTTATAATGGCTGGAGCACCCGGGGCGTGGGGGTGGGCAGTGCCTTTGATTCCTGGATGACCACGCTGCCTTCCAACACTCTCAGGGTAGCCCAGGGATCTCCACTTCACACCAAGACAATGAGGCCCCTGGCCTACCAGCTGGACAGCCAGGAAACTGCCCTGTCCCCTTAGGGCTCTGCTTTAAGAGTTTAACACAGAGCCCAAAGACAATCTAGAAGTCAGGCAGCTAATTTCCTTGAGAGAGCAGCCTCAATTAGTGATCTGCATAATAACACACACACACATACACACACACACACACACACACACACACACACACACACACACACATACACAGTCATGTAAACCAAAGGAACACTGTCAGGGGAAATTTGGTGAGGATCAACTTTGTGGAATGGAAACCTAAGATTCCTAAAAGCCAATTCCTATTTTGAAAGTCCTAGTCATCCCATCATTCAGTGACTCACTCACCATTTTTTTGAGGGGAGTGGGGGTACTGGGGGCTGAACCCAGGGGTGCTCAACCACTGAGGCTGTTTAGAGCCTCACTCAATTGCTAAGGCTGGCCTCAAATTTGAGATCCTCCTGCCTCAGCCTCCTGAGTCACTAGGATCCAGGCATGTGTCACTGTACCCAGCTCACTTAACCATTCTCATACTTAGGGACCTGCATCCGCCAGCACTGGGGACTATAAGGATAGAGGAAGGATAGCCAGGTGCATGGAATGTGGCCATGTGACAATGAGCACGCTCTTATTCCAGAATACATGGGGACTGCACAAGCACACAGAAGAGCTAATAAGGGTGCAAGATCAGCTTTCCTGGGGAGGTGGCCCTTGAGCCGCGTTTTGTGACATTGTGGACTTCTGTGCAGACGTCCACGCTGCTTGTCCTGAGCTCTTGGTGGCCCTCCAGTTCACTGTGCTCCCAACCTTCTCCCTCACCCTCTGCCTGTGGCATTCTCCCCAGGGGGGTGGGTACTTCTCCATGCCCACTGCACCCAGAGGCTTGCCACGGCCCCGCCCTGGGTAGTGCACGCGCATGCGTCCTTGCACACTTCACTCCTGGCCCCGTCCCATGCTGATTTTCCAGAGTCTTTGGGCTTTTGTGGGACAGGGAGCTCCTCTGCAGACATGAGCCTCAGCCACACAGACAGACACTGGGGACCACGCTGTTTCATCCCACGCTCCTACACTGACCTAGACTGTCCCTGGGTGCCTGGATTCTAGCAGAAAATTATTTCCCTGATCAAAATTTTAAAATGAAAAGGTAATTTTAAAGGTTCTCCTCTGGCCCAGTTTCAAAGTAAAACTCTTCTGCGGTTGTAGGTTTTGCATTTCTATTCAGCAAGGCCACAAGGAGGGGCCCAGGGAATCCCACTAAGTCCATCAGTGAGGAAATAACTGCGATCTGCAACATGGCCAGCCCACGACCACCGACCACCAACAAGTACCCTGTGCTGCCTGGAGAAGGGGCTCTGTCCCTGCCCCGCTCCAGCAGGACTCCCATCCTGCTGACTTCCAGCAGACACCCTCCAAACTGGGGCAAGTCTACTGTCCGTGGCATCTGACCCTGGAGCAAAGCCTAGGCATTCCCTGGAAAGTGCACAGGGTTGGGACAGGTACCACTGGACAGAGACCTGTTAAAGTAGAGGTCTCAGTCTCCTGAAGGCCTGAGACCTGCTGTTCTGAAAAACCACACAAGAGAAGAAGTGCAGGCATCCTCCTCTCGTCCAGCACCGCCTCAGAATGACTCAGAGACAGCAGGGGACCTGGCTGGCCGCCCAAACTGACAAGCTAAGACTAGTGCTGAAGGACTCTCGGCGTCTTTTATAAATGCCTCCAAGAGCTGTGCACACTCTCACCTACAGAGAATGGTCTGACACTCAACACATCTAGCAATACTGGGGAATGAGAATTTCCACAGGACTCAGATACTTCACCAATATGCTCAATTAAACAAACAAACAACAACAACAACAACAACAAACAGTTATGATCTTTTGGACAGCATCTTCAACAAACGGTGCTGGGAAAACTGGAAATTCATAAGCAACAAAATAAAATTGAACCCCTATCTCTCACCATGCACAAAACTTAACTCAAAGTGGATCAAGGACCTAGGAATTAAACCAGAGACTCTGCGTCTAATAGAAGAAAAAGTAGGCCCTTATCTTCATCATGTGGGATTAGGCCCCAACTTCCTTAATAAGACACCTATAGCACAAGAATTAAAACCAAGAATCAACAAATGGGACAGATTCAAACTAAAAAGTTTTTTCTCAGCAAAAGAAATTCCTGAGGTGAACAGGGAGCCTACATTCTGGGAACACATTTTTACCCCTCACACATCAGAGAGAGCACTTATCTGTAGGGTATATAAAGAGCTCTTTAAGATAAGCACCCCCACCCCCCAAAAAAAACTAATCCAATCAATAAATGGGTCAAGGACCTGAACAGATACTTCTCAGAAGAGGATATACATTCAATCAACAATATACAAAAAAAAAAAATGCTCATGATCTCTAGCAATCAGAGAAATGCAAATCAAAACTACTCTAAGATTTCATCTTACTCCAGTAAGAATGGCAGCCATGATGAAGACAAACAACAACAATAAGCGTTGGCGAGGATGTGGGGAAAAAGGTACACTCATACACTGCTGGTGAGACCGGAAATAAGTGCAGCCAATTTGGAGAGCAGTATGGAGATTCCTTGGAAAGCTGGGAATGGAACCACCATTTGACCCAGCTATCCCTCTTCTCGGACTACACCCAAAAGACCTAAAAACAGCACACTACAGGGACACAGCCACATCAATGTTTATGGCAGCACAATTCACAGTAGCTAGACTGTGGAACCAACCCAGATGCCCTTCAAACAAAGGCAAACCCTTCCACTAATCCCAATCTCTAGACCAGGTCATCTGTGGGCAAGGAGAGAGGTGAGAAAAATCAAGTTGGTGAGAAACTGCCACTGCTCTTACTATGATTATGTTCAGAGACCAAAGGCAGTGACCTGGCTCCACAGCCCCCATGCAGACCTGAACTACAGTCAGGGGGAACCAGACTATGGAGATGGCTCCATCAAAGCCTCAGGCAAGAAGCCTTCTCCCACGATAGAGAACCCTGAGCTCAAACATGGAGAAGCCTGAGCTCAATCAATATCACATGCCAATATATTCTCCTCTGTCATTCTCCAAGGAAATATACCTTCCCAGACCACACAGATTCGTGGAGAACAGCATGCAGAGATACGCCTAGTCATAGCAAAAGAAATTCATTCAATATCTACATGTAAAAGCAGAAACACAGGAACCCCAGATACACGCATGAAGACAACACGGACCAAGAGGAGGGTGGTGTCATCAGTGGAAAAGGAGCTCCTCTGCTGGGCTTGGGCCCAAACCGGAACCCAGGGGAAGGATGAGGGAGCAAGGGGTCAGCACAAACGCCTGAATGAGTCTGACAGCTACGTCTTCACTTAAAACCCACTGCTGACCAGCTTGCCTTACTGGACTATTTTCTTTTTCTTTTTTTAAAAGATTTGTTATCATTAGTTACACATGACAGTAGAATGTATTCTGACATACTATACATATATGGAGTATGACTTCTCATTCTTCTGGTTGTACATGATGTAGAATTACATTGGTCCTGTAATCGTATATGCACATAGGATAGTAATGTCTGATTCATTCTACTGTCTTTCTGTTCCCATTCCTCCTCCTCCTTCCCTTCATTCCCGTTTGTCTAATCCAAAGTACATCTATTCTTCCCCGTCCCTCCATCATTGTGAGTTAGCATCCACATATCAGAAAGAACATTGAGCCTTTGGCTTTTCAGGATTGGGTGCCCTTCAACAGATGAATGAATGAATAAAGAAAATGTGATACACACACACACACACACATACACAATGGAATATTACTCAGCCATAAAGAAGAATGAAATTATGGCATTTGCTGGTAAATGGCCTATTTTATTTGAAGGACAGAGAAGATGGAATATGAAAGGATGTGGTCTTTTGTGTCTACACAACCACAATACTTCCAGTGATGACAACTCCACAGACCACAGTGGCAACAAGAAAGAAGGGGGCTCCCCTTTGTACCAAACCTGGAAAGATAGTCCAAATTGTAGTCCAGAAAATCTGAAAGATCTATCTGTGAAAGATAAACTAAGAAAACAAGAACACAAACCCCTCCTCCCCCCAAAATGTTCTACATACCTGTACCTTCCCCTGCCTCCCCCAAGCTCTGTGCCCACCTGAGGGCTGGTACAGAGACAATGGAAGGCAGCATCACAGCAGAAATGGTGCCGATAACATGCAGCCAGGCTCTCTCACCTTTTCTTGGATCATAAAAAAAGTTATTAATTTCTCCAAACCTCAGATTCTTCATCTGCAGGATAGGAACAGCAGCCCTGAATGCCTTGTTAGACCATGGTAAATGGGATCCGAAATACTCACTGGTATGAAGTATATTCCCAAGTCTACAGAAATGATGGGGACGTGGCACTATGGCACATTCTAGTAAGAGAAGACGGGATCCAAATATAACAGATACGGGTTAAGGCTGCATCGGCATGTGGCAGTTGCTCATGAGCTTAATTATTACTGGGAAACTCTGAGTTCTAGTACTTTCCAAGTCTTCAAATTTAATTGGCATTTAAAGCAGGAAAAATACTGGAGCCTTGGGAGTTCACCATCTATTTTCCTGCTTCCTAAAGAGGAGCTGCTGGCCTGATTTAGGTTTGTTCTAAACATGAAGTAAGATAATATTTTTTTAAAGTGCTTGGCTCAAAGGAAATACCTCATAAGTGGAAACCATCAATAATCTCATAAGTCGGCATAAGTTACGGAGGCCACTCTGTTTCCCATATGTGCCTGCGTCAACCTCCTCACCAAAGCCTCACTGCAAGGGTGCTGCCACAGGACATGAGCCATGGTGGGTCCCTCTGCGTGGTTATCCTTATGCACAGGGACCATAAAGTTAGGTTACTCTTTATTTCAGTATTTCCTCCCAACTCTAAGCTTCCTGGAAATAAAAACTACCCCAGGGAGGAGTCCACAGTGCACAAGGTTGAAACAGCACGCGCCTTAGTGTCAGGAGGTCTGGATTCCAGACCTGATCTTGCTACTCTAGAACCCTCTATAAATCATTTCACTTTCTTGGCGGGTGATGGAGAGAGAATCCCCACCACTGCATGTGGTCGCTGAAAAGAGCAAATGAAATCATGCCAGGGAAAGCATTTTGTAACTTCACAAAGCATTCTACAAATAAAAAATGAATCACATGGCTAATGATGGGCATGAGCACCTTGGAACAGGGACGGGGCTGGTTGGTGGCTGGAGAGTTCATGCAGGGCCTGGGCATAAAAGCACAATCCAACTTCCACCTATTTTGAACCTATTTGGAATCACTGTTATGGTTTGGATCGTAAGTGGACCCCGAAGGCCACGTGATGTTATTGGGGGGCCGTGAAACCTATAAGAGGAGTGGTCTGGTGGAAGGCAGTTAGGTCACTGGGGCACACCCTTGCTGGGGACCTAGGGACACCAGCCCCTTCCTATCTGACTCTGCTTCCTGGCTGCCATGAGGTGAGCCGCTCTGCTCTGTCTGCCATGTGCTCCCTGCCAGGTTCCACCTCACCTTGGGTCCAAAGGAATGGGACCAAGTGACCATGGAGTGAAACTGTGAGCCCAAATCTACCTTTCCTCCTAATAAGTTGATTATCTCAGGCATTTGGTCCCAGAACTCTAGAAATGGAGGGAATCTTAGTTCACCCAGAGATTCAAGAATTGAGAAAACTGGAGTCCACTGGGCTTAATCTCCTAGTCCATCCATCTACCAAGTCTATTGATAATACCTTGAACGATCTCCAGCTTCGGACTGAAAAGAAAGTTCTCTCTCACATGGAACTAAAGTAATCTTTCTTCTCCTGGCCTACCCACAACTTCCTCTGGGCCCAAGTCCCTCTTTCTTGTTAAAGTACTTCAGGTACTTGAAGGAAATAACCGTGGCCATAAACTATCTCCTTTAAAAAAAAAAAAAAAAAATATATATATATATATATATATATATATATATATATATATATATATATATTAGTTGTCAATGAACCTTTATTTTATTTATATGCAATGCTGAGAATTGAACTTAGTGCCTCACACATGCTAGGCAAGTGCTCTATCACTGAGTCCCAGCCCCAGCCCCATAAACCATCTCCTTTTAACCTCTTTATTTTGCATATAAAGACACAGAGGCCTAGACCAGTGTGAGTAGACACACACACACAGACACGCCCACACCCACAGGGTTCCTGTGAACTACATCCTATTTGTTCACTTTTCCCTGGACTTTAATGTGGCTTCTGTAATCAAACTAGTGCACATTATTAAAGTCAGAAATTAGCCCTGGGCTTTGGAGTTCATCCAGGCTCAAGTGCTCACTTCTTATAGAGCAGGGAGGAGAGGAGAGGACATAGCCAAGTGGCCCTGGAAAAAGCCCCTTTCAAGTTGTAACCACTTCTTAAACATTAACTGGATCCCCCTTAACTCTATTAAAAATAGCTCTCTTCACGTGTGGAAAATGTGAAGATCCATCTTGCACGCTAAGTTGCACGCTAAGGCTCCACATCAATGCCAGGCCATGATTCTGATTACCTAGGTAGGTGCTGACAGGAAAAGCACTGAACGGTTTTCTCATCACACAGTAAAATCTGGAAAGACTTCCTTTTAGAGTGTGTAGTCATTACCCTGTAAGCCAACGAAGGATGCTGACGCCCAGAGAAACCCTAATAACCAGCCTCTCCTGCTCCATCCCAAGCAATTACGAATTATGAGCACCTGCTAGGTCCCAAGTGCAGAGACACGGATGTGAGTCAGACCTTCAAAGAGGTTTCCACTCCAATCAGTGGTGACAGCCACCCAAGCAGCAAGTACAATCAAGAGATTCAGAAGCAGTGGCAGGACGTGTGTGGGGAGGAGAAGGAACGGGGGGGGGGGGGGGGTGGTTTAGCTGAAGGAGGGAGAGCAGAGTTTCTCAGTTAAATCTGAAAAGATGAATGATGATCCTCCTGTGTGGACTACAGGCTATAAGGCAAACTCCAGGCAGAGGAAGCGGTGCGAGCAGAATCAGGGTTAAACAGCCCGAGTATCTACAAAAATGGGAGCAGCGGGGTCAGCATCCAGTCAAAGGACAGCTTTGAGAAGCCCATCCCATTGGAAGTGTCTCGTGAAATCTATATCCACCCCAGAGCCTTAGAATGTGACCTTGTTTGGCAACAGAGTCCTTACAGATGTTGTTATAGTTAAAGTAGGGTCACACTGGTGTGGTTAGAGGACCAGGGGACACATGGGGATGGAGGAGGCAGACTGCAGTGAGGCAGCTGCAGGTCAGCAATGCAAGGGTTGTCAGAAGCCACCAGGAGCTGGGAAGAGCCAGCCAGGATTCTTCCTGAGAACCCTCCCAGGGATCGTGGACCGGCCAACACCTAGGTTTCACATTTCTGAGAAATTGAGAGGAAACTGCTTTTAGGGACCCATTTGTGGTAATATATTGCAGGAGCCCTGAGAAGCCAACACATGTATATTTAGGGGAAAAGGAATGGGAGCAGGAGAGGGCAAGGCGGGGCTCAGTCACTGCCAACTGAGGCTCTGCACAAACGCAAAGGTGAGAAAGGATGAGGCACGAGACAGTGGGACGGAGTGTGAGCAGGTGACTATGTTTACCTAAGTGCCACTTCTCCCCCAGAAAAGTCTATGAGAGCCGAGTCTACCTGTGTGTGTGTGTGTGGGGGGGGGGTTCACTGCTCCCCAGACCTAAAGTAAAACGGACAGTCAGCTGGGACCCCTTGCGGCAATGTTCCTGCAAGTCCCAGAGAAGCAAATATAATTAGCCCCTGAACGCCGCTGTCTGTACTGACAACCAGACACATGCGTGTTTACGTCTCCCGACCCTCTGCCTTTTAATTAAAATGTTCGTCTTGTAGTTGCATCTGGGAAGTTGGCATATCCCCAGTCTCACACAGATAACAGGCAACCATCACCTTAGAACCTGAGGGGACCAACTGCAATTGGCTCATTTACTGACCTGGGAGAAAGGTTAAGTTTTCTGGGACTCTGTCAGGACGCATCCAACACTGCTTAAGATCTTGAGACAGCAGGCACAATGACTATCCTGAGAAAGGGCGCACACTAATGGCTCTGTCCTACAGTCAAGGCCTGCAGGAAGTCCCCTACCCTGGTTACCTGGATTTATAAGTGCCCCGGCTTGTGGGCTTCCCAGGTTCTTTGAATTGATCACTGCAAGCTGGAAAGTGTGCAGGTGTCTGCTTTGAATATGAGGCCGTGGCCAAGCCTTGCAGGGCATGCACTCTGAAAGACAGAGCAAGCGGAGCGGAAGCCTGAGAGATCTCATCCCAGAGCTTGAAGGGCACAGAATCAACAGGACTTGGTCATCATGGAATGGCCTCCAAGTGCAGGCTGGGGGACACCCACGGCACTTCTCCATGTTCTTTCTTTTCCCCCATATTAACTTTCTAATGATATAGTATAGCCTTGGGAAATGCCCACTTTAATAACTAAAATAACACCCCAAGCGCATGCAGAGGCGACCACTCTCTCCGCAGTGGGAGCAGTCTGTGACATCAAGACCTGCTTCTGTGGGTCTCAGGAGTGAAACAACACAAAGCTGTCACGATCCTACCATGGGCTCTGAGGGAGGGGACAGCCTCCTCCTGAACAGCTCTAGTTATTTCTTCCCACAGAACAGAGACGACAGAGCCCTGTCCCACGTAGTACCTAGGAGACACATCCCCCTAGGTGGCAGCCTTGGCTGTGCCTTGGTCTGCTTGGCAGGCTGGTTTGCAGGCCTCAGCACAGACCCCGCCACATTGTCACCTCCCCGTATGGTCCAGTCTGGGCCACGCTTCCTGCCTGGGATGGGAACTCAGCTTTCTCTGTGTCTTAAATTACAGAGCTGAATCACACCAAGATAACCAGCAGAGATCCAAGGATCAAAGACAAGCGTCTGCGGAGGGTGCTCTAACAAGTCCATCTAGATAGGGACGAAGAGCACCTCCCAGATCCACGTGGGTGCTCAGCGGGCCCTACTTCCTTACCTCACCTTCCTCTACGCTAGCACCTCTGGCTCCTGGAAGACTGCGGGGACACAGGTGAAAGGCCCGGAGTCGGAGGGCCACCAGCCTGTCCAACTGGATCTCAGCTCACAGACACCGGGCCAGGCCAGAACCTGAGCAGAGCTGGGTGGTGGCTTCGCAGGACAGGGAAAGGCGGCCCCAGGCCAACAGCCTTCCTGAGTGTCAGCACGCCACCATGCACAGGATCTCATCACACCACAGATCTGCAGAGCAGTGTGCAGAGTGTGGGCCAGGCCTTCGGAGAGTCCTTGAGGGGAAAGAGCAGCCCTGGTTCAGGGAGGGCCACCTACACCAGCTTCCCCTTCAAGGGCAGCCGGGCTCCATGGAGGTGAGTCCTCTGGGCCTCAGTGTGCCGCAGGGAGCAGACGCCAGGAGAGTGACAAACCATCCAGCTGTGGCCACTGCTGCCAGGAGGCAGCTGTAGAAACACAGGGCTTCAGTGTCCGGCATCTTACACACTCATTAAAGCCACTTTCAAACAGGCACCACAGCACAGACCACAAACGGCAGCTCCGTTCCCGCCTTTCAAACCCTCCTCCCCCAGCAAAGCAGAGTCTGAGCAGAAACCTTCACACTGCATCTTTAAGCTTGCATTCATTTTTTAGCCTTCTGCTTTTTTTTTTTTTTTTTTGGGGGGGGGGAGTGGGGGCAATGATTGCTGACTGCTGAAATATCCTTATTGAAAAGTAGTTACAAAAGTTAAAAAAAAAAAACCCTACATTTCTAAAAGTAACATTGTACATGAAACCATGTTCACAGTAACATGAGCCAGAACCTCTGATGGTCATTTTAAAACACTCCCTGCTGTCACAGCCAATGGCTCTGGGGCCTCCGAGATCCCTCCCTGACTGTTGGTGCCAGTCCCAACACAGGCGGGAGGGGCCTGGCCCCGTGTGACGGTCAGGTCTGATCCACCACGTGATCGCCGGCTTGGATACTACTCCACATAGAATCATAAACATAAGATTTCACGGGGAGCTGGAATGTCCTGGAATTACGGCAGTAACTTTAACTTCCCTGGGAGACCTGCCCTTCTTCGTTTTTAACTAGAAAACCAAAGTGCAAGCCTGAGAAGCAAGGCCCCCGCTCAAGCTGGGAGGATGTGGATATGAGCCGGAGAAAGAACTAGAGGGGCTGTCTCATCAGGGCCGAGCTGCACTGATTTGGGGGGCTCCAGGGTCAAAAACCACTGGTGTTCAAACATTCCTGTTTTAGCCTGAGCTGTCCTAACAAAATATACAAGATGGGGTGGTTTACACAACAGAAATTTATTTTCTCACAGTTTTGAGGGCCAGAAGGACAAGATCAAGGTCAAGCCATTTGGCTCCTGGTGAGAGCTCCCTTCCTGGCTTTCAGATGGCCACCTTCTTTCTATGACCTCATGTGGCCTTTTCTTTTGTGGTGTGTGTTGGGGGGGTGGGTGGTAAATACAGCAAGCTCTCTGGTGTCTCTTTGATACAAGGACACTAATCTATCAAGTCAGGTTCTCATTCTATGACCTCATTTAATCTCATATACTCCCTTAGAGGCCCCCATCTCCAAATACAGCTACATTGGAGGTTAGAGCTCATATAAATTTTGGGGTGGGGGACATATTTAGTCCACAACAGTCCCTTTGTACAGAGTAATAAAACAATCCTGCATAATCAGAAACTTCCACAGTTTGAAAGCACTCCAAGAATCAGTCTAAAGCGCAGAAGTTTCTAGGACTAGTTACTAAAGAGGTTCATGTTCAAGGGGCTGATTTATGAGATACTCTTGGTCTCGATGAACAGAGCATTTATTGGGGCTGGGAACGTAGCTTGGTGGTAGAATGCTTGCTTAGCATGTGCAAGGCCCTGGGTTCTATTCCCAGCAAAGCCCCTAAAAACCAACAACAACAAACAGTTAACATCTCCTGCTAAATTAGTTACAATGAAACTTAGCAATATGAAAACCCTAAAGAGTAGGTCATCGTGAATAGGTGTTCCCCAGAGTACAGAACATTGTGTCTACTTCTGTGGGTTCTCTGCCTCTTCTTGCTGATCACTATTGGTAATCCCTTTTCATTGGTGTCTATGTGTCTCCTGAAAGCAGATTCTACTCCCTCCATGTTACTTCTGGTATTTCTAAGGCATAGACTCTAATGATTAAGTCTGTTAGAATTATGTGCAAACAAAGAATAAATAGTCAGGGAATGGCAGCTCAAGGTGGTGGGTGTCTGCTACATTGAAGCAGGCTTCCTAGATTTAGTCCCCACCTGTGTAGTTATCAATCCTAAAATCTTGGGTAGGCTGGGGCTTGCTCTAACCAAGAGAATGTAATAGCAGTAAAACGCAGCCAATTCTAGGCCTCAGACTTAAGGGGCCTGGAAGCTTCTGAGTTAGGCTAGTGGGAACCCCGAGCTGCCCTTTAAGAAGTGTGAATATCCTAATGTAGAAACAACAAAGAGAGGCTATATGGAGAGGAAAGCCCCTCAGAATTCAGGACAGGAAAAGAAGCCCTGCCCAGCTGACTCAACTACCCAGGGACCACCAGCAAGACAACCGCAGAAGAGCCGCCTGGCTGAGCCCAATCCACATTGCAGAACACGAGAAATAATAAAACGGTGGTTTGTTTAAGCTATTACATTGTGAGATAGTTGTTACACAGCAAAGGGTAAGATGTCTTCCTGAGACATGTGAAGCAGAGACTGCAAAAAGGTCTGGCCAGGGCTGGGGCTGGAGCTCAGTGGCACAATGCTTGCCTGGCCCATGGGAAGCACTGGGTTCAATCCTCAGCACCACATAAAATTAAAAACAAATGAAATAAAGGCATGCTGTCCACCTACAACTATTGGGAAAAAAAATGCCCTATCTCTTCATTCTGTCCACTCTAGACCTGAAGCTAAAAGTTGAATGAAAAAAAGAAAATGTGTCCAACAGCTAGTATCCAGCTTGGGACACGGTAACACTCCAACAGTGCTACCACGTGCTCACCAACAGTGCTACCAGAGCTTGCTCACGTGCCGTGGTGTGAAGATGAGCCCTCCATTCAGAGGCAGAATGGTGAGCGCTTAAGACCATTCTGCAGCCAGATCACTGAGGGCTCAAAATCTGGCTCCTCCATTACGAACTTGAACTTGCTTAACTCTCCATGCCTCAGTTTCCTCATTAAAAATGAGGATAACGGTGCCTTCCCCGTGGGATTGTTGTGAAGATCGAGTTGTATGTTAGGAGCGGAGAAGCCTCCTGGCAGAGTCAGAACCACGTGGTTAGTCACTGTTGAGGTTTGTCTCTGTTGTTCTTCACCTCGCGTTCAAGCAATGACACCAGTGCCTACGTTCCAATGTTCACAGTACTTTCCTTGAAAGATTTCAAAACTGAGAAATTCTTAATTAGAATGATTACACATCATTTTTAGTCTCTTTTCTCTATTCATCTGGGTTTCTCTTCAAATACAGTCAGATCGAAATTCACTCATCCCTCTTGAAATGGCAGAAAAGTTAGCAAACCATTCTGAGATGTGTGTGGAGAATTGTGAACCAACGACGCCAAGAGCTCAGAGTGCTCTAGAAAGTCCGGGGGGTGTAATGTCCAGCAAGGTGCTGGCTCCTTGTGACCTTGAGCAGGTCCCTTAACCTGGAGATCAGGTTCTCAACTGCAACAGGGAGACACTATACCCAACTTGCTCTGACTCCTGAGGTGGGGTAAATTAAGACCAAAGGTATGAAAAGCTCCTGTAACTTCTAAGGCACCGGGGGAAGGTTAGGAAGTCTCTTGATCTATTTGTGGCATTATCTATCCTATAACAATAACCTTTTGCATTTAAAAAAAAAAAGTTTTCAAATAAGCCCCAAATTCTATTCTTGCCAACAAGCTGGGCCACAGCAAGTGCTTTTTATGAGAACTAACAAGAAGCCTATTTTCCTTAAAAAAAAAAAAAAAACTAAAGAGTAGGCATTCTTTTTGACAACTTTCAAAAATAGCTCGGTGCATTCAATGAAACCATCTTTGAAAACAGGAAAAAAGCACTCCCCCTCACTCTGCACCTAAGCCCAGTAGGTCGCTGGTGCAGCGAAGGCTTTGCATAAAGGGAAAATGGAACGGCCTGTCATTCTGGTCAGGTCTGATGAAGACCTGCTATTCTGATGTCTGAGACTGGCTTTTGTGCGTTCCCATGTGCCTTTCCTCCTGTCTCTATACTTTACAAAAAGGCTTAGAAGTTATATTTCCAGCCCAGTGACTCTTTCAGCCACTGCTGGGTTTGGATCGGATTTAGACCAAGGATCGGCGGGTGACCAGGCCCACACAGTGCCAGGAGAAATGCCAACTCTGCTCCAGCCCTTGCAGACTGCCTGTCACAGGTCATCCAACCCCGCTGAGGGCTCTAATTGGGAGGAAAGACATCTCTCCTTCCCCAGCCAACTTTTCCACCTCATAATTCAGGGTCTCCACATGAAGGACAAAGGGGGCCGGACACAGGGCAGGAAGAGGAAGAAGGGCCGAAAAGAAGATACCGAGAACCATCCCAAACGTTCTCCCCACCTCAGCTGCTGGACATTAGCCAACGCCTAAGTCTCCCTGGGGAGCTGGGGTGACTGGCTTCGCTTTAGAAAGTAAAGACAGGCAGTAGTTGGTCACAGTGAGAGCAGACTGAGGTTTGCAGCAAGCCTGCGGGCCCTGCGGCAAAGCCCTGCTGTGGCTTCTCCTCCTCGTTCTGACCAGTACAGCTGTGTGGTGAGATGCCAGGACTGCCACCAGTTATGACATCTGGGGGGCTGTCTGATTTGTTCCCCTCGATTCTACTCAGATGTGGAGTGCAGATCAGATTGACCAGACTTACAGGGAGTGAGAGTTGATAGAGGGGAAGTCAAAGTACCCTAGGTGTGAGAAAGGTATCACTCT
This sequence comes from Callospermophilus lateralis, assembly GCF_048772815.1. NCBI lineage: Eukaryota > Metazoa > Chordata > Mammalia > Rodentia > Sciuridae > Callospermophilus > Callospermophilus lateralis. The sequence goes on from NC_135311.1 coordinate 20,834,060, forward strand.
TCCTATCACAGATAAGATTGGCACCAACAAGGAATGAAGGCCAAAAACCCAAACCCTGGTAGGTCCCACTCCTGGCCAGTGCGCTGACTGCTCACATTCACAAGAAGTTCCAAATACTACCTATCTCCACTGTGCCCACAGCTGGATGTCTCACCATTGCCTTAACTTCTGTAAACCCTATCCTGGGACATACTGTTCCTTGTTGGCCTTGGTCACTGCCACTGTCTGAGATCTCCTATCCATTGTCCCCGTCACCTGTCTATAGGCCTGTTTCATCAACTATCTGCCACAGAGCAGTATTACTGGTCTCTCTCCAAGTGACTACAAATCCCAAGAGTCCTGATACAAAGCAGGCAGTCACCCAGGTGTCTCTGGAGTTCCAAGTTCTGGGCTTTGCACACAGAAGTACTTAACACAAATCTTTGGGTCATTTTCCAAAATGGAAAGAAAACTGAGATGAATATATAGCAGTGACTTATTTGCCTTCAGAGCCACACAGGCATCTTTAAAACCCTCAAAACACCATATGTGGTGTGCAGAGCATGTGAATCAGACACCAATTCCCTCTGAGGATCAATTAGGGTGGCAAGTAACCTTGAACGCTAAATCACCCAGTCCTCCGGGTGGTAGGAGCAGAACCAAAGGAATGAAAGAGGTGACTGCCAACTCAATGGCTTAAGTGTGACCTGACTCCAAACAGGGGTTGAGCCACCGGCCTGGGCTCTAGCCAAAACTCTAGCCAAAACAAAGCCAATTGTTCTGTTTCACACCAAGATGCCCCTGCCGACCTTGGCCACTTGGCCAGCTTCACTACTGGAGATCACACACATCAGCACATTCTGTCCAGGAGTCAGAAGGGCCTGGGGAGTGAGAAGCTTGAAGTCAGACATCCCAGGGACCATCTGAGCATGTGCCATGCTCCACTCTGGGCACTGAAGACCCCAGGAGAGTAAGAACCAGGTCCTGTCCTCAGAGAGTTCATTGTGGAGGAAAAATGAGCTCCTAACACCAAAAGAGAGATGCCACAATGGGACATTAACTCAGCCATGACATCTGAGTGAATTCTAAACAAGAGTAGCCGTATTATTTTGTACAAATTACTTAAATTTCCTAAACCTCAGTTTATCTGCAACCATGGGATTGACAATACCTGTATCACAGGTTCTGTGAAGACTAAATATATAATTCATATGAAGTGCTTACCTTTATTTATCCATAAAATAAATGACGATTCTCACTCTTGCAGCTAACCCAAAATAATGGGATTTTTATGCAGAGGCTTAAACTATGACACCCCAGTTGATTTCTAACTTTTTCTCATGAATATATTTTCAAAACACTCAACCCGTACACATCTGGGAGACTTTAACCTGTATTTGATTCTTTATTGGAGGATCAGTAGTGTGACCATATAATTTACTGCCCAAACCAGGATATCTCTGAGAGTACAAAAAAAAAAAAAAAAAAAAAAAGGAGGGAGGAATGATTAATAATTCCACTGGAATACCACAGTAAACCAGATGAACCATTCGGGGCAAAATGGAATTAACAGTCACTTTATGCACTGCCCAGAAGACAATTTCATGGTCAAGGCAGGCAGTCATCACTAGGTACACCTTTTCTGCATCACTTTAGGAAGCTGCCAACAAGATTTGAGAATAGTCCTGACAAAACCTGATACGGTTTGGATGTGAGATGTCCCCAAAGAAGTTCATGTGTGAGACAATGAAAGAACATTCAGAGGGGAAATGAGTGGGTTATGAGAACCTTAAACCAATCAGTGAATTAATCCCCTAATAGAAATTAACTGAGTGGTAACTGGAGGCAAGTGGTGTATGGCTGGAGGAAATGGCTGATTGGGGGGCATGGAGTCTCTCTCTGCTTCCGGATCATCGTGTAAGCTGCTTCCCTCCACTACCCTCTTCCATCATGATGTTCTGTCTCACCTTGAGTCCCAAGGAATGGAGCCAGCTGTCTATGGACTGAGACCTCTGAAACCGTGAGCCCCCGTCCCACCCCCCGGCAAATAAACTTACTCCTTTAAAATTATTCTGGTTGGATCTTTTAGTTGCAGCAGTGAAAAAGTCAACTAAAACAAAGCCTGACTTGGCTGGCCCCATCCAAAAGTCCAGCTAACTGATGCACATAGACACCCCCACCACCTACACACAGGTTCATGCACACAGCTCCTCCCCCAAACCAGAAAGGAATCCAGCCCTGGTCCTGGCACGTGCATCTGTCTTACTGACACCAGTTATCTTCCAGGGATACCAGTTGGCCTTTCTGCCTCCTGAACGCCCCCTGCCCTTACCTCAGGTGTCCCAAGCTGTAGAACCGGGACTCTCCATCAGTGGAGCGGACCACCTGCAGCGTGAACATGGGCTGCAGCTGCCGGAGCTCCAACAGGACGATGGCCAGGTAATGGATGAAGAGGAGGGCATCCACGAGGGAGACCGCGTATTGCACAATGCCCTGGTAGTTTCGGTCCCGAGAGTCCAAAATACGGACTCCATAAAAAAGCCAATAGGAAACCACAAAAAGGAAGATGAGGACCAATAACAGGGCTCGGAACACAAACACCCGTGGCACGTCGGCTCTCTGCTTGCGGAAGAAAAGGGCCCAGGTTCCAATGAGCAGAATGAGGAGTTTGAAGGACACGGAGATAAAGAGTCCCTCGCAGATCGTGCCACAAGGTTCCAGCTCATCCCTCCACAGGATCGGGGGTAACAGGATGAAGGCAATGGGGGTGAGGAAAACTAGGAGTCCCAGAAACGAGGCGATGGTGAGGCCCAGGTAACGTTTACAATCCAGCCCCACGCTGTCCTCCATGTCCTTGCTGATCCTGGCAATGTCCTCTTGGGATATGCTGTGCTCCGAGGTGCCGGTGATGGCTGTGGTGGTCTCTCCCCAGTTGTCATCCTGATGTGAGAGGCGACAATGAGGATGATGAGCCCAAAGAAGCAGGTCATTTGTAAAAGCCACCAGAAGAGACGCAGTGTATGTGGAGAATGCACCCCATTTACCCAACTCTACATGCTGGGCTCTCCAGAAAATGGGAACTGAATAAACATGTAATAGAAGAATTTTAAACCTTAACAATTTTCACTGAAATCTTCCACATGTATTATGTATTTACCTTTTTTTTTTTTTAATTTTATACCATTTATTTATTTAATTAATTTTTTTTTGGTACCAGGGATTGAACCCAGGGGCACTTAAGCCACATCCCCAGCCCTTTTTATTTTGTATTTTGAGAGAGGGTCTTGCTAAATCCTTTAGGGCCTCTCTAAGTTGGGGAGAAGGGCTTTGAACCTGTGATCCTCAGCCTTAGCTCCTCTGGCTTGTATTTACCTTTTCAAACAGAGAAAAACATAATTAAATCTTTGTATTGTTTGGGTGATTCATTAGCATAACTCTGATTACCATCCCTGGCATTGACAAATCTCAAGAAGCTCTGGGCCTGGGGCTATTTGCCCTGCAATAAAGACCCAGCTGTTAGATTAACCTTGTGAGAGATCCCTTATAGAAGAAGCCCCTTGTGTTTTCCTCCTAATGCATGCTGAGCTCTAAAAGCTTACAAAGTCTGAATTCTGGAAGTGGGGAACATTGCTACACACTCCAATAGCTCTGTGGAGCAATAGCTCTGTGGCACAGAAAGGGAACTTACATCACTATAGAAATCCAAGCTCACCTGTGGCTGGTACTTGCATTTTTTTTTTTTTTTAAAGCTCTGTATGATATCTGTAAGACCCTCTCAGGAAGTAGCAATATAAAGCACTTGCTGACAGCAGTTTTCACTGACCAAACTAAGCAAATTCAAGAATCTATTTATGCCAGGACAGCTCAGAAATTCTTTCCAAAACACATGTTCAGGGCAAACTAAACACCTAGAGCATACAAATAACCAGCTTTATTATCCTGTAGTTTTACTCTCTTGCTTTCTCTCTCTCTCTCTCTCTCTCTCTTTTTTTTTTTTTTTAACTTCTAGGTAGTTGCTAGCTGGAGCAATTAGTCTATTCATTTAACAAGATCCCGTTGTTAGGGTCTCAAACACGCCTGCTATTTCCCTAGCAGCTGTGACTTCATTCCAAAGCACAATAAAGCAAGAAGGGACCAAAAAGCTATGAAGTCCAAAGAAGTTTTGCCTCAGAGACTTGTGCATATGATTTAACTCTCTCTTTCTCTCTCTCTCTCTCTCTCTCTCTCTCTCTCTCTCTCACACACACACACACACACACTGAGTCACAGCAGCAAGATGGGTAAAATGAGGACATCGACTTAAAGAAATCTACTCAGTTACACAGATCTCTCATAACCAGATAACTCCAAATCTAGTAATGATTAAAAAACAAAGCAAAAATGACCCGTGACTTATGAAATGGACAGGCTAGGTTTAGAGGTGGCACTGGTGATAAAGGTCCCAACTGATGAACAAAAGACCTTCATCTTTGAAAATGAGAAGTACCACAGAATATAAAGGCCATTCCTATGAACAGCCAGAAGCACCCAGGACTCTTGGACATCACGGGTGGACGTGTTAAGTTGATAAAAGACTTTTGGAGAACTGGCCTGGCAGTTTCACAGAAATCTGAATACACCCTTAACTAGGTGACCCAGCAATTCTATGCCTAAGCTTTACCCCCAATTAATTAGAACATATGACCACAGAAGATTTGTACAAGAATGTTCTTAAATGCTTTGTTTGTGAACAGCCAAAGCAGTGCAACTCCAATGTCCACCCACCAGGAGAACAGATAAAAAATTGCAGTAAATTCATTCAATAGAATACTACTCAGCAAAAAATGAAAAAGAATGAACTGTTGAAACATATCAAAGCATGGATAAATGTCAAAATCATGCTGAGTGAGGAAAAAAAGTCATATGATTCCAATTACATTAAATTCTAAAACAGACAAAACTAATCCAACAGAGATAGAAATCAAAACAGTGGTTGCCTTGGAGAGGTGGGGATGGGGATAGGGATTGACCAGGAAAGGCCTGGGAGAGTCTGTGGTGAAGAGTGTGGGTTGTAGAGATGAATTCATCTATGAAGACTCACTGAAATGTTTAAGATCTGCTTTATTTCTCTGTGTATAAATTTAGGTCAATTTTTTTTTTAAAGGAAAAAATACATCAGCCAGGGAGAAAGATACAAATCCAAAGACAAACAAGTTTTGCTTAATAACAGGTGAGTTCACAGTCTACAGGAAACAATTGACTTTGTAACCCTCTTCATAAAGGCAAACACTGGTTTCCATATTTGTATCAGGGCTAGGAAAAAGTTGCAAATCAATGCTGAAGTAATTATTAGTACCTTGTGATCATTTTCTTGCCAACCACATTGCTCTGATGTAGCTGTTCATTTTTTTTTTTTTTTTTGCCAAAGAGTTACTAAATCTCCTGTCCAGTTTAAGAATTTGTGCACATCTGTGTCTAAAACAAAATGTACATGTACAAATGTTTCTCCAAAGCCTGAGGTTTTTAGAACAAAAAGGAATGAACTCCTCTAATCCAATCCTCCAGATTTTCAATGAGGCCAGCAGAGGCCCACTCCACTTGACTGCCCAAGGTAATACAGCTATTGAGGTATACAACCTCTGAATGCTTTCCCCACCGCATCACCCTGCAGTAAACATCAACAGCTTCCCAGTGAGTACACGGTGTAGAGAAGCTACAAACAAAGAAATGTCTTCATGGCATTTAGCATCCACTTCCAGGAGAAAGCTGAGTCCTAAAGCACTTAAGGAAGGTCCAATCCTAGGACTGGCCCCATTGGTCCATCTGTTCATCTGTCCATCCATCCATCCACCCAACCACCCATCCTCTCAGAGCCAAGGCAAGCAGTGCAACAGTTCTAAAGGCATTTGCTCATCATCAGTGAACAAACCCCACATTCAACCCACGCCTGCATTTTGGGATCCCAGAGCACCATGTGTGCTCTGAGGAACTGCCAGATCTGTCCGTGGATGTGACTCTAAGCGCCTATCTCTGTGTACCTACAGTTGTATTCAGATGCAGGCTTATCTGCAGCCCTCTATCTTTACAGCTGTGTATGCATACTTGGCTTTGTTTGTGTGAGGCAAGGCTGGACACGCATGTGTTTCAGGAGGTGCAGAGGTTGTGCAAGCATGCTCCTGAGTCTAGCTCAGATGTTGACTTAAGTCAACAGGCTGCCAGGCAGGGGCCCAGAGAAGAATCCAAGTGATATTTTCAATAAAGAAATAAAATGACCATATTTCAAAATTGGGTGATTTCCTAATCACCCTAATGCCTGGCTTTTCTTTTCTTTTTTCTTTCTTTCTTTTTTAATATTTAGTTTTTAGAAATAGTTGGACACAATACTTTTTATTTTATTTATTTATTTTTTATGTGGTGCTGAGGATCAAACCCAGGACCTCGCACCTGGTAGGCGAGCGCTCTACCGCTGAGCCATAACCCCAGCCCCCTGACTTTTCTTAAACATCAGCACTTAGTCCTTGCATTTCCAAGCAGCAGGAAGTCTCTGGAGCTGAGGGAGCTGCTGTCCCTTAGAAGAGGAAACACCTTCTCTGGTTCGTCATAGATCCTTCTCTCCATCCCAAGGTCTTCATGCTGAGGGATCACAGAGGCCATTACCACCCAAAGCTTGCTTGATATATTCCTGTCCCTTCTCTTTGATCCAGGGGTACCTCATTCATCCTGTTTCCCTACCAGGCCGAGTGTCCAGCCCCTGTTTTGTTTCACATGTCCAGGAGTGCATCTGAGCTATCCTAACTTCTTTCCTCATCTTCCCAACACTACTTAGGCTTGTTGGAGACGGAGATTCCTTCCCTAACACTGTTCCATTTTGGAAGGAGTCTCCGGAGACTCCAGCCTGGAACTTTTCCCTTCCCTGCCCTGTCGTCAGCAGTCCTGGCTTCTGTCCAACACCATTCAACGCAGGCCAACCAGTCACACTTCAGGAGAATCCCCAAGCTATCCAATGGCAGGACAGGCTGTCCTTAGACCAACAAGAAACCACAGGACATAGATAAACTAATTAACATGCTAGAAAAATAAAGGTTAAAAACCCAAGAGAACCTATTGCAACAGGACTTAGGAAAACATTTACAGAAAAGAGACGTGGTCAAGGGGCAGCAGTATACTTACAGACCACCTGTGAGCCTTACCTGAACTTCCTCGGTCCGAGTAGAATCGTTTGCCAACAGGGGCTCTCCCGTGGGAGCCTGAATGGTGACAGATTTTTCTGACCCTCTGCCATCTTTATTTCGGGGTGATTTGTGTCTCTCTCTAGTTCTCTCCCTGGGGGGAAAAATGATAATAGCGAGCACATTTCAGGTCACAGTAATTAACTCTCTGATTCATCAAAATGCATTATATGTTTCATTTTGAATTTAGGAAAATCGTATACACATACAGCACCAATACTCACCCATCTCCACCCCCTGCAGAGAGTAAAGTGTCCTTTATTCCCTACTTAGTATTTTCTTTCTGCCATTCCAAGACCTGACACAAGACTGTCACTCCTCCTCTATCAACAGTGGTCTTAATTTTCCAGAGCCTCAAATTTTTCAATTCCTGAAATGGAGGCACATTTTATGGTAATAATTACTCACTTGACTTGGCTATAATTTGCCCGTGTTAATTTTCTAGGATTTTATTGGGCCATCACTGTAGAATATCTAAGCTTTGTTCTACCCCCCAAAAAATCTGGGACACATTGTCACCCTATACTTTTGGACAAGAGAAGAAAGGAAACTCTAAACCAGGACAGAGAATCATTTTCTCCTAATTCTTACAAATTCCAAACTAAAAGTCATTCCCATAGGTTCTAGGTGAACTCAAAGACACCCGCAGAAACAAACAAAGCTAGGAAAAATGACACGCAGGGGTGTGTGTGTGTGTGTGTGTGTGTGTTCAGGCCTCCTAAGGAGAGCAGACTGCTGCATACTTTCAACCCAGATGAACTTTTCTGGGTGGTCTCCCATGCTGACTGAAAGGGCACCCCACTGTGGGGGGTCAATATTGAAGTTACAGATCAATCAATCACTGTGGCCAAGCCCAGAGGTCACAATCTGGTTAATAACCACCTACGGAAAGCAGCACTCTAGCCTCCAGCTGCCAATGGTGAATCCAGGAGCGACCCAGCAACAGAGCCAGCCCCTCAGTGGTCAATAGTCAATAAGTGGCCTTAGCCTCTTGTCCCCGTAGGCCACTTGACATCAGTCCTCCTTCCTATGACCACCTGCCCTCATTCCCAAGACAGGGAAAGCATTGCACATAAAGGTTGTGCAAAGAGTCCAATCTTGATCTGTCCCTACCAGATGTGCGACCTTGCACAACCTCTAAAACCTCCATCTCCTCATGTAGGAAATGGGGAACAATAAAAATAGATAATGTACATAGGCCCAGTACATAGTAGCCATTATGGCTTACTGTTATAATGATATCACTACTATTATTAAAGACCAAGAATGCTTTCCTGACTTTGTGAAGCAGAGTTTGTTACCTCGGAGAAAGAGATGTAAACAGAACCATCAACACATCATCAAACTCCCTTCCTTTCCACACACAGGTCTTCTATTAACCCACCATTTAGCAAAACAACCACAACAAAAACCCAAAAAGCAAAAACTGTCATGTGCAGATTTCATGTCAAACTTGTACCTTATCATAAGCATTGGATAATTCTTTCTAAGAGCCAAGAGGCACCCATGGCTGCAGAGGATCTTTCAATGACAACAGTTCTATCCCTAGAATAGAACTAGGAATACACAGATTCTGGTTAACTCTTTATTTCAACCAGGCAACTAGGAAAAAAGTCATGTAAGTGGCGAATTTGTTCACCCAAAGATATTACAACGCAACGTTAATCATCTTTGTCCCCATTTCAATTTCAAAGCACTTCGCTACGTGCTTGATAGTTTCACTCAATCCTAGCTATAATCTTCTGAGGTTAGTATTATTGTTCCCATTTTACAGATGAGAAAACTGAGGTTCATGGAATTTAAGTGACTTCCCAAAGGTGTAGGAAGTGACAGAGTAGTATCCGAATCCAGGTCTGTTGCCACTATCTCTATTCAAACCCATGATGCTACAGTGTTTTGAAAAACAATTTGGAAGATTTTACAGCATAAAATTCCCGATGCTCACCCTCATACCCTCACATTTGTCAAAGCTACAAGAGCCATGAATTATGCCTTAAAGTTACTACTAGGAGTCCTGATTGCCCTGTGACCTTAGATAGCACAAAGTTGTGTGCCCCACACTCTCTGTTGTCTAATACGATCATTTAAAAAGGGACTCCGTGTGAGAAGCAATAAACAGCGTGGGAGAGATTCGCCCACGCATGGCCAGTTTTCAGAATGAGTCGTCAGACAAGGGCCAGAACTGTCTCTCTGGTAGGTCGTACCTGCAGCCAGACAGATTCCCTTCTTACTCTTACTGCTGCCACATTTATCATTGCTGCCGCCGTCAGCCAAGTCACATGCTTCCCTAACCCATCTCTCTATTCACAAGCCCCATGGGTCAAATCCTGTGACAGCACAAATTCCACTGGAAATCAAAATCTTTCACTGAGTGCCAATTCCTGGATCCTGCACACTAGCAGGGCAGAAAGCAGGTGGGGGAATCACCCAGGGCTGGAAACAGACTCTCTGCTCTCTCCCAACCCCCAACCCACCCAGCCTGGCTCCTACAGAAACCAAGAGGACCCAGACAGGGAACGACTGTCTAACAACTACCCTGGTAACGTCTGAGGAGAACCAGATAAGAACCCTTAATCTGATAACTTGAGGGGAGTTTTCCATCCTTCAGAGACAGAAACCAGTGCCTCTCAAACCCCAGTGTGCAGAGAATCCACTTGGAGCACAGATAGAGGTAGACTGGCAGACTCCACCATCAAGGGATTTATCTGGAAGGGACATGATAGGAATCCATATTTTCCACCAGCTTCTCAGGTGTGCAGGATGTAGGCAGTCTAAGAAATTTCCCCCAAGATTCTCCAACCCAACTGGCCCTGGGCAAGGGGCTGCTGGAGTGACAGAGTATGCCTTGCACACAGCAGGGGCTACGTAATGGGCGCCACGAGTATATGCTTAGCTGCACCATGACACAATGCACAGTGCTTCCTTATTAAAATAGTGCTAAGTAGGTGAAGGACAGTGTGCAACCAGGAATAGAGACTGCCCAGAGCCGAAAGCACGCAGGATATTATGGTTTGGACATGAAATGCTCCCTACAAAGCTCCTGTGTTAAGGCAAGAATAACCAGAGGTGAAATGATTGGATTGCAAGAGCTGTAACCCAATCAGTCCATCCTAGTTTGAACGGACTAACGGTTTAATGTGGCAGGTGGGGCATGGCTGGAGGAGGTGGGTCACTAGGGGCATGCCCTGGAGAGGTACACCTTCTCTGTGGCCCCCTTCCTGGCTTCTCTCTCTCTCTGCTTCCTAGGCACGCTGCCCTAAGCAGCTTCCCTCACCATGTCCTTCTGCCATGATATTCTGCCTCACCTTGGGCCCAGAGCAGTGGAATTGGCCCACCATGGACTAAATCTCTGAAACCAGGAGCCAAAATAATCTCTGCCCCCTTAAGTTGTTCTTGTCAGGTATTCTGGTCACAGTGACACAAAGCTGATAACACATAGGTCGATTGAGGGGAACACAGAGCAGGTCCTATCACTGCACCAACATTGTGCCGGGGGTCGGCTCTTTGTATTGGTCTTGTTATTAAGGAAGCACACAACCCACCATACAGCTTTCACAGAAATCAGTACTCCTGCATGACTGTTCCAGGTACTAAGTCAGGGTAGGATTTAAGAGTGACTTCCAACAAAAATACTGCCATCCATCCAGTGCTTTCCAGTCTGCAGAACTGCAAGTGGCCACCTCCTGGCAGCAGGGGCCGAAATGCTCTTGATGCTGTTACTCCAAGGAATCTCTAAGGCTTCCAAGTTTCCTCTGGGAAAGTATTCCCCATTCATGGAGGCAACAGGTCCACGTGTCTATGAGCATGGCAATAGGAGATCAGAGGAGTAAACAGCTTACCAAACCAATGAATGAGGTGTTACAATAAGTACATACTTAGGATAGACTTTTCCAACTTGGCCTAATTGGTTGGATCACCTATGTGCCTTTGATGAGCAGCTGTATCATCTAAGGGAATCTTCAAATCTTCATCTCTAAATCTGTCCCCACACACCCTCTGCCCATATAAGCAAAGATAAGTATATTTGTATGTGTATGTGTGTGTACACGTGCATTAGATGGTGGGAAGAACAAGCAGCAGTGTGTAGGAGGCACCTACAAATGTCTGCACCTTTGTGTGTATATAAATGCATCCATTTAGGCCAATTCTGGAGCTGAGCTCTTGGGGGCTGCTGTAACCAACCCCCTCAGTATGTAGCCAGAATCCTCTAATTCCCATACTGTTTCCCCTTACACTCGGAATTTCCTGGGAAGATTATTTACTCTTGTTTCTGTTGTTTGTCTATTTCTATTTGGGGAAAGCCAGCCCCACCGGTTACTCCTCCCTTTCCTTCTCTACCACCACCCACTACCTGTCCTCTCTCTACTGACTGCTGGGTCTGGCTGGCTGCTTCCTCTGGGCCCTGCCTGGGGTAGGAGGGCTGAGCACTGGGCAAACTGGAACTGAAGTGGTCTCAGAACAAAAAAACCAATTTCTCCACTGACCAGGCAGCCCTCTTTTGGACGATGCACTTTAATACATCAGTCACACCAGTTGCTCTTCACCTCCCTTGCAAAAGTGGCATTTCCTTTCTGAAGGGTCATGAGCCTGAAATCTGTAGGGCGCCTCTACAAACCTTGTAACTTCAAGCAACAACGCTGTCGCTGTCCCAGAGCCTTGGTTTCATCATCTGTAACATGGACTACCACCTCCCACCCTCCTAGGACGGCTGTGACCATTGGAGGAGCCAGCAGGGACTCCCAAAGTGGCTGTTCATATTATTGGCAGCTGCTGTGTTTAAATTGGGAAACTTACGCTCTGAACCCCCAGGTTTAGGTGAGGTGGGCTGAAGTTAACTGGACAATCTCTGGAGACCACAGGCATCACTAAACCAGGCCAACAGCCTCTTTGCTACAAGAGTCACCTGTCAGCTCTCCAAGATGATCATGATGTCATCAAGCATACCATGTCTGGTGCACTTCATTATTCCTGAGTTGAAATCGTACTAAAATTATCAAATAGACAAGGCCCTCCCCTTTCTTGCTCTTCCATTCAAACACCTGACAGGGCACGGAGGAGAGCAACCTGCCCAGGGAAACTCCTGGGACAAAATAAATGTCCTTGGCTGTGTCTCAGGCCTGCTCTCATGCCTGTAGAAGGTACAATTACTGCTTCACATTCTTTACGCCCTAGCAAAGCACTCCACAGCACACATTATCTGTAGATCACAACTCCCCTCCAGTTTCTATACCCGGCTTTGCCTACAGTCAGACAATTCACCCCCAAGGATAATGGTGTTTTGTAAAGAACCATGAAATGCACCTCCAAACCCCTTGTGCTCACATCGCTCCACTTGGAGCTCCTCTCGGAGCAGCATCCAGTAACATTCCTTGAGTAATTGATCAGAAGCCTCGGCTTGTATTAACTTTTGCCAAGCACTTTCCCCATAGGTCCAAGAAGGCACTGAGAGTTCTGTGTGTTGTTTTAATACAAAGTTATAGTTCCTGGAAGTTCCCACAACTGAACTGGGCTATCAGTTTCTGGGGCCTCCAAGAGGCAGAGAGCAGCAAAGGGTCCCAAAGCGTGGAAGTCAGAATACAAGTGTAGACAAAAGGGGCCAGAGCTGGTTCCAATCCTGCGAGCTGTCACCCCTATTCATCCACAAGTTTCAAAAGCACCCCAAATTCCTACTTCCATCATTGTGGCGTGAAAGAGGAGAGCCCGGAATGCTGACGAGGGAGTGGCTTTTCCCACTTTGGTCCAGAGTTGGTATTTCAAAACAGCCGCTTCTGGTGTGTCATAACTAATCTGGTAAGTTCACCTGCTGGTGGAAATTTGTGATTGGATTTTTATCACCTGAGGTTTCTAGCTCTCTGAGGACCTGGGCTCTGGCATGTGACTGCAGGCTCCCTCGCCCCAGCCCTGCAGCACCCACACTTGAGCACTTCTGCTTCCTTCTCTGATTGGAAAGTCCAACCTGGGCTCCAGGGCAAAGGGTCAAATATGTATGATTATAAGAGCCATGTATAAAAACTCAGAAATTAATGAAAGTTTAAAAAGAAAGTGTGCCACCCATAATCCTATACTCAGAGACAGGCTTGATTAATACTGATCTTATTATGTGTAGATAGAACTATATAAGATACAATGTTTTGAATCCCATTTTTTTAATAACATGATCTTGCGACATTTTTCTCATATCATCAAATAATCTTTGAAAACCTTTCCTTTGTACTTTCTTATTCATTTTTTTTAATCACAAAAGACACACTTATAAAAAAAAATTGAACAACTACAAAAAGACAGTATAATTGAAGGTCCCATCAGTCACTGTCTGTGGCTGACCCCATGGGAACGGCTACTCTTGGCAGCTTGGAGAATATGCTCACAGATCTCTTTCTGTGTGTGTAGATCCACCCAGGCTCATAAATAAATTAGCAAATTTGAGATGCACAAAACAAAAGCTCACTCTGCAACAGTTGCTTGTGTGGAGAGCTCAGCAAGGGAAACAAACACCAGGAGCCACCGTTCCCACGCTAGTGCAGAACTGTGGCCATCGTGGGCCCTGGGGCTGGGATCAGTGGGTACCTTAACACCGTGGTGCCATGACAAGGCACTGGTTAGCAACCTCCAACTACAGTGCTAGTTTAAATGCTTTACATAAATTAAGATTAAATCTTGTTTAATCTTCTTAGAACGCTGTAAGGAGGGGATCGCTGTACCCATATCACAAATCAGGAGAACAGGGTAAGTGGCAGCACTGCAATTTCATCAGCTCTACTCTCAACCAGCACAGCACCCCCTATGTATTAATTTATTTCTTCCATCATTCACTCGTCCTCCACTCAGCAAGTACTCTGTGTGTCAGTAACACGCAGGCCCTGTGAATACCAGTGCAGATCTGCCATCACATTGTAGAGGAAGGAGAAACTGGCCCCATCACCCCGGACAGTGCTTTCAAAACCCAGGCTTTACTTGGAAGATTAGTCAAAGAGAAATAAGGGGCCAATCACGCGGGTTTGCGTGTGAGCCTCATGGCAAGGCATCATGGACAATGAGTCAGCAGCCTGGGGTGACACCCACAGATCAGCACAAGTTTTTAAACTTTTCATTTGCATTATTGGTAAAGGTTTGGGAGAACTGACATCTAGAAGTACCTAGAAATGAAGAACATTCCCACTGCCGGGGAAACTTTAATTTAAAACCAATTGTGAGAAATTTAGGTCATCAACGGTAATGGTGGCTATAAAATGTAAATTGGTGTTATAGTGACTCCCAACACATGTCAACCACGTTCAGCTTCTCATGCACCGGAGGACTGAACCTCCAGCATCAACAGCCCTGCAAGCAAGCGGTTTGAAAACTGAGTCTAGAAAGCTCCAGCAGCCTGCAGTTTTCCCCAAACAGAAAAGTGGAACAATTGACGGCTTACATACCCTTGTCTGTGAGATTTTTTTGAATGGCTTGAATAGTATGAATATCCAGAATATGTGGATTCGGTATCCATAGCAATGAACAGCTTCCTCTTGATGAAGGAGCAGGCGCTGTTTCTCCTTCAAGGCTGATAATTTCACCTACTGGTTCCTAAAGCCTCAAGGGGTCTGGGAACCAGAGGAGGAGCTTCTCTTCACCAGGAACAAATTCTGGGAAAGAGGAAAGAAAGAGGGATCAATCTTCAAAGCCAATCTTAACTGGGCTGAAGGACAATGGACAATAGTCATCTCTTCCCAGGCGCCTAGGATGGGTGTCAATTGAGCCAAATCCCATCCCAGCAGCAGGAAGATGGGTGGTGGGAGAGCCAGGGCAGTGGTCCATTTCCTGAGCACAGCCTCACCCTCACTGGCTTTAGCTGTAGGAAGTGACTTCTCACACCAATGCCAGACAGAATGCCCAGCCCCCCACTGCCAGTTAGCTGAATAAATAAACAATACCTAGGGAAGGAGCTTTTGGGTCATAATTTCCAAATGTCAATTTAAAAACAAATTCTGTCTCTTAAATTCAAGAATCCAAACACTTAAAAATTTACCTTAAAGAGCTAATTCTTAAAGAAGAATAATTATTCCCTGTCTCTAATACTAAAAAGCTAAAAACAATCTAAATGACCGTGCCCCGCCCCAAACAAAGGAATCAGTAAGGAAACTCATGGTTCATCTAACCAAAGAAATATCACATATAGGTACAAAGTGATAATGATAAAGAATGGAGACTTTTATGATGAATGACAAATCACAAAGCAGGATACAGGATTGAAGATGCACACTGAGTCTAAACATTACAGTTACCATCACATAAAAGAGCTTATGTAAGAAAAAAGAATTAAAAGGGGACATCAGAAAATGAAAGACCATGATTGACTGATCGCAGGCTCCTGGGTCCTTCCCCACACTTTCATTAGGTATTGCTTTGCAATAAAAATAAATTGGAAACATTTCCAAGTACATTCCTGAGTTCCCACTTGCTAAAGCTTTACTTCTAGGAAATTCTGTCTCTCCCAGCACCCCTCCAGAGCTGGACTCCGCCCAACAGGACTCCTCCTTCCAGCGCCCCTGGAAGCTGAAACTGCAAACAGAGCCAGTGAGATAAGTGTGAAGAAAACACAAAGGAGTGGCAAATGCCATACCCCTACCCCTACTGGGAGAAGGCCCAGTCTCCCTGACCCTGGCTAGCAACAAGTGTCTGAAGGGAATCCGGCGGGTTGGGGCATGAATTGGGCCTGCATGTCACATCACCACACACCAACCCACTCCCCAGGGCTTCGAATACTGATTAGGATGAGACTATCCTGACTAATTGTGCAAGGTCTGTCTGCTATCCAGGGTAAGCCTCCTTTACCCAGGGTATCCTGACTCATCATTTCACTTCTCCCAGGCCATAAAGTCGAAGGCGAGCCCTGAGGAAGCCTAGGTTCCAGCCCAAGCTCAACCACCATGTCTTACAATCTGGGATAAGCCACTAGCCTTCTTGAGCCTTGTTTTACTAAACATAAATAAATCAACTAGCCACCACCCTCACAGGGCTAACATGAAGACCCAAGCGGATACTGCGGTATCCAGAGCTGGTTGCAACCCTGCCCTGCGTGGGAGGCTTCCCACCCTGAGGCTCACCTGCAGTCCACCACTTACTAACCAGTTTTGCACTTGAGCTTAACCTTGGAGCCACAGGTTTCCCACCCCAGACCCCCTTTGGGGGGGCGGGGGTAACTGTAAAGATTAAATGTGAAATACAATAGGCATTCAAGGAAATGTTAGTTTGTCCACCTTTCTGGGAACTTCAAGAGCACCTTTTTCTCTCCCTGCTCCATCTCCTACCATTATCACTAGGCATTCCAGTGAGCTCTCAGCATCTTCCAGTCTGACTTCCTTTCTGCTCCAGGTTTTGATGCTTTTTCACCAGCTTCATACCTGGCAGATACCAGCCTTGGGAGATACAGCCAATATGTGCAGCCTGGAATGAACTCTCTTTTCCCGAGAGCCCATGGCCCTCTCCCTGTTGACCTGCATGTGTCAAGGTTTGGATCCTTTATTCAAAAACTGACCAACCACCCTTTTTCAGATTCATAATTAACCGTGCATAACTCCTACACTCATTTCTGCCTTTCAACCATAATCCTTAACTCCTTGTTCCACCCTAATATCGAATGTTTTCTTGCTAAATGCTGAGGGGTATCTAAGAGGCAGGCGACCCAGGCTCTGCACACCACTGCGGATCCTGTCTCCATGCTTCCCAACCGTGACACCAGGGGTTAGATGTTGACCTCTCTGAGCTTTCAAAGTTCCACCCATCCACAAAGGTCCCCAAATAAAATGAGGTTTATTTAATACTCTCTTTCAAGGGCCATTGGTAAGGATTAAATGGTGGGGAGTCTCCAGCTCAGAGAACCCAAGTTTCATTCTCTTCCCCCGCTCTGCCAAAGGTCATCATTCTTTATTCTCATTAAAACCTTGACTATCCATTAGGGCAACTTCAGGCATGTCTCTCAAAGGCATTCACAGCCCCCAAGTGCCCTCTGGGGAAAGGCTTTTCCTAACTCTACCAAGCCCCATGCCCAGTTTCTCTCCCATGCTTCCTGACCAAACTTGCCCAAGGGGGATCTGTACATGCTGTCGCTCCCTGCCACCACCAAATCCTCCATCCTCACCTCTCCACGGAAGCAACTCACTGGAGCTGCCCAGAGACTGCTGTGAGCCAAATCTGAAGATCAAACCTTGTCCTCCTTCTCCAAGTCCTTCTTACCCAGGTGACCCATTTATTCACCTCTATATTTAAAGAGTAGTCATGAGAGAATGCTCTCAGCAAGGATACGGGTATAGCAATGACAGAGGCACACTGCTGTCCTTTGGGACTCTGCTGCTGGCTGTCTTCTGATTCAATGGCACTTGTATCTCTACTACATCTCCAAACGTGTCCTCCCTTCTCCCGTTAGGTCATCCCTTGACACTCAAAACATGCACCATTATTCTTCTCCATCTGTGGATTTACTATGGTACAGGCTCCTTGGATTTACTATGGTACAAGCTCCTTTGTCTTCAGTCAATATTTGTCCCCAACAAATACTGACTGAAGACAAAGCCCAGATGAATATTTCCTGCTTGGATATTTCTTGTTCCATTTGGGATTATCATTACCCCCTGCTGCTCTCTCAAGTCTTGGCCTAATCTTTCTAATTTCCTCTGCTGCAGTGATACCATCATCCTATTCATCTTATGAACCCAACCGTATACCATTTGGGGAACACTCACTTCCCTTTATCCCACACCTCCAACCACTGTTAAGCTCTGCTGGTCCAGGGTACTGCCCTCATGCTGCTGGTTCGCAGTAACACTACGCCAACCTTAGCAAGACCTCTGGGTTTCCTCAGTTAATCCAGTCAGTGAGGATCCTGGCTCTTCTTCTAAGTCAGACTGTTAAGACTGTGGTTACCAATTCTTGTTCTAAGATCTGAGTGAGGATTAAGGAGAAGCAACAGGTAACAAACTAATAAAATCCACAGTGCACTCCTTTTAAAAGAGGGTTTGAGCTCAGGTTAAGAGCTTCGATCCAGTTAATAAAGAAGCGTATCCTACAGCTGATCCCTGCAAAGACATATTTATGAGACAGTTCCCTGTATGCACCAGGAATTGACAGCACTGACCCAAGGTCAGAAGAGATCCCTTATCAGAGAAGATTCTAAAGTATAAAAAGGAATCAGTTTCCCTGGGTAATAAGTTTACAGGCTGCTGCACCAGCCTGAATGCATGGAGTCATTCAAAGGAGAAAATCTGGACCCTAAATTCTGGAACTGCCTCCTTATCGTACCCCTCACATGACCTATTTTGTTTGGCCCAGACTGGGCAGCAGTCAGAGGCCAGAGTGACCTTTAAAATTACAATGCAGACATCACTCCCCTGTTTAAAAAAACTCCATGGTCTCCCCCCGAATTTTGAATAAAATACAAAATCTTTGGTTTGATCTCAAAGTCCTGCCCACCAGGTTCCTCTATGGCACGGGCTCTTTCTAGCCTCCTGTCTTTGGCAGAATGCAGTGTATCTGCTGGCATTCACTCTTCACATGCCCAGTTTTGCCCAATTCTTCTGAATTTAAATACAGCTTTTTCCAAGGGGCCTCTTGGATCCTCCAATATAAATCAGGCCCTTCCCAGCACCCAGTACTCTTCCTATCCCTATTTCCAACCTACTTTTGCTTGTATGGTTATTCAGTGTCGGGCTCCTGTATGGACTATGAGCTTCACAGGGCAGGAACCACTTCCAGTGCTCTCTCCAGTTCCTAGAATATAACCAGTATCCAATAAACGTTTGCTAAATGAATACTGGGTTCTGCAGCAGATCTCAGGACACAGAGGCATATATTCACTGTGGAAAAAACCTTGCAGAAGTAGATACAGCAGTGGCGTCAGAACTATGGAGAGTTGTAGCCACACCACTGGCTCACACCAGAGTTCATATTCCAGATGCATCCTGACCCTCCTGTCACCCACCCCTTAGAAGCTATAGGCACTGCTTGGTAAGGGGTAGAAGCCCACATCCGGACAGGAAGGGAACTCTTCTAGCTACAACGCATGCCAGCAAGAGGAACACCGTTTAGACAGGTGCACAGGGTGCTTTTTTCTTAGTGGAAGTGCCTTGAATTCTGGAATTCCCAGGCAAAAAGGCCCAAAGGACCTCTTTCACCACCCTTTATTCAGAGCAAGTGAAGGTCAGTGGCCTCAAATAGAATCTTCCCCTAACGTCATGTTCACTCACATAAAATACACCTGACTTCTGACTTGAAAGAAAAACAGTGCTCAGAAAATCATGAGGGAAATAATAGGTTATGGTAATGACAGTGGTAAACATAGCTAATCTTCATGAAAAGCAAATTATAAAAACATCAACAGCTTTGCCTAGAGCTATTAAGTAATTAAGGGGGCTTTGGTTGGGAGGGTAGAACATAAACTGTGCAAGAGGTACAGAGATGTACACGGAACTTCAAGAGTCAGCCTGCTCTCCCAGAGGTGGATGCATTTCCAAGGGAAAGCATAAAGCACAGTTTATGTATCAACTGTGTTTATATATACTATGTGCATTACTTGGAATATTTTATTTTTACCATTCATAGAATTCTAAGGGTTCACTCCATGATTTATTGTTTATATTTTGAAGTGAATATTTTGCTCCAAGCACACACTTTTAATTATATGACCCTCAAGGGGAAAATAACAATTTAAATAATTTTGTTTAGAGCCAACTTTTCCTCTAGAGAAGACTAGCTTATGAGCCCAGGTTCTGGAGTTAGACCATCGCCATTCAAATCCTGGCTCAGGGTACTCTTTAGCTGGGTGATCTCAGAGGAAGCTACTTTTCTATTCCTCAGTTTCTCAAATGTGATAACAAAATTACATTTTTCACTTACCTTATAAGCTTACTGTGGATATTAAATGAAATGATTCCAAAAAATCATTTAGAACACTACCAAGCACATGGTAAGCACAACCATAGACTATAATTATTCAGTAAAGTGAAATCCCTGGGTGAGAAAGAATACCTTTGGGTGACATATGACTTAACATACCATTTTCATTGAACTTACGTGTATCGTTTTGGTTTGATAGTCAACTTTGAACAACTACTATTAACTGTGGCTAAGTAATTTAATAATTTCTACTCTGTCCCTTGCAGGCTTCCTCAGGTTGGAAGTGAATGTCAGAGACATCAGAGAACATGGTGTGGGTTTATCTGGAGGACCATAAGGTTGAGTGGAAGAGTTCAGAGAAGAATGACAAGAACTAGAAAATATTTTTCAGAACCTGTGTTCTATAAATCATAAAACACTGTCCACGTCACTGGCATGAGGATCTACAGGGCCTGTGGCACTTGTGACATACCTAATAATCCTTTTATGGCAACAGAAGTCTTATAAATGAATGATTCTGGGCCACTATTCACATGGAGAGAAACCATCAACCTCCTTTTACCTGTCTTGCCAATGATTTCAACTCACCTTCCCAGAATAACTGCTCCTGGCTAATTCATTAATTACTTCTGAAATGCCTCCAGCTGCTGCATATAGATTTCTAAGAGCTGTGAAAGGTAAATGCATTTGAGGCTCTACAGTGGATATTTGTTTGTAAGCAACCCCCTGCCCCTGCTAGACTTTTAAGCTTCAGAGGCAACAACAACAGACAAAAAAGAAACACAATTTCATGAGAACTAGCTCTTCTGTGAGTTCTATGGTGCCAGGTCCAATGACAACTGTGCAATAGCTGGGACTCAGGAAAATGCCGGCAGGAACAGACAGTAGCAGAACATGCAGATTCCTTTTCAGCAGGTTTCACTGAGACCAAGACTGCTTGTAGAAACACAGCCTCGCAAGCAAGCCACCTATGAAGAATAACCAAGCACCAGGCCCCAGTCTCCTGCCACATATAGCCATGCCCCCAGTTCACAGAGAGATGATGGCAATTATAGTCCAACAGATTACGTTTATCAAGTCCTTGCTATATGTTAGACTCTCAGAAGTTATTTGCATGCAGTATCTCACTTAATTCTCATAACAAGCCTTTAAGGGAGATAAAATATTAATTTCATGGCATAGTTAAGGAAACCAAGGTCACACACCTGATATGTGCTCCAACTAGGGCTTGAACTTTGGGAGACTAATTCCAGAATGTATGTTCTTTGCTATGGAAAATTTATAGCAATGTAGCAATTACCAGATCTGTTTATTTACATAGAGGAGGGTAGGCAACAATCATAAATTGTTCCAAACCACATTATAACCTCACAAAGAATCTGCAATTTCAACTCCTATTCACAGCTTCAGTGTCCTAACTAAGCATTGCAAGGAGTGTTAGTCGGGGGCGCGGTAGGGGGGGTAGTTCAGAAGAAAAGAAATGAATCTCAAATAGTTCTAGTTCTTAAGGAGCCCACAACCCAAAGACAGAGACATCCAATTAAAATCCAACCTGATGAAGGCCCATCAAAGCCAAGGAGCAGATGAAGTCTAGAGCAGCTAACAGGGTATGTGTATGTATTAGGAGGATAAAAGAGACGGTACTTTCCTCATTCAGCATTTATTAATTTTTCAATAGACAAGGATGACATTGGAATTGTTGCTTCATAAGGAAACTTTAAATTTCCTTTATGGTTTTTGCCTATTGCTCAACACATAAAACAATAAAATGCACTGTCTGGCATGCAGCCCTTGCAAATATGCCACTCTCAGAATTCTTCTCCTATTTTACTTACAAATTAAGTTGCAACCAGTCACGCTGCCAACACTGTAACAGTGAAAATTTCACACTGGGTGTTTTCACCAATCATATTAAGAGTCACCAACATTTGGAAGTGCTAAACGCTCACGGATAGGTGAAGGGTGTTATTTCTTTGAACTGCAGAATAGAACAGTTTCCTCCCAACAAATCAAAGCCCCAACCATATCACATTGATTTAATTCAAAAAACTCTAATTAGTGGTTACATAAAATAGCTAATTATGTCTCCCTGGATTCAGACAGTTTCTGCCATCTCCCTTAAAGAGCCTGGGAGCTGTGTAATCAAACAACCCACCCACAGGAAAGAGAATGCTAATTAGCATTGTTGATTGGTGACACAAGTTGTAATATTTTTCAGCAACCCTGTAAAATTTATAAACATGTCAGTGAAAACACCAGATTCTCTACAGCTTGCTAGCTTTTGGAATAAGTCTTTAAGAATACATCCATTTCTAACCACAGCCCCCTCAAAAAAGGGCTTTAACGAACTGCACGTACTAGCCATACAATCACACCCCGCCCTAACACCACCCCATGAGCATGGCGAGGAGATCTTTCTCACGGCGTGGGCATTATACCTGGTTTGGAGGTGTAAAAGCTGAGCAACAGATTTCTTGGGCTGCGAGTCTCACCAGCTTCTCGCCAGCCGCCAGGCCGCGGCTCCGCCCCTCTTCTACCTCCACCACCGACGCGTTTAAATTTTTATAAAGCTTCACACTTTTCTGGGCGCGTTGCTTGGGGCAGTTCAAAGGCTGCAGGAGGAAATGAGGTCCTGCCCGTGGCGAACATTACCCTAGCGCTGCGAGACTTCCCAGGATAGGAACAGCTCGGCAGAGACTGGCCGGCACGACTCTGCTCCACCCCGGCTTTTTTGAAAGTAAACTCCTACCTGCCTGTTGCGCTCTCTGATGCGCAACCGGACGCGCCCCCCCAAGGCCTCCCGGCTGGCTCAATTTTGCAAGGGAGGTGTGAAACACAGGCCAGCTCTGTCCCGGTACCTGGCGATTGGCCAGGTGGCACCCGGGCGCTGGCGATTACACGAGTCCAGTCCGGCAGCGGGGTGGGAACCCCGGTGCGCGCCCGGATCCTGGGGAGCGCAGAGCCGCTGAGTCCCCACCCCTTTTGGCCCAGATAACTGCCCCCATCGATGCTCTGCACTCCCTAGCGGCCGGCACGCGCACCCAAGTGGCGCACCCCAAAGGCCAGTCAGGGGTAAATGGGGGCGTCCAAGATACGCGCTGGAGTCGGGTGCAATGGAGAGCGCAGGGCAGGGGCGGGAAGGCGCCCCGTGCAGGGATGGGAGGAGTGGGGTCCCGGGAAGCACGATCCGGGAGCGGTCCGGAGGAAGCCCAGGGAGCCACGGGCCAGAGAAGAGAGGGCCGCGAACCGCGATCGGAGTCCGGCGGAGGGAGTGCGGGAGGAGGGCGCAGGGGCGCGCCGAGTCCGGACGGGGCATCTCCCCACCCGAGGTTTGCCCGTAGGCCGCCGCCTCGCCGCGCACGGCCTCCGGCCGGACTCACCTCCGCGCTGGCCGGCTGGGCTCAGCGGCCCGCGGTCTCGGCTCACAGCGGCCGCGTCCCTGCGGCCTGTGCTGGGCTCTTGTAGAGGCAGAGCCCCACCACTGCCGCCGCTGCACTGCTGCTTTCCGCTTCCTGTCCCGGCGCCGCCCCGCAGCCCCAGCCCAGCCCTGCAAGCCCAGCGCGGCCGCGAGCCAAGAGCTGCGAGCGCTGCGGGCCCCGCGGCGGGCCCGGCCCACCTGCAGCGGGGGGCGGGGCCGACCGGAGCGCAGTCACACTCGCTAACACCGGGGCCAGGGACGACCCTCCCCCCCCCCTTACATACATTCACCTTCATGTACACACTCACACTCAAACACGGACAGACATCCAGCAACCCACTCTTTTTTTTGGCATACACTCACATGCATCACGAATACATGACCCAGGGATTTACCCTCTACCCCAGGTCCCCCGACAGGCTTGCACTCCCAAGCTCATGCACATACACAAATGCACACAGAATTAGAATTGTGCACAAAATCCAAATCGTTTGCTTTCACATAAGGCCCACATATTCACCAGGCTCAGGAACTAACTTCCACCACCACCCCGCCCCCCAAGACACACTCTCAGTTACACATATTATAATAACTGACCCACAAATATTCATATACACCCACGTCTCAATCCACATAGTATTCACACTTAAACGCACCAGTCCCCCAAGAAATGACTCCACAAATAAATAGTCATACACACTCACACTACTACAGGCTGGCCCTGCTCCTCCCCTAACAGAGCAAGCACTCCCTGCTCCAAGTCTCCTAGAAATTGCTGAAAGAGTACATTTCCGAAGACAGGTAGTCCAAGGTTCTGTGCTGATTCAACCTCGTCTACTTATTTTTCTGCACCTTTGTTTCCCTGTCTGAAAAATGACAAGGATGCTAATGTGGACCTTTTGCAGGATTGTGATGAGGTTTACTGAAAGTGGAAATGCCCAATAGGCGAGGAGCAGTGGGCAACTATTTTCGTGAATATTTGCACTCTTAGTTGCCTTGTGTTGTTAGGGTTAGGGATCCAGATTAAGTATGTCAGATCTAGCTGGACCCAAAGTTGCTGCCATGACAAAATTTTCTAGTGGAGGCAGTGTATAATGAAGTGCTGAATTTGCAAGCATTGTCTATAGGAGTATTGTGAACATTTAGGCTGGGAAACTCAGCACATCCTGGACTGTCTTGGGGACCTTTAGCCCCAATCAACCCTTAATCCCCCATCACTTCTCTCTTATCCCCTCTTGCACTCATTTCTCCCTTATATGTTACACATCCTAAGGGGAAACCCAGATGTTCAACTTTATTGATTTTCACCACTCCCAGGATCAGGATCCACTGCCCGCCCCTTGGTACCCCAGACCATTTGCACCCACACACCTGACCTCTCTGGGCTCCTGAGGAAGATGCTGCAGACTACAGCAGAGCTAGATTCCCCCAGGTAAGACCAGTTGACTGTCCACCATGATTGGGTGTAAAATTGTGGAGCTTTGCCAAAAGTTATCTCATTTTGACATTAAGAATCTTTAAAATTAAGCAGGTTGTTTTGGTTTTTTTTTTTAACTCAAGTTGTGATGCTGCTGTAAAATAGAGTCCTCAGTGAATTTTCATGGAAAGTAATTTCAATTTATTTCAGTTATTACCTCTAGTCACCATACAATGTTTTTGTGGGAAAGAAGTGTAATCTCAAACTATTTTAAAATATTAAATTCACTTTTAAATACTATTTACTATTTGTTTTTATCCAACAATCTTGGATTTTAAAGTTGAGAAGGTTAGCACTGGAAAATTCTGGGGCACTGAGTGATTGCCAGATATTGTTACCGCTGTTGACCGGTGAGGAGTCCTTGCTTCCTCGAATGCTGAAGTATAACACCAGAGACGCAGGCCCAGGCAAGTGTAGAGTGGAAAGTAGAAGGTTTATTAAAGGACAGCAGAGAGGAGTTCTCCCAGGAGGAAGAAGGGGACCCAAAAGGCGGAATCCGTGGAAGGGGGAGGTCTTCCCTTTTTTTATAGCTTAGGTCTTCTTTCAGCTTTCCCACACTCAGGTCTTTTGTTTCCCTTTATCTTTCGGTGATAGAATGCAGGTGGGAAGGTCCAAAAGGTGGGAGACAGCTAGGAGCTGTTTCATTAACAGTTCCTTAGAATGGGTTCTAAGAGTCTTGGGAATATTAACATTTCAATTTCCCCCAGTGTCGCTGTGGTTTCCTGGACTCCATTCTCTATAATGGCCTCCATTTTCTTTATTTTACTCGATATTAGACCCGATTTACCTAACTACACTAATTACCTATCTTTGAATCTAGCTTCAGAATCACCTAGAGAAACTGCCTGTGGCAGTTTTCAGCCATAGTTGGCTTTCCCCTAAAGGTGAGTCCTCCAACTTAGGCTAAATCAATAGTAAAGGTAATATTATGGGCACCGTCTGCCACTCCTTTGTCTCGCTCATCCATTTACTGGAAACTCAACTGGGGAGGAGAGATTCTGTGTAGTGGGTGCTCTTCAGCATGACTGCATCCCACGCTTGCATGTGAATATTTCATCCTCTTTGCCATTCTCATAGTTTTCCTGAAGTCTAGAATGCTACCTACTAAAATTCTTCACATTGCCAAGACCCAAATCAAATGTCACCTGTTACACAAAACCTTCCCCAGTTCTACCAAACAGAATAAAGTGTCTTCTTCCATTTAAATTCCCAAAACTCTCTGATTTTTTCTTCCTGCTTTCTAACCTTGTATTGGCTATTTGCATCTTATCTCTTCAATAATGTGTAAATATCATGTCTTATTTGCCACCCCCTTTTTTTGTATCACAGATCTTTCCACATAGTAACTGCTTTAAAATATACTTAGCAAAGGAATGAATGACTACCAAAGACTTCTTACCCTTGGGAAATTCATAACCTAACCAGGGAATGATTTAGTTGAAAAATCCTGACAGCTGCACATAAGATAGCTAACAAGAGGTAACATATAAAGACTGAGTGCTCTAAAATCATACTTTCTGAAAAGTTAGACATCCGAGATTTCTGAAGAAAGCCCCCAAATGGGAGTTCAGTGAGAAAAAACCTCTGATCAACAAATTAACGTACAGAAGTCTATGTTTTAAAGCAGACAGACTTATCAATAGAAGATTCTTACCTACATTTAAATACTTGTACACTGAGTTTGCAGGCAATTCTAATAACCTTCATTATCTAATTCCTAAGTCCCTTATAGATTAGAAACACATTCAGAGAAAGTCAGAAGCTGGTGGCAGTGTTTCACGCCTGTAATCCCAGTGGTTTGGAAAGCTGAGGCAGGAGGATCTCAAGTTCAAGGTCAGCTTCAGCAACTTGGTGAGTCCCTGAGCAACTTAGTGAAATCCTGTCTCTAAATAAAATATAAAAAAGGCTTCGGATGTGGCTCAGTGGTTAAGTGCCCCGGGTTCAATCCCTGGTACCAAAAAATAAAAATAAAAAAGAAGGGAGTGAGAGGTGATCTCAGAAGGACACCAGTGACTGCAAAGGGGGTCATTATGAGGATCATTTGATTCCAATGCTCATGGCCTTTTCTTTTACCAGGTATTCTTCCTGGCACAAGACCATACCACAGGAAAACATTTAGTCTACCAGGAACGAGCCTGCATTATAAAAGCCTAGAGGGATGCTCTCTATGCAGTATTATGTTTAAGAAAACAGGGAAGCAGTGAAGCAAACATTAGAAAGATTTCCATGCAAATGCTTGACATGTTAAAAAGCGATGATTCTTTAAAGAGCCATTGTCTATAAAATCTACATATATGTAATGTCCATTTAGTGGTTAAATAAAGTAGTGATGAGATGCTACCATATGGGTCATGAGTGCCCAAAGAGGTTCACACAGGCCTGAATGGTCAGGGAAAGATTTCTAGGGGAGAGTCAGTTTGTCTTCACCTTAAGAAAAGAGAGAAATGAAATATTCATCGATGGAAGACGGGCACTGGAAGAGCAACTGCCTAACCCAAGCACTCAATGTCTTCATGTTGAGTCAATGGGTCAGCAGTATTTCTGTGAAGTGTGGGTGAGGGTGGGGAGAGAGAAATGTTTGGGATATACTCCAGGGCAGGGAGCAGAGCAGTCAGAATCAAGATAAGGGCTTATCCTGAGACACAGAGCCATCAAAATTGAGTGGCTAGGATTAGAAAGTATGAGTGTTTGAGCTTTTTAAAACAGGCTAGCAAAATGATAAAGTATTCATTCATCTAAGAACAGATACAGACAGAGGGTTTTAACTTGACTTAAGATCTACTTGCAATTTTTCAACTTTGCAATGGTGCAAAAGCGATACACATTTCATAGAAATCATACTTGGAATTTTGGATTTTGAACTTTTCCTGGGCTAGCAATCTATGGGGACCCTCAGTGAGCCCCATGATCGAGAGCGTGAACAGTTGAACAGTGTACTATGTGGCCACAGGTTTGGTTGTTTTTTTTTTTTGATACATATATCTAATAATAGCCAGTACTCTAAAATGAATTTTTTGTTAGATGCTTTTTCCCAACTGTAGAATAACTTAAGTGTTCTGAGCATATTTAAGGTAAACCTGGCTAAGCTATGATGTCTGGCATTTTAGGTATATTAAGTACATTTTGAGCCTCCCATGTTTTCAGCATATAATGGGTTTATCAGGATGTCACCTCAAGGTACATCAAGGAACATCCATGCTTAGTATTTACTATGTGCCAAGCAAAATGTAAGCTGCTAGAAATAAAGTTAGGTAAAGTAACATTGATCAGTGATTCAACACTTTATTCAGCAAATATTTATTGGGCACTTACTATGTACCAGTCACTACTGTAGGCTCTGGAGACACATCAAAACAAACAAAAGCTTTTACACTCATAGAGTTCACATTCTAGTGGGGAGAGATGGATAGATGAGCAGTATAAACATGTCCTCCCTCGCAGCATGAGTGCTAAGGAGAAAACAAAGCAGAAAAGATGACAGGAGACGGGGCAGTAAGAGTGTGTGCAATCCCCTCCTGGAGGAGCTCAGGCATTCCTGGGAGAGGCTGCTATGTAAACAGACTTGCAGTAGAATATGATAGTGCTGTGACAGAAGCCAGGGGCAGGATAGGAGCATCATGGGAGCAGAGAGACGGAGGACCCAGCTCAGCCTGCAGAAGTGGTATGGCTTCTGGCTGTGACCATGAGACTATGAGTATTTGGCAGATAAAGAGGAAGGGGGCATTCTGGCAAACGCACAGACCTGTGACAACAAATGTCCAGGTTCACTGACAGCCGTGTGTGGTAGTGATGAGTTGGCAAAGGGCGGGGGCAGGGGCATTCCCCTTGTGGCTGCTGTAGAACTGCAGGTTTGGAGGGGTAGATGCTGGAAATACTGATGTTTGGGGCGGGGGAGAGGCAAAGGAGGCACCAGGTGTTGAAGTTGGAGGGCTCCTTAGAACACCTGTCTGGCCTGGGGAGAACATAGAGGAAGCAGGGATAGGATGGGTGGGAGGGTGGACAGAGTCTGAAAGAGAGAGGCAGAGACCAGAGCTCAGGGAGCCCCAAGTGTCAATTTCATGTAGTAGGCAGTGGGGAGCCATTGAAGCCATTGGGTCTGGATGAAGAGGAATAAGAGGAGCTGACTTGACTCAGCTTATCTTATGAGGGCAGTTTGGTGGGAGGGATAAGTGAAGCAGGGGAGCACTGGTTAGATATAGGAGGCCCAAGGTGATGAGTGGGCCTGAGCTAAAGCAGCCATTGCAGGCAAACATCAATCTCAAATGGGGAACCAGGAAGAGGAAGAGGTACAAGGAGAAAAGGTAAGTTCCGTCTGAAGCATGTGGAGTGTCAAGTACCTATGCAGTTGTAAAAATAGTATTTTACACATAGTGAGCATTTGTAGCGTGTCAGGCACCATGTTAAGTATATGACAGGTCTAATTTATTTCTCAATACAACCATTAAGTAGGTATCATATCATCTACCTTCTACAGAGAAGAAAAGTTTTCAGTTATTTGCCTGAGATCACACACTGCTATCTGGTGGCACCAGGCTTTGAGCCCAGGTTAAGTGACCACAGATTGCTCCTGTTTAATTCATAAGCTGTTCTGCTTTTTGGCCGTGGGTTTAGAACTCAGGACAAGATAGGCTAATGGTAGTGAATATAGGTTTTGGATAGTCCTCGTCGCTGGGAATGCAGTGGAGAAAAGAGGAGAGGAGACAAACGGCGACTATATGAAGCAGAGAAATAAGGTAGGGACACGGCAGAGGTGAGGCAGTTGTCATTTTGTTTCAAGAGAGGAAGTCCTAAGCCTTCTTATAGACCAGGGAGAAATAGCCATAGAAAGGTCCAACGTTTTAAAAAGAAGGAGTAATATGGAAGACACAGGGGGCATGTGATCAAGAGCGCATGTGGAAGGAAGGTCTAGAATTGCACGGGTGAAGCCCACTAGGCAGCAGGTCAGGGAGCCTCAGCATTTTCTTTGTAATAGGAGGCAAGAAGATCTAATGGAACCAGGAGGCCAGGAGATGGAGTCAGCCCAGGTGAGAAATGTGTCCAGTGGCTCCTCTCAGGACGGGGGGCGGGGTCTTTGAGAATCTGATTGCCAATGGGTTGGAAACCATGGAGAACTACACATTTGCCATCTTTTTTTTTTGCAAGCAATTTGAATGGGATCAAAGACCTCGCAAGGATTCCAGGCACGGTGCTCTCTGAAGTATCTCCTGTGACTAAGAACTCTTTCTTCTATGAGTTGGGATGAAGGTGGGATATCCAAGTGCAAACTTTAAAAAACAGTTGAAATGGTCTTATTTTCTATTAAATAGCTTAACCTGGACTTGGATGTACAGTCTGGGGACAGGACACAAGTGTGTTCCATGTAAAATCACCAGGCTTAAATAGTAGTCATAGACTATGGACCAAGTGCATTAATTCCCAGGACGGGCCAGTCCCTAGGGTTCCCCCACAATTTTCTGCAGGCCGGGACAGGCAGGCAGGCAGGCAGGCAGGTAGAGAGCTCAGATCTCAGGATCCTGCCAAACCTCCAATCAAGCCCTGCACTTGGGCAGCCTTGTTATCAGTGAAAGGAATATAAGTTAAGCTGCCAGGCAGAGGGCCCAATAAAGACACCAGTCAGTGCACATGACCTTGGGCTGCTAGGGGATCCCAAAATGATTCCATTTGCCTGGGAGTGCAAAGGAGAGTACTCAGAGCTAATTGTGGGCAGAGCTGGACTAGGCTAATGATACCTTCGGGGACCTGGATGTTTCTCCTTTAATGTTGTTTTTTAGTCTGTAGCATCATCACCAGTAATTCATTAACTATTTATGAGAAACACTTGAATAACACACCACATATGGTGCTAAACTAACTATTTGGACTAACACCAGGTGGCATCGTTTTCCAAGGGTGAATCAGCCTCTGGAGCTGCTGGCCGGGGTTCAGACTCCTAGCTGTGGAGCAGAAGCAGGCATGGAAGGAAGGCCTGGGCCCCTGCCCACAAGCAGGTCCAGTCTCTTGCCTGAGTCACAGATGGTCTCTGTGGGAGCTGCAGGAGGAGACAGCTGAGTCTGGGCATGGTAGGTCAACACTATTAGCTCATCTTAGCAATTAGGGTTGGTATTCATCCTGCCTTTTTATTTTCCATATTTCTGATGCTTTGACATCAGGACCGTGCTGACCCAGAGGCACTGCCCCTCCCAGGGCTAGCTAATTCCTGCAGATATTAAACACTCCCATGTGAGCGTCATTCCCATGTTCCGTCCTGAACCCACACCACAACTACCTCCTTGACTGGGCTCCTGTGGGGCTCATGCACTCTAGACCACACTACCCCCCTGTCTTAATCACCCCAGGGCCAGGGCCAGAGAAGTAGACACAGTACCTTCCCCCAGAGCCTGCGGGAATTATTCCAACTAGCCAGTCCTACACTGCCTAACCCGACCCTTCCCACAGATACCACAGTACAGCTGCTCGCCCACATTCTGGGGCTTCCCCTGTGTGGCCCTCATGGTGTGGCATGTCTCCTCTTCTTGGGAATTATCTATTCACTGGCATTGTCTCCTGATCTGCTGGCTTCCCCATTTCAGGAAATTAAAACATGTACATTTTAAAATGGGATTATTTCTATCAGATCTTTGCTGGTTTGTGGACTCTACCATTGGCCAGAGAGAAGAGGTTAATAGTTTTTTTTTTTTTTCTTTTTTGTTCTTCCAATATTTCAGGCAGAGTGATGACCATCTTTTATCTATTATCCATTTTGATAGTAACACTATCAAGTAATCATTTCACAAAATCTTGAATAGGTCACGACTTTCTTAGGGTGACAAGACTGAGGCTGAACTCTCAGGTCTTCTGATTCCCAGCCCAGAACTTTCCTGCCACCCAGGTTATAGATAACTAACACAGATCAGTTAGTTTTTGTTGTGTATTTCTATTTTCTTTTCTAATCAAGAATCACTGCCTATCCTACCCGCCCCACCACCTCTTCTTTCTTCCCTTCTACCTCTCTTTCTTCAAAAAAATACCATCCTTTTGCAAAGCTATGTGTGCCCCTCCGGGAGGGAGGGGGGGGAATCTGAAATGCAAATAAATATAAACCATAAATTCCAAGAAATAACAAAATGGCTTCTTTTGATTATAAAAGACTTTAAAGCTTGCTCCTGAGGTTTTCAGGCTGAGGCGCAGGGAGGGCACCCCCACCCACGCAGAGCCTGGTGGTCCCTCTGCATTGAAGAGGTGGGGTGAGGACTCCAAGGAGGCCTCCAACACTCGAGTCTGCAGGCTAGATGACAGGGAAGAAAGCTACAGGGGATGAGAACTCTAGAAACCTACAGAGCTCCCCTCAAGAATTCAACTAAGTACTACTAGTGAGAGGAAAGTATCCCCTGAGTGGACAAGAGAGAAAAACACCTTGAAACTCACACAGGAAATTAAATAGTACCTCGTGACGATAATCAGCCAGGTTGAAAAACCTCAGAATCCATGGGGCATTGAGCGATGTAATCAGAAAGGTCTTGCCTTAGTAGTGGGGCAAAAAAGCCCCAGATTAAATGCTGCTCTGGCTGTGCCAAGTGAAGCTAGAAGCAAGACCTGAAAGTGGCAAAAGTTTTCCAAGTACTTTGTATTACAGAACAATATTTCAGAGTGTTTATGGAATACAGCATTCAACAAAGTCAACGTACAGGGAATGGAATCTTATGGAAAAAATCACCAAGCATGTAAAGAAGCAGAAGAACGTGACCCGTCATGAAGAGGAAAATATATCAGTTGCAACTCACCAGAACTGACACAGGTGATAGAATTAGTAGAAAAACACATTAAACTGATCATTTTAATTGTGTTTCAGATGTTCAAGATGCCAGAGGAAATATTAAACATGGTAAGTGGAGAAATGGGAGATATCAAAGAAAATTGAGCTCCTAAAGGTGAAAGTTACAATTTCTGAAATAAAAGTCACACCAGATTGAATTAACAAACAAGACCCTTCCAAAAAAAAAAAAAAAAAAAAAAGATTAGTGAGGTTTGAAGGTTTAGCAACAAGACTTATGCAAAATGAAACACAAAGAGAAAAAAGAATCAAAATAAAAAGTGAACAGAGCTTCAGTAAGTCATGGACAACTTGCAGTGGTGTAAGAGCCATGTATTGGCAGTTACCACAGGAGAGGGATGAGGAAATAAATGAAGAAATAATAGCTTCTAAAATCCCATATATGGTGAAGCCCATGCATTAGCAGATCCATGGAGTTTAATAAACTACAAGAAACACAATGAAAGTGATGCTGAGACCCATCAAAATCAAACTGCTCAAGACCAGTAACAAAGGAAAAAGTCAGACAAGGAAAAAAGACCTACATTATACACAGAAGAAGGAAGATAAGAATAACAGCAAATTTATCATCAGAGACAGTGAAAACAACGGAACAATCTCTAAACTCAGTTACTAAAAGAAAAAAAAATGTTAACTTATAATTTGATACAATGATATACTTTTATATCAAATAAAAATATCTTTAAAAAATGAAGATGAAATATATAAGTTTTCAGACCTTCCCAATACGAAAGAATTAGTCACCAGGAGGTTCACTAATCTTCTCTTTTGCAATGACTAATTGGTTGTTAATCTCTTTCAGTGCATTTTTCCATTTCATACATTGTATTTCTATCCTTGAAGTTTTATTTGGGTCTCTTTTGTATCATCCATTTTTCTACTTAGATATTTGAAAACACTGGTTGCAATCATAATAACCATTGTAATGTCCTTGTCGGCTAAATCAAATATCTGCATCAATTCTGTGTCATTTTCAAAAATTTTTTTTCTCTTGTTATAGATCAGATTTTCCTGTCTTTTTGCATGGTGATTTTTATTGCATGCTAAACATTGTGAATTTTCCTTATTAGATGCTGGATTTTTATTATTATTATTATTTCTCTAAATATTCCTGGGCTTTGTTTTGGGATAGGGTTAAGTTACTTGTCAACAATTTGATCCTTAGAGGGGTTGTTTTTAAGACATGTTAAAAGAGACATGAGTAGTATTTAGTCTAGGACTAATTACTTCTAGACACCGATGGTGACTTTCTGAGTGCTCTACCCAGTGGGCCATGGATTATGAGGTTTTCTACTGAAACTCTGGCTTTCTTAGTTTCCCTGGGCCCTGAGCTGTGTCTACTCAGCAGATAGTCTTTTAAGGTTTTCCTAGATTTACTTTCCCAAAGCTGTAAGACTGGACAATCACTCCTAAGTCTCACCATGTTTTTTCCTTATCTCTCAGGGATCACTCTCCTCTGGAGCCTCATATTCAGCATCATGAAAACCATCACACTGTGTATTTTGTCCAGTTTCTTCGTTTTAAGCAGAAAGGTAAATCTGGTCCCTGTTATTCCCTCTTGGTTAAAAGCAGAAGTTCTAGAGCATTTACATTTAATCTAATTGTTGAAGTGATTTGCTTTCTGTCATGTTTATATTATTTTCTGTTTGACTGTTCTTTTTTGCCTTCATTTATATTAATTATTCTGGGCTGGGGATGTGGCTCAAGCGGTAGCGCACTCCCCTGGCATGCATGTGGCCCGGGTTCAATCCTCAGCACCACATACAAACAGAGATGTTGTGTCCGCCAAAAACTGAAAAATAAATATTAAAAAATTCTCTTTCTCTCTCTCTCTCTCTAAAAAAAATTATATTAATTATTCCTTTGCAATTTATTTTTTAACCTATTATTAGTTCTTTAATTATACCCCTTAATTTTTTTCAGCAATACAGATCTTTATCTTATATTCATCTTAGAATTGTATTATACCAGTTCATATACAGCATAAGAAACTTAGAATATACTTATACTCTCTTCCTCCAATCTTTTAAAAAATTTTGTCATATATTTTACTTTAATATATTTTACAAATTGCATGCTAATTTTTTTCTTTTAGTCACATAATTCAGAATAAGTAGAATACTGTGTTTAATATTTATCTTTTATGTACTGTGTCCTAATATTTTGCTTTTATGTGCTTTTCTATTCCTTGATTATATTCAAGTTTTTATTTGGTATCAAACTCCTTTTACATGAAGAACTTAAATTTGAACATTTCTTATAAAACAGTTCTACCCAAAATTAATTTTCTGAGATTTGGTTTGTCTGAAGAAGTCATTATCGTGCCTTCATTTGTAGGAGTTATTTAAATGGTATTTAATTTATTCTAATTATATTCTGGATGGACAATGTCCCCCCACCACCCCACCACCCCCAGCATCCAGTACCTTCTTTCCTCCTGTGCCAGAGAGGTGACTCTCTTTGGTTTCCCTCCCTGTCCTAAGTTTTTGAGGTTCATGAAGAAGAGAGCTTGCCAGTGAGCACAAATTCTCCTGTGTCTGGGGCCCTTAGTTACTCCAAGCTGACATGCTGGTCCGCCCTCAGCCTCTAGGATTTGTTGACAACTTAGCTCACCTCACTCTCCTCACTTATTTGGTGGCCCTGTCTTTCTCCCATGCCCAGCCTTGGAGGGCACTGTCCCTCCTTGCAGTTTAGTTCACATGGTAGCCTTGTGACCTCAGCTCTCCCAGGGGCTCCACAAAATGTAGAATTTTGTAATGTATCCAGTTTCCCTCATTTTTTTTTTTTTTTTTTTTTTTTAGGGTGGGAACAATATTCTTTCCAGCTTTCTTCACCCTGAGAGGAGGACTCATTTTCTTAACACTGGATTCTTTTGTCTCCGTGACTGGAAGAGACTAGGTTTCCCATTTTACATGCAGGAAAAACTAAGCTCTCAGAGAAGTTATTTTCCTTGGCTGTGATTAGGCGACGAAGCTGGGCTCCTAAGGATCTGTGAGGCCTTCACTGGGATGTATGAGGGGAAGACAGAGACTGGGGGTGGGGTGAGGATCACAAGAACTCACACCTCTCTCAGAGTACTAATGCAGAAACCACCAAGAACAAAGAGCCTGCCTGGGTGGTTTTTTAAGACATCACTAATCAGGAATTGCCACAGACAGGGTGGGGAAGGACAATTGTAGGATGACTGAGGAGATCATCCATCCACACAACTCCAGGGCTTTTAGGATCAAGGATGGCTACTACCTGCCCTCCCTACCTACACAGCGGTGTGTGCCCAGCACTTCCTGGACCTGCTTTACCCCACCATCCACAATGCACACACCCTGGGCTCGTAGCCATTCTCTGAACATATGCCTCTCTCTCCTGCCTTGGATGTCTTTCTTTGAGGTATTTTCTCAATGAAGTTGCTCTGCCCTACTCTCACAAGGCTACCCTTTCTGGAAAGTTCTGCCTTCCCAAAGCTAAGGATGGAGGAAAAATTGTGTGTGTGTGTGTGTGTGTGTGTGTGTGTGTGCGCGCATGTGTGCACTCATTTGTGTGCATTATGTGTATGAAGTGAAAGAATTGGAGAGGTGTGAGTAACAGGGTTAGAGGACACTCAAAGGAGAGGAGAACCAAACACAACTGAACTGCTAATTTTATTGCAATGTTAGAGCAGCCCTGGAGAGAGGCATCTCACCCATCAGCACTGATGTTTCAGGTAAGATGCAAGTGTCTCGCTATCAGCCAGACAGAATTATCCCAGCAGGGAAAGAGTGACAACACACACTGGGATAACCTTTGGCAAAGTATTTGCCCAGGTGTGCTCTTTTGAGCCTCATCACTGTCCTATGAAATGGACCAAGCAAGGCTGGGCTCCAGGGAGTGTCATATCTTGTCTCTGTGTGTGTGCTGTAGAGAAGAACTTGAATTCAGGTGTTCTGAATGCAAATCCGGTGCTCTTCTCATTGCCTCAGAATGCATCTGATGTACAGGGGAGGAATGTTCTTAGGAGACAACTGTGTGAAGGGGAGCATGGAAGGGGCCAGGCTGCAGAGACAGAGGACAAGGGCATAAAAGCAGGGAAACCACTTAGGAAGTGATCGCAATAAAGGAAGCGATGGTTTTCAGGCAATGAGAAGAGATCAGATTCGGGATAGAAAGTGGAGCTAACAGAGGTGCTGATGGGCAGAACACGGTGTGTGTGGGAAAGAAAAAGGATGACCCTAGGACATTTGGCTTGAGCAACTAGCAGGACTAATTTGTCCTCTGCTTCGAGAGGAGCCAGTTTGGGGAGGGTTGAGATTCTTGTTCATTTGGGCTCTTAGGTTTGACACCCAAAAGGAACCACCATGTAGACAGATGGATGAGTCCCCCACGCAGGGTAGAGGGAGAGATTGCAACTAAAAATGGATAGGTCAGGTAGACCAGTATTTGAGGAACTATACATTCTTTTTCCCATTTACATCTAATTTTAGGGAGTACACAGAAGGCTCTCAGAAATGAGGGGCAGGGCTGTGAACTCTGTTTTCCACATCAGGCTCTATTTGGTGACTCCCCTACTTTGGGTTCATTTCTTTTTCCACAAAGAAGGGGTTGGACAAGATTATCTAAGGTCAGACATACTATAGTTCTGTGAGAATCTCATGAAGATTCAGATACACTTTGAAGAAGAGGCAACACATCAAACTAGCAATAACTTCTGTGAATTTGTTAATCAGTTGTCCACATGGAGAGGCATGGGGAAGACCCTGAGAGTTAGAAGTCACAAGGGTAAAGTGGGGTGGGTGAGGGCCTATGTGGAAGGATGTGGGACATACTCTTCTGAATGAAAGGGGGCAAAAGATGGGTTTCCCAGGACTGCTCTGAGAAGCAGCTTCCCAGCCTGGCTCTGTGAGAGCTTGGTCATCCCAGAAGATGTGGAGATAATTCATTTATCAGCCCAAAGCTAAGAGCTCTATATTCCTAAGAGAATTTACTGCCTTTCCTAATGGGAGCAATATCCCAACATGGATATCCATCACATCCAAAATTTCAGGATTCAGTATAGGCTTGCATTTCTGTGACTAATTGAGGAAAATAGTTCTTTGGCCAGAAACCCAGCAATCTGGCTGGAAGCCCCTCAGACAGTAACCATAATATGGTTACCTTTGTCTATCAACTTGATTGGGCTAAGAGATGCCCAGATAGCTAGTAAGACATTATTTCTGTTTTTTTTCCCCTTTGAGAGTATTCCCAGGAAATATTAACTTTTGAATCAGTAGACTGAATAAAGTTCACCCTCATCCAATTCCTTGAGAGCATCAATTGAACAAAAAGGAAGAGGAAGGCAAAATTCTCTCTCTCTTTTTTAGCTGAGGCATCCATCTCCTGCCCTTGGACATTAGCAGTATTGTCTTTTTGGCCTTCAGACTCCAGAATTTAACCCCTGCCCATTCCCATCCATCCGTCTTTTTCCATTCCTTACTCTCTATCCCACTTACTAACATTTTCCCCCAGACCTCAGGCCTTCAGATTTAGTTTGAAGCACATCTCTGGCTTTTCTGCTTCTCCAGTATGCAGATAGTGCATGATAGGACTTTACTGGCCTCTGTATGTACAGGAAGAAATTCTCAAAATAAATCTCTTAAACCTCTATGTATATATCATTGATTCTGTTTTTTTTCTGAGAACCCTGAGCAATTCAGTTTTCCAATGAGGTATCAACTTCATTTGGCCAAGAAAGAAAGAAAAGAATGCCACTAGTATTTCAAATTGTCAAAAGGGAACACCTAAAGAATAACTAAATGCAGGCAAATCAAATTAAACAAGAATCTAAAGCAAGCCGTGGATACAGGGCACGCTGGGATTTCAGTAAAAATGGTTAAGAATTATACCCTATAGGTTGCTCACTGTGAGTTACACAAGAAATAAGTGATACCCAAAATGAATTCTAAAAATTCATTTACAGCAAGAAATTATGTGTCACCTGTGTTTCTCCAAGGGAAGGTAAAAATAAGAATTATTAAGGGTATAGTTCTCAGACTCTTGTTTGTGTAAGAATCACCTTTTAAAACTACAGATTGCTATATTCATCCCCAGATTCAGCATGTCTAGGATGTGACCTGGGCTTCTTCATGTTACCAAGCACCTCAGGTGATTCTGTTTTGAGTGATCTTAGACCACCCTTGAAGAAACACTGGTATTAAGAGGGAAAGGTCTCAGTCAAGGAGGCTGGGGGTTTGGGGAAGGTTTTAATTCCAGGGAAGGGCTTTGCTGACAGCAGACACTAAAGCCTAGAACTTCAGTCAGGCCAGCCAAGGCAGCAGAAGGATCAGGTTGCTAACTGAGTCTGTGTAGACTCACCCCTAGGGTCCAAGTATTGGGTCCTACAAAATGTAATCAAGGGCTTCCAATTGGCAGACAGGACGTTGGAGGAACTAGAAGAGGTCGAGGCAGGAGGAGGATATCTAGGACTCTATTTAGGATGAATGGGGCAGCAGAAGCAGAGAATTCTACTTCTAAACTATATGATAAGGTAACACCCTAAGTTATATGATATGTCAACATAATTTATGAAGTGTGTGCACATTTCACCCATGGCTAACTGACACAAAAGGGCTTTGTTTCCAGAGGATTCATTTATAGGAGTGTTATTGTCCAAATCTAACTTCTTGTATTCCAATGCAAGTAAATTTAAAAACAAAAAAAAAAACAAAAAAAAAAAAGAAAAGAAAAAGAAATTTTAAAGTCAGACACAAAAAAATCAAGCAAGAGAATTTTATTATAAATAAAAGAATAGTAAGGATCAAGCAGAGAGCATTGTCAAGAGAGAGAATGAGTCATCTCCAAACAGAGACCAACAAAGAAAACAGTGCTGTCTCTAAACTTATTGCTATTTTATGGTTGCCTTGAGGGCTGGGGTCTCCCTTCTGCATTCTTCACCAGTCAGATCTTACTACTTCCTTCACATCAGGAGAGTGAGCTTTCAAACCTATTGGGTCCTCTCCAGAACTGTCAGGATGGCCGTCCTATTCCAGGGGGGCTTTATCTACAAGTGAGTCCTGTGTTAATGTAGATACTGGGGTCAGTGGCTGGACAAATTTTACCTTAATGTATGTGCACTACTAAAGAAATTTCTCTTTTAAAATACATTGAGAAACCTATGGCTGTAAACTCTAACTTTACAATATCCCCGGTAGACCCTGTCAGGAGTTAGCACCATTGATCTTTCTTAATTGGCTCCCTTTGTTTCTCCCTGTTTATTCTCAGGGTTCATGCACTGTTATTTTTCTATAAGTTACTCAATTATTTATTTGCCTTAAAAGCAATTTGCAGAAAACCCGTGATCCTACCATGCTACTGGTTTTCATTTCATTGTTCATTACTAACGACTATCTAATATTATCATTACCCTGGTACTCTCTGGATGGGTATAAAATCACTGTTTTGGAACTACAAAGTGAAACTGTATGAAGAAGAAAGCCTGTCATTGGAAGTACGTTCATGTATGTGAGCAGATGTGCTCTGGAGGGTAGGCTAGCATATCATTTTCCCTTACATCTTTGGTGTAGAAGAGGGTTAGACTCTAACTCTGAATTCAAGATGTGTAATCCACCAGACCATGGTTACGAAGGAGGCCTAGCTAGCTCATATGACCACCCCATGTGGCCGCATCACCCCAACCTATGTCAACCCAGCACTGTGGAGAAGACAAAGTAAGCAGGAAAAGTGGAGAGAAGATGCAGACCTGCCTCAGACAGAGTTGGCACCTTTCCAACCTCCATCTAGCATAGGTTCATTCTGATGAGATTGTGGGTTTTCCCCGTGGTTGTGAGAGCAATTTATAATCCTGGATGTATATAAAAATAAGTATAGAAATAATGAAAGAAAATGGATACAGAATTCTTTCCTTTGGGTTGTACTACATGGGATTGGTAACAAGCCTTAAAACTATTAAATCATTTTGTGACTTTGTATATGGTTTTTTTGCTTTTCTGCTTTCAAAATGTCTGAAATAAGAGAATCTGATTTACCACATTTTCAAGATCAATTTATTAATTAACCAAAGTGCAGAACTGCTGAGAATAATTTTGCTTTTTAACCTTACCATAACAGAAGTTTCAATTGTATGGAAGAATCTGATATATTAAATTTGTACTATAGTTTCAAATGTCTCAGGAAATATGATTAATTTAAAAATAAGTGGAGTAAACATTCAGGAAGGATTTGGTATGTTAAACTTAAGTTAGCTGAGCATTGATCAAAGAACAAGTAGAAATAATTTTTAGAATCCTTTTTAATTGTTAGCTTTTTAAGTAGAACAAGATGATATGTAGTTTGGATATAAAGGCTTAAGAAAAAAGGCTTAAGAAAGGTTTTAAAAATTAAAACTTTTATATATTGTATATTAGATTTGAAAAATAAAGAGTAATTGATACTTGACAGGTTTGAAAGCCACCGTTTCCCATACGACAAAAGAAAACAATTATAACTATATTCTCATGCGCCCCTGGCAGAATTGCTCCAGGTTTGGATTGTTATTGCTCTTATTAATTTCTTCCAATCTTATAGGTCAAAAAAGTGATATTTTATTGTTTCTATGACTACTAGAGGTTGAATATTCTCATTTTGAACTGAACATTTCTTGTCCTCTCAGGATTTCTGCTGAAAGCTTGGAACTAAAAAAAAAAAAAAAAAAAAACCAACAAAAAAAAAAACAGTAGATGAAAAATATACTAGCTCATTCCAAAGAAAAGTATTGAATCCATCCTGGCACTAACAGGTGGCCAAACTGGTTCATTCAGAGGTTCCCATCCACTTTGGGTCTACAAAAAAGAAAGGAAAAAAAAAAGCAGTGGATCAGTGAGGAAGGAAGGAGATCCTACAAGTGAACCAACAGGAGTGGGAAATGCCACAGCAGTTCCTCCTCCTCTTCCCTCCATGGGGCCAAAGAAGGTCATTCTTAGAAAATGAGTGGCAAGTGCTTTACATGCAAAGAGGAGTGACTGATATATTTTTTTTCATTGAGAAGGTACTGGGGCTGGGAGGGTTATAGGACTTCCCTAGGGGACATGGTAAGGGCTTTACTTAAAGTGTGGCAACAACTTCTACTTGGTCATTTCAGGCTCCTCATGCCAGTGGGGCAGCAGGCAAAGAAAGGAGCTGCAATGTTGGTGGGTGATTGGCCCTAGTTACCATGAAGGGAGAGGGTTGCTGGGACACACTGGAAGCATATCTGGAACCAGGAGATGTCCTTTTCATGGACCATCAGGTGCCCTGATCCCTCTGAGAAGAAGATCTGAAGCACCACACCAGGCAACCTGAGCCAAATGAAGTACAGGCAGAGCCCAAGGGAGACATAGGAATCGCAGAGAAGCATGAGGAATAGGAAGCACAGCTTTGCCACCAGGTGCAGCAGCCCGCACTGCATTCTATGTGAAGTCAGACCACATGTGAAAGACTCTGAAATAGCCTGGACTTGTGTTAGGCTTGAATCTGAGTGGTGCAAAAGCTGGTTGGTTGTACCCGACCTCTCGTGTCTAACTTCACATCTTTTCAGCTCACCTACTCATTGTTAAGGCAACCAGCTGGGCATAGGTCTAAATGGACAGCACCTGGCTACAGCTGCATTGCACATGCCCAGCTTTGAATGCCCAGCTTGCAAATCTCTCCCCTGGGGTTTCTGTGGCTTTGCCATGTGATATGCCTACATGAGTCCACTCAGCCATTCTGAAGTATATGCAAACCTGGAAGTTTGAGGAAGTTTACACCCCCCGGGGAAATCCTCGATTATATCAGCTGAATCTACCAGAAAGCAGATCCTGAGATGGAACTAGAAGTGCAAATTGTTTAGATTTTAACTCCCTTTTAACAACAATTAAAAGGGTGTGTATGGGAAAAGCAGAAAGAGACAGGAAAAGCTCTGACTGTCCTGCAGGTCAGACACCTGAGAAAAGGAAGAAGGGTTGGTCAGGGAGATCTCCAAATGATGAAGGAGATCTACAAAGTCTTAGCTCAACATGGAACTCTGAAACAAAAACTGTCCATATTGGTCACAAATGGCAAGGCCCCATTGCCTGCTCACCCATTAATGGGTGCTGCCCCAGAAAAGCATAATTTAGGCTCAAAAGCTGAGGCAGATCTTGAAGGCAGTGGGACTGGAGGCATTTGGCTAAGGGCACTCCTTGCAGCTAACTGTCACACCCTTCTTTCTTGAAGGGAGATCCCAGCAGAACATCTTCAGGCCTGCACCTGCACCAATGGGGGAGGGAACCAGTACTGTTGAATGCTCCCCTCTTGTATCTCTAAGGCAGACAGCGCTGCCTTCTCCATGGCTCCACAGAGGGTTTGCAGACAGGTTGAGCCCGATCTGCATACAAGCCTTTGCTTTGAGCTGTGTATCTCCAGCCTCAGCCTCCTGAGTCCCTGGGATTCCAGGCCTGCAACCGGGCTCCCAGCCACTGGGTTTCTTAATTCAACAGCGCCCTCTTCTGTTGGTATAATGAAGTTCAGTTTCTTTGATGAATGGTGCCTATCCTTGTCCACTCTGGCTTGTGCGTCTATGTTATAAATAGCATGAGTCTGATTTTGTGAAACTGTTTCAGAGTACCCTTAATTCAAATGTTTATTTCTTATTTTTTTTAATGCCAAGCCTCTACCTGATGGCTCCTTCTTCCAAGTTATCTCCACCC
Source organism: Callospermophilus lateralis (assembly GCF_048772815.1). NCBI lineage: Eukaryota > Metazoa > Chordata > Mammalia > Rodentia > Sciuridae > Callospermophilus > Callospermophilus lateralis. The sequence goes on from NC_135311.1 coordinate 20,877,471, forward strand.
CACCCCACCCCCATGTCCTTAAGGTCCACACACTTTCTAAGTCTCTTTATTTTGCTCAGATCCACTTAGTCTCAAATTTATCATCAGTATCTCTCCATCCAGAATGGAATGTTCTCCTTCCATCTGGAATGCAGCTCTCTGGGGGAGGTTATTTATTTTCCGCTACTACAGGGTGGACCTTGCTGCACTTCTCTTGCACAAAATCCTTGCTTGACTCTTGTTTCTCCACTCCAGAAAGTGTTGTAAAGCTGGCTGTGCTCCTTGTAGAGATTTATTCAGCACTTATGTGTGAATTGCCTTTCAGTACAGGTGTGGCTTAAAAGAAATCTTACTTGCTCTTCTTATTGTCCTCCACAGGTTTTAGAGGACCTCTGCACCTAAAGGTGGCTGCCACTTATCCTGTGGAAATCCAAAGTCCTCATTCAGAGCTGGGATTGTAGCTCAGTGGCAGAGCGCTTGCCTAGCACGTGAGGCACTGGGTTTATCCTCAGCATCACATAAAAATAAATACATAAAATAAAGGTTTTGTGTCCATCTACAACTAAAAGAAAATTAGGGGAGAAAAGCATCCTGATTCAACTTTATTCTAGGTTTCCTATTTCTTCCCAAGTCAGTTTTGAATGAATAACTAGAAAATAGTCCTTTTTCCTAAAGCTTTCAAATTTATTGATAAAATTGACTTAAAATATTTGATTACTGTATTTTAAATCAAAACTATCATGTAGTTCCACTTTTCATTATGAATCTGGTTAAGTGTGCCTTTTCTATTTTTTTCTTGATCATTCTATCACAGTTCTTTTTTTTTTTTTTGCTAAAGTATTTATATTTTGAAAGAACTTGTGTTTGGGTTTACTTATCTATATCTTTGCTTTTCATTTTATTAACTCCTTCTCATAATTTTGTTTTAGTTAGTTTTTTGATGCTGCAACCAAAACGGCCAACAAGAACAACGTAGAGGAGGGAAAGTTTATTTTTGCACATGGTCTCAGAGGGTCAGTCCATGGAGACCCATTCTGAAACTCTGGGTCCAAGGTGAAGGGGAACATCATGGTGGAAAGGCATGGCAGCGGAAAGCAGTTTAGGACATGTTAACCAACCAGGAAGCAGAGGGAGAGTTCTGTTCACCATGGACAAAATGTAAACCCTTAAGGTACACCCCCGGTGACCTACTTCCTCCAGCCATACCCTACTTGCCTAAAGTTACTGCCCAGTTAATCCACAGAAGTGGATTAATCCACTGATTAGGTTACACTTCTCATAGTCTAATCTTTTCACTTCTGAAAATTCGTGTATTGTTTTACACATGGCTTTTGGGGGCATCTCATATCTAAACATAGCACTTTATTGCTTATTTTTCTCTATTTTCTCTGGATTTATCCTATGTTCCTTCTCCAACTTTCTAATTGGATAGTTAATGCCCTCACTTTCCATCTTCTTTTTAAAAATAAATATTTAAAGCATAAACTTCTTCTTAGATAGTTCTAGGTGCATTCTAAAGTTTTTATGTGTCTGTTTTCTTCTTGCTTTGTAAGTTGCTCCTTTAGAAGGCAGAGCCTGGAGCAGTAATTAAGATGTTATCGTGTCTGGAATGTACAATCCCAGGGCAGCCAAGGTGAGAATAAAAGAGGTGAGGCAAGGGACCTCAGGATGGAATGTGATACAGGGCCTAACTGTGCTCCATGCTACTTCACAAGGAGCCGTGAAAAGGCCACTGAATCTCAGCAGTTGTGTTCACTCAGTGGGTTGAATTTCTCCAGAGAAGTTGCAAGGAGGGCCCTCCCCTCAGAGTCAAACGCAGGAGGAAGAAGGGAGGGGGACTTTCATTTTCTCAGGTGCCTTTCATCTCCCATTTCCCATTATTTGATATTCAGGCCATAGGAAATTCATTATCCTCTACTTCCAGGATGGCTCATCAGCCCCTTCAGTGGCTGAGTAGGAGGAAAGATCCCACACCCCACAGTCAGGTCTTTCACTGAAGCCCAAGCACAGAGCAGCCAGTGGGAGACTTCTAATGGAGGTTGTTATGGTTTAGATGCAAAGTGTCCTGCAAAGGCTCGTGTGTGAGACAATGCAAGGTTTGGAGGAGAAATGATCGGGCTATAGCCTTAAACTAACCAACGAATTAATCCCTGATGGGATTAAATGAGTAGTAACTGGAGGCAGGTGGGGCGTGGCTATGGGGTGTGTTGGAAGTCAGCCCTGGCTCCAAAGACTAACTTCCCCATCCCCCAAGAAGAGCCGTCCAATGGTGAGCCCTGCTGGCTCATCTGATCCTTACCCACCAATCAGACTAGCCCTGCTGGCTCACCTGATCCTTACCCACCAATCAGACTAGACCTGCTGGCTCACCTGATCTTTACCCACCAATCAGACTAGACCTGCTGGCTCACCTGATCCTTACCCACTAATCAGACTAGCCCTGCTGGCTCACCTGATCCTTACCCACCAATCACAAAGCACCCCATGCCAACTGTCAAACTGCCCCTGGCTCTATAAATATGCAGAGCTGTTCCTCAATAAACGGGCATTTTCTCCAATGGCAAGCTTTGATGATTCTTTCAGGGTATGTATTTTATATCTGGAGAGTGGAGACTGTGCTTTCTGATCATCATGTGAGCCACTTTCCTTTGCCACACCCCTCCACCATGATGTTCTGCCTCACTTGGAGCCCCTGGGGAATGGAATTGGCTGAGACTTCTGAAATTGTGAGCCCTTAAATGAACTTTCTGCTCTACAGTTGTTCTGGTCAGGACTTTCAGTTACAGCAGAAAAAAAAAAAAAAACTGACTAATACACAGGGAGAAAGAAGGAGGTAGTCAAGAGACTGAAGGGCTACCCAGGGTTGTTTCCCCAAAGACCTTTTTTTTCCAGTATAGATTTTTTGACCCAGGAATGATTAAGAAATATGTTTCTCAATTTTCAAATATATGGACTTTGAAGGCCATTGTTTTTTAAAATTGATTTTGTACATGCTTGAGGAAAAATGTGTATTCTTTCTGGTTGTTAGATGCAAAGTTCCCCATATGTCCATTAGGTAATTGCTGCGTTGTTCAGATCTTTGGTATTACTGATTTCCCATCAGGACTGATTCTTATGGTTGCTGAGAAGTTATGATGAAATCTATCATGATAGAATAATATTTTTTTCTGCAGGTCTGTCAATTTTGCTTTTCATAGGGCCACAGGGTACATCATAATTTCTATGTGTGTGTGTGTGTGTGTGTGTGTGTGTGTGTATATATATATATATATATATATATATATATATATATATATATATATTTTTTTTTTCCCCCCCAGATAGAATACATTTTTCAGTTCAATGTGGTAATCTCTTTAATCCTAATTAATCCTATATATAATGCCTTAAAATCAAATTTGCTCGTTTTAATGACTTTTGTGTTACTTGCTACTGGTTAACATTTCCTGGAATATCATTTTTTCATGCTTTTGCATTCAATATTTTTGTATCTCTACTTTTTATTTGTATCTTTTAAACAGAACATAGATGAACGTATTTAAAAAAAAATCTCATTTCTAACAATCCTTGTGTTTTAACTTGAAATTTTAAGCCAATCCTATGTACCATGATTACCATGATCTATGAACTCATTTCTAACATTTTATTTTTTTTACATTCTAATTTTTTCACCTTTGGATATATATATTTTTCTTTTTAAATTAATTTAAATACATTTTCTTATTCCACTTTCCCACTTTCCTAGTTTAGAAGCTATTCACTCTTTTTCTCGTAGTGTTTATCTAGAAATGGTAACACACGTACTGATCCCAGGCCATCCGTCTTATTCACTGTCTTCCCAAAAAGCTCAGAACCCTAACTCTGATCATCCCCTCCCATCTTAGATTCTGATGTTGTCATGCTGTTAATCTCTTTTTAAATTTCAAAAGGCATCACTGTGACTGTTGTATCATAAAGTTAATACTCCTTCAACACTAGTTAGATTTATTCACATCTTTGCTGTTTTATTTTCTTATTCTTTTTTTATGTCCTAGCTCTGTCGAGAATATCCTTTTGAATTCCTTTTAGTGATAGTCCTCTGTGATCCACCTTCCAGCTTTCGTTATCCAAAGATAATTTTTCTTTTTCTTCTGCAGTCCTGGGGATGTTATAGTTAAATCTTTGTCCCTGGGTTTCATAAACTGACTTCCAGACCACTCATATATAATTGAATCAAGCCTTTATTGAAGCACACCAGTGGTGGCTGACCAGAACATAAAGCTGTTCCCCTGATCAGCCCCAAACAATTGCAAGGGTGCCCCTTATAAGCCTGAAAACCGCGAAAAGGATGTTCTGGGGTCTAGCCAATGCAAGCAAGCCAGGTTGGGAGATGCAGTCAAGTGGAGGGAAGCCTAACCAATCACAGTTAGCCCAGTCACCCCAGTTACAGAAACAGAGCCCCGTTACCCTAGTTACAGAAACAATACCCCATTAGGTAGTTCTATGTTCTTACAGGTTTCTATAGCAAAAGGAAAAGAACATCTTGCCCCACTCATGACTCTTCAACTTGGCATGGTTGCTTTACAGGATGAAGTCATAAAACAAAATGGAGTCACATTTGCTCCTACTACCACAGGGATAGAACACGGGCCTCAAGCATGCGAGGCAAATATGTTACCATTGAGCTACATCCCCAGTAGATTTATTTCATCTTTTTATTTAAAAGATATTTTTCTTACTTAATTTTAGTTTTTTGTTTGTTTGTTTGTTCATTTGTTTTGGTTAATCTGTCTTTGCTTCGATGTTTCCTTTGGTGTTCTGTAGTCTTCTTGTGGATTTATTTTTATTTAGTTAGCTTAGTTAGTAAACACTTAACTCTTTACTGTCAGTTGAGTCTAAGCACTGGGCATATATTAACTCATTTAAATCTTGAAACAACCTTAGGAGGTATTATGAAGTACCTTCACATAGGAGAAAACTGAAGCCCCGAAATATCTAGTCACTTCTTCATAGTTATACAGCTAGTAAGTGACAGAGTTGTGATTTCTGTCAAGGAAGTCTGGACCTGAAGTTTTCTTTATAAATATAGGAATGTTCAGGTTTTTCAGTTTCTTGAGTGCACTTTGGTAATATGTCTATCAAGAAATTTATTCAGTTTATCTAAGTTTCATGGAATGTATTGACCTAAAGTCTTTTGTAATATTCCTTTGTTACCCTTTTAAATTTAAGTTGGATCTATAGTGATACCTTTTCTTTCATGCCTATTATCCATAATTGGCATCTTCTGCTTTTTATTTTCTTTGCTTGCTTTGGGTTTAATTTGTTCTTTTTCTATTTTTTTATTTTTATTTTTTTATTTATATATGACAGTGGAATGTATTACAATTCTTATTACACATATAGAGCACAATTTTTCCTATCTCTGGTTGTATACACAGTAAATTCACACCAATTTGTGTCTTCATACCTGTACTTTGAATAATAATGATCATCACATTCCACCATCATTAATAACCCCATGTCCCCTCCCTTTCTCTCCAACCCCTCTCCCCTATCCAGAGTTTGTCTATTCCTCCCATGCTCCTGCTCCCTATCCCATGATGAATCAGCCTCCTTATATCAAAGAAAACATTTTGCCTTTGGTTTTTTGGAATTGGCTAACTTCACTTACCATTATCTTCTCTAACTCCATCCATTTACCTGCAAATGCCATGATTTTATTCTCTTTTATTGCTGAGTAATAGTCCATTGTGTATAAATGCCACATTTTTTTTTATCCATTTATCTATTGAAGGGCATCTAGGTTGGTTCCACAGTTTAGCTATTGTGAATTGTGCTGTTATAAACATTGATGTAGCTGTGACCCTGTAGTATGCTGTTTTTAAATCCATGTCTCAGCATCATAAAGGCTATCTATGCTAAGCCCCAGGCCAACATCATTCTAAATGGAGAAGAATTGAAGGCATTCCCTCTAAAAACTGGAACAAGACAGGGATGCCCTCTTTCACCACTTCTATTTAACATAGTTCTTGAAACACTGGCCAGAGCAATTAGACGAAAGAAATTAAAGGGATACACATAGGAAAAGAAGAACTCAAATTGGCACTATTTGCTGATGATATGATTCTATACCTGGAAGACCCTAAAAGTTCCACCAGAAAATTTCTAGAACTAATAAATGAATTCAGCAAAGTAGCAGGATATAAAATTGACACCCATAAATCAAAGGCATTTCTGTGTATCAGTGACAAATTCTCAGAAAAGGAAACAAGGAAAACTATCCCATTTTCAATAGAAATAAAATAAATAATAAATTTGGGAATCAACTTAACAAAAGAGGAGAAAGATCTGTATAATGAAAATTATTATAGAGTCCTAAAGAAAGAAATCAAAGAAGACTTTAGAAGATGGAAAGACCTACCTTGTACTTGGATAGAAAAAATATTATCAAAATGACCATACTTCCAAAAGCACTATACAGATTTAATGAAATGCCAATCAAAATTCCAATGACATTCCTCATAGAAATGAAAAAGCAATCATGAAATTCATCTGGAAAAATAAGAGACCCAGAATAGCTAAAGTAATCCTTAGCAGGAAAAGTGAAGCAGGTGGCATAACTATACCATGTTTTCTTCTAATTTTTGGAGGTGATAGTTGAGATTACCGACTCAAAATCTTTCTAATATTAATATGAATGCAATAAATTTCTTTCTGAGCACTGTTTACATCTTAATATGTTATAATTTTATTTTCACTGTTAAAAATATTTTCTAGTTTTACTTTTGACTTCCTTGTTCATGCATGAGTTATGTAGAATTTTAAAAATTAATTTACAAATCCTTGAAGATTTTCCCACTATTTTTGTGTTGTCAATTTCTAGTTTGATTACACTGTTGTCAGAGAATATACTTTGTATAATTTCACTTTTTTTTATTTCACTAAGGCCCAGAAAATGATCTCTGTCCAAGTTGAGAAAAATGTGTATGATGCTGTTATTGAGTGGGGTGTTCTACATTTGTCAATTAGGTCAAGTTGTTTCAAAAGTGTTCCTTAGTTTTCTATCCATTGCTGATTTTCCTTCTCTCCTATCATCACTGAGAAGGGAGTGTTGAAATCTGTAGTTACAATTATAGGTCTATTGATTTCTCCTTTCAGCTCTATTAGTTTTTCCCCCCATTTTTTGAAATTCGGTCATTAGGTGCATATACATGTATGATTGTTATGAATTTTTGTTTAATGAACTCCTTAATCAATTGTGATCACTTTCATTATCCCTGTAATATTCCTTGTTCTGATGATTACTTTGTTCATTTGTTGTTTTTGCTTACTATGCCTTTTTATATCCTTCAGCCTTTAACCTGTGTGTGCTTTTATATTTAAAGTGGATCTTTTTAAAACAGAAATAATTAGGTCTCAATTTTTTTAAAATCCAATCTTGAAAATGTTCATTTTAACATTGATATATTTAGACCATTTATATGGAACATCATATTTTATGATTGGACTTACCATTTTATCATTTGTGTTTTATTTAGCCCTCTTATTTTAGTCTTTTGTTTTTCTTTTCCTCTTTCTACAGTCTATATAAAATTAATATTTTATCCCTTCAAGGAAAATGTACAAGTCTTGCAACCATTTAAGTCTTTGTTCCCACTCTTTAATTTTCATATATATTTCATTCACATATATTGGAAACCCACTGGACAATGTTAGACTTTTGCTTTCAAGAGTAATGTACATGTTCAAAGAAACTAAGGGGCTGGGGTTGTGGCTCAGCAGTAGAGTGCTTGTCTACCAGGGCGAGGCCCTGGGTTCGATCCTCAGCACCACATAAAAATAAAATAAAGGTATTGCGTTCAACTACAACTAAAATAAAATATTTAAAAAAAAGAAATTAAGAGAGAGGAAATAGTTCATGTGTTTACCCAGAGACTTACTATTTTCTTCCTTCTTCATTCCTGAGTTCCACATTAACTCTGGTATCATTGCTCTTTAGCACATAGAACTTCTTTGAGCATTTCCTATAAAAGAGCAGGTTGATTTGTGACAAATTCCTTTAGTTCTCCTTCACTTGAGAATGTCTGTCTGTACTATCGATCCTCAAGGATATTTTCCTGGACATAGCATTCTGGGTTGTCATCCCCTTCTCTCAATATACAGATGCTATACCACTGCCTTTTGGCCTCCGTGATTTTCGATGAAAACTCTATAACCAGAATCATTGTTTTTCTCTGTATGATGTGTTGTGTTTTTCTGGCTACTTTCAATATATATATTTTTTTATCTTTAATTTTCAACAGTTGCTAATGTGTTTCGACATGGTTTTCTTTGAGTTTATCCAGTTTGTTTTGCCTTTCATCAAATTGGGAAGTGTGTGTGTGTGTGTGTGTGTGTGTGTGTGTGTGTGTGTGAGAGAGAGAGAGAGAGAGAGATCTCCTGCACTGAATTTCATATTTCTTACATCCTTTCACTCCAGTGAAATAAAAATATTGGAACTTTTATATTGGTGACTCACAGGGCTCTATTTACTTTAAAAAATATTTTTCCTCTCTATTCTCAAGAGTAGATCATTTCTTCAAGTCTCCTGTTTCTTTCCTCTGACATCTCCATTTTTCTATTAAATCCATCCAGGGAACTTTTCTATTTTGAACCTTGCTTTTGATAGTTCTAACTGAGTAGTTGTGACTGAGACCATATGGCTTGCAAAGCATAAGATATTTATTGTTAGGAGATTATTGAGAAAGAGTGTATAAGGGTCTGAACTCAAATAGTAACAGAGATAGAGAGGAGAAGACAAATATTTATTTTTAATTAATTAATTAGTTAAAGTATTTATTTGTTCATTCATTTGCAGTACTTGGGGTTGAATCTAGGGGTGCTCTACCACTGAGCTATGTCTCTGGCCTTTTTAAAATTCTTATTTTGAAATAGGGTCTAACTGCGTTGCTGGGGTGGGCATAGAACTTGCAATCCTCCTGCCTCAGCCTCCCAAGTAGTCAGAATAACAGACATGAGCCACCGCACCTGGATCAAGGATATAAGTTTATGAGACAAACTCATCATAAAACCATCGTTTAATAGCTATGAGGGAGTAAGGAAGAAGACAGACTCAAGGATAATTACCACCTTTCTGGTTTGGTAATGGGAAATATGCTGGTACCTAAAAGAAGGATTGTATGGTTAGTTGTATGTGTCAACTTGATTGGTTTGCTCAGTTATTTAGTCAAACGTTACCCAGTACCCAGATCTACATTAGTCTGAGTTCAACTAGAAACAGAACTGTTAGGAGTTTACTCATTCATTTATTTATTTGATTCTTGAAATTACAGACATTGTCATGCCCCAAGACCTGCAGAGAGCCAACTGGAGAATCAGGAGAGTTGTGATATAGTTCTAGTCCAAAGACTGGCAGGCTCGAGACTCAGGAAGAGTCCGCATGTCAGTTAGAATCTGAAGTCAGTAAAACACTGGTGTTCAAGTTCAGAGGCAGTCAGGAAGGAGGAAATAGGGCAAGGGCCCATGGACATGGAATTCACTGGCCTCACCATGTTCCCCACCACCCTGAGGCAGCTGGTTTGATAGAGGGTGAAATGGCTTTTGTAAAGATTGAGTCACAGCGATTCAGTTACAGCACTAGCTAGCCGGCAATGCCTCTCAGGGCTGGGGCAGTCTCTCCAAAAGGCTGTGTGTGCTCTGCATGGGCATCCAGTATGTGGTGCTGTTTTCCCAGGATTCACAGACTCGGAATCAAGAGGTGGAAATGGGGCCCTCTAGTGACCCCAACTAGCAACATTTTTGCTCCCTGTCCTTGTGACCTTATGCTCAGGAGGTCTCAACTCCAGAGGAAGGAAAGCTTCCACTAGGAGACACAGTAATTCCACCGAACTGCAAGTGGAGACTGCCACTCTACTCTGTTGGACTCCTCATGCCTCTGAGCCAACAAGAGGGGAGTTAGGGTGTTGGTGGGGTGACCAATCTGACTACCGAGGGGGGACTGAGCTACTGCTCCCAACAGTGGAGGTCAGGAAGGGCACATCTGGAGAGCAGGGGATTTCTCAGGCTGTCTTGTGGTATTGTCATGCCTGTGATTAAATCAAGGAGAAGCCAAATGGCCCAATTCAGAAAGATGTCTTATAGGAGGAATAAGGTGACGAGCCATGGTCAGACGAGGTGCTTGCTAAAAACAAAGGGAATGTGGGTAGTGAAGGAGGGCTGTGAGAGAAATACAGGAACACGACTGTGTGTACATATGGAATATTGTTGTTTTCCAATCTCTCTTTTCATTTATCATGTAGCATAAGATGTATTGATTTTATAAAAAAGTATCTAAGTATTGATTTTTTAATCATAGAATTTAGGTCATATTTAGGGATATCAAGAAGAATGATATTGTGGTATTTTGCGCAAAGAGTCACATTTGAGTCATTGGAAGACTGACTTAAAGCAGGTTGTCTTCCCTAATGTGGGTAGATTTTATCTGATCAGTTGAAGGCCTGAGTAGAACAAACCCCTGTTCGTCCCACAAGTAAGAGGAAACTCCTCTTGCTGGAGTTGCTTGAACTGGACACTGAACTTTTCCTGTCTTCAGCTTTCCTTGGGTCTTGAGCCTACCAGCCTTTGGACTAGAAGTTAACACCATCGATTCTCCCGAGTCCTTAGCTTGCTGATCGCAAATCTTGGGGGGATTATCAGTCTCCAAAATTGCATAAGTTGATTCCCTATAATAAAGTTCTTTCTGTATCTATATACATTCTGTTGATTCTTGAACTATGAGAAGGGTTATTTGGGAATTGGGGATGAGGTACTGAGATTAAGGACTCAGGCAACCGTGTTAATCAGTGCAGCAATTTTTGGAGTTTCAAAATAGTAACTAAATTCTGATTTTGCCTGAAGATACAGAATAAAAATAGCTAGTAGGTCCTCAAAGCCAGGCAAGTTTATATAATAACCCATGCAGAACAGGATACTTAGGAGACACAGTCCATGAGACTGTATCAAAGTGTGGTCCAGAAAGCTGCCTCACAAACTCCTGAGATTCTAGTTAGAAAAAGACATTCTTGTGTTCCACCCTTGACTCTGGAGACAGGAGCATTCATTTTTAAGAAGCATCTCAGGTGATCTTCATGTACGCTCAATCTGAGAAAGAAAGGTTGCCAAGTAAGGAGCTAAAACTGCCTGCAGATGGTAGCTGTCTGCTGGGGTGCAGTTGGACCTCTGACCACTAGATGGCGCCACATGCATTCTAATCCTCCAGTTTTGCAGCTTCCTCTGCCATAATGGTAAAGGGCTTTCTGTCCACCACCTGTGACAGGGAAGGAAAGACAAGGATAACAGGCTGACTAAAATGTAGACACCGATACTTATCAATCACCCTAAGAAAAGAGTGTCTGGAAGAGACTGAAATAATTAGCAGAGAACAGGTGAGAATTCTCTGCTGATCAACTACCTTAACTACCCTTGGATCCAGCTGGCAATCCTGGATAGTAATGGAGGGACCCTTCCAAGAGCATGGGGGAGAGCCTAGGGGTCAGCTCCCTTCCCATACCACCCATGCTCCTGGTCTGTTTGTCTGTGTGCTCCCAACAGGGTCAGGCATAGTCCTGGCTTGCCCCTTCACATCCTCTGAACTAGGCACTCCTGCATGCTCCTCCTCAGAAGCAGTGCCCACTTCTGCCCTCTGTCTTTTCTAGGAGCTCTGATGATGCTATAGTCAGCTCCAAGTCAAAGTTCCTCCTCCTCCTCCAATAACATCGCCCCTCACATCTCCACCCTCAGCCTCTCACAAACTGGGAACTCCCCTTCCCCCTACCCCCTACCTTCACCCCTACCCCTGTGTCTGACTCTTGGGCCATTTCCATAGCATTGACTTGCACCCCACCCCAGTCTCCTTGACCTCCTCTCTGCCTGCATATCCAGCTGTTCCGTCTTAAAGCATAATCATTCCAAAGTCTCACCCATAAGCCTAGCACTCAGAACGTGTATATTTGGTGTTAAAGAGTCGGAACATCTCAGGTCAGAGAAGCATTGATGGAAGGGGAATGGGAAGTAAAGAGGAGGAATGGGAGCCACTGGGTCCCTGGATCAAAAAGGCACACATTTCCCAAGCTTAAGAAAAGGAGGAACTAGGCAGGGTAATCAGGCAGGAAACCCATGGAGACTCCCACCCAGGGCAACTGAGACAAGTTTCGTGGCAGAACAGGAGACAAGGGAATGAAGAGGATCAGAAAAAAACAAGAGATAATGATTCATAGTTGTGCTAACAACAGGAAAGAAACCATCACTGTCTATTTGAGTCCATTTTATTTGGCTACAATAAAATAATGGAGGCTCCCAAGGGTGCTGGCCCCATGAACTAATTACCCCCCACTAGACCCTACCTCCTACAGGTTCTAACACCCCTGGACATGACCACACTGGGGACCATGCTACCAGCACTTCAAGCTTTTGGGGTGGCACTCAAACCATATCCACACTGTAGTACCATTCCTAAGATGCAGGTCAAGTGGAAAGGGCAGCCACTGGGATTCGGTGGGAAAGCCATAGCTGTAGGAGACAGCTGGGCCTGAAGGAGTGTATGGTAGGAGTACATGCCCCACTGTAACACAGGATTGTGTGAGCGCTGGAGAGTTCATGTCCAATGCACCTGAAGAATGAAGTCCGCAGATAACCAAGGGATAGAATTCAGTCGCAGATTTATTAGAAGCAAGCAAGGAAAACTCCTTCCCATGGGAGGGGTCCCAAAGATGGTCTGTCAGTGGCTCTGTCTGGGGATCTTCATACTGTTTTATGAGGAACTAACCTTGCATTGGGGAGTCCCCGTTGATTTTCTTCTTCTTTTGGCTCAATCAAGAGGGTACATTATGATTTCTTATTGCTATAATGGGATGGTTAGCCTGAGTTTGTCCTGTACTTATTCCCTAAAACCAAAGAATGGTTTGGATTCAAAACAACTCTTTGGGGTTGATTAATGTCAGGATACTCAAGGAAGCCTGGGTCACAAACAGATCACACAGGCATTGGAGCATGAGTGAGGCCTTCCAGCCTGGTAGCCCCAAACAACCAAACTACCAACAAACAAAAAGACCCCCCCTCCCGAGCTTTAGCCTAGGGTTGTGCTCTGGGGTTGTGAGATCCCGTTCTCTGAGGTCCCCATTTCTATCTGCCTTTAAGTAATCCATCTCCTGCCTCGTTACCTCTTTGCCACATTGGCACTCTGGGGACGTGCTACCAGCGGGGACTGTCCCAGTCCATTCCAGAAGCAATGATGTGAATCCCTGATGTTAACCTCACTAGCATAAATAACTAAAAAAATATTCATAAAATAAAATAAAGTAACATAAAGACCAAAAAAAAAGTGCTTGGGAGGCAGATCTGGCCTGGAATCTTCTCTCTCTTACTCAGAGTTACTAAACCTTTCTTTGCTCTCAAATTTCCTTCTCTACAGAGTGAAACAAACAATATCTATATTCTAGGATAACTGTTAGGATTCAAGCAGATAATGTCTGTAAAACATTTAGCCCATTTACTGGCACAAGGTAAATGGTAGCTATTGTACGATTACCCTCTTCCTCCCTCAGGATTCTCCCTGTATTATATTAGCAAGTTAATAAGCTGGCTGACCTAATTGTTCCCCCTCCACACATTTCTAATCCTTGGTGGCTGCATCTATAGGCCAAGGCTGTTGCCTCCAGTGGCCAGGGCCCCAATTTGTGATCTTTCCCAGGCTGAGTGTGGGTGTTTCTGAGATTCGGAGGCTCTGGGTGCCCCAGGTGACTGCACCCAGGCTAGGAGTTTGTTCCTGGAGAAAATCTCTGCAGCATCTCCTGTGTATTCCCCATGTGTGATTTTTGGCTGCTAAGGCCGGAGAAGCTAGGCTGGAGGGCTGGCCCCTCCTGGGTGGACCTCAGGCTCAGCCCTGTGCTGGAGAGCAGATGGCCCACCCACCTAGAGGAAGCGGAGAGAAGGCTGGGCAGCCCCAGGTCTCTGGTCAGCTTAGAATTTATTTTGTGGACTTTTCCTAAGAGGCACTCCCTTCGAGAAGAGGGGGAGGGTGGGCAGAACTGAGAGCAAGACTGCTTCTACACCAAGTGCCTACTTCATCTTAGATACACTGCAACCCTCTAGGGTAGGGTCTTTCCCAACTGAGAAAGGCCCAGTGCACTGTTTCTTGAAGTTTCTGCTCCATTTAAAGAAATGGATAAATGTTATAATGGAACCAGAAAAAGGGCAATTTATAAATGTTTCAGTAGTACTTTTAATAACAACAACAAAGTCTCTGGCAGACCCTCTGGATCCCCAGGCACATAGTGAGAGAAGGATGAGGAGAGGGACCCTTTGCCAGAGCACACATCTTTCCTCATGGCCAGGAGGAGTTCTGTAACACCAGAGGGGTATTTAGGAAGTCATTATCAAATGGTTAGTGAGCACCTCCTCTGGGCAAAGGCTCCTCTTTGACACTTTCTAGGACAGCAGAAGTTGCTCCTGGATTGAGGGAGATGCAGAGGAGACTTCAGGCTTCATTGTCCTCATTCTTCCCTCCACACCTGGGAAAGAGAAGCCAGTGCCCCCTCAGCACCAGGTCCCCTCTATCCTACTTATTAAAATAGGGAAGATGGTTCTGAGAAGGCTCTGCTATCTCCCTGGAGAGGCTGAGGGACGAGACACACCTGCTTGTTCCCTTAGAGTAACAAGACATGAAGTCATGGGTCAGAGTACAAGGATAGAGGCCTAGCCTTCTGGACTCCCAGACTCCCTACATTCATCTAAGTTACAGAAACAGGCAGGGGAATTGGGAAAGGAAAGAAAGGTGCAGTATCTAATGTGAATTGAATACTTCTTATTGACTATATGAAAATGGTGTCTTTGTAGATCAAAAACAATCAGATAGCAACAATCTTTACTTAGTACGTGCCAACACACCATATATTTGAATTTGCACAAAACCTGGAAGAGATATGTTGTAGGACTTCACTTGCAGTCCCTGTACATTTCAGTAAATCCCTCTCTTCTGAAGATCCCTCTAATTTGCTAAGAACCCTGGTTTTTCCAGGAAGTGATCTTTTTAAATTGCTGTTTCAAGAATAGGACTCCTGCAAGACAGTATCATATTCCCAATGAGGTATAAGCTCCATAAGTAAAGTCAACCCTTATTCCTTGAAAGTGGCTGGCCATACTGGATTACATGAAGATCATTTTCTTTTTTTTTTAAGAGAGGGAGAGAGAATTTTTTTTTTTTTTTTTTTTTTTTTTTTTGTAGAGGGACACAACACAATGCCTTTATTTTTATGTGGTGCTGGGGATCAAACCCGGGTCCCGCCCATGCTAGGCAAGCGCTCTACTGCTGAGCCACAGTCCCAGCTCACATGAGGATCATTTTCAAATGAGACACTCTAGCTAAGGCCCCAGTTGCACAATCCATTTGTCCAGTTAAGACCTGAGAAAAAATTATATTGCACAGAAAATAAGGAGATCCAGAATTCAGAATTTCTGATTTGGGATTCAGGGATAATCAGATATCACTCTTACATGTCTCATTTGAATTTACAAATGTAGCGTTTACTAAATTATTTTACATTACAGAAATCTTAGGAACAGAGACAATCTCCTACTTATGATGGTCCAGCTTACAATTTTTCTACTTTATGATGGTTCGAAAACAATAGGCATTTAGTAGAAACCATAGTTGGAATTTGGAATTTTGATCTTTCTCTGGGCTAGATGATGTGGTACAATGCTCTGCTGTGATCTTGGGTGGTGGTAGCCAGCCACAGCACCACGTAATCCTGAGGGGAAGTAACCGATACTGTGTAGTGTGCTGTTTTGCTAAGCTATGATGTGCAGTAGGCTAGGTGTATTAAATGCATTTTCAACTTATAGTATTTTCAGCTTACAAAGGATTTGTTAGGGCAGAATCCTATTGAGGAATACCTGTATATTTGCAGGGAAGATAGACCAGTAAAACAATATCAACACCATCAAAGCTAATTACTCTATTACCCTCTAAAACATATCCCTTTGCCAGTTCATTAAGTCTGCATTTTTTTAGTTTATATTTTGAGAGAGGGTCTTGTTAAATTGCTTAGGGCCTCACTAAGTTACTGAGGCTGGCCTTGAACTTGCAGTCCTACTGCCTCAACCTCCTAAGTTGCTAGGGTTACAAGCATACACCATCACAGCCAGACAGCAAATTCTTGTTCTGCCAGATCTTGAATAAGAAGTTTGCCTTCATGAAGCTATTGGTCTCTAGACTAAAAATGAGTCCAGGAAATCCTAACCTAGAAATTCAGACCACTGTTGTGGTCTGAATGTTTTCTAAGCAATGTCAGCACAGAAACGTGGACTGAAAGATTACCCTTTGAAGTGTCAATAGTTTGTAGTACCTGCTACTGTCCTTTCTCTCAAGCCAGTCACTGTGACTGTCCTTTGGTGAAGACAAATGCTGGTCTGTATCTTACAGCAGAGACTTCAAGCAAGCGTCTGAGTGAAACAAAAATGATTGGTAAACAGTGGTGAGAAAGACAGCAGCCAGTGTGTACAAATGAACTGACCCACACTGTAGCAACCAGCTCAAGAAAACCCAACTGTGACCCTGGAAGCAACTGGTCCCAAAAGGCCAGGACTTAATGAAGGACAACTTTTCTAGTTTGTCCTAATACCACCGCTGATTTTAGGACCAACCTGAGAAAGCCAAATGTGGTCCTCTAACTAATCATATAGGATGCCTTGCTTCTGGTTAGCCACATACAGCTTCGCCATGTCAATGACCTGCAGAGGTGGGGGTGGGGGGTGGGTAGGAAGAATGAGGGGTGCTCTCCTCTTACCCACTCTTTTGATGCCAAATTCCCTTTCCTCTGCCTGTCAATGATTCTCCACCAAACACAAAGTAATGAATTATGCCTCCTTTGCTATAGCAAGCTCAGAATATATAACCTTTGCTTGTTTGCATTTGTCTTCACTTACTGGCACAACAGAGGCCTAATGGCTGTAATTCTTTTATAACTAATAATTTTCAAATGTGAAAGGTTTGATGAAAATTCATAAAATGAAAAAAATACAGCTATGGAGGAAATTGGGTTGTTTGACCCACAAAATAAAGATGAGGAAATTCTTAAATTTAACATTCAGCAATCATGACTTCGAAGTTCTTTTTCCTAATAATACGAAGTAAACAGATTCAGTAAATATAGAGCAATGCCTGAATATTTGTATTTTTATAGAACTCCAACAATAACTTCGAAGTTCTTTTTCCTAATAATACGAAGTAAACAGATTCAGTAAATATAGAGCAATGCCTGAATATTTGTATTTTTATAGAACTCCAACAATATGTGCATCCCAATCTAAGACCCATTGGCTAAGAAGATGCTTTATGTAAATTATAGTAAGACATGGCAACTTAAACATTTCAATAATGTGCAAAATTCTTACTGATAACATGAAACCGCTATTGCCCAATATCAAAGTACCTTAAGATTCTGATAAGTTAGGAAAATGAAGCAGAACTATTTCATCAGATTTGTTTTTCAATGTTATTCCCTCTAAAAAACCCAACACATTATGGCAGCAAGTGCATCGAGAAATATTCAGAAACTTCCAAGGAAGCATACAATTCCCAAAGTATTTATATTAATAACATTTTTTCTTCTGCAAATCTCACCTAGGACAGGTTGAGCATCTTTTCTGACTTGACAGCTTTCCCCATGTAGCTGTTACAGTAGAAGCACATAAAATAGATTTAATTATTTCTAATACTTCTCTTTTTACAGATAAAAGAACAAAGAGTTGTGGTTTTCCAGGGGACTGGAAAGACAGTTTTTGGTGCAGAGAAACTTTAAAAGCTTTTTTAAAAAATATTTATTTATTTTTGCTGTACTGATATTTAATTTTGAGTGGAAAAGAAAAAGTTGTAAGAGGAAACTAGTAAGACAGGATCCTGGGTGATTGAGAAATACTTCATGGTTATTTATTTAATAAAAGTGACAATAAAACATTTAAAAGTAAACATTGTAGTTGACATGGATAGGGAAGAGCCTTAGTTGTTTTGTAAGTAAAGAAACTTTGTTTTACTTTCTCTTAAACAATAAAAACTTGATAACATCAATATTCAGTTTAGAGAATTATTCTGATAAGACCCAGAATTTCTAGTATGTGAGTAGATTATGAGAGGATAAAGAATTGTCTTCATATTATAGTCAAATAAATGCATTAAGAGATCAATCAGCTCATCAACATTGCATGATCTTTGCTATAATTTTAATGTACATTAAGATTTTATTTTCAAACACAGATATGTTAAATCAAGGCAGATATTTTGCTTTCCAAGTTTTGTCCTTCATTTTGCTCTTTCATATTCTGAAGCAAACTGATATTTAAGGACAGGAATTCTCTATTGAGGATCCATAAGGTCAAAACTGTTTTCATAATAATATTGAGATATTACTTATGTTATTATGAAATGCATTTATCATTCCTATCTTTAATGAGTCAATCAATAAGAATATTAAACATTTCTTAGTATCATTTATAATATAGATAATATTGTCAGTTACAACTCATGCACAAAAAATCGTCCTTAAGGTCTAGGATATGCAGCCCGCAAGATGATCAGCAATGATCCTGCCTCCTATTATTCATACCTTTGCATAATCTATTCTCTGGAGTGTGGGCTGACCTTACTGACTTGATTCTGCAGAAACAAATATGGCAGAAGAAACGAATATCACTTGAGATACTTGGTTTTATGAAGACTAAGGCCTCTTTTCTCAGAGCTTCTTCTGACTCCCTGGCTCGTTCACTCTGAGGGAAGTCAACTGCCATGTTATGAACTACCCTGTGAGAGGCCCAGGTAACAAGAAACTGAGGGAGAATTTGGCCAACAGCCAGTGAGAAACCAAAGACCCATGCCCACCAGTCCATGATGAACTTCATCCTTCAGACAATCATGTGAGTCAGCTTGGAAGCAAATTTTTCTCCCGCTGAAATTTCATGTGAGACTCCAGCCCTGGTCAACAAATTGACTACAATGTTATAAGAGATGTTGAGCCCTGTTCTGGTTTAGTATATGGTGTCCCCCAAAAGCTCATGTGCAAGACAAGAACATTTATGATGAAATGATTGGATTATGAGGGTTGTAACCTAATCAGTGGATTAATCCACTGATATGGATTCACTGGTTATAACTGAAGGCTGGTCAGTGGGAGAATACCATTGAAGCTTATATCTTGTCCCCAATGAGCAGATCTCTCTCTCTCTCTCTCTCTCTCTCTCTCTCTCTCTTCCCCCCTTCCTTCCTATTGCCATGTCCTGAGCTGCTTTCTTCCACCATGATGTTCTGACTCACCTGGACCCAGGGCCATGGAGTTGGCTGACCACGGACTAAACCTGAACATGAGCCCAAATAAACTTTTCCTCCTCTGTGTCGTTCTCGTCAGGTCTTTCAGCCACAGTGATGACAAAGCAAACTAAAACATTTCCAAAGATAAGAAATAATTTCACACTCTTACAACGAGAGATAAAGTCCTTTCAGAATTAGAGAAAAATTTATACACAGGCCTATAGAGAGCTTATAGTTTCAGGTTTCCAACTTCAACCAGTCAAGAAGAAGCACAGTAGCAAAAAATTCATCATTGCAAACATCAAAGAGCTATTCTTCCATATGTATACTAAATAGCTTTGAGATAAAGGTGGGCAGATAAACAAGTAAGAATGGCAAACTGGATTGTCTGACATCTCTCCCCACAGAGAAGAGCTTTCTGTCATCCATCTAGAGAAGTGAACCAAACTGTGAGGGAATAAACCAATTCTCAAGTATTGCTGTCACCAGCGGGGAATAATTCAGCACAAGCAAAATAAAACAAAAGTAAAAAAACAAAAATTTTACTTCCAAAGGGAAATAAAAAAGACTAAAGAATTGGGGAGCTAGCAATGCTAAATTTCAATTAATTCTGCTTGGAACTCACCTCTAAGATCCAAGGGAAGACAAATTTGGGCTTAAGTTTCCCATGAATTCACTCCTCTGACAATGCACAAAGAGGTTTATTTAGTTCTCTTGGAGGAATTCATTGGGTAACTCAGATAATCTTTAAATGATTAAAAAATACGTTTTTTAAGCAAAAAGTACAAAAGTGATTCACACAAATGTAAAATAAACACATAAACACAATAAACACATGACAAAGATTTTATTTAATTCATTTTAAGTGAGAAATAGCAACAGTGTGTGTGTGTTATGTGTGTGGAACATAAGGAATGTCAAAGTACATTTGCTTAATTACATGAGACTAATTCATATCAACAGGATGATAATTATATCTTCACCAAACACAACCTGCATTTACACAGATAAGAATCATATCTACTGTATTAATTTGTACAATGTACAGATCTGTTAAACAGCTAAAAAATCAATGAAAGCTAGAGGTAACCCAGAGGAAGAGTTTGCTAGAGAGGACCCCACCTAACCTTTCTTGCCTCTGTCAAAGTCTTGCATGGTTTCCCTGACAGAGGGCTTTGAGGGCATGTATGCATGTAGGCTCCATGTATGTTCCTTTTCTTGTGTCTGATTAAATAAGAATCTTTCCTGTGTATAGCACTTCAGATGTAGCCTTGCTTGGACAATCAATATTTTCAATTATTTCTTGGCAAAAACAAAAGGCAGATTTTATTGAACTATTCAAATAGCTGTGTTGTTCAAGAAAGGTTAAGAAACTCCCTAAGAATTTCTGATGGTGGTGCAGGGGAAGAGGAGTATCAGGGAGAGTTAGATGCCTTTGTTTTGGTTCAGACAAAAAGGCAGAGTCCACTAAACTAAGAGTTTGAGTTAGCTTAAGGAAAAGAAGTACGGGCTTCCAGATATATCCATTTAAAAAAAACTCTGGATATTTAAAAACAGTTTCTATTAAACTCATGAAATGTATTCAGACTAATGGAATAATGCAATTAACTCATTTTTATTGCTGGGGTTTCCATCAGTAATTTGCCTGTAAGAAGTTGTTACTTTCAGACTAAAATGTGTCCTGGAAATCCCACTCAGCACACTGGTGTGGCCAGAAGTTGCCTGAGCAGTGTCGGCTTGGAAGTCTGTTGAAAGTCCCTGATGAAAGTCCCTGATGCAATCCTTCCCATAAAACTCGTGCTAATCCCCTTGGAGTTTATCAGAGAGCTTGAGGCATGCTTCAGAGTCAAACATCACTTGTAGATGACAAACACCAAAGGCTGAGGTCAATTGTAATAGTAACCAATAATATCAGAATGTAGAAACAGGCTGGGAATATAGCTCAGTTGGTAGAGTGCTTGCCTTGCATGCACCAAGGCCCTGGGTTCAAATCCCCAGTACCACACATACACACACACACAAAATCTCTCCTGGGGTTCAATACCTCAACTATATCATATGTGTTTGATCACAGTTTTCCCCTGAGAGTAAAAACATATTATGGATTGTGAGCACAGTATGATAGTTAATAATATTTTATCTATTTAAATTTAATTTGTGGAAGGCTAAGTGATTTTTATGATTTGATAACTCTTTCTATGCAGGTCCTACAATAAATGTTGAGCTAGCTAGATAAAAAACATACAGCATGAATAATATATGCATATATATTTCTAGCATCTTTACATTTATAAGGTAAAATAACAAATTTTCAATGTTTTTCCTATGCTCTTTGGGTTATCTCAAATAGTTTCAGGTGCAAATAATATTCTAGAAATATTATTTTAGTTTTTCTAAATGTAAGGCCTGAACTTAGGAAGGAAAAACATTCAAAAGGTTGTCAGAGGTGATTTGATCACTTGATTTAGGAAGGTCTTGGATGACTGAGAAACAAGTCTTGCCTGCTTAATCTAATTCTAATGAATTTTTTATGTACACATAGAAAAAATAATATAATTCTACAGAAACAGTGTTTGCACAAGTGAAGAAATCTTTTCAATAATAAAAAATAATCTTGAAATCAAAACAAAGCACAGAAAATTATTCTCTTTAGGCATGAAATCTTTACTCTCTAGATAGAGTACAGAGATGAAAACATTAATCCATTAATGTTTTCACATTCACAAATATAACCTTTCACATTATAGATGAAAAAATCCATTAAACTCAAATTTTCAATTCTGTGAATAATTCAACAAAATTGACACAGGTACATTAAAATTGATTAGAAATAATAATCTATAACTTATATTCACTGTATTATCTTTTAAAAATGAATGTACATATTGTCCTATAAATAGAACACTAGGAAAATAGAGTAGGTTTTATATATGTAAGCCACTGTATAAATAGGACATTGGGCAAATATGATATTCTTTCATACATTACACAACATCAAAGAAGTGATTTTCATGACCTGTTCAATTAATTTTGGTAGAAAGGAGAAAAATACTTCAAAGTATTTTACGTTATCAAATATGTTGTTGATTTTGTTCCATATGGCTTGTTTTGACATCATCATTTTTCTTACCATTTGAGAATAATACAGCTTCTCATATCAAATCTAATACCATCTTGGACCGTGGAAGGTCCTCATTCATTATGCTTTCTTCCTCCTGTTGGTTTCTCATTGCATCCTTTTAGGTGGGCTAAGCAGCTGTCCTAGGAGACCTTTCTTGTCTTCACAAATTTGTTAACAGTCCATGCAATTATGATATACATTCAATTACTTGACTAAACAAAGGCCAATACCTTTTTGTTGTTGTTGTTTTACTTGCCTCTAATGGAAGTGGTATATGTGGAAACCAACCAAATATGCCCACACCACCCTTAAAATTAGTAGTTACCCACTACCTTTGGTTGAGGCACATTGGCTCTATTCTTTTTTTTTTTCCCATAGGGGAACTTTGCCAAGTGGTTCCACTATATTTGAAAAATGACATACTTATCATCTAATCATCTGACAGTGAAAATTCACTATTTGTATCAAGTCTGTAGTCATACAACCTTCTTCCTTGATATTTCATCAGTGTTGCAGGTTTTGGAGGACATTTCTTTATTCTGTTTTCCCTCATAGTGCCTGTAGGTTAGACCCAGTACTTTGCAGGTGTATCAGCAAGTTATAATCCCTTAATAGTCAAAAACCAGAGTGTGACTATGGATTCTCTACTTCTTCAAGAACTTTTTAGAATTACCTTACACTCAAGCAAAAGACCATTGTGCATCCCTCTCAAACACTTTTTCTGTGATATAAGTCAAAATTATAGTGATATCTTGATATTCTACAGAGTGCTCATAACTGATGCACAAGACTTATGGGCTTACTTTCTAAAAATTGTTTCAGTGAATTGATATATGATAATAATTTCATCCACTGTCAAACACTCTTCATAAATGACTTTCAAATCATATTTATAGAGGATACATTTTAAAACTTTTATCTTCAATATTCTCTTGCCATTCATTATTTCATTATTGTTGCAAAGATTGTATGCTATTTTGATACTATTTTGCTCCTGGAAATGATTTCTTAACATTTTGTTTGTTTATTTGTTTGTTTTGTACATGGGTTTGAACCCAGGGACACTCTACCACCGAATTATATCTCCAGGCCTTTTTACTTTTTATTTTGAGACAAGGTCTCAATAAGTTGCTGAGGCTGGTCTTGAACTTAAATCCTCTTGCCTCAGCTTCCTGAGTAGCTGGGATTACAGGCATGAACCACCACAACCAGGTTGAGCAATGCATTTTTTATAATAGATATACCCAAGTCTTCATCATTTCATAAACGACTTTCAGCAGTTTCTTATAGATGGTAGCTCATGATAATCTGGCAACATAAGAATTCCTAACAATGTTTTAATTTATCTACAATATGTATTTCAACTTATTCCTACTTTCTACCGGACAGCTTACACTATATGTTTCAGGTATTAATATTTCAAAATTTCCATCCAGCTTGAATACTCCAATGAATTTCTCATTTTATCAAGCATTTAGAATAAGGTTTTTTCATATATATATATATGAAAATATATACATATATTATTTTCACATATATATGATAATTATATATATATATATATATATATATATATATATATATATATATATATATATATATTTGATACCAGGAATTGAACCCAGAGGCCCTCAACCACTGAGCTATGAACCTAGCCTAGTTGTACATAATTAGCACAATCAGTTAAAGTTATTCAAGGCTTTTTTAAAGATCAAATATTAATGTATTGATATAAACCAAAGTTTAATCCTCTATGTGTTAAAGTAATAAGGATTTTTTCTTCAAATTCATAGTCTTAACATATATTTTATAGCAGATATAGTATTTGTGGCAAATATATATTAACATTTTTATGAAATACATGGAAACAACTGTAGATCAGTCTTGTATGTTATTGTATGAAATACTGTCCAGTTGCTAATTCTTTTTTTAATTAATTTTTAATTTGTTTTAGTTAGTTATAAATGACAGTAGAATGCATTTATACACTTTGATATATCATACATAGATGGGATATAATTTCTCATTTTTCTGAGTGTACATGTTGTAGAATCATATTGGTCATGCAGTCATATATATCCATAAAGTAATAATGTCTGTTTTATTCTACTATATTTCCTATCCCCCATCCCCTCTCCTCCCCTCCCTTCACTTCCCTCTACCTAATCTAAGGTAATGCTATTCTTCTCTAGTGCCCCCTGCCTTATTGTGAATTAGCATCTACATATTAGAGAAAACATTCAGACTTTGGTTTTGGGGAATTGTCTTGTTTCACTTAGCATGAGATTCTCCAACTCCATCCATTCACTGTGGCATATGCTATAATTTCACTCTTCTTTAAAGCTGAGTAATATTCCATTGAATATATCATATTTTCTTTATCCATTCATCTATTGAAGAACACCTAGGTTGGTTCTATAGTCTAGCTATTGTGAATTGAGCTGCTATAAATATTGACGTGGCTGCATTACTGTAGTATTCTGATTTTAAGTCCTTTGGGTATAGATGGAGGAGTGGGATAGCTAGGTTAAATGGTGGTTCCACTCCAAGTTCTCTGAGGAATCTCTATACTGCTTTCCATAGTGGTTGCACCAATTTGAAGTCTCACCAGCAATGTACAAGTGTACCTTTTCCCCCACATCCTTGCCAACATTTATTGTTGCCTATATTCTTGATTGCCATTCTGACAGGAGTGAGATGAAATCTTAGAGTAGTTTTGATTTGCATTTCTCTAGTTGCTAGAGATGTTGAACACTTTTTCATATATTTGTTGATCGATTGTATTTCTTCTGTGAAGTGTCTGTTCAGTTCCTTAGCCCATTTATTGATTGGGTTATTTGTTTTTTTGTGTTCAGTTTTTTGAATTCTTTATATATCCTAGAGATTAATGCTCTATCGGAGGTGCATGTGATAAAGATTTTTTCCCAATCTGTCGGCTCTCTCTTCATGTTGTTTATTGTTTCTTTTGCTGAGAAGAAGTTTTTTAATTTGAATCCATCCCATTTGTTGATTCTTGATTTTACTTCTTGTGCTTTAAGAAACTTGTTAAGGAAGTCAGGCCAACATGGTGAAGATTTGGGCCTACTTTTTCTTCTATTAGGCACAGGGTCTTTGTTCTAGTGCCTAAGTCTTTGATCCACTTTGAATAGATTTTAATGCAGGGGGAGAGACCAAGGTTTAATTTCATTTTGCTACATATGGATTTCTAGTTTTGCCAGCACCATTTGTTGAACAGGCTATCTCTTCCCCAGTGAAAGTTTTTGGCACCTTTGTCTAGTATGACATAACCATAATTAAGTGGGTTTGTCTCTGTGTCTTCTATTCTGTACCATTGGTCTACAGTCTATTTGGGTATCAATACCATGCCACTTTTGTTGCTTTAGCTCTGTAGTATGGTTTAAGGTCTTGTATTGTGATGCCTCTTGCTTCATTTTTCTTGCTAACGAGTGATTTAGCTATTCTGGGTCTCTTATTTTTCTAAATAAATTTTATGATTGCTTTTAATATTTCTATGAAGAATGTCATTGGGATTTTAATAGGAATTGCATTAAATCTGCATAACACTTTTGGTAATATGGCCATTTTGACAATATTAATTCTGCCTATCAAGGAACATGACAGATCTTTCCATCTTCTGAAGTTTTCTTCAATTTCTTTATTTAGGGTTCTGTAGTTTCCATTGTAGAGTTTTATTAGATTGATTCCCGGGTATTTTATTTATTTATTTTATTTTATTTTATTTTTTGAGGCTATTGTGAGTGGGGTAATTTTCCTAATTTTTCTTTCAGTGGGTTAATCACTGATGTATAAGAATGCATTTGATTTATGGGTGTTGATTTTGTTTCCTGCTACTTCACTAAATTTATTTATTAGTTCTAGAAGTTTTTTGGTGGAATTTTTTGAATCTTCTAGATATAGAATTATGTCATCAACAAATAGTGATAGTTTGAGTTTTTCTTTACCTATCCCTTTGATTTCTTTCTTTTGTCTAATTGCTCTGGCTAGAGTTTCAAGGATGATGTTGAATAGAAGTGGTGAAAAAGAACATCCTTGTCTTGTTCCAGGTTTTAGAGGAAATGCTTTCAATTTTTCTCCATTTAGAATGATGCTGGCCTTTGGTTTAGCATAGGTAGCTTTTACAATGTTGAGGTATGTTCCCTACTATCCCTAGTTTTTCTAGTGTTTTGAACATGAAGGTATGCTATATTTTGTCAAATGCTTTTTCTGCATCTATTGATATAATCAAATGATTCTTTTGTTTGTGTGTGTGGTGCTGGGGATTGAACCCAGGGCCTTGTGCATGTGAGGCAAGCACTCTACCAACTGAGCTATATCCCCAGCCTCTGATCATATGATTCTTCTTTTTAAGTCTATTAATTAATATGATGAATTACATTTATTGATTTCCATATGTTGAACCAACCCTACATCCCTGGGATGAACCCCTCTTGATCATGGTGCACTATCTTTTTTAATATGTTTTTGTATGCGATTTGCCAGAATTTTATTGAGAGTTTTTGCATCTATGTTCATCAGGGATATTAATCTGAATTTTCCTTGATGAATCTTTATCTGGTTTTGGTATCAGGGTGATATTAGCCTCATAAAATGAGTTTGGAAGGGTTTCCTTCTTTTCTATTTCATGAAATTCTTTGAGGAATATTGGTGTTAATTCTTCTTTGAAAATCTTGTAGAACTTGTTTGAGAATCCATCTGGTCCTGGGCTTTTCTTGGTTGGTAGGCTTTTGATGGTGTTTTGTATTTCCTTACTTGAAATTGATCTGTTGAAATTGTGTAGGACCTCTTCATTCAGTTTGGGTAGGTCATATGTCTCTAGAAATTTGTAGATGTCTTCTACATTTTCTATTTTATTTGAATATAAATTTTGGTAGTGGTTTCTAATTATCTTCTGAATTTCAGGCATGTCCATTGTGATATTTCCTTCTTCATCTTTTATTTTAGTAATCTGAGTTTTCTCTTCATTAGGATGGCTAATATCACCCTGATACCAAAATCATATCTCAATAATAACCCTGAATGTTAATGGCCTAAACTCATTAATCAAAAGAAATAGATTGGCAGAGGGGATTAAAAAGCAAGACCCAACAATATGCTGTCTTCAAGAGACTCACCTCATGGGCAAAGACATCCACTGGCTGAAGGTGAAAGGATGGGAAAACACTCATCACTCATATGGATCCTGTGAACAAGCAGGGGTTTCCATTCTCATCTCAGATAAAGTAGACTTCAAACCAAAGTTAATCAGAAGAGACTAAGAAGGACATTTCATACTTCTTAAGGGAAATATATATAAGCAGGACATAACAGTTATACATATTTATGCCCCAAACGATGAACCATCTACGTACATGAAACAAACCCTTCTCAGTTCCAAGAGTTAAATAGATCATAATTACATATGTGGGGAAACCTTTAGTCCTTGGTAGCAGTGGTAGTGGCAGTGGTTGTTGGCAGCAGGAAGCCGGTCAACAGCAGTGGTGGCTGCAGTGGCAGCTGCAACAGTAGCTGTGGGGGCAGTGTCACCAGGAGGTCTCCAGTGGTCAGCAACAGTCTTGGCTTCAGTTGCATCTGGGTCAGTGGTGTCTTTGTGGCAGCAGCAGGTGGTCGCAGCTGCAAGGGCAGAAGCACCAAGAAAGAAGACCTCCAGGTGACCTCAGGCTGGCAGCAACAGAATCAGAGGCAGCAGCAATGGAGGTAGCCGTGCAGATGGAAGTTGATTGACAGGAGACCTCCAGTTCAGCAGCAGTGACTATGGAGGTAGTGTCGAAAGTAGTGTCCGAGGCGGCCGAGGCCATGCCCAGACCTCTGGGCACAGCAGCAGTGTCTGAGGTGGGATTTCTTAAAACATTAATCTGCTCTTATCTATCAGGATAATTTCTTAGCTCTTACACCTCCTGGTAAAAGGAAAAAAATCATAGGTCTCTATCATCATTGTCATATTCATTTATTTTTTATTAATCTCATTCCAGTACTCATGTCTTCTTGTTTCTTTCATAGAAGCACTCACTTCCCAGATGACTTTACAACCTGTTCTTTCCAAACCAGAACTTTGCCATGGCCCCTTAACTGACCAAAACTTTTCTAAAAGGGAAACACAAACTGCTTGCCGTATGTTGCCCCCTCTCAGCCTGAAGAAGCCAGAGCAGTCATTGCCCATTTCCCCTTACAGCACTAAGGGTTCCCTTATTTAGAGGGAAAACAAAGAACAGTCAGTGGCAATCTTGTCTAATCCCAGTTCCAGCACTTGAAAATGGACATATATTTATTACACTTAACAAAGGGGGAGACATGGAGAGCAGTGATTTGAATCACGGTCTCTCTGACTGCCTTGTGACTTCATTGTGCTGGGAAGTTCCTGTGCAAAGGTGTAAGTCAAGATGGCCCAATTGCTACGGTAACGCCAACCTTAGGAGGGTCTGTGCAATGGCATGGAGCTATATAGGTCAGGACCCTGAGCTCAGGCACCAGCTCCTAGGGATAGAGATTTCTGAGCATAACAAGATGATCCTAATGTCTCACCATTTCTGCATCCTTCAGATTGCCTGCTTTGCTAAACTCTCCCACAAATAACCTTTGGATGAAGCGTATATAATAAATATTCTGGTACTAGCTCTGGGTCATTCATTATCTAACAGGGGTGATGTCCCACCTGGCTAAAGGTTTTTCTCTCCATGTGTGTCTGTCTTTTCTCAATCCCCCATCATCCCTTGCCAGTCTTTCCTGAATTAATGGCTGCAGCTGAGAGATGGGGCCAAGGCATTGCCTAGGCTTTTCTTTTTTTAAAATTCTTTATTGTTGTTGTTTAGGACAACAATTTTTTTCCCTTGAGAAGTTTTCTTTGTTGCTAAAATCTTTTATACCCAGTAGTGTTACATTTAATCAAAATAATTAATTTCTGGTTTACAGAGAAAAGGGGGATATAGGTGATTGATCTCTGTCAAATAAAAGCATTTTAGCAGATCACCAAAGATTTTGAACACACAAAACATAATTTTCTACACCTACCTAATATTTTTATAGCTTCTTAAAGTGGCAACAACAACCTCAAAGACATAGCCACTCTATAGCACATAAAAATAAATGTAAAAGTAAATCAATTAATATTAGTTTTACTAATCAATGTTTATATCTGATTTTTTTCTTTCCTTTCATTTGGCTCACTTTAATATTAGTTCTAAATTTTAAGTTTAACATCTTCACAATTATGTTTAAGCTGACACATGCAAAAGTTTCTGATGATATAAAAAGTTTGTTGGCCAAAGAAGTTAGCATTTTTTTGACATGTAAGTCACTCTGAAAGCTAAGAAAAGATACTCTTGGACTTAAGCATCCCAGGAGATTCACATCTCATGCAATGCTAGTTACCCCAACCCCTCAGGAGAGCCCACTGGAGCATCTTGGTGGATGATCTCCAAACTGCTAAAATATCGTTTTTCAAAATTGCTAGTTCATGACTGTCATAGAAATTCATAATGAGTATATATCAAAGATTTTATGTAACTCCTTAAATGATGAGGGAATTGGTAAGATGTTAAAATCAGCTTAATCAGGATTTGACTTGTAGTGATTTACAGTCTTATGGAAAAAATATTTGCATAGGTATATTCAGAAATCATTTGCATTGCTGTGGAAGAAAAAATTTTCACTACTCTAAATTTTCAGATTCTACAGAGTTGTAAAATGACCTCATCAATCAAAGGCAATCATAAGCACACAGCCAACCTATAAAGTCAAATTATTCCTGAAAGTTTTATTAGAAAAGCCAATATTTCATGAAAGGAACTCTTAGTAATCCTTTTTCTTCATTTTCAAGTCTTCAACTGTTTTTTTCCCCTCTGAGAAACTAAGAGTTTTGGGTGGAGTTGAAGTGTGTGTGTGTGTGTGTGTGTGTGTGTGTGAGAGAGAGAGAGAGAGAGAGAGAGAGAGAGAGAGAGAGAGAGAGAGAGAACACAGTGAGACTAGTTTATGAAAGCCTTCTACACCAGGCTTACAAATCTAAGAAGGGTCCAAAGCAGGGAACTGACATGATCACTATATGTTTAAAAAATTACTGTTTTCAGCAGATAGCTTAGAGAATAAAAAGATGGTGGAGGGGAGTCCAGTTAAAATATTTGTGTAATAGTCTTGGGAAAGAATAAGTGGATCATTAAAGAGCCAGAAGATGAGATATTTCAGGGGCAAAACAAAGGTATTAGTTAAAAAGGAAAAAAAAATCAAGGTAAACCAATTAATTTTGGGGAAGGGATTAGATTCAGGATTCCAGACAGGGACCATAAAAGATTGTCTAAGATTTCTAGCTTTTAGCCATTGTTGGAGTCCAGGATACAGAAGGGTCAGTGGGTTCCATAAGAATGAGTTCAGTTTAGAGAAGCTGCATGAGAAAAGGTCTAGGTGCCTTCAATAATAATAGGTAACTGATCAAAAGAAGGTTGAAAATTAAGAAGAAGGTTATAACTGTGCATGAAGTATCAACGCTAAGGAATTAATGCATTGTCTTGTGAGCGAAAAGAGAATAGATTGAAAATTGAGTCCCAGCAAAAAGGAAAATGCAGCCATCAAGGAAGTTGGAAATCTGTGGTCATGGAACTAGAAAAACAGTAGAAGAGTTCCTTCCTCTGATCACCTTTGACATTTCTACCACTCTTGACCTTTATTATTGCAAAAGTTATTAGTTCTAGTTCAGTGAGACAGAACACTTGCACAATAAGTCATGTAAAGCAAATGTATTACTCATAGAGGCAGTAAGACACACTGAAGTCTTACTGTATGATAAACTGGTCCATTAAGGCCAAGGAACGCGGCCCAGGGTGAATGGAGACTCGTCTGTGTGTACTCCATGTCACAACATAGCAGAGGGACCCTGAAATCACTCTAACATGGATTTATACCTTGGATGAATTGGGATCACTGAGCACACATTTTGTGGAGCATCCTGTTCTAGGAGGAAAGAACATGTAGCCTGGATCATTTCACACAATTTCTTCTTATCTCAGGACACTTCATTCTTGGTACATTTTACATTTATCCTTAGAGCTATAAGCATGAAGGAGGAGATCTAGGATGGACAAGGCCACTCAGGGATTTATCCTTCTAACCCTATCTCTTCTTAATTTGAGGAGAGACTATTTGATGATCTCTTCCCCTTAACCAACACCGTTTCCACTGCATATCTCTAATAGGACCTGGAACACCATTGCCATATGATACATGTTCAGTAAATTAATGAAAAGAACTATGAATCAAAAGGACAGTAAGGAGAATTGCTAATTCACAGAGGAGGAACTGAAAAAAACTGGTCTGTTTGTTAGAAATATATTGACATGGATCTGTAGCTAGTGGTTGAGTGCTTTCCTAGCACATTTGAGGCACTGGGTTTGATCCTCAGCACCACATAAAAAATAAATAAACAAATAAAAAAATAAAGGCATTGAGTCCATCTACAACTAAAAAAATATATATATTTTTTAATTTTAATTAGGTATATATGACAGCAGAATGCATTTTGATTCATTGCACACAATTGCAGCACAACTTTACATTTATATGGTTGTACACAATGTAGCATTGCAACATATGTGTAGTAATACATGTATCTAGGGTAATGTCTCATTCCACCATCTTTCCTCCCTACTCTCCCTACACTTTGCCCCATCAAAATTCCTCCATTTTTCTCATGCCCCCCCTCCCCATTTTGACTTAACATCCACTTATTAGAGAGAACATTGGCCTTTGTTTTTTTGGGGATTGGCTTACTTCACTTAGCATGATATTCTTCAACTTCATCCACTTACCTGCAAATACCATAATTTTATTTTCTTCTATTGCTGAGTAACATTCCATTGTGTATATATACCACAATTTCTTTATCCATTCATCTATTTTTTAAGAGAGAGAGAGAGAGAGAGAGAGAGAGAGAGAGAGAGAGAATTTTTTAATATTTTTTAGTTTTTGGCAAACACAACATCTTTGTTTGTATGTGGTGCTGAGGATCGAACCCAGGCCACACGCATGCCAGGCAAGCGCGCTACCGCTTGAGCCACATCCCCAGCCCCTATCCATTCATCTATTGAAGTGCATCTAGGTTGCTTCCACAGTTTAGCTATTGTGAATTGAGCTGCTATAAACATTGATGTGGCTGTATTACTATAGTATGCTGATTTAAGTCCTTTTGGCATAGACTGAGGAATAGGATAGCTGGGTCAGATGGTGGATCCATTCCAAGATTTTTAAGGAATCTCCATACTGCTTTCCATAGTGGTTGCACCAATTTGCAGTCCCACCAGCAATGAATGAGACTGCCTTTTCCCCCACATCCTCGCTAACATTTGTTGTTGTCTGTGTTCTTGATAACTGCTGTTCTGATTGGCATGAGATGAAATCTCAGAATAGTTTTGATTTGCATTTCTTTAATTACTAGAGATGTTGAACATTTTTTCATATATTTATTGATCGAATATAAATCTTCTTCTGAGAAGTGTCTGTTCAGCTCCTTAGCCCATTTATTGATTTTTGGTTTGTTTGTTTGTTTGTTTAGTGTTAAGACTTTTGAGTTCTTTATATATCCTGGATTTTAGTGCCCTATCTGACGTGTGTGTGGCAAAAATTTGCTCCCAAAAACGTAGGCTCTCTCTTCACCTCATAGGTTGTTTCTTTTGCTGAGAAGAAGCTTTTTAGTTTGAGTCCATCTCATTTATTAATTTTTAATTTTATTTCTTGCACTTTAGGAATCTTGTTAAGGAAGTTGGGGCCTAATCCAACGTAATGAAGATGTGGGCCTACTTTCTCCTCTATTAGGCACAGGGTCTCTGTTCTAATTCCTAGGTCCTTGACCCACTTTGAGTTGAGTTTTGTGCATGGTGAGCAATAGGGATTTATTTTCATTTTTCTGCATATGGATTTCCAGTTCTCCCAGCACCATTTGTTGAAGAGGCTGTCTTTTCTCCAATATCTGATTTGAGCACCTTTGTCTAGTATGAGATAACTGTATTTATGTGGTTTTTTTTTCTGTATCTTCTGTTCTGTACCATTGGTCTACATGTCTATTTTGGTGCCAATGCCATGCCATTTTTGTTACTAAGCTTTGTAGTACAGTTTAAGGTCTGGTATTGTGATGCCTCCTGCTTCACTCTTATGGCTAAGGATTGCTTTAGCTATTCTGGGTCTCTTATTTTTCCAAATGAATTTCATGATTGCGTTTTCTATTTCTGTAAGAAATGTCAATGGGATTTTAATTGGAACCACATTTAATCTGTATAGCACTTTGGGTAGTATGGCCATGTTGACAATATTGATTCTGCCTATCCAAGATCATGAAAGATCTTTTCATCTTCTAAAGTCTTCTTCAATTTCTTTCTTTAGTGTTCTGTAGTTTTCATTGTAGAAGTCTTTCACCTCTTTTGTTAAGTTGATTCCCAAGTATTTTTTTTTGAGGCTATTGTGAATGTGGTAGTTGTCCTAATTTATTTTTCAGAGGATTCATCACTGATGTTTAGAAATGTATCTGATTTATGAGCATTAATTTTATGTCTTGCTACTTTTCTCAATTTATTAATTAGTTTAATTAATTAGTTTTCTGGTGGAGTGTTTTTGATCCTCTAAGTATAGAATCATGTCAGAAAATAATGATAGTTTGAGTTCTTCTTTTTCAATTTGTATCTCTTTAATTTCTGTCATCTGATTGCTCTGACTAGAATTTAAAGACTATGTTTAATAGACATGATGAAAGAGGGCATCCCTGTTTTGTTCCAGTTTTTAGAAGGAATGCTTCCAATGTTTCTCCATTTAGAATAATGTTGGCTTTTGGTTTAGCATATACAGCTTTTACAATGTTGAGGTATGTTCCTACAATCCCTAGTTTTTCTAGTGTTTTGAACATGAAGGTGTGCTGTATTTTGTCAAACGCTTTCTCTGCACCAATTGATATAATCATATGATCCTTTAAGTCTATTGATATGATGAATTATATTTATTGATATCTGTATGTTGAACCAACCTTGCATCCCTGGAATTAACACCCTTGATCATGGTGCACTATTTTAAAAATGTTTTTGTATGAGATTTGCGAGAATTTTATTGAGACTTTTTTGCATCAATATTTATCAGGAATATTGGTTTGAAATTTTCTTTCCTTGTTGTTCTTGGTATCTGGATGATACTAGCTTTGTATAATGAGTTTGGAAGGGTCCTTCCTTTTCTATTTCATGGGATAATTTGAGGAGTATTGTTATTAATTCTTCTTTGAAAGTCTTATAGAACTCAGTTGTAAATCTGTCTGGTCCCAGACTTTTCTTGGTTGGTAGCCTTTTGGTGGCATCTTCTATTTTCTTGCTTGAAATTGATCTGTTTAAATTATGTATGTCCTCTTGACTCAGTTTAGGTTGATCATATGCCTATAAATATTTGTCGGTGTCTTCAAGGTTTTCTATTTTACTGGAGTATAAGTTTTCAAAATAGTTTCTAATTATCTTCTGTATTTCAATAGTGTCTGTCATGATATTATCTTTTTCATAACAAATTTTAGTAATTTGAGTTTTCTCCCTCCTTCTTTTCATTAGGGTGGCTAAGGGTTTGTCCATTTAATTTATTTTT
This sequence comes from Callospermophilus lateralis, assembly GCF_048772815.1. NCBI lineage: Eukaryota > Metazoa > Chordata > Mammalia > Rodentia > Sciuridae > Callospermophilus > Callospermophilus lateralis. The sequence continues at coordinate 20,912,495 of NC_135311.1, forward strand.
TTCAAAGAACCAGTATTTTTTTGTTTTGTCAATATTTTGCATTGTTTCTTTTATTTCACTTTCATTCCACCCTTATTTTAATTATTTCATGTCTTCTCCTACTTTTGGGGTTGTTCTTCTTTTTCTAGGGCTTTGAGATATAAGACAAGGTCATTTATTTGTTGACTTTTTCTTCGTTTAATGAATGAGCTTAATGCAATGAACTTTCCTCTTGGCACTGCCTTTATAGTGACATAGAGATTTTGATAAGTTGTATGGGAGTTCTCATTTACCTCTAAGAATTTTTTTTATCTCCTCCCTTGCAGGAAGCCACCATGAATTACTTGAGGGTCTTCTCTTGGTATGAAACCATGGAGATTAAGTTGTTCCTTGGGAACTATCCATGGCTCCCCCTTGTTCATTAGATTGCCCAAGGCTCATGACCTCTTTCTCCACTCTACTACAAAGACCTCTCTTATAGCTCCGGAGTTGGGTGTAATGCATTGGGAACTGGTCAGTCTGCCTCCTACCTTATTTAGCAAAAAACATTCCGTGGAAAACTTTTGATATTCCCTGTTATAAATAAAGCAAGTGAGGGCTCCATTTTGCTCTTTTAGTGTGGAAGCTTGATCCATAAGATCAGCTAACCTGTCCTGCCCACTTTAAAAATTATTTCCTGTGTTTGTAGGTTTTTCTCCACCTTATTTTTCTAAGCCTTAATTTCACAGCCAGCCCATTCCACTGAGAGGAAGCCCATTTCCACTACCCGCATAGGATGTAGGCAGGACCCTCTAATGTCTTTTGTTATCCATGCGTCATTCAATAGTGTATTGTTTAGTCTCCAGGTGTTGGAGTAGCTTCTCTTTTTACTTTTATCATTGATTTCTAATTTCATTCCATTATGGTCTGATAGAATGCAGGGTAGTATCTTTATGTTTTGTTGTGTTTTTTTTTGTATTTGCTAAGACTTGCTTTGTGTCATAACTTATGGTCTATTTCAGAGAAGGATCCATGTGCTGCTGAGAAGAAAGTATATTTGCTCATTGATGGATGGCATATTATATATATGTCTGTTAAGTCCAAATAATTGATTATATTATTGAGTTCTATAGTTTCTTTCTTTAGTTTTTGTTTGGAAGATCTATCCAGTGGTGAGAGACACGTATTAACGTCACCCAGTATTATTGTGTTGTGGTCTTTTTGTTCTTGTATTTGAGAAGAGTTTGTTTGATATATATAGATGCCCCATTGTTTGAAGCATAGATATTTATGATTGTTATGTCTTATTGATGCATGAATCCCGTGGGCAGTGTGAAATGTTCTTTTTTTTTTATCCCTTTTCACTAGCTTTGATTTGAAGCCCACTTTATCTGATAGGAGGATGGAAACACTTGCTTGTTTATGTGGTTCACGTGAGTGGTACATTTTTTCCCCACACTTTCACCTTCAGTCTGTGGATGTCTTTTCTTGTGAGATGAGTCTCTTGAAGGCAACATATTGTTTATTGGGTCTTCTTATTAAATCCAATCTGTCAGTCTATGTCTTTTAATTGATGAGTTTAGTACATTCATATTAAGGGTTATTATTGAAATATGATTTGCATTCCCAGACATTTTGGCTTATTTTTGGTTTTTAACTTGATTTGGTTTCTCCTTTGATTGCCTTTCCTTTAGTGTGGTTTCTCCCTTTGGTGATTTTCATTGTTGTTTTTCATTTCCTCCTCCTGGAATATTTTGTTGAGAATGTTCTGTAGTGCAGGTTTTTTCGCTGTAAATTCTTTTAACTTTTGCTTATCATGGAAGGTTTTTATTTTGCTATCAAATCTGAAGCTTAGTTTTGCTGGATATAAAATTTTTGGTTGATTCTCATTTTATTTCAGAGCTTTGTATATCTTATTCCAGGATCTCCTGGCTTTCAGGGTCTGGATTGAAAAATCTGCTGAGATATGAATTGGTCTCCCCCTATATGTGATCTGATTCTTCTCTCTTGCAGCCTTTAAGATTCTATCCTTATTCTATGCTAGGCATTTTCATTATAATGTGTCTTGGTATAGATCTGTTGTAATTTAGTACATTTTGTATCCTGTAAGCCTCTTGAATTTGATTTTCCAATTAATTCTTCATGTTTGGGAAATTTTCTGATATTATTTCATTGAAGAGATTGTGCATTACTTTGGTTTGAATCTCTGTGCTTTCCTCTATCCCAATAATTCTTATATTTGGTCTTTTGATACTATCCCATAATTCTTGGGTGTTCTACTCATGGTTCCTCATCATCTTCACTGTATGTTCAACTTTATTTTCAAGATTGTATATTTTGTCTTCATTCATTATCTGACATTCTGTCTTCCAAGTGATCTAGACTGTTGGTGATTCTTTCTATTGAGTTTTTCATTTGGTTTATTGTTTCCTTCATTCCAAGGATTTCTGTTGAATTTTTTTTTTTCAAAATCTTTATCTCTTTCTTGAAGTAATCTTTTGTGACCTGTATTTGCTCCCTTATCTCTTGGTTGGTGTGATCAATGATTGCCTATATTTGCTCTCTTATCTCCTTGTTGGAATGATCAACTTTTGCCTACACTTTCTCATTTAGGTCTTTCTTTAATTCACAGATCATCTTAATTATATATATTCTGAACTCCTTCTCTGACATTTCATCAACTGCACTGTAAATGAATTCTGTTATTGTAGCATGGTTTGTTTGGGGACACTTTCTTCCCTTGTTTTTTTTTTTTCCGGTTATCTATGTGTCTTTCTTTCTTGCAGTGCAGATCTCAGGTATTATAGTTTCTACCCTGTAATCTTATAGTGGCTGTGCAGATTGTCTGTACCTCATGTTGGTGATGGGCTTCCAGACCCTGCCAGTTTCCCACAATGAATGTTACTGTACAGGTGGTAGTGGCAATAATGGAGGTGACTCAAGATAGCAGTGGGGGTGTCCCAAGATGGATGCAACCACTTTCAGAGGTGGAGCTGAAAGGGTGGTAAGTACCTGCCTACTAGGGTTGGCCTTCTTGGGACCCAGCTGCCATCATGGGAGAAAAATGGCCTCATTTCCTCAGGATGAAAGATCATATCCTGAGAGAAAGGACCAGCTGTCAGCTGAGCTATCAACCTAGTCACCAGCTGATCTACCATGTGAATGCAACCCAGAAATGATCCCAGGTAAACCCAGCAGAGCCACACAACCAGTGCACAGTCATGAAAATAATGAATCATTTTAATCCATTAACTTTGGGGGTTGTTTGTTATGTAGCAAATATAACTGAAACTCAATGGCATTCACATGAATGGACCATTCATTCATTCATTCATTAACATTTTTCCCAAGGCCTAGTAAATGCACACTGTCTACTCTTCCCTCAGAGTTGACTCTGCATAAGGATCCATGGGCCCTTTGTGATGTCTCTGTGACTCCAGAAAGTCTGAAACCCACATGTAGGGAAGAAAGTTTCAAATTAGGATAATATTCTACATAGAGTAATTTCAAGTTGGAAAAAATACATATAACCACGTCTCTTCTCCTCCCTTGGTCTGTACTGCAAGCTGACCCCTGAGTGCTGATCTGAAAATGATGGTTGTGTTTTGTACCTGCTTAAGCTAGTCCTTTTTGCTTTGCTTTCCTCCAAGACTATTTTCTATAAAGTGAGTTCTGGCCACACAGTCTGTCTTTAACAGGAACTAAAGCATTAATGACATTTTCCAAAGTTCTTTAATGTACCTTATCTCATTAAACATTGCAATAATCTAGGGAGGGTTTTTTGTTGTTGTTGTTGTTGCAGGTGCCTTGGAGCAAACATGCTAACCTGGTTAGTACTAACCCGTCACCACTGATGGACAGATAGATGCTTTTGAAAGCAGATTCAACAAGTAGTCTTGGAGATTTTCATAAACTTCTATTAAAGATGATGCCCATGTAATCTTCAATTTCATAAAGATGAAGAATGACTTCTAAATAACACAATTCAAAAGGTGATACTCCTTTATGAAATTAATACTTTTTTTTCAATTAGAATGTAAGATCAACTTCTCTTTTGTTCTCTGGAAGTTTTAATTAAGACCAAAAAACTTTAATATCTCACATCCTTCACAATAACCATTAAAGGTTTGGATTTTTCTCTTTTTGAGGCCCTCATCCCCTGCAGGCATATTTTAGCAAAAAGAATGTGATTCTAAGATTTCCAGATGTTACTGCTCAGATGTGTCTTAGCATGCATCTATAAACCATCTGGTAGCAGCAACAGCTGGATTGGGTCCAAACATAAATGTTTGTGCAGGTAAGAGGGTATTAATAGAATTTGAAATGATCAGTGGTTTGTCAGACAGTTTGTGTTACTGTTTGATCAGCTGTTGAAATGAGCTCTCGGTGACCAAGACAGGCTTTCAGAATTCTATAGTCAGTTTTCCTGTATGCTGAAGAGTGCCACGGTTTAGATGAAGTTTGTCCTCCAGAGAAACTGGTGCTGGTGTCTCAGTATCCTGTGTAGTAATGTTGAGTTGGGGTCTACTGTGAGCTAACTAAGCCACGGTGGGCATTGCAAGGAATTAATGCTGGTCTCAAGGAGACAGCTAGTTCTCAAGATAGCAGGTTGTTACAAAAGAATAAGCCAGCCTGCCTCTTGAGTCACCCTGGCGTCTAGTCTCGCTGTGTGATCTCTCCCTCTCTTCATGTTCTCCCACCATGATGCCATCCACCATGTTATGTTGAAACCAGGGGAGTCCTTCTCAGAGACTGAACAGATGAGGCTGCATGGTATTAGACTTTATTACCTCCCAAACTGAGAACTAAATGAGCCTTTTCTCTTTACAAAGTACTCAGCCTCAGATATTTTGTCATAGCAACATAAAATGGACTAAGATAAGCGGTCCTTATTTAAATATGCTGAATGTGTGGCTGAGTCATAAATTATTTGCCTTTAGTCTTAAGAGCATACTCTGCTTTGTTTAAGAGGTCTGAAGCATTTGTGGTGTGTTTGCACCACTATGAAAATACCTTTGCATCTCTATGCCCTTTGCAACTAATGAAAGAAAGTTCTGTCCCTGAAATGTGCTGGGGAGCAGAGATGGAAAGATTTAGTGAGTCTCTGGGGTGTGGGTAACTTCCTTGAAGAATCATCCAGTTTCTTCTAATTCAGGAAAAGGCATTAAGCATAAGCAAGTGGCAGCATTCCCATCTCCTCCCCTAGTTCCTGGAATGAAAGATGATATCCTCCAGCCATTGAATCTGAGACCTCCAAGAGGAGAAGATCATGTCATTATTTCTGTCCCTTCTTTTTTGGAAGTTGTGATAATTATGCCAGGAGCTGGAATGAACTTTCCCTAGCTCTAAATCAAGTTTTGACTTTGCAAACTAACAACAATGAAAACAATTCATAAAAATACTGGAATTAATAACATCTTTCTGGAAGACTACTTGATCTTCATTTTTGGAGTACTTCCCAAAGCAATTGATTTCCCAATTTAAAAATGAAAATGCTACCAAACATTTATTAAACATTTACTATGTGCTAGATGCTTTGTTTGTGATTTATATAGACTATTTAATTATCACATTGAACACATGGGATTTTCTTATTATTCCTAATGATATAGTCAGGGAGACTGATTCACAGGGCATTAAAAAAATTGTTCAGAGTCACAGATCTTGTAGATGACAATTGAAGTAGAATTTGAGCTGAAAATCTTGATACTACTTCCCATAAGCTTCAATAGACAATTATTCAATGATAAGGAAGTTATTGCCATTCATTCAATAGAAACTTAGTACTGAGAAGTCAGAGCTTAGTAGCACTTAGCCCTCCTCTTAAGCTTACAGCCAGTGGATGAAGCTGCAAATAAACCAGCAATGGTAGATGTATACACTTTGTGCAATGAGAACTCCAAGGTAGGGGGAATTAAATCAGAATAAAAAAGGCTTCTAAGAGAAAACTTGAATTAGGGAGGAGTTTGTGGAAATTATAAAGAGAAAAGGGAAAGGGCTTAGTGGAATGTTAGAAGCATGAGAGCAAGAAGAAGCTGAACTCAAGTCTTTTCAGAGGAGCCCACTTCTGCAATAACTCTCACTCATTAATCCGTCTGTGAACCCAGAGCGCCTATGGACTAGACACCTCTTTAAAGTCACACCTTTGAATATGGTTACAATGGCAATGAAATTCCAACAGCAGTTTGGGAGGGGACAAATATTCCAACCATAACAATCAGGATGATGAATAAGCGGATGATTTATTTAGTGCTTCAGCAGCACCTGCCTCAAGGTAAGTAACTACATGTTGAACAGAAGCTGAATTGTCAGTAGAAGACACTCAGAGGGAAAGCTGGAGCTAGGGACATGGATCTGGGACTCATATGCATAAAAATTGTGCCCAAGGGAGCTGCCCAACATAAGAGCAAAGGGATGAGGACAATCTCTAGGCAGAGGAGACAGAGAGGAATGGGAAAGAACAGGAGCAAACAATGTTTTAGAAGCAAGGCCAGAGGAGACTTTTTTAAAAAAGAAAGCCTGTATATCAAATGACTTGCAGAGCCCAGTGAAGAAAATTGCCCGTGGATTGAACATATAGAGCTCATGGGTGGCCTTGAGGACAGCTTTGGAGGAGGGGGAAGCAGCAAAAAAAATGTGTAAAAGGAGACAAAATGGACCCAGATCACTTCCCCAAAGAGCTTGAATGTGGCACCGTAGAGAATGAGGCCAAGATTTAGATGTAGATGTAGGATTGAGGGAGGCTGGTTATTTTGATGTTTTAAAGATAGAAAAGCCTTGAACCTCACCATGTATGATAGTGTACACCTGTAATCACAGTGACTCAGGAGGCTGAAGCAAGAAGATCCCAAGTTTAAGGCCAGGCTCAGCAACTTAATGAGACCCTGTCTCAAAATAAAAAAAAAAAATAGTAATTAAAAAAGAGTCTTGAGCCTCTTTATTGGCTGAGAGGTAAAAGAAGAGGGGGGAGGGGAGATGGACAGAGAAAGGAAGCAGATGGAATGGGATCCAGAGTTCAGAGGAGAGACACACCGTGGATGTCAGGGAGAACCACGGGAGAGGGAGTTGGATGCAGTTGAGCAAGTGGTGGGCTGGAGGAGCGCCAACAGGACAGCCATCCCAAGTCTCTCATTTGGTTCTTATCTGTGCAACAGTGATTCAGCATCAGATATAGTTAACACTCTCCCTTGTGGGAAATTTCTTCATTTGCTTGTTATACAGGGAAGGACTGGTCTAACAGACTCTCAGGATGAATTCATTCCATCTTCTTCTCAGGTACTTCTTTTTACTTCCCAGCCCTTGGGTGTCTTCTGAGGACTTGTCCTTGGCACTATTCTCCTTGAGCTCAACATTCTCTCTTTGGACAGTGGCACTCTTGCTTTCAGAGTCACCTGTTACCTACCAGCTGTTCCTCTCCGGTCCACTTCCTGCACCCCTCCAACCCTGCTGCATTCCAAGGCTTCCCATCAGATCGTTCCCATCAGGAATCCTTGAAGACCAGATTCAACCTGGAGATGCAGCCAGTCTCACTAATCAGAGCAGAGTTCTTTGCTCTTTCATCCACCTGGCTGCTTCTCATCTTAATCTTTAGTTCATTTTAGTATGATAATGAATCAAAGTTACGAGAAGCAGTCAATTTAGCAGGAAGAGACTAGTTACCTTGCAGGAGCTGCTCTTTAAAGGATGGATCTGAAATGCATAAAAATATTTGATGAAGTCCTGTCTAGCCACTGGGTCTGTCTAGCCTGGATCTGGAAGACCTGGGGTTTGGCAGCAGAAGTGAAGTAGGGGGCAAGGAGGTGAAGGCAAGGTGCTTGGGGCCAAGAAGTGAAACAGAAGGAGGAAGACCAAAGGGCCCCTCCTTGGCACCTTTGTTAGGTAAAGCTAGTTGTAATCCAAGGGGAACAGTGAAGAAATGTCTGTTTTGATTTCTGGACCCCAAGTGTATCCATGGTTGAGCGTGTGCTGGGTCCTGCCTAGGAACAGACCACTTTGGATGCCTTTCCCATCACTGTAGCTTGTGTGAGCAGGGAGTTCCCATTGTCTAGTTAGACTGAACGGCTCACTGTTCCTTGTATGTGTCCCAGGCTTTCCGGATTCTATGTCTTTGCTCATGCTGTCCCTTTGCTGGGATTCTTTATACACTCCTCCACATCTACCAGTCCAAGCCAGTCTTCAAGAGCCAGATCAAATGTCAGAAGATGGATCCCCATCTTAGTCCCAGGATCAACGCATTAAAGGGAACAAAAACTGTGTGTATGTTGCAGGTAGGCTGGGAATGGGGCTGGGTGGGGAAATATTTGTCCTAGATTTTTGAAAGACCTAACAGCCATAATAATCACATACAATATTTATTGGATTCTTATTCTCCCAAAATGTATGAGATAATGGTTTGAAAATAATTGGGAAAATATTGACATGGACTACATAATAGATAATACTAGGGAATTGTTAATTTGGTTAGTGTATAACACTATTATAGTTGTATAAAAGAATGACATCCTTTGTAGATGCCTAATAAATTTTGGATGCCGAATATGTTAGTTTTCTGTCACTATAACAAATACCTGAGAAAAATCAACTTATAAAGAGAAAAGGTTTATTTTGGCTCACAGGTTTAGAGGTTTCAGTCCATGATTGATTGACGATATTGCTTTTGGGACTATGTTGAGGTAACATGTCATGTTAGAAAGTGCATGATGGAAAAAACTGCCTACCTGGTATCCAGGAAGCATAAAACAAAAAAACAATGGGGTCCCACAATCTGGGCACACCTCCCAATGACCTGAAGATTTCCCATTAGGTCCCAACTCATAAAGTTTCTAGCATCTCTCAATAGTGTTAAGCTGTGGACCAAATCTTTAACAAATTGACCTTTGGAGGTCATCCATGATCCAAACTACAGAAAAGAATCACTGTGTTTGTAATAGCTTAATAAATGTGTGTGTGCATGCATGTGCATGTTCATTTGCACAAATATGTGGACATATACATAAACATATCACATACGTTCATATACAATATGGCAGAGTGCTAACATTTGACACTAGCTGGTAGGTTGTGATTCTTGCTCTTCCTTTTATTATTCTATATGTTTAAAATTTTGTGTAATAAAAATTTAAACATAATAAGAAGAGAGTTAAGAAGTGACCCTAGACTTCGTGGCCAGGTAGAGAAAAGCCCCCAGGAATAAGATGGGCTGAACCCGCCATTATGCCAATAGAGACTCTTCACAGGTTCATCTGAGACGATGCTACTTCTTTCATCTTAATGATGTACAGGGAAACAAAAAGCAATATCTTCATTCTTTTTTTTCAGAAATTCATTTAAACTTTGATAAAAGCTTATTCTGTTCTAAACACATTCACACACGCTAATTTATTTAATTCTGACAATTATTTTTGTGAGATTATTTTTGCTCATGTTATTCCCATTTTACAAGTGGGGAAGATAAAGCCTCCAAATTCAGTGATTTTCCTTAGATCACAGAACTAGCACATGGCAAAGTGAGAATTCTAATCAGTTCTGCAGACTCTACATCTCAGGTCATTCTAGGACCCCTGCAGTGTCCTTTTCTGGGTAATACCGGTCAAAACCTTCAGCCCAGAGCCATAAGCCCAGGGAAAGAGCTGGTTCTTGGGTAGGTTTGGGGAGGAAAGCAAAGAGGCCCTTTCCTGGACATTCCTGAGTATCCTTTGGGAATGATATTTTACACAACCGGATCATTGGATCTCTCTGGAGGACCACAGGGTTTCCTGCTTTCATCATAGCAGGTTTGTGATCTGCAATGCCTAAAAATATTTGATGAAGTCCTGTCTAGCCATTGGGTCAGCATGCGCCACCCAGGGACTTCTCTGATTGCATCAAGGGGATGCTATCAGTGACTTCCAGGAGCATCAGGGAAATCCATCTGCCTCTGGTAGTTGATTCTCATGAAAGAGGGATTTCTGAATCACAGCAGACAGCAGACGCTCAACCACATCAAGGAGGAAACAGACTTTCAGGCTGACGTGGAGTTGTAACATGGGGGGAATGATGACTGATTAGCCAACCACAGGGTGGGACGTGCTGAGCTCCTCAGCCAAGGCAAAGGAGAGCAGTGAGGCTACACGGTGAATGAAGCAGGCGGGGAGCATGAAGTACAAGGCTCTGTGAACATCTGGGGACACTTAATAGGGAGGAAGTGTAGACCTCCCACACAGTAGCACTTTTATGAGCTCTGATTATACACTAGGGTACAGGGGAAAATAACAGAAACTAGCACACTGGTAAATAATCCGTAAAACAGGCTCCTTTCTCGGATCTTCCTCATTCCTTCAACACATGTCAAAGGCAAATGACGCAGTGCACATCTGCCTGACGGGGGGAGCTAAGCAGGTGTCTGCACATTGATGGCTCCTGGTCACCCGGTGCCAATGGCAATATCTTGAGCCACAAAAGGAGTAGTGGCCCCAAGGTTCTTCTGGGAAATCTACAAAGAATATAAACATGGGCCTTAAAGTCTCAGAAACAGCACAGGAATTGGGGGTGGGTGAGGTGGGACGGAGGATGAGGTGAGGTGGACTGGGATGGGCGCTCAGCTTGCCTGTGCATCCCTTTACTTGGAAGTTGCAGATGTGTGCTGTGGAGTCAGACGCATCTGGATTCGTATCCTAGCCCCAGCACTCAAGAGCTCTGTGAACGTGGGCGAGTTACTTAGGCTCTTTAGGCCTCCGTTTCTTCATGTGATAAAAGGAAGTCTCTGGGTTATACAAATGTTTTGAGGAATAGAATGCACAGCCCAGTAATACAATGACATTGCTGGAGCTGGCACGTCACGGGTCATCAGTGGATATGCATGCTCTTTTCGTTGCTGGGCCTTTCAATAAATACGCAATGAGCTCTGTGCTGCTCCCTGAGGGTTCAGAGATGGTACCTTGCCCAGGGAGGTGGACTATAATTTTACCCTCCACTTGTGAAATGAGGCACTTGCCCATCTTCTATTCCAGGCCTATATCTTCTTTCCTTCTATTTCCCCTTTCTCCATTTTCCCATAGGCAGAACCCCTAATGCTTGGAGAGAAAAGGAGCCCTGTGATCAGAGAGTAGATAAGAAAACACTCTAGAAACCACCTGGCTCCCAGTGGGCTCTTGATAGTGCAATGAATAATTACTTCCAGGGGTCAAAATTCTCAGGCGAGTGGAAATTTTCTTCTAATTCTCTTAGTGTTTGGATTAAAATGGAATCATTCATTGGGAAGTCAAGGGCTGCAAGCTGTTGGTCCGTGGATCAGGTCTGGCCCAGGAACATGTTTTGTTCTGCCTGCACAGCTTTTTGAAAATTGAAAATTTTCAAATTAAAACCTGCATTTCTGGCTTATACTAAAAACACACAAACAAACAAACAACAACAACAACAAACAAAAACACAATGTCTATCCTAGACCTGCACTTGGTAGAGGCAGCCCTGGTTGCATGGACTTTCCCTCCCTGGATCCTGAGGTGCCAAGCACCGGGTGCCCCCACCCCACCCCCATACAGCCTCTTCTTACACTTATTCCAAGTGAGCCCTGATTTCCTTTGATTGTGTCAGTCACCATGGGAGGTGATTACAGGCGAGAAAAGTAGAACCAAGAGGACTCCTGGAACAGCCCTTCCTTAAGCCCACGCTCCCTCCCAACCCCGTGCTCTTCCCTGGTGCCTCTGGGCCTGATAACTCACTTTCCATCCAGATATGCTGGCCCCACGTCAATACCAACACCAGCCTTCCGTTATGATTACTGTCCTTCCAGGCAACAAGAAAGTGATTGGATGACAATTACCATGGCATTTCATCCAAGGCAATTTCCCTCTGGTTAGGCAACCACAGGATGGAACATAACTGCGGATTCTTTGCATTCCTTTGCCGTGACTGAGAGTGATCCTCTAGGGCCTGCTTTACTGAGCTCAGGGCATTCAAAAGTGAAGACTGACAGGGAGCTGAAGTACCAGAGTACAGTGGCCTTTCAGCTGACTCTTATTTTCAGCGCTGGGGATTGAACCCAGGGCCTTAGCACATGCTCAGCAAGTGCTATACCACTGAGCCACATCTCCAGTCCCCTTTACAGTCTTTAATCAGTGGCACACTTTTATTTTTATATATTTCTCAAAAAGGGACCTAGCAAAACCAGCCTCCCCTGGCCACACACCCTAGATCACTGGGATCCCAGAAAACCCAGATTGAAAAACACTGGCCTCATCACATTTTGCAAATGAGGGGGCAGAGGTGTGACAAGGGAAAGAGATGAGTCCAGGCTCATGAAGGGTTAGGGTTAGGGTCACAGTGGTCTCAGAGAAGCTTCCTTCTGGCTCTGCCACCCTGGACTCTCTTATGGTGAGGCGGCCAGCACCTCCTTACAGGGTGGTTCTTCCTGCCAAGGAAGAATTAATTTTAAAGGATTGGAGCACGTGATAGGTCCAGCCCACACAGGAGCTAGACAATTAGAAAATGGCTCCGGTGTTTTATTTCATGGGTACATCGAAGGCAGGGGTAAGGTTTCAAGGGTGGAGTCTTGCTTCCCGATGTCTTGCAGTCAACAGATTGATTGGCATCTTGGCAGGTCACTCCCATCTCAGAAGGGCTGTGTGGCTATAGCAGGTCACCCATCTCCGGGGCAGTGTGGGACCTGGCAGAGCTTGGACAGGACCCACGATGTCTCTGGGCAGTCAGCCAGAGGAAATGTCCACTGGAAGTTTCCAGACACCAGGTTTCCCTATTCAATTAGGCTGCGATGCGCGGTAGTCCACACACAGCCCACGGATGCCTCGTGACACTCTCTGAGTGTGTCCTCGACCTCCGTTCCAGAGCAACACTAACAGCTGTACCTCTGGTGTTTGGCCCAGCTGGGAAGATGTGGCCTTCACTTTGCAGGACCCAAGCTAGACCTCCAGCTGAGCAGCATCATGTTGAGGACCATCACTGTGAGTTTGGGTTTCCAGGTGTGTGAAGCCTGAGTTCTGCAAGGTCCCTAGAGTGCCAGTCTCCAAGGCAGCCTTCAGTGATCCCGCCTCCTGGTCCTCCTACTCTGTGCAGTTCTCTCGAAGGTTGTACCAGGGTTGGTCTGTGTGGCCAACAGAACATGGTAGATGGCATGGAATGTCCCTTCTGAGAGTAGGTTAAAGATGGAGGAATTTGCACCATGGTTTCTCTGTGTCTCTTGGAGCCTTCCCTCTGGTGAATAAGTTTTGTTGTGAGCAGCCCCATGGAATCACTCACAGAATGAGGAGCTGAAATCCATTGTCAGTAGCCATACTGGGGCGCTGAGAAGTGTAACCTATAGCCCCGTCACATGTTCAGAACCGCAACTCTAGTGGACAGCTGGACCCAAACCCCATGGGAGACCCTGAGCCAGAACCATCCAGCTGAGCCACTCTCAGAACCCTGACTTTCAGAAATGGTGAGATAGTAAATGCTTGCTGTTTTAAGCTGCTGAGTTTTGGGGTCATTCGTTCCATAGCAACAGATGACTAATATGCTCTCACAGCATCAGGGGGTCTGATTGCATTATGGCTTAGATCTGAGGTGTCCTTCATAAGCTCACTCGTGAGACAATGCAAGAATGTTTAGAGGTGAAAAGATTAGGTTATGAGGGCTGTTGTCTAATAAGTGGATTAATCCATTTGATGGGATAATAATTTTAAAAGGGTAATAACCATAAGCAGGTACGTGCAGCTAGGGGAAGTAGGCCATTGGGGTCATATGTTTGGGGTTCATATTTTGTCTCTGGTGCCCTGATCTTTCTCCTTCTGCTTCCTGGATGTCAGGAGGTGGGCAGCTTTCTCTGCCATGCCCCTCCACCACCATCTTCTGTCTCACCTCGGGCAGGCTCAGAGCCCTGGCATTGACTAGGGACTGAACCTCTAAAACTGTTGAGCCCCAAATTAAACTTTTCCTTCTCTAAATTGTTCTTGTCAGACGTTTTGGTCACAGTTGATGAGAACTTCCCTAGCACACTGCCGTGGTGTTTGGGGGTGGGGTGGGCACGGTTGTAGTCAGTTTGATCTGTTGTCACCAAATGCCACCGTTGGGGGTAGCTTAAATAAATAGATCTGACGGTTGGGAAGTCCAAGAGAAAGGCAAGCAGATTCAGAGTCCAAAGAGGGCTATTCCTAGGCTCATACATGGCAGTCTTTCTGCTGTGTCCTCACATAGCAGGGAGAGGAAGCCAGCTGTCTTGGGATACTTAAAGGACACTAATCCCATTTATGAGGACTCAACCCTTGCATGGTTTGGATGTGGTTTGTCCTCAACCAAACTCAGTGCAGTGTTGCCCATGGGGTGGCCTTGGGGGGGTGGGGATTAGTGTCTTTTTCACGAGACTGGATTTATTTTCACCAGATGGACTAGTTCTCATGAAAGTAGGTGGCTATAAAGCAGGTCGGCTCCTTTGTCCCCTCCCTGGCTTCCTCGTGCCACCCACTTCTTTTACATTCTGCTTTCTGCCATGTGTGGAGCAGTATGTGGCTGTTGCCAGAAGCTGGCACCATGCTCTTGGACTTCAAAAACTGTGAGCCAAAATAAGGTGGTTTTTTTTCCTTTATATATGTTCCAGTTTCAAATAGTCTGCTATAGCAACAGAAAACAGACTAAGACAACCCCTATAAGGTCATCTAATGCTAATAATCTCCAAGAGACCTCACTTTCTGATATCATCACATTAGGGTGTTGGAGTTCAACATGAATTTTGAGGGGATATAAGCATTATGTCCATAATAATCATTCTTAGGAAGAAAACAATTTCAGGCCAAAAGCATACTTAAGTTTTTGGCTACTTGTGTCTGAAATATGGTCCTGAGGACATGAATCAAAAGGAACAAAAGGAACAATCAATGTGTTATTTATGAACATCCAGTTTCATCAAGTGTGCACTTATGCATATGTGCACATACATATATTTATTTATTTATTGGATTTTGACCTTTTTTTAAAAAAAAAAAAAGAACCACACTTGGACCCAAGGATGTTTTTTTTTTTTTAAAATGGAGATATAATTTACATAACAGGAAATACACATTTTGAAGTGTACAGTTTAGTGGTTAGTAAACTCACTATGTTTTTTTTTTTTTTTAAACTCACTATGTTATGCAACCATTACCACTCATTTATTTTAATTCCTCCAAAAGAAACTCCATACTTGTTCCACCCTCCCTCCATTCCCTGGCAACCACTAATCTACTTTCTGTCTGTATAGATTTGCTTATTCTGGACATTTCATCTCAGTGGAATCATACAGTATGCGGTTTCTTGCGTCTGGATTCTTTCATTCTGCATGTTTTCAAGGTCTGTTCATGACCTAGTGTATATCACCTCTTCATGTCTTTTACTGCTGAATCATTTTTCACTGTGGGCAGACCCTGCCTTGCTCATTCATTCATCAGTTGGTGAGCACTTGCACTCTCTCTACTTTTTGACTACCATGAATGAGGCTGCTATGAACATGTTTTTGCATGTATCTATGATTCCCGTTCTCTTAACTATATTCCTAGGAGTGGAATTGCTGCATTACATGGTCATTCTAGGTTTAATGTTCTGAGGAGCTTTCAAATTATTTTCCATAGTGACTATACCATTTTGCACTCAAGATGAACAATTTAGCTTGGTAATCAGTCTAATAACTTGGCAAAAGATGAAACTTCAAAATATGCAGAGAATTCAGACCCCCCAAATTTGCTTCATTATATTTAAGTCTCTGCTTTTTACTTTTCATCATTTAGTGTTTGGCTTAACGTTGCAAGCTCAGGTGCAGTGTTTGTAGTTGAGCCCACTAGGTGTATTCTGATACCCATTCTTCCCTTCTTATTAACTGATCCCCTAATTTTGAGTTGGGCAATTCCCTGCCCAAAATGAAGGTGAATATCTCAGTCTCCCATGCAGTTATTATGGTCATTGACTAAGTTATGCTAAATCAGGTACAAGTAGAAGTTTGGAATGTGATTTCCAAAACATTCCCTCAAAGGGAGGAAATGTGCCCTTCTTTTCTTCCCCTCTCTCGCTGGCTGGAATGCAGATGTAGTAGTTGAGCTCCAGCTACCATTTTGTACCAGAGAGAAGAAGCCATGCACTAGGAAGGCAGAGTAAGAAAGAGAAGATCCCTGGAATCTTTAACACAACCCCAAACTCATCACAGATAACTCCCTCCAGACTTCCTTATGATTGGAAAGTAAATTTATACCTCTTTTTAAACTACTGACATTTGGAGTTTCTGGTTATACCAGCTGAATATAATCTTGGATAATCAAATGCTTAAGGAACCATGTTAAACATGCAGTATTGATTACGAAAAGACCTGAATTCAAATCCATGGAAATTTACTCACTCCTTCCATCCAATCACATCCAACTCCTGTGATTTTACATCTTTATTCTCTCTTAAATTAGTGAGTATACTAACTACTAAACTGTACACTTTTTCTGTCTCCATCACCACCCCCAAACACTATTGTTTCTCTTCTGGATCTCTAAACAGCCCACTGTGAGGCTGCCCTCTCCGGGCTTGCTCTCTTCAGCCTACTTCCCACACAACACTCAGTATGATCTTCTTAAACTCTGATCTGGATTCTGTCACTCACTTTGCTTAAAACTCACCAATGGCTTTCCGTTGATCCTAGGATAAAGGCCAAAGCCCTCATAGGCCTTGTAGGATATGAACCCTATCTTCTTCAGGCTTATATGGTCCCATTCCCCTATCCTTCTGCCCACCTCCTTGAATGGGTCATGTTGTATCCACCAGAAGCTTTGCACATACAGATACCTCAACTAAAATTCTCTCTGCAACCCCCAGGACAAGCCCTGAGCTGGATTCTGCTTATTTGTTATGGTTTGGATGTGAGGTGTCCCCCAAAATCTCACATGTGAGACAATGCAAGAAGGTTCAGAGAAGAAATTATTGGGTTGTAAGAGTCTTGACACAATCAGTAAATTAATCCCCTGATAGGGATTAACTGGTAACTGAAGTGGTAGGGTGTGGCTGAAGGAGGTGGGAATTGGGGTCAGTAAGATCAGAAGGTGATGTGGGATTAAAATCCTTCTTCCTTCTGGAACATTTCTTCTCCCAACCTCCCCTATCCAAAGGAAAACTAAACAATGAAACCAACTAATCAAAAGTTCAGGGCTGTGTTACTTGCATCCATGGGGTGGCTGAGCCTTCTCTGAAGGAGTCTACATCCAACTCTTTACCTTGGGCTCAGCCCTAAATTGGAAATTGTGGTTTGAACTGAGAAATTGGAATTCTCCAGAAATACTTCAAGAGTGCTGAGTATGTGGAAGCTGGATCCATGTGGAATATTTACAAGACGTCATTTCACAAGGATCACGGCAATCTTCAAGTCACACCAAAAACCAAACAATTGTCAGTCACATTGCAGTAAAGAAAGCAGAAGGAGGCCTGCTGGCCACCGAGACAAAGATCTCCTTCAGCTCCCCCTCACACATGTGGAAATCTCCATTCTCTCATAGCACTGGTAATTGCTCTGGCACACTATGGGGCCAGGGATCACTCCTTCTGGAGACTTAGACAAATAGTCAAGTTCCTTAGGTGAAGGAATCATCAGATTTGCTTCCTACCAGATGGTTTCCAAGTGCCTGGATGTCATCCCTCCCACCTCCTGGCCTGCAGCTGGAGTGTCCATTCTTGCAGCCAATTTCCCTTTGTCTCCTGTGAGCCTCACCCTTGGCGATTCTCCCAAGAAAAGTGAAACTTGACAATGGAATTTAAATTAAAATATTTAGAAGTGGAAAATCAAGATAGGTATACGGTAAGTCCTTGGTGAGTGCTTCAAGAAATGAAAGAAGGAATCCACTCCAGGTACTGTGGAATCAAAAGACTTATATTTCAGGGTTTTTGAAGTTTGTTTTTCAGATCACTGTCTCCAGAATCAGCTGGCAGGTTAACGCTGCAGATAGGTTCCATTCCAGACCCACTGAATCAGAATCTTTAGGGATTTGACTTGCTAAAAACTAGGAACAAACTCTTCAGGCTGGTGTTTTTTTTTTTTTTTTTTTTTTTTGCATAGTTTGAACAGTAGTGGGCCTCAGGCATCTTAGCTCCAGGAATTCTGAACAGAGGACTGCCAATCATGCAGTTCTGCTGTCAGGATGAACAGCAAGTGGTTCCTTCTGGAAGAGTGGCCTGGGGAAATATCAGCAGATACTCACTTTGGTTTGTGGGCTGGGCTAAAGCAGGAGAGGCCTGGAAGAGCCAAAGGACTCATAAAAGCAAGTGCACGAAATGTGCTACTTCTCCTTTCCAACGAGGGAGAACTCGGTGATTGCTGTTACCCAGAGGAAAATGGATGAAATGTTTAACAAGGCATTAACATGGTGCCTGGTCAGGATAATTTCTCAGAGAACCCCAAGGGTCACTTCATGCAGACATCAATTGCCAATATGGGGAGTGACAGTAGGTCAGCCAGCAAGAGAAGTACCCGTGGCTCAGGAGCACTCTGACTTGAGGAAAGGAGAGTTGTCCTAAACAATTCCTTCCCTTCGGAAAATACCACGTGCCGACTATAGACCACACACTGAGACTCAACAGAATATTGAATTCATTTGGAAGGTGGGTCCATAAGGAGTATTCCATGACTACTTACAAAGCCCGTGAAATCACACTAAGCAGAGCTTGAGCCCAGTGATTTATCTTCACGAATCAAAGCTCATTGCTGCTCCTGGAATGGAGCATCTGTGAGGAATTCTCTGGATCATGGCCTCAGCTGAGATCCCCCACTGCTCAGTGTCTTTGCCTTATTCAGAAAGAGCAGGACCACAAACTGCAGGTTCCTCATTATTTCTCACCTTCTAGAAAGTAGAATGTTGTGAACTTTTCATCGAGTTCTTCTTGTCAAGCTACCTGCCTGTTCTTTTCACGGTGGATGAATTTCTGATCATGCTTCCCGCCCCCCACACCTCACAGCCCTGTGCTTTTCCTGTGGAGTTCTTATTTTAGATAAAATTGGGGAGTCGGTGAAGTTCATTCGCTTGCAGAGCCCTCACCTTCCCATTAGGTCCTCCTTTAAACTGTCTCTTTCCGCGGGCCTGTGGCCTTCATGCTCTCTCCCACCACCTTCAGCCTCCACTCGCAAACATGTGCTGGCTAGGCCCAGGAACAGGGCTTCTCCTGAGTGGTTCACAGCCTGTCACAGCCTGATGTCTACCAGACTCCTTGGGGACAAGGCTCTAGGTGCCAGTGGCTGAGGATGGCTTTCACCAGCCCCTTTTTAGGCTTAACTGCCAAATCATCCCAGCCTTAGCCCCTTGCTGCTCAACTGCTCTCAGGCAGGTGGATAGTCATCTCTCTATCTCCACTGTTGGCCTTTGGTGATAATCTGAACTAGACTGATCCCCTTTGGATCCTCTCTTACTTATTCTTCTCCCCAACACTCTATTCCTCCCAGGTCTTATAAATAGTCCCATTCCAAACTCTCTCTCTCTCTTTTTTTTTTAAATTCTAATTTGTTATGTATGACAGCAGAATGCATTACAATTTATATTACACACAGAGAGCCCAATTTTTCATCTCTCTGATTGTACGCAAAGTAGAGTTACACCAATTCGTGTCTTCATACATGTACTTAAAGTAATGATGTCCATCTCATTCCACCATCTTTCGTACCCCCATGCCTTCTCTCTCCCCCTCCCACCCCTTTACCCTATCTACAGTTCGTCTAATCCTCTCATGTTGTCCCCCCACAACGCCATTATGAATCAGCCTCCTTATACCAGAGAAAACACTGGACATTTGATTTATTGGTATTGTCTAACTTCACTTAGCATTATCTTCTCCAACTCCATCCATTTACCTGCAAATGCCGTGATTTTATTCTCTTTTAATGCTGAATATTTTTCATTGTGTGTATATACACCACATTTTGATTATCCATTAACAACTAAAGAACATCTAGGTTAATTCCACAGTTTAGCTATTGTGAATTGTGCTGCTATAAACATTGATGTGGCTGTGTCCCTGTAGTATGCTGTCCTTTGGGTATAGACCAAGTACAGGGATAGCTGGGTCAAATGGTGGTTCCATTCCCAGTTTTCCAAGGAATCTCCATACTGCTTTCCATATTGGCTGCACCAATTTGCAGTCCCACCAGCAATGTATGAGTGTGCCTTTTCCCCCACATCCTCACCAACACTCATTGTTGTTTGTATTCTTAATAGCTGCCATTCTGACTGGAGTGAGATAAAATCAGAGTACTTTTGATTTGCATTTCTCTAATTACAGGAGATGTTGAACATTTTTTCTCATATTTATTGATTGATTCTATATCATCTTCTGAGAAGTGTATGTTCAGTTCCTTGGCCTATTTATTGATTAGATTATTTGTTTTTTTGGTGTTTAGACTTTTTTAGTTCTTTATATATCCTAGAGATTAGTGCTCTATCTGATGTGCGTGTGGTAAAAATTTGTTCCAAAAGGTAGGCTCTCTCTTCACCTCACTGATTGTTTCTTTTGCTGAGAAGAAGCTTTTTAATTTGAATCCATTCCCACTTATTGATTCTTGATTTTAATTCTTGCGCTATAGGAGTCTTATTAAGGAAGTCATGGCGTAATTCAACATGATGGAGATTTAGGCCTATTTTTTCTTCTATTAGATGCAGTGTCTCTGATTTAATTCCTAGGTCCTTGATCCCCTTTGAGTTGAGCTTTGTGCATGGTGAGAGATAGTGGTTTAATTTCCTTTTGTTGCTTATGGATTTCCAGTTTTCTCAGCACCATTTGGTGAAGGGCTATCTTTTCTCCAATGTATGTTTTTTGGTGCCTTTGTCTAATATAAGATAACTGTAATTATGTGGGTTAGACTCTGTGTCCTCTATTCTGTACCATTGGTCTACATGTCTATTTTGGTGCCAATACCATGTTGTTTTTGTTACTATTGCTCTATAGTGTAGTTTAAAGTCTGGTATAGTGATGCTACCTGTTTCACTCTTCTTGATAAGGATTGCTTTAGCTATTCTGGGTCTCTTATTTTTCCAAATGAATTTCATGACTGCTTTTTATATTTCTATGAGGAATGCCAATGGGATTTTAATTGGAATTGCATTAAATCTGTATAGTGCTTTTAGTAATATGGTCATTTTGACAATATTAATTCTGAATATTCAAGAACAAGGAAGATATTTCCATCTTCTAAGGTCTTCTTTAATTTCTTTCTTTAGTGTTCTGTAGTTTTCATTGTAGAGGTTTTTTACCTCTTTCATTAGGTTGATTCCCAAGTTTTTTGTTTGTTTTTTGTTTTTGTTTTGTTTTTGAGGCTATTGTAAATGGGGTAGTTTTTCTCATTTCCCTTTCAGAGAATTTGTCACAGATACACAGAAATGCCTTTGATTTATGGGTTTTGATTTTGTATTCTGCTTCTTTGCTGAATTCATTTACTAGTTCTAGAAGTTTTCTGGTGGAATTTTTTGGGTCTTCTAGGTGTAAAATCATATCATTGGCAAATAGTGCTAATTTACGTTCTTTTCCTATCCATATCCCTATAATTTCTCATATCTGTCTAATTGCTCTGGCCATTGTTATAAGAACTATGTTACATAGAAGTGGTGAAAGAGGGCATCCATGTCTTGTTCCAGTTTTCAGAGCGAATGCTTTCAATTTTTCTCCATTTAGAATGATGCTGGCTTGGGGCTTAGCCTAAATAACTTTTATGATATTACAATATGATCCTGATATCCCTGGTTTTTCTAATGTTTTTAACATGAAGGGGTGCTATATTTTGTCAAGTCCTTTTTCTGCATCTATTGAGATGATCATATGATTCTTATCTTTAAGTCTATTGATATGCTGAATTACATTTATTGATTTACACATGTTGAAATAACCTTATATCCCTGGGATGAACCCCACTTGATTGTGGTGCACTATCTTTTTTTATATGTTTTTGTATTCAATTTCACAGAGAATTTTTTTTTTATTGAGAATTTTTGCATCTATGTTCATGAGAGATATTGGTCTGAAGTTTTCTTTCTCTGATGTGTCTTTGCCTAGTTTTGGAATCATGGTGATATTGGCCTTATAGAATGATTTTGGAAGTGCTTCCTCTTTTTCTCTTTCACAAAATAATTTGAAGAGTATTGGTAATAGTTCTTCCTTAAAGGTCTTGTAGAACTCAGCTGTGTATCCATCTGGTCCTGGGCTTTTCTTGGTTGGTAGGCTTCTGATGGCATCTCCTAGTTCATTACTTAAAATTGGTCTGTTAAAATTGTGTATATCATCCTAATTCAATTTGGGCAAATCACACGACTTTAGAAATTTGTTGATGACTTCAATATTTTCTATTTTATTGGAGTACTAATTTTCAAATAATTTTTAACGTTTGTATTTCTGTAGTGTCTGTTGTGATATTTCCTTTTTCATCATTGTATGTTAGTGATTTGAGTTCTAGCTCTCCTTCTCTTGAGTTAGCATAGCTAAGGGTTTGTCAATTTTATTTATTTTTGAAAGAAACAACTTTTTGTTCTGCCAATTTTGTCAATTGTTTCTTTTGTTTCAATTTCATTGATTTCAATTATTTCCTGTCTTCTACTGCTTTGGTGTTGATTTGTTCTTCTTTTTCTAGGATTTTGAGATGTAATGTTAGAATATTTATTTGTTGACTTTTTCTTCTTTTAAGAAATGAACTCCATGCAATGAACTTTCCTCTTAGTACTGCCTTCATAGTGTCCCAGAGATTTTGGTATATTGTGTCTATGTTCTCATTTACCTCTAAGAATTTTTAAATCTTCTCTTTGATGGCTTTTGCAACCCATTGCTCATTCAGTAGAATATGATTTAGGTTCCAGGTGTTGGAGTAGTTTTTATTTTATCATTGATTTTAATTGCATTTCATTGTGACCTGATAGAATGCAGGGTAGTATCTCTACTCTTTTGCATTTGCTAAGAGTTGCTTTGTGGCATATTATATGGTCTGTTTTAGAAAAGGACCCGTGTGCTGCTGAGAAGAAAGTATATTCCCTCATTGAAGGATAAAATAGTCTATATATGTCAGTTAAGTCTAAGTTATTGATAGTATTATTGATTTCTATAGTTTCTTTGTTCAGGTTTTGTTTGGAGGATCTATTCAGTGGTGAGAGAGATGTGTGTTAAAGTCACCTAGATATTGTTCTGTGGTCAACTTGACTCTTGAATTTGAAAAGAGTTTCTTTGATGAACATAGATGCTCCATTGTTTGGGTCATATATATTTATAATTGTAATGTCTTGTTGGTGTATGGTTCTCTTGAGCAGAATGAAATGTCATTCTTTATCTCTTTTAATTAACTTTAGCTTGAAGTCTACTTTATTTGATACAAGGATGGAAACCCCTGCTTGCTTCTACAGTCCGTGTGAGTGGTATGCTTTTTCCCAACCTTTCACCTTCAGTCTGTGGGTATCTTTTTCTATGAGATGAGTCTCTTGGAGGCAGCATATTGTTGGGTCTTTTTTTTTTTTATCCAATATGCTAGTCTTTTGATTGGTGAGTTTAGGCCATTAACATTCAGGTTTATTACTGAGACATGATTTATATTCCCAGATATTTTTGTTTACTTTTGTTATTTAACTTGACTTGGTTTCTCCTTTGACTAGTTTTTCCTTTAGTGTAATACCTCCATCTGCTGATTTTCATCAATATTTTTCATTTCCTCTTCATGGAATATTTTGCCAAGGATGTTCTGTAGTGCAGGTTTTCTAGCTGTAAATTCTTTAAACTTTTGTTCATCATGGAAGGTTTTTATTTAATCATCAAATCTAAACCTTAGTTTTGCTGGATATAAGATTCTTGGTTGGAATCCATTTTCTTTCAGAGTTGATATATGTTGTTTCATGATCTTCTAGCTTTCAGTGTCTGGGTTGAAGAATCTGCACATAACCTAATTGGTTTCCCCCTATATGAATCTGATTCCTTTCTCTTGTGGCTTTTTAAATTCTTTCCTTATTCTGTATGTTACGCATTTTCATTATAATGTGCCTTGGTGTAGATCTGTTGTGATTTGTAAATTTGGCATTCTGTAAGCCTCTTGTATTTGGTTTTCAAATTTATTCTTCATGTTTGGAAAATTTTCTGATATTATTTCATTGACTAGATTGTTTATTCCTTTAGTTTGGAACTCTATGCCTTCCTCTATCCCAATAACTCTTAAACTTGGTGTTTTCATTCTATACCATATGTCTTGAATTTTCTGCTCATGGTTTCTTACCATTTTCACTGTGTCATCTACATTCTTTTCAAGATTACATATTTTGTCTTCATTATCTGAGGTCCTGTCTTCCAAGTGGTCTAATCTGTTGGTGATGCTTTCAATTGAACTTTTAATTTGGTTTATTGTTTCTTTCATCTCAAGGATTTCTATTTTTTTTTAGAACCTCTATTTCCCTATTGAAGTAATCTTTTGCTTCCTGTATTTGTTTATATAACTCTTTATCAAAATGGTCTTTTGCTGCCTGTATTTGTTCTCTTATATCATCCTTTAATTCACAGAACATTTTAATTATGTACATCCTGAACTCCTTCTCTGTCATTTTTTCTGCTGTGCTGGCCATGGATTCTAATAATGTGGTATCTTGATTTTAGGGGGACACTTTCTTACCTTCTCTTTTCATGTTGCTCCTGTGTCTTCCCTACTAACATTGCTCTGAGGTGTTACCATTTTTGCCCTATAGGCTTATAGTGCCCCTGTAGGGTTCCAATATCTCTGCTTTGAGGGGAAGGACAATGTTAACAGATCCCAATATAAACAACATACAGCCTTAAATCAAATAGTTGCTATTAAGACATTTACAGTTTGGTCACAATGTACAGAAATGGTGAATTCAATTATTATCTACAATATAATCAGTAGGTTTGCAAAAAGGTCTACAGTTTCTGATGGTGGATAAAGACCCGGGGTAAGGTGTAGGATGATATTCTGAGGAGGTACAAGATGAGGATATGGAGTTAGTTTATCTTAGGAGGTGTAAAAGAGAAATCTAAAGAAGAAGATTAGTAGAAGAAAGAGGAAGTAATTTTGGGTAGACAAGTAAGTGAAAAGACAGTAGAGTACATGAAACAAACACACATGAATATTAAGAAAAATAAAAACATGTTACTATAGTAAAATAAATGAAGAAAAAAAGAATATGCAACATAACTGTTATATACTATTCAGACATCCCAGTCCTCAATATCCTAATTCATACAAAGTACTTGGCTTCACATATGTTGGGGATTTGAGAGCAGGAGAATAGAGAGGGAGAAGAAAAAAAATCTCAAAGGAAGAAACCAGGATTGTTTGGGTTGGAGATCAGTATATCTTTCCTGCTGCCCTTCTCATCCAATAGGTGGAGTCCTCTATTGTTAGCTGGAATCTCCACCCTCAGGATGGTGAAGGTAACCAGGGTGGGAGGGTTGGTCTTGGGTGGAGGGCACCTGGAAGTGGGGTGTGGCACCTGCCAGTCCCTGAAGGGAGACTATACCTCAAGGATCTCTTTTGGGGCCCATTTGTGTGATTTGGTAACTGGTCTTATCTCCCTATCTTGCTTGAAGACCTCCCAATTCCTAGTCTCTATGTTAGTCTCTAAACTGTATCACACTCACCCTCTCCCTTGCTACTTCCTAATAAGGGACATTTCTCTCTGGAGGTCTTGTGTGTGGCCCTTGGGCACTGTGCACCTGCTGCTGAAAACTGTTTTGTATTGGGCAATCACTGTACCAGGTTAGCTGCTGCTGGGGAGAGGGTGGAGTTAGAAACTGGGTACCTGGCAAGCCAGAGTTCCAAACTGGAAATTGTCCCCACTAAAGATGGTGATAAAGGTGACCCAAGATGGAGGCAGTTGCTTTCAGCGATGGAGTGTCAGGCTGGGTGAGGGGAGCCAGGTGATGGCATTGGACAATGAGTTCAGAGATGAGCTCCGTGGCTGTTGGCTGTCTTCAGAGCCTGTGGGATGTTCCCAGGTGCAAACAGGCTACCCTGTGTAGGGGTATATCTCCATTGCTGCAGAGTCCCAAGATGGAGGCCCAAGGTAGCCCCACATTGGTAGATGGGGGTCCACATGGGAGTGATAGCTAGAGTTCCTGCATGTGGGTAGCTGCCCGGTGTCCTGCATGGGGGCAGTGCCCAGGGACATGGGGGCAGTGCCCAGGATTTCTGCTTGGGTGGGTGGCTGAAAATTTTGCTCAGGTGCTGATGCCAGTGGTCCTGCTCAGGCACCGGTAATCCTGCGTGGTTGAGGAGTTGGGAGACCTACTCTGATGCTGAGTCCTGGAGTCCTGTATGGGAATGGTGGCCATGATTCCTGTGCAGGAGCAGCTGTGGGGTGTCCTCTATCCTTTGCAGAGAAGCAGTATTCTCACTATTTGAGTCCCAGGTCCAGGAGAGACTCAGAATGCTGCCTCCTTCTGGCCCACCATTTTGAATCTCCCCCCAAAATCTCTCTTATTAAGGTCACAGTTACCATTTGTCCCACTTTCCCCGGAATTGTTCTAGTTTATCCCTGTTCTCCTGGTGTCTCGTTGGAATAGGACCCCCTTTTACTGTTAGAAATGACCCAGTCTGAAAGTTAACCTGTATGGTCATCCTACTTACAAGAAATTATATAAGATCAGTCATTTTATCTCAATATGAACCTTAAACACTTGGTTTTCAGAGGCATTTGCTTTTCAATCCTTATTGTATCTATGAATTGGAATTAGTCCCTCCTTGGGAAAAAAACATCTCACAGATACTGGTGGATAGGATGAGCAAATCTTTTGAGATGCACAGGGGAATGTTTTTCACTGTGGCCTAGAAGCTAATGGAAAGTAGAATAGGAAAATCACAGGGCTTACCATACAGTATTACAATAACCTATTAATTTGACTGATGTGTCTTTTTGATATAGCTTAAGAGGGCAGGGACAATATTTCATTTATATCTCCATAATTGTTATATATACACAACTGGCATAATAAGCACTCATTAAATATTTGTTGAGTCAATCAATAAAGCAAGGACCAAAGGAATGGAGTGGGGTGGGGATGAGTCCAACCAAAGCATGACTGAAGTGTATAGCAGTTTAGTCACCTTGAATTTAACCAAAGATTTAATGGAGGGTTGCCAAGAATCACTAGCTCTTAGAGGTGTGAAGGGGAAAATATGTGCTCATAAGCAACAGAGAGTCCTCTCTATAACTGCAGGTCCTTAAAGGTAACATGGTATCTTGCACACAGAGTATGTAGAATGATAATTTTAAAGAGTGATTTTGTTCTAACATAAAAGCAATTCGGTGTGTTCTTATGAATAAAAAGGAAATTTTAAACTATTTGTTACCCCTGTATGGTAAATATTCCTAGTTCAGAACACCTAGAGGTAGCACTTTCCTACCTTCAGAACTGATTGCTTCTCTCCAGAACAACCATGTGCTTTAAAATAGAATTTACCATTTCCCTTTACATAACACCTCATTGGCCATAGTGATTGGCTCAGATGTCAGTCTCTAACACAAGTCAATCCAGTCTTATCACCCCTTTTCTCTGACCAGAGATGATTGTTCAGATAAGACTGAACCAGGTCTGAGAAAAGCCAATGAGAACACTTCTCTGGGGTTACTTTGAGATCCTTGGACCTTTGGGAACAGAGATGTGAGTCTGTGGATAACCATACCACCCACTGCGCAGAAGAGACAGATGCCAACTTGCAGAGAAGTAGAGATGACTTGATGAGCATCCCTGGGGCCCTTTCTGTGGCTATATGAAACCTCCATCTGTCAAGCAAGTTTAAATATGTGTTTGCCATCTGCAACCAGAAGAATCCTAACTGGCTCATTTTGATGCTCCAGACTCAGCGGTTTCAGGTGAGGCTAATCCTATTCTTGGTATAAGAAGATGAGTTTTATCACATTTACATGTGTTACCATTGTCCTCATGCAATCATTAGCATCCAGCTGCTAAAACAAGTAGCTCCTCATGTAATTAAACTCCTTTTCAAAACCAAACTCAAGTGACTTATTTTAAACATTCAGGTTTGTTTGTTTGTTTTGTAAAATAAAGCTTCATTTCTTGGGCCACTGCAATATTTCATTTTGACATTTGAGAAATTCACTTTGAAACTTTCAAATGACTGTCTGCATTAATAAACTTCCTAGACTATGCCAATCAAATCACAATCTTTGTTTTTTACTTATCTTTTGTCCTCTAGGAACCTCTGCAGCTGGCTGCCTCAGCTTAGCTACTTTAAATTGAAATAAATACAAAGGCTGTTCTGGGCTTCTTGCATCCTCTCATGGATTCCTTAGATCTGGGCCACATATTTCAGTTTTATTTCAGCCAAAAAGACAAGAGAAAACCAAACGTGGTGATAAACAAATAACAAATAATACCTATGTAAAGGACATGGATATCTTTATTTTCTTGCAAGATTCATATATTCCACCAGTTATTAAAACTACAAGAAAACTAATTTGATCTTAGGCTGAATAATGAAAAATTCTTTTTTCTAACAAGGAAGGTGAGCGATAGTTCTCTACTATTCATTTTAACAGCTCAGTGCATTTCCAGATGCAGTCAATGCCTGAAGAATAACTGTCACAAATTGATCCAGGTCTAGTGAAGTCTGTGTTAGAAAGGGTGATGTCGGTGCTCAGAAAATGATACCCCAAAATATGTCACTTTGTATTTCAAACTAAGAGCAATACAGAACCCCAAATATGCCACCTCAAAATATATTTCTTGGGCATATTTCAAGATGACAATTCAAAGAAACTGTAGACCTCTGCAGACAGGGGATTAACTCTAAAAGAGTGGCCCTTTTATAAAAGCAATTTACATCTATAATTCCATTAATGAAGTAAAGGGCAAGTGCAAGCAGAGGCTTTCCATCTCATATACCCCTTTCTCCTAGAAAAGATCTTTTCCCAGGAAGAAGAGGGTGATTATCATGGTGGCTGTTACCTGGGAGTCTCAACCTGCATGGGTAGAAAACACCTCTTTCTCTCTTCCACAGCCCATGCCACCTCCCTCCCCTGGAAGCCTAAGCCCCCTTCCTTTTTTTAGTTTTATGTAAATTCAACTGTTTATCCCTCCTTTGAGTCCCAAACCATCTGTGATAGACATGCAACAACAGTTCTAATGCTTTTCCCTCTTAATTTGTCTAATCTCGATTTATTTCATAGATGGATCAAAATTTCAGAAGGAAAACAATAGCTTTAAAGGTTCTGCACAGGCTCTTGGGAGCTTTCCTTAGCCACCTGAAAGCCAGGCCCTTCAGCAGATTTTCCACTTTGATGAATTCTTTCCCTACAATCTCATCAAGCACAGAAGATTAACCAGCAGGAGAGAAGACTACAGTTCACATTGCATCCAGAGCCCAGGCAAACGTCTCAGGCTGTTGTCTATTCTCTGGGCTCATTTACTCCCCTAAAAATCACTTACTCTTCTTCTAAAAATTGCCTACGTCCCCCACTAACCTCTCCCCTAGGAAGAGAGTACATAAATTTCTTACTCTCTTTGGATTATTTAGTACCTCCTCTCCCGTGATGCCCTCATGCACATAATAAATATGTACTACTTTTCCTCCTATGAATCTGTGTGTTGCCAGTTTATTTCTCAGAATCGATCATCAAATTTCCAAAGGAAAAAGAGGAGGTTCTCTTTCCCCTCCAGGAAGAATATTGAGGATGAGCCAAGAAAAAGAAAAAAAACTGTAGGAACTTGAATATGAAGACCCTATCAGATGGGAGAAAGTAACTATTTATCAAGGGTTTTATAGAGGGCATGCAGGCTGAGGATAAAGAGTTAGATTTCTAGCCTAGTGTGGTGGTACATCTTGCAATCCCACCTTCTCAGGAGGCTAAGGCAAGATGATTGCAAGTTCTAGGCCAGCTTAGGCAAGATCCTGTCTAAAAATAGAATAGAAGGTCTAGGCATGCAATTTGGAGATAGAGGATCCCTGGATTCAATCCTCAGTACAGGAAAAAAGGGAAGCCTTGCAGAGTGTCTTCCCCCCTACTTCAGCTGTAGGACAGCATGGCACAGTGAAGAGCAGGTACAGACCAGGCTTGCTCTGTAAAGGAAGGAAAATGACTTCCCCCTGGCCTCTTAGGTTCTTTGGCTGGACTGTAAAGCAACTTGACATGAAAGAGATTAGCAGGACAAGACCCATAAATGTTTACATATATGCACAGCACAAAAATTAGGAGACTCAAACAAAGACCAGATGGTCGAAGCTCTTAGAGCACTATGATCTCTACAGAAAGAAGTAGGAGCTCTAGGCTTATGGGAGGTATTGGAGATAAGTTAGAGGAACTGGAGGGGAGGAAGTTAATGATGAATAGAAGTTTTATTTGTATGCAGAGGAAGCTTCTCAATAAATGTTGCCTGGAAGCAGACACCTACTTAGTGTAGCTATCTTACTAATGTAAGTTTTCTTTATATATTTCTTTTACAAAGGGAAGATTTTCAGATCTACTATTGTGTCCACAGATTCTCAGAATAGCTTACTCAAGAAATACACCAAGAATTATACTTGGGAATGGCATATTCCGATCTCCTACAGTCATATTTTGAGGTGGTATGTTCTGGGCTCCAACTAATCCTAGCTCTGCCACATATTGTTAATGTGGTTCTGGGAATAATTCTAGCCTTGTGGAGTCTGTGATTCTTCATCTATTAAAATAGCAATAATAATATTAAACTGCAGTGTTTTTGTAAAAAATTATATAGAATAAGTATTACCCAAATAACTCCAAGTTATTCGGCTTTGTAGGGTCTTTCACCCTTTCCTTTGGCCAAAGCATAATTTTCAAATGTCAAAAATAAGCCTCTTATGCTTAGAATGTGCTCATGTCAAAGACCTGGGTGCTCCTTAATGAAGAAAGCAGCAGAATGTAAAACTGCTTCAAAGAGTCCAGTAGAGACAAATATTTACAGTCAAAGAAAGTAACAATGCTAAAATAAGGGAATTTAAATGACTGAACTGTTTACAGGGCAAAAAAACTGTAACCTTTGGGGATTATCTTATCTATGGGTGGAAATATTTTTCTTTCCATGGGATAAAAGATAATTGCATTGTGGTCAGATAAGAATCATTTTCAACAAGTTAACATTCATCCTTCAAGAGTTGTAAAAGCTAGTGGTAAATGGTGAGTCAAACACCCATGCATGCCTCCAGAGAATGAGCTAATCCTTGGGTGGACCTGTTAGGTAGTGTTCCAGAATGACACTCGCAGGACATTTGGCCCTCCTGTTGCCTATTTCCAAATTGTTGATCTTTTTTCCTTAATACTCTCAAAGACAAATAAATGGTCTCAAGTTCTAAGCACAAAAATTCCAGTTTCATTCTCAATTTTCAGAGGACTCCGGCATCTTAAATTCTTCTGGTCATCACTCCAATTTTCTGCCTGCAGTGGTTATCTTTAAATCAACACGACCAGATGACCAGATGATAGTACCCAGTTAGTCAGGTGTTGCAAGGAAGGTATTTTGAGAATGTGGTTAATGCCTACAATCAGTTGACTGATGGTAAAGCAATCTGAACAAATAAAAGGCCAGAGGTCTTAAGGTCTTGAGAGGAAAAATGAGATTCCCCACAGGGAGAAGGAAGTCTGCCTTAAAACCACAGCACTCATTCCTCTGGGGAGTTTAGTCTGTGGCCTTCACCATAGATTTTGGACTTCCCAGCTCCCACCAACACCTAAACCAATTTCTTGATATCTTCTTACTCTCTCTCTCTCTCTCTCTCTCTCACACACACACACACACACACACACACACACACAGACATAAATGCACATCTCCTACTGGCTGTTTCTTTGGAGAGCCCTGTCGAATGTGCTGTCTTTGCTGAATACTGAACCCCTTCCCCCAACCCTTGCCAGCCCACTTGTTTCCCATGGCTGCCATATGCATCTTGCACTGGGAATAGGCTCTACCACAATTTAGTCACTGGAGGCTGGTTTAGCCACTAACTTTAATAGGTACTTTGGGAATAATGAAGGCTAATACAACAGAGTAAGAAAGGGGACTACTAGATATCATGGTTTTAATATCCATCTGGGAACAGCATAGTGAGATTTCTCAATGGTCACTGTTTTATTGATTCCAACCTACATCTTTGTTGGGACCCATCCTCTTCCCAACTCTGTCTTCCTCAGCATTTTTTCTTAGATCCTGTACTAAAAGAAAATTTGAATTGAAAATTGTCACCACTCTATTATACAAAAACCATACATTTCACAAGAGGATGAATTTGGATCTGTTTTATATCCTAATATGTCACCAAGAATGATGACATACATTAAGGTCCTTACTATTTACTATTTGTTGAATGAATGGATTGGGTGAATTATACAAATGCAAAGCTTTCTTGTGTCGATGGAATTCACTCTAGTTTACACCTTATTTGCATGACTAAAGACATTGATTAAAATTTCTTTCTAAAATAAAATGTCCCCTATCTTTTTCTGGATAGTTGGTATGAAAGTCAGTTTTAATTGTTAGCTTGCCTATAATCCCCAGTTATTCATTACAACAGATGTTGCTATAGAGGTATTTTAATAGATGTGATTAATGTCCATAATCAGTTGATTTTGTAAGGGAGGGTAGGCCTGACTCAATGATTTGAAAGAGTAGAGCTGAGGCCCCCTAAGGAAAAAATTCTGCCTGTGGAGGTAGCTTCAGTCCATGCCCAGGAGTCCCAGGCTGCTCTCCTGATGGCCTGCCCTGTGGACTTCATATTGACTTAGCGAGCCCCCACAACTGCACAAGCAAACTTCTTGAAATAAATATTTTGTTTCTACCTCCCACTAGTTCTGTCTGCTCTCGGTGAACCCTTACTAATATGCTAGAGTGTAGGGATGGTGGCTGTGGTAATATTTTTTAAAGCAGTATTTCTTTTCTTTTAGTGTTAGGGTTCTCCAGAGAAACAAACCTATAGTATCTATATAGATAAGTGAGGAGCTTTACTATGGGAATGGGCTCACATGATTTAGTGAGAAGTCCTACTATATACTGTATACAAATAGGTGAACCATAAAAGCTGATATTACAATTTAGTCCAAGTTGGGTGACCTGGGAACCAGAGGAGCCAATGGTATAAGCCCTAATCTGAGTCCAAAGGTCAGAGAACTAGGATCTCTGATATCTGAGGCAGAAATAGATATATGTCCCAGCTAAGGAAGAGAGAATTTGCCTTCCCTCTGCCTTTTTGTTGTATTCACATCCTCAGAAGATTGGATGATGCCTCCTACTTTGGTGAGGATGATCTTTACTTAGTCTACAATTAAAATCAGAGTGTCTTTGAGAAACAACCTCACAACACACTGTGAAATGTTGTTTTACCTGTGATCTGGGCATCCCTTAGCCCAGTTAGGTTCACACATAAAATTAACCATCACACACTTTATGAATAAAAACCCTGGTACCTAATTGTACAATGAGCCTCATTGAAATGGTAGCAATAACTACTATCCTAGTAATCAGAGGAAAACCATCTAATCTGGAATTCACTTGGGTTTCAGTGGACTCTTAAATTCTAGTTATTTCTGCCAGAAAAGTTGTCCATACTTCATTGGCAAATGGTGAACTAAAGGATAGTCCAGACCACTGCTATTATTCATTTTCTATCGGACACAAGCCCACTATCAGAATAGGTTTTTCCTCTGATAAAATATGTTCACTTGAATAGGATCCCAGTGGGGGAATCTACAGACTTTGAAGTAGGCATCTGTCCTTTAAAATTGCTCCATCTTTCAAACATCTCTCCACAGTTTGGTATTTTTCACATTGTGCATTCTGCTTTCTCAAAGATGACTTTGCCTTTTCTCCTTGTATTTTCTGGTCTCCCTTGCTGCCAGAGGACGAACATGTGCCTTAAAGCCCATAGGCTAGATTTACCTGAGCATGACTTGGTTTGAATGAGTTCCACAAGACTGAGCCTGATGAGTTGCAGAGGCACTGTGGATTTGGGATGGGATTGAGGAAAATGGCTCCCTCGTCACAATTCTTCAGCTCTGGGATTGTTCCTGGAAGTCTGGTCTAGGACTCAGTGCTTCAGCCCTCCCAAGGATTCTGTGATTTATACAGTAGCTTATCATAAATTCTTTCTGTTCAAACTGACAAGAGAGGATTTTATTGTCAGTAACTAAGCACCTTGACTGAAACAAATGACTTGGGACAAGGGAGATGTTTTACCCAACTTTGCTGAATTGATTACATATTTTTTTAAAT
Organism: Callospermophilus lateralis; assembly: GCF_048772815.1. NCBI lineage: Eukaryota > Metazoa > Chordata > Mammalia > Rodentia > Sciuridae > Callospermophilus > Callospermophilus lateralis. The sequence goes on from NC_135311.1 coordinate 20,946,623, forward strand.
TCATTTTTCATTTAAATGTAAATTATGCCCATGAGTGAAAATATTCAGACTAAACAATAATAATAAACATAAAGTGAAAAGCAAGTTTCCTCTCATAATTCTCTAGTCTGATCCCTAGCGATAATAACTTTTTTAAATTAGTTTTTAATTGACAAATAATTCCATGTATTTTTAGGATATAATATATTAATGTTTACTTTACGGTATGATTCAAGCTAGTTAACGTGTCTGTCACCTCACTAATTTATCATCTGTATGTGTGTGGCAAAAAAGTTAAAAATCTATTTTAGCAATGTTGATAGAGGTAATTATACGTAAGACTCTTCTTGAAAATTTTGGTGCCTGTATTGTAAGGAAGTTGAAACTTTCTGAAGTTTCAATCATTGAGTGTCCTGAAATAAAATGATAATAGGAGAAAAAGCATACAAGTTTCTTAATGCACACAGGTGCATGGGAGCCATTCAAAATATGAAATTAAAAGCAGGACCAGATGGTTGAGGTTAAATACTCTTTATATGGGAGAGGAGAATGGGTAGTGTAGGCAATTTTAGAGGGGTAATGCATGATTTTTAGGGGAGATGAATGGGCCGGATGGACAGACAGTGGACTGGAACATAATTCCTTTGGACTGTAGGTGTGATGTTTGATTTTTACTCTTCATTTGTGATATGAGTGTTCTTTCTTGGTAAATGAAGTTTCTGTAAGAAGATTGAGGGCTTTGTGCTCTTCTTTGGTGCATCTGGTCTTTAAGTATATAAGGGAATTTCATCTACTTAAAAAAAAAACACTCATGGAGCATCTGCTGGTGTCCAAATGCCTTTAATTTAAAATAATCAGCATGTCAAGTTGCCATATTTTAGAGCATCGTTTTCTAAACCCTAATAATAGACATACTTCCTCATTTTTTAAGCTCAGAATGAACATACTCCTCTATAACTTGATTTTAACTTATTAACAATATATCATAGATATCTTTCTAAATCAGTATTTATTGACCTACCTCATTCTTTTGAATGATTTTGTGATCATCTAATATACGGTTGTCTTAGTTTATTTAAACAGGCCCTCTGGATGGACACTTGCATATTCCTGCTATTATAATGTTTCTATCAGTACTTCTTATAAGTTGATACAGAGATGTGTCTATGAGTAGACGCATACTTGCATACCTGTATAAGTTGACTTATAAAATCAATTCCTCACAGTGGAAGGGCATACAAATTTTAAATGTTGATGGATATTGCCAAATTTCCCTCCAAAACTGTTACTGATATGTATTTTATACTCAGCAATTTCCCCCTGACGCATTCATGAGCTTTAAACTGTAGCAGCTGGATTTTTGTTTGTTTGGTTGTTTTTAGAATTCTGCCTCTTAAACATTACTTTCTGAGTTTATTTGCTTACTCAAACAAAAGAACAGAGGCAACGGGATGGAAATGAGACAGAACAGGAGGGGACAGACAGCCAAGGACTGAGAAGGTTCAAGGCTCAGGGTAGGGAGCTTGAATATGCATTGAACTCACCAGAAGTTCCTTAGACAGCTCATCCTCCCGAGTGGCTGGGGATACAAGTATGTGCCACCACACTCAGCAGCTATTGGCTTTTGTATGTTGATTTTGTAGTCTGATACGTTGCTGAATTTGTTTATTATCTCTAGCAGTCTTCTGGTGCAGCTTTTTGGATCTTCTAGATATACCATCTTATCATTTGTTTTTTTATTGGTTGTTCAAAACATTACAAAGCTCTTGACATATCATATTTCATACTTTAGATTCAAGTGGGTTATGAACTCCCATTTTTACCCCAAATACAGATTGCAGAATCACATCGGTTACACATCCATATTTTTACATAATGCCATATTAGTAACTGTTGTATTCTGCTACCTTTCCTATCCTCTACTATCCCCCCTCCCCTTCCCTCCCATCTTCTCTCTCTACCCCATCTACTGTAATTCATTTCTCTCCTTGTTTTTCTCCCCATTCCCCTCACAACCTCTTATATGTAATTTTGTATAACAATGAGGGTCTTCTTCCATTTCCATGCAATTTCCCTTTTCTCTCCCTTTCCCTCCCACCTCATGTCTCTGTTTAATGTTAATCTTTTCCTCCTGCTCTTCCTCCATGCTCTGTTCTTAGTTGCTCTCATTATATCAAAGAAGACATTTGGCATTTTTTTAGGGATTGGCTAGCTTCACTTAGCACAATCTGCTCTAGTGCCATCAATTTCCCTGCAAATTCCATGGTTTTGTCATTTTTTAGTGCTGCATAATACTCCATTGTGTATAAATGCCACATTTTTTTTATCCATTCATCTATTGAAGGGCATCTGGGTTGGTTCCACAGTCTAGCTATTGTGAATTGTGCTGCTATGAACATCGATGTGGCAGTATCCCTGTAGTTCTCTCTTTTAAGGTCTTCAGGGAATATTCTGAGAAGGGCAATAGCTGGGTCAAATGGTGGTTCCATTCCCAGCTTTCCAAGGAATCTCCATACTGCTTTCCATATTGGCCGCACCAATTTGCACTCCCACCAGCAATGTACAAGAGTACCCTTTTCCCCACATCCAAGCCAGCACTTGTTGTTGTTTGACTTCATAATGGCTGCCAATCTTACTGGAGTGAGATGGTATCTTAGGATGGTTTTGATTTGCATTTCTCTGACTGCTAGAGATGGTGAGCATTTTTTCATGTACTTGTTGATTGATTGTATGTCCTCCTCTGAGAAGTGTCTGTTCAGGTCCTTGGCCCATTTGTTGATTGGGTTATTTGTTATATTATTGTCTAATTTTTTGAGTTCTTTGTATACTCTGGATATTAGGGCTCTATCTGAAGTGTGAGGAGTAAAAATTTGTTCCCATGATGTAGGCTCCCTATTTACCTCTCTTATTGTTTCTCTTGCTGAGAAAAACCTTTTTAGTTTAAGTAAGTCCCATTTGTTGATTCTTGTTATTAACTCTTGTGCTATGGGTGTCCTATTAAGGAATTTGGAGCCCGACCCCACAATATGTAGATCGGAGCCAACTTTTTCTTCTATCAGACGCAGAGTCTCTGATTTGATACCAAGCTCTTTGATCCATTTTGAGTTAACTTTTGTGCATGGCGAGAGGAGGGGATACAGTTTCATTTTATTGCATATGGATTTCCAGTTTTCCCAGCACCATTTGTTGAAGATGCTATCCTTCCTCCATTGCATGCTTTTAGCCCCTTTATCAAATATAAGATAGTTGTAAATTTGTGGATTAGACTCTGTGTCCTCTATTCTGTACCATTGGTCCACCCACCTGTTTTGGTACCAGTACCATGCTGTTTTTGTTAGCAATATTGCTCTGTAATATAGTTTGAAATCTGGTATCGCTATACCGCCTGATTCACACTTCCTGCTTTGAGTTGCTTTTGCTATTCTGGGTCTTTTATTTTTCCATATGAATTTCATGATTGCTTTATCTATTTCTACAAGAAATGCCATTGGGATTTTGATTGGCATTGCATTAAACCTATAGAGAACTTTTGGTAACATTGCCATTTTGATGATGTTAGTTCTGCCTATCCATGAACAGGGTATATTTTTCCATCTTCTAAGATCTTCTTCTATTTCTCTCTTTAGGGTTCTGTAGTTTTCATTGTATAAATCTTTCACCTCTTTTGTTAGGTTGATTCCCAAGTATTTTATTTTTTTTTTGAGGATATTGTGAATGGAGTGTTTTTCCTCATTTCCATTTCAGAAGTTTTGTCGCTGATATACAGGAATGCCTTTGATTTATGCGTGTTGATTTTATATCCAGCCACTTTGCTGAATTCATTTATTAGTTCTAGTAGTTTTTTTATAGACCCTTTTGGGTCTTCTAGGTATATAATCATGTCATCCGCAAATAGTGATAATTTAAGTTCTTCTTTTCCTATTTTTATGCCTTTAATTTCTTTCGTCTGTCTAATTGCTCTGGCCAGTGTTTCGAGAACTATATTGAATAGAAGGGGTGATAGAGGGCATCCCTGTCTTGTTCCAGATTTTAGAGGAAATTCCTTCAATTTTTCTCCATTCAGAATGATGCTAGCCTGAAGCTTAGCATAGATAGCTTTTACAATGTTGAGGAAAGTTCCTGTTATCCCTAGTTTTTCTAGAGTTTTGAACATAAAGGGATGCTGTACTTTGTCGAATGCTTTTTCTGCATCTATCGAGATGATCATATGATTCTTATCTTTAAGTCTATTGATGTGGTGAATAACATTTATTGATTTCCGTATATTGAACCATCCTTGCATCCCAGGGATGATTCCTACTTGATCATGGTACACAATTTTTTTGATGTGCCTTTGTATCTGATTCGCCAGAATTTTATTGAGGATTTTTGCATCTAGGTTCATCAGAGATATTGGTCTGTAGTTTTCTTTCTTTGAGGTGTCTTTGTCTGGTTTCGGAATCAGGGTGATGTTGGCCTCATAGAATGAGTTTGGCAGCGCTCCCTCTTTTTCTGTTTCCTGAAACAACTTGAAAAGTATTGGTATTAATTCTTCTTTAAAGGTTTTGTAAAACTCCGCTGTATACCCATCCTGTCCTGGGCTTTTCTTGGTTGGTAGACTTTTGATTGCTTCTTCTATTTCATCCACTGATATTGGTCTGTTCAAATTGTGTGTATCCTCCTGACTCAGTCTGGGCAAATCATATGACTTAAGAAATTTAGCGATGTCTTCACTATCTTCTATTTTATTGGAATATAGGTTTTCAAAATAATTTCTAATTGTCTTCTGTATTTCTGTAGCATCTGTTGTGATATTGCCTTTTTCATCCCATATGTTAGTAATTTGAGTTCTCTCTCATCTTGTCTATGTTAGCATGGCTAAGGGTCTGTCAATCTTATTTATTTTTTCGAAAAACCAACTTTTAGTTTTGTTAATTTTTTCAATAGATTCTTTTGTTTCAATTTCGTTGATTTCTGCTCTTATTTTAATTATTTCTTGCCTTCTGCTACATTTGGTGTTGTTTTGCTCTTCCTTTTCTAGGGCTTTGAGATGAAGTGTGAGCTCATTTATTTGTTGGTTTTTTTTCTTTTTTTGAGGAATGACCTCCAGGCAATGGATTTCCCTCTTAAAACTGCTTTCATTGTGTCCCATAGATTCCGATATGTTGTGTCTGTATTTTCATTTATCTCTAAGAATTTTTTGATTTCCTCCTTTATGTCTTCTGTAACCCATTGATCATTCAGTAACATATTTTTCATTTTCCATGTGATGTAGGATTTTTCCTTCCTTCTTTTATCATTTATTTCCAGTTTCATTCCATTATGATCAGGTAAAATGCATGGTATTATCTCCACCCCTTTATATTTACTGAGGGTTGCCCTATGGCATAATATATGGTCTATTTTTGAGAAGGATCCATGTGCTGCTGAGAAAAAAAGTATATCCACTTGATGATTGTTGATATATTCTGTATATGTCAGTTAAGTCTAGGTTATTGATTGTGATATTGAGTTCTATAGTTTCTTTATTCAACTTTTGTTTGGAGGATCTGTCCAATGGTGAGAGAGGTGTGTTGAAGTCACCCATAATTATTGTTTTGTGGTCTATTTGATTCTTAAACTTGAGGAGAATTTGTTTTATGAATGTCGCAGCACCATTATTTGGTGCATAAATATTGATAATTGTTATGTCTTGTTGGTGAATGGTTCCTTTTAACAGTATATAATGTCCTTCCTTATCCCTTTTGATTAACTTAGTCTTGAAGTTGATTTTATTCGATATGAGGATGGCCACCCCTGCTTGCTTACAAGGACCGTGTGCGTGGTATATTTTTTCCCAACATTTCACCTTCAGCCTGTGTATGTCTTTTCCAATCAGATGTGTCTCCTGGAGGCAGCATATTGTTGGATTTGTTTTTTTAATCCATGTTACCAGCCTATGTCACTTTATTGGAGAGTTTAAGCCATTAACGTTTAGAGTTACTATTGATATATGGTTTGTACTTCCAGTCATGTTTGATTATTTATCTTTTTTTTTTTAATTTAGTTTGTTTCTCCATGATTAGCTTTTCCCCCGCCCTCTGTCTTTACTGAGGTGCTTCCCACTGATGGTTTTGGTTGTTGTTTTTCATTTCTTCCTCGTGTAGTGTTTTGCTCAAGATGCTTTGCAATGCTGGTTTTCTGGCTGCAAATTCTTTTAGCTTTTGTTTATCATGAAAGATTTTTATTTCGTGTTGTACCTGAAGCTTAATTTGCTGGATACAGAATTCTTCGTTGGCATCCATTGTCTTTCAGTGTTTGAAATACGTTGTTCCAGGATCTTCTTGCTTTCAGCGTCTATGATGAAAAATCCGTTGTTAACCTTATTGGTTTACACCTGAATGTAATCTGCCTCCTTTCTCTTGTAGCTTTTAATATTTTCTCTTTGTTCTGGATATTGTATATCTTCATAACAATGTGTCTTGGCGTTGGTCTACTGTGATTTTGTGTGCTCGGTGTCCTGTATGCATCTACAATTTGTATATCCGTTTCCTTTTTTATTTCTGAAGTTTTCTATAATTATTTCATTCAGCAGCTTGCTCATTCCCTTGGTTTGAATCTCTGTACCTTCCTCTATCCCGATGACTCTTAAGTTTGTTTTTTTATGTTATCCCATATCTCTTGGATGTTTTTCTCGTGATTTTTTACCAGCCTTTCTGAGTTGGCTAGACTCTTTTCAAGATGATATATTTTGTCTTCATTATCTGACGTTCTGGCTTCTACTTGCTCCACTCTGTTAGTGATACTCTCATTTGAGTTTTTAATTTGGTTTATATTTTCCTTCATTTCTAGAATTATTGTTTGATTTTTTTAATAATCTCTATCTCCTGATAAAGATGCTTAATTTCTTCTTTTGTCTGTTTATGTAATTCATTTTCAATGTGTTCTTTCACTGTTTGAATTTGCTGTCTCATATCCTCTTTAAGGTTCCATTCTATCTGTCTAAGGTATTCCTTGAGTTCTTTATTTGACCATTTTTCTGATGCCTCTAGGTCCTCCTGAATATTTAGGCTGTCCTGCTTTGTTTGTACTCCTTTTCTTCCTTGCATTTTCATGCTGCTCATGTTACTTCTTGTTCTGTTTGACTGCCGAGTTACTGTTTACTCCTATAAATTTATTTGATGCTTGGGAGGAAAGGTATTAGAAGGGAAGGGAAGAAGTCACTAAAGAGAAATGAGAGTAAGCAGGTAGAATTCAAGGAAGGGGGAATAAGCAAATTGAAAAGAAATGAAAAGACAAAAGAAAAAAAATAGAAAAGAAAAAAATACAAAAAAAATTAAAATTAAAAAATAATAAAAAAATTTTTTTAAAAATTTAAAAAACAACAAAAAAATGAAATGAAAAAAAACCCCAAATTTAAAAAAAAATAATAAATGTAGTCTTAGGGTTTGATTAACTTCTCTTCCAGTAGAAGTTATGCCCACCGGGCCAAGCTTCTCCTCTCAATACGTGGGAACCAATCACTGTGCAGCAGCTCCTCCTCCCAGACTGGGCGGGTCTCCAATCCTGAGTGCCAAGGGCCTTCTCTTGTGTCTAGTCACTTCCCCACTTTTCCTCAAGCCAGGCCCCACTCACCGGTGACACTCACCACAATACTGGCTACAGGCCAGTTCTGCTGCTCCTGGGAGCCCTGTTTTCATGAACAACTGGGCACACTCTCCCTGTTTGCCATTCCCTCAGACCCTAAGTTTGTGGAGCTTGGGGCTGAGAACCCTCAGTGAATTTTGCTTGCCCTCCGGTAGCCACGCCCCCGGTAGCTGGTGCAAGAGACCTCAGTTGTCAGCACTGGTGGGAGCAGTAGCCGGGAGTTCTGCACTGCAGGTCCCGTGCCACTCCTGATTCCCTTGGTCTGGCTATCACGCTCAAGGGAGAGCTGGGAGGGGCCCTTACGGGAGAGCTGGGAGGGGCCCTTAAGGTTTCCCCGCTGTGTGGAGAGGGAAGGCTAGGGGTTACACACCTGTGGCCACTGGTTTCAATAAAGTTATCTCCTCTGCTTCATTCTGGTGACGTCAGTTCTCTGCCATGGTGGTATCCCATGCAAATGGCAACAGTTCGTTCCCTTTGCCAGGTGACCAATGCAACAGGTGGGTCCTGACTGGCTCTCCCAAGTCCCATCTCCATCCTGTGGCCGCTGCCTATGAAGGCTCGGTTGGCATTAACCTCCGCAGGTTCAGAAGGGCTGACCAGTTGTTTCAGCGGGGTTGTTTAGTGCTGAGTCACAGTGGTTTGTCTGCGAGAAGCAGGCGAACGGGAGCTTGAATTCAGCTGATCCGGCTCGGTGTCATCATTTGTAAATAGTGACAATTTAACTTAATTCTTTTCTAGTTTTTATCCCTTTTATTTCTTCTCTTGACTAATTGATTGGGCTAGAATTAATGGGACTATATTGAATCGGAGTGGTTAGTAGACATCCTTCTCTTATTCCATATTTTAAAGAAAACGATTTTAATTTTTCCCTCATTTACTGTGATGTTGACTTTGGGTTTGTCACATATAGCCTTTATGATGTTAAGGGAAAGTTCCTTCTATCTTTAGTTCCTTCAATATTTTTATCATGAACAGGTGTTGAATTTTGTCAAAGGTTTTCTCCAGATCTATTAAGATAACTATGTGATTTTTGTCATTAGTTCTATTAATTTATGTGGTAATTTACATTTTTAGATTTGCATATATGTTAAACCATCCTTGCGATCCTGGATGGAAACCATCTAGGTTGTGATGCACATTCTTCTTAATATGTTGTTGAATATAATTTACTAATATTTTAAGGATTTTTGCATCTAAATTCATCAAGCATATTGGTCTGTAGTTTTCTTTCCTTGGGGTATCTGTATCTGGATAATATCTAAGTCAAGTAGTATTTCTTTAAAGTAATTAAGTGCACCAATGTTTGGAGCATAAATATTTACTATCATTATATCTTCTTGTTGAATTGTTCCCTTTAACAGTACTAATGACCTTCTTCATTGTTCTGATTAATTTTGACTTGAAGTCTGCTTTATTGGATTTCAGAGTAGCTATTCCTGCAGTTTTTCAGGCTCCATTTTTATGATATATCAATTTCTATCTTTTTACTTTCAGCCTATGACTGCCTTTGCCTATAAGGTAAGTCTCTTGAAAATAATATATTATTGAGTCTGGTTTTTAATAAATTCTTACAGCCTATGCCTTTTCATTGAAAAGTTGAGGCCATTTACATTCTATGTTATTACAGAGAGATATTTATTAATTCCTGCCATCTTGATTTATTTCTAAAGTTTAATTTGGTCCTGTTTCTCATTTGTTTAACATTCTTTAAATTGCAATTGTGAGCTCTGGAGTTTGTTGTTAATTTCTTCTGTATGTAATAGTTCCTTAAATATTTTCTTTATTGCCAGCTTAATAGTCATGAATTCTTTTAGTTTCTGCTTATCTTGGAAGGTTTCTGAACATAGATACCTTTACTGGACATAGCAATCTTGTTGACACTTATTTTCTTTCAGGGCTTGAAATATCTCTTCGAAGACCTCCTGGATTTTAGAGATTGAGAAATCAGAAATAATGCTGATTGTCTTGCCTCTAAATATGACCTGATCTTTCTCTGTTGAGGCTTTTAAAATTCTATTCCTTTTCTGTATGTTAAGAATTTTAATTATAAAGTATTATGGAAAGTTCCTTTTTGATCTCATCTATTTGGAGTTCTGAATGCATCCTGGTTTTATATGTCTACTTGGGATTTCCCAAGTTTGGAAATTTTTGTTATTATGTCATTAGCTTACATCTCACAACCCTCTTCAATTCCTTTGATTCTTAAATTTGGTCTCTTAATGTTGTCCCTAAATTCTTGTATATTCTGGTCATGGTTACTTATTTTCTTTTCTTTAATACCGATGGAGGTCTGCCAGCTCTTGAGATTCTGTTTTAACAGGTTTAGAAATCTCTTTAGAGAGATTTCAACTAAATTTTTAATTTGATTTACTATACCTTTTATTTCTAAGATTTCTTTTTGGTTCATTTTTAATATCTCTATCTTCTTATTGAATTTCTCATTCATATCCTGTACTGACTTCCTTAATGCATTCAGGGTGTGTGTGTGTGTGTGTGTGTGTGTGTGTGTGTGTGTATGTGTGTTTTAGAATTCATTGATAATTTTATAATCATTAATTTGAATTATTTATCTGGTATATTATCCACTTCAGTTGCTTTGGAGTCTGATGTTGGTGAATTTTGAAATTTAGGAAGTATTATGATATAATGTTTTTCATATTTCTTGTATTCCTGTATGGGGATTTGTGCATCTGTTGGGATATGTTTCTTTTACTCTTATATGTGCGATTTTTTAGGACACAGTTTTCTCTTGGCAAATTGTTCTGGGATATCAAATTGTGAACTTTTCAATATATTTCTAAGTGGGTTTTTCAATATATTTTCCCTTGTAGTCCTTTTGTGATAATTAATGTATTTTGATACAGTGTATATTGTGTCAGAACTTGAGATTTCCACTTTCCCTATAGATCTCATAAGAATGGTGTTCTTGTAGATCTGGCAATAGTGTTGTATACAGCAGGGTATGTGGTGTATACCCTCTGTGATTGCAACTTAAAAACTTTGTATATTCTAAAGGGGTATGATATTGTTTTATATTGAGACCTCTTATAGGTGTGATGTCCACAGTTTTTGTGTTAATTCTGCTTTTGCTATAGGAATGGATGACCATAAGTGACCCCTAGATATTCCTACTTGGGGGTCTAGTCATTGGTTTGCAGTTTTTATCTTTTCTATTATTTGTTTTTAAAAAAGTATCATTGAAGTTTGATTAGTTTGTATGTGGAGAAAGTCATACTGTCTCTTGGCTGGGTTATGGATAGCTCACCAGCAGAGTTTCTACCCTGTAAATTCAGTTTCCCAGTAAGTTCCCAGCATCTCATAGAAAAGGGGGAACAAACAACAGCAGAGAATAATGTATTGCATTAAAAAATAAATACCTAGTACTTACCAAGACATCTGGAGCACCAATTACCACAACAACCAGAATAGCAGGTTTGGAAATTGCCAAGAGCAAGATAAACAAATAGCTGAGAACTAGATCTGGCATTAAAATAAACAGCAAGTATCAACAATGCCATTCACAGTATTAATAAGCACAACAACATAAATAGTGGGGATAGGAATTATATAAACCAAGAACAGAGGAAAAAAACAGAAGAGATATATCAGGTGATGGCTATAAACAAGGGAGAGAAAAATAAATAAAAGAACAAAATGTATAAAGAAAAAGAGGGAGAAGACAGGTAAGAAACAAGAGAAACAAAAAAAGCAAAACAAAACTAAAATAAACAAATAAAAACACTTTAGCTCTCAAAAGACAAAACAAAGAAAATTAAAAAACATTACAATGTTTCAAAAACAAGATGAAAAGAAACATATGTGGATGTGTGTCTCTCTGTGTGTATCCATGAATCAATCAGTACAGCAACACCCAAAATTAAAAAAAAAACTTTTAAAAAAATTTTTGTTTGTTCTTTTTAGTTATATATGACAGTAGAATTTATTTTGACATTTTTTAAATACAAACATGGAGTATGTCTTATGGTAATTAAGATCCCACTCTTTTGGATGTGCATGAGGAGATTCACTGAGGCATACTCATGTATACTCATATAAAGGCCATGTTAGATTCATTCCACTCTCTTTCCTAATCCTATCCTCCTCCCTTCCATTCATTCCTCTTTGTCTAATTCACTGAACTTCTATTTCCCCTGCACCTTGTTGTGTATTAGCATCTGCATGTCAGAGAGAACATTCAACCTTTGGTTTTGTGGGATTGGCTTATTTCCTTTAGCATGATAGTCTCCAGATTCATCCATTTATCAGCAAATTTCATAAAAGTCATTATTTTTTAAGCTGAGTAATATTTAATTGGGTTCATGTACCACATTTTCTTTATCCATTTATCTGTCAAAGGGTACCTAGGTTGGTTCCATAGCGTAGCTATTGTGATTGAGCTGCTGTAAACACGGATGTGTCTTTGCCACTGAAATGTGTTGATTTTAACTCTTTTTATATAAATCAAGGAATGGTATAACTGAGTCAAATGTGGTTCCATTCCAAGTTTTCTAAGGAATCTCCATATTGCTTTCCATAATGTTTGCACCAATTCGCAGTGCTACCAGCAATGTAAGACTGTACCTTTTCCCCTACACCCTCACCAACATTTGTTGTTGCTTATATTCTTGATAATTGCCATTCTGACTGGAGTAAGATGGAATCTCAGTATAGTTTTAATCTGCATTTGTCTAATTGCGAGAGATGTTGAACATTTTTTCATATATTTCTTGACCATTTGTATTTTTTTCTTCTGAGAAGTGTCTCTTCAGATCCTTTGCCCATTTTTTATTGAATTACTTGTATTTTGGGGGGTATTAAGTTTTTTGAGTTCTTTATATATCCTGGAGTTAACGCTGTATCTGAGGTGCAGGTGGCAAAGATTTTCTCCCATCCTTAGGCTCTCTCTTCACATTCTTGATTGTTTCCTTTGCTGTGAAGAACCTTTTTAATTTGATTCCATCCCATGGACTGATTCTTGATTTTACTTTTGGTACTTTAGGAATCTTGATTAGGAATTCAGTTCCTAAGATGACATGATGAAGTGTTGGGCCTACAAGTTCTTCTAGTCAGTACAGGGTTTCTGGTCTAATGCCTAGGCCTTTGATCCCCTTTGAGTTGAGTTTTGTGCAGGGTGAGAGATAGGAATTAAATTTTATTCTGCTATCCAAGAACCTGGGAGATATTTCCATCTTCTAAGTTCTTCTTCAATTTCTTTCTTTAGTATTCTGAAGTTTTCATGCAGAGGTGTTTCGCCTCTTATGTTAGATTGATTTCCAAGTATTTATTTACTTATTTATTGTGGCTACTGTAAATGAGATAGTTCTACTAATTTTTCTTTTAGCTGGTTCATCATTGGTATATTGTAACACAATTGATTTATGGATGTTAGTTTTATATCTTGCTACTTTGTTAAATTCACCTATGAGTTCAAATTTTCTGGTGAAGTTTTTTTGGGATCTTCTAAATATAGGATCGTGTTGTAAGTAAATTAATAGGAATTGTTTGAATTCTTCTTTTCCTATTCATATCCCTTTAATTTTTTTACTTTGCCTAATTTCTCTGGCTGGTTTCAAGGACTATTTTGTATGGAAGTGGTGAAAGAGGGAATTCCTGTCTTGTTCCAGTTTTTAGAGGGAATGTTTTAATTTAGAATAATGTTGGCCTTGAGTTTAATGGATATAGCTTTTACAATGTTGAGATTTGTTTCTAGTATTTGTAGTTTTTCTAGTGTTCTGAACACAAATGGATGTTTTGTTTCATTAATTTTTTTCTGCATCTATTGAGGTAATCACATGATTCTTGTCTTTAAGTCTATTGATGTGATGAATTATATTTATTGATTTCCATATGTCGAGCCAACCTGGCATCCCTGGGATGAACCCCACTTGATCATAGTGCACTATCTTTTTAATGTTTTTCTATGCAATTTGTCAGCATTTTGTTAATGATTTTTCCATCTATGTTCATCAGGGATATTGGTCTGAAGTTCTCTTTCTTTGATGTGTCTGGCTGCTTTCATTATCAGGGTGATACTAGCTTCATAGAATGAATTTGGAACAATTATCTCCTTTTCTATTTCATGGAATAATTTGAGGAGGATTGGGGTTAGTTCTTCTTTAAAAGTCTGGTAGAACTTGGCTGAGAATCCATTTGGTCCTCGGCTTTTCTTTGTTGGTAGGCTTTTGATGTCTTCTTCAATTTCATTGCTTAAAATCTGTCTGTTTAAATTTTCAATGTCCTCTTGGTTCAATTTGGGTAGGTCATATGTCTCTAGAAATTTGTTGATGTCTTCAAGATTTTCTATTTTATTGGAGTATACATTTTCAAAATAGTTTCTGATTATTGTCTGTGTTTTAGTAGTGTCAATGATGATATTTCTTTTTTCCATCATGAATTTTAATAATTTGGATTTTTTCCCCTTTCTCTTGGTTAGTTTGGCTAAGATTTTATCAATTTTATTTATTATTCAAAGAATCATGTTTTTGTTTTGTTGATTTTTTTGAAGTTTTTGTTTTAATTTCATTGATTTTAACTCTGATTTTATTTCCTGTATTCTGCTTTTTATATTGATTTGCTCTTATTCTTCAAGGGTCTTTAGATGCTATGAGTTTTCCTCTTAGAACCACTCTCATAGTATTCCAGAGATTTTCATATTTAGTATCACTATTCTCATTTACCTATAGTGTATTCTCATTTACCTATAGTATACTTTAATATTGTATTATTTAGTCTCCAGGTGTTAGATTAGCTTCTATTTTTATTTTTTCCATTTATTTCTAATTTTATCTCATTGTGATCGGATAGAATGCAAGGCATTATCTCTATTTTTAATTTTTTTTATTTGCTAAGAGTTGTTTTGTGTCCAAAGATATGGTCTATTTTAGAAAATGATCCATGTGTTGCTTAGAAGAAAATGTATCCAGTCATTGGTGGATGAATACTCTATGTATAGCTGTTAAGTCTAAATTTTTAATTGTATTTTTTAGTTCTATAGCTTCTTTATTTAGTTGTTGTTTGGACAATCTATCCAGTGATGAGAGAAGCATTTTAAAGTCACCCTATATTACTGTGTTGTAGTCTATTTGATTATTCATATTGAGAAGGGTTTGTTTGATGTATGTAGATGCTTAAATGTTTGGGGCATAAATATTTATGATTGTTATTTCTCGTTGTTGCATAATTCCCTTAAGCCTTATGAAATGACCTTCTTTGTCCCTTTGAATTAACTTTGGCTTTAAGTCTACTTTATCTTATAGGAGGATAGAAACTCCTGCTTGTAAATTAGGACAGCAATTATAGAAAAGCCTGTGGAGATTCCTCAAAGATAGAATTACCATATAATCCAGAAATTTCATTTATCGGAATATATACCAAGGAATTAGAATTGGAATCCTAAAGATATCTATGCTTCCATGTTCCTTGCAGCACTATTAATAATAGTTAAGCTATGGAATCCATCTATGTGTCTATCAACAGAGGAAGATACAAAGGAAATAGAATACTATTCAGGATTTTTAAAAAAGAGATTTTGTCACTTTATTACAAGATGGATAGAATTAGAAAAGTGAAATATTCCAGCACAGAAAGATAAATATACATTTTGTCACTTGTATATGGAATCCAAAACAATCAAATAAGAAGAAAGAGAAGATGGGATGGTGGTTACAGAGATTGGGAGCAGGAGGGAATGAGTAGAATAAGTCAGTGGGTACAAAGCCTCAATTAGGTAAGAGGATTTTTTTCTTTGAGATATATTGCCCTGAATGGTAAATATAATAAACAAAATATATTGTACATTAAAAATAAACCTCTGCTTATTTACTAGATCTATGTGAATGATTTGCTTTTCCCATCCTTTCACCTTTGTTCTGTGGATGTCTTTGCCTATGAGGTGAGTCTCTTGGCAGCTTATTTTTAAATTCAATCTGCCAGTCTGCGTGTCTTTTGATTGATGTGTTGAAGCCATTTACATTCAATGTTATTATTGAGAACTGATTTTTATTCCCTGTTATTGTGATTTATTTCTGGTTTTTAATTTGTATTAATTTCTCCTTTGATTGACTGTTTCTTCTAGTGTAGTTCCTCTCTTTGCTGGTTGTTAATTCTATTCTTCATTTTTTCTTCATGAAATATTGGACTATGTTCTGTAATGCAGGCTTTCTAAGTGTAAGTTCTTTTAACATTTGTTTATTGTGGAAGGTTTTTATTTTATCTTCAAGTCTGAAGCTTAATATTTCTGGGTAAAATATTCTTGATTGGCATCTATTTTTCTTTCAGAGCATGGTATATATTATTCCAAGATTCCCAGATTTTAGGGGCTAGGTTGAGAAATCAGCTGAAACCCAGATTGGTTTACTTCTAAATTTGACCTGTAATTTTTCCCTATGAGAGTTTAAAATTCAATCCTTAGGCATTTTTATAATAATGTGCCTTGGTTTGAGTCTTGTCCTTTTGTATGTTTGGAGTCCTGTATGCCTCCTGTATTTGATTTTTTACATTTTATTCTTAAGGTATTGAAAATTTTCTAATATTATTTCATAGAAAAAAAATGTGCATTCTTTTGGTTTGTATTTCTGAGGCGTCATCTATCCTGATATATCTTAAATCTGGTCTTTTCATGTTATCTCATATTTCTTGAATGATCTCTTCATATATTTTCTCCATGGTCAACTTTATTTTCAAGATTATATATTTTGTCTTCATTGCCTGAATCTCTATCTTCTGAGTGTTCTAGTCTGCTGGTGATGCTTTCCATTAAATTTTAATTTGGTTTATTGATTCCTTCATTTTGAGGATTTCTAATTGGTTCTTCTTTAGAATTGCTATTTTGTTTTGAAGTGATCTTTCACTTCTTGTATTTTTTTCTCTGATTTCACTCCTTACATTGTCTTTTACCTCATGGGTCAGTTTAACTATGAACATTGTAAATTCACTCTCTGACATTTCTTTCAGTGTGGTGTCAAGGGTTTTGTTTTGAGGTATTGATTTGTTTGGGATGGTTTTCTTTTTCCCCTTGCTTTTTCATGTTGTTTGTGTGTCTACACATCTAACAGTATGGATCTGAGGAAGTAGAGTTTATACCCTGTGAATTTATAGTGTCCCTGAAGGTTTCTAATACCTCATAGTTTAAGGAGAGACAAATAGTAAAAACACAAAATGCAAACAATATACAGCATTAAACCAAGTAGTTGCTACTCTGACATCCACAATGTTAGTTGTCACAATAAACAAACAATATGATTAGATCAGCTAGTGCCAACAGTAAAACAGTAAGTTTGCAAACGGATTTGCAGTTTCAAAAGGTAAACAGGGAGAATACAGAAGAGATGCAGAATGTAATAATTACAAGGGAGAGAAAGAGAAAATAGAAGTTAAAAATTAAAGGAAGACAGAGAACAACAGAGTTTGGCTGTTTGCGGAACAAAAGAGAAAAAGAGAATCCTGGGAAACAAAAAAGTGAAAAGGAAAAAAAAAAAAAAATATATATATATATACACACACACACACACACTTATCAAATATCCTAGCCCTGAAAAGACTGGGCCATGGGAAATAATTACCTTCAAAAAAATGCTAGAAATGAGAAAAAAAGAGACCAATATGTACGAGTGCCCATGCACCAATCAGCTCACAATTAAATAGAAAAAAAAAATTCTGATGATGAGTTAAGGAATTGTGCCCATTGCAGTGGTCAAAAGTTGTCAGTGAGAATATATGTTAGTTTCCTATTCCTAAATGTCTTTCTTTCCATTTCTTCTTGAGGTGTGTACTATGTACCAGAGTATTGGCCACAGGCTGTCAAATTCTTCCTGATTTTGTGTTGCTCGTCCAGTTGCCAGATGGAGTTCACAGATTCTTGGCTTCCCTTCTTGGTGGTGTGAGATAGAGTGATCTAGAGACTGATGTCTGCTCCATCCTCAGGGTGGTGTTCCTGTAGAGTTCTGTGAGAGGGGT
The DNA here is from genome assembly GCF_048772815.1 of Callospermophilus lateralis. Classification (NCBI taxonomy): domain Eukaryota; kingdom Metazoa; phylum Chordata; class Mammalia; order Rodentia; family Sciuridae; genus Callospermophilus; species Callospermophilus lateralis. Next base: position 20,964,161 of record NC_135311.1, read on the forward strand.
TCCCCGAGGAAGAGCTCCTGAAGGCAGGGTTTAGGTCTAGGTGGACCCCAAATGTTTCATTGAGTGGCAGTTGGTCTGAAGACTTTAAATCAGCACACCTCCAGGGCCCAGCAGCTCCAATCCATGCTGGACTCTCCCCTGGGTTCCATTCATATGGTGGGTGAAGAAGCCAATCCTTCACCCCCTCCGCCACCTGCATACCCCATCTTTCCTGGTCTCCTGGGTTCTGTCCCCAAGCTTGGTCACACCAACCTCTGCCTGTCCTGTGAGTCACAGGACTCAAAGGGGAGGAGGAAGTTGGGTGGGTTTACCTGTATTTCCTCTGTGTAAAACCCTCTCCACATCTGAATTTCTCTTGGTCTCCTAGGCACACTCTGTGGTGTGTGTTGGGCATCTGGCCGTCCTGTTTTTTGGGGCCCAGCTTGGATTTTCCAGGATTCAACTCCCATTGCAGCTGCTTCCACAGTAAAACTGCAAAATGGCTCCCTCCTTGACTCTATACAGGAAGCCGGGAGGGACCTGGCATCTTTCTTTCATGAGGCTATTGTGTAGCACACCTTCTGGGCCAGTCTGGCAGTGTCTTTGATCACTGATCTCTCTGTACCAAGATATACCATGAGCCTCCTCAAAATGTGGGTTCCCTTTATTCCTCTCTCCCTCCACTCTTGCTCCAGTATGGGTGGTACAGGGAATTTCTTCTTGATTTTGTTGTATCCGATCTCCTGAGTCCCCGAGCTGCTTTGAAGGTCCAGTATTAATTTCCTGTAAAACCCTTTCTATTTTTTTTCACCCACCTTACTGAGAAGCTGCCTACCCACTTTCTTGGTTTCATTCCATGAGGCAGCCTTGAAAGCGACCTCCTCTATGCCATCATCTTTCTGTCCGACCCCCCAAATAAAAACTCTTAACGAAAAATGAGAAATCGATTCTGCTGAGGTGGGCAAAATTATTGGCAAGGGTGGATACTCACTGCCTACACCAGATGGCCTTTCCTTCCATTTCTTCTTCATTAGGGACTGCTTGCAGAAAGCAAGGGCTGGAGGTGGTCAAGTCCATCCTCTTTTTGTTCTGATCATTAAGTTGGTTTGGTTTGGTACAGGGGATTGAACCCAGGGACACTTAGCCCCTGAGCCACATCCCTAGCTCTTTTTTTGTATTTTATAGAGTGACAGGGTATCACTGAGTTGTTTAGGGCCTCACTAAGCTGCAGAGGTGGGCTTTGACTCATGGTCCTCCCGCTGCAGCCTCCTTAGCTGCTGGGATCAGCTTCCCTTCTGTATATAGTAGGACAGAATGAGAAGTACTGTCTATTGGAGCTTTGTCTGGTTAGACCAGATCCATACATTCCCAGTTGGGGCTGCTACAAACTTTTAAATAGGAAGTTCTGGTGGCTGGGATTTAGCTTTAATCAAGCCTTTGGGACTTGGTCAAGTAATATCTGCTATGGGGAGATTAGATTAACATATCCATAGGGCCAGGCAGACCTTGATCTCTGCTAAGTATATGATGTTGGTAGTCACCCCAGCCTCCAAGAATTAGAGGGCACAGGAGTAAACCCTCCACAGGTCTTGTACACATCACTGTCCATGAATACGCCCTTCCAAGGCTCAGTTCCTGAGTGTTCTGCTCTCACACGTTCAGTTTCCCAACCCACTACAGCTGGTCATATGAGGCATCAGACTAAAGGGAAAGTAAGTTGTGCTTCCCTCCATATCTCTGACTTAACTCCCCTGTATGCAATCTTCTCTGCCCCTGTTTAAATCACCTACTTGGTATACCACAGGCCACATGGTAGGCACTTGCTGAGACAGTATGGCAATATTTGCTGTGGTCTCCTGGGTTTCCATAGCAGCAAACTGCATCATGGCTGCCTCCAGATGCTGCAGCCTCGACTCTCCACATGCCAATTGAGAAATACAGAGCACTTTCAAATACCAGCTCACTGGTTCAGCTAAGTTCTGGGACAGCTTTGCTGTCCTGCAAGTTCTCCCATGATAATTTTGTTGTGTTTCTCTCTGTGTTTGTAATATCCCTCCCGCTGCAATGAATTGGTACCGCTGACACTGCTGCTACCACTACTGGTTTGGCTCCTGTGTACTCTCTCTAGCCTATTGTTCAATGCACCAAAATTTCTATGTCCTTAAGAATCTCTGACTGTCCATTGTTGGATTTCAGTGCATTCCCTCTTTCTTACAACTTATTAAGAAGCAGTACTCCTCTGCTTGAATCCTGAGTCACAGAGCAACTCCAAGTGCAGCCTTCCTCTGATCTGCTGTCTTGAGTCTTCTACTATGTTTTTGCCCACACATTCATACCTATGATGAAGCTTTCGTTTATAAACGAGGCACAGTAAGAGATTAGCAACAGTCACTACTAACCAGGTAGAGCAGTCATAACCATATTATAATAAAGGTAATGTGAATGTGTTCTCTCCCAAAATATCTTTTTTGTGTTGTACTCATCCTTCTTTTTTCTCATGAAAATGTGAGATGATACTTAAAAGAAGCACTTTCTGGTTTCACTTTGACATATGTGAATTAACCAGCATCACTATTCTTGTACTTTGAGGCAATTAAGTAAAATAAGGAACACTTGAACACGAGCACTACAATACTGGGGAGTTGATCTGAAAAGCAATATGGTTGTAAGAGACTAAGAGGTGGGCAATGCATACTATATGGATATGTTGGTTCCTATCCCAAGTAGGACAGAGTAGAGTGGTGAAAGATTTCACCGTATTACTCAGAATGGTGCACAATTTAAAATTTATGCATTGTTTGTTTCTGGAATTTTCCATTTATTGTTTTCAGATTGAGGTTAGCCACAAGTATCTGAAACCATGGAAAGTGAAATTGTGAATAAGGGGAGAATTCCGTAGTTCCATTATACATTCAACAGATGATTATCAGCAAGGGAAAAATGAGAAAGAAATGCATGCATTGTGTTTCAAACTATTCTTCAATTGCCACAGGTAATTCTTTCCCCATGTACCTTTGCCTTGATCCAAATTTTTGCTATTTTAAAGTATTTGCTAAAGTATTTGCTAAAGTTAGCCCCCTGATGTGCACTAGGAATTTGCAAAATTCAAACAAATTTTACTAATGGTCACAATCAGAGCAGAAGTGTGTACTAAATAACATTTGGTTTGGGGAAAGATAAGTAAACAGAAATACAATGAGTTGTATTTTTGTTGTTGTTGTTTCCTGCTTAAGTTGGTATTCAATAGTTTGCTGAGAAACCCAGGAACATGTAAATTTATGGAAGTGATGCATTCTAATTAGAATTCTAGAATTGTAATTCTGGTAATTTTTAATTTCAGGAAGTTCATTATCGTGTTACAAGTTTCTTATTAAGCTTTCAAAAACACTTTATATTGAACAAACTTAATGCCACGTCAAGAGCAACTCGTTGGGATTTGAAAGCAAATTGGTTCTTGAGAAGAAGGATTTAAGAAGGTGCAGAGAGAAAACTAAATCCAAAATCCCTTTGTAGATGTATTTTGAAAGAAAGAGTTCAGCATTGTTTTTAAATCATGATTTTTAGAACAGGGAGTAGAAATTGGCAGTTCTCATAAGAAGCTGACTTGGCCAAAATTGTCCTTCACTCTCTGAGAATTTTTTTTTCCCATCATAAATGAGAACTCTAATACTGGCTTTAGCCTGTGAGCTCTTTGGGTATGGTCGGTCCTTATTCTGGTTAGAGAACAAGAAAAACTTCACAGCAGGATTCCTGATAGAGACAGTGGACCCCGGGGATGTGGAGGGAGAGTGTCCCTCTTCACCACTGTCTTCTCACTACCTACCGTGAAACCTTGCTGTTTGTCAGTAGCACCATGATGCACGCTTGTTCCAGTCCAGGGACAGTGTGGCTGTGGCAATGCAAGAGTTTCTAATGCCATCCAGAGGAAGTCAGTGACATGAAGGCAGGAGGAGGGGCAGAACTGCTTGGGAATGGTTGTTATCTGACTTCCCACAGATTCTTCATTTCGTCCAAAGCCCTGAGGACCCCAGTGTAAAAAACACGGCACGGAAGAGGAGATAGAGGGAAAGTGGGAAATAGCATAGGGTGGGAAAGGACATGGGATGGGAAAGAAGGGAGCAGAGACAAGAACAAGGGGGGCACTAGTGAAAAGGGACCGGGAGTTCTCTTGGGTCCAAGGTCTTTGCTGAGACCACCACTTGACTGAAGCAGGCTCGGCCCCTAGGTGGTGCTGTGTAGTTAGCACGTTCAGAACATACCCAGCACCCAAGTACAGAACCCCAGCTTTCCTTTTGGTGCCTTGATATCTGGGCTAGTTTGGATCCCCACCTTAACCCCACCACCTGTGGCTTCCACTCCCCTAAACTAACTTGCATATATGCCCAGGTGCTATTGTCTGTCACTCTCCTCCATTCTCCATGTTTTCTCATCTTCTATGGTAGATGCCATATGGATATCCATCTAATGGATGCTCACAAGAAGCCTATGAGATAGGCAGCCTTCTCTCCAATTTATAGAGGCAAATAATGAGATTCGGACATATGAAGTGAGAAGCACAAGGTCTCTCAGCTCAGAAGTTCAACAGCTGGAGCCAAGGTTTAAATTCAGTTCTGTAGGTCTGCAAAGTCCATTAGCCTGACAGTGAGGAAGCTCCCGCTTGACTCAGCCTCCTCTGTGTGTCTCTGGGCCTGGTGGGTGTCATCTTCTCAGTGCCATTCCTGAGGTTCAGACTACAGGCCAGATGGTCCCTCAGTCAATCAGCAGTCTGTATTGTGCAGCAGCTCTATCGGGTACAGAGCCCTGCCCTGATCTCTCAGCAGCGGAACTCACAGGTGGCTTCCCCGGGAGGGAGGTGGATTGTGTGAGTCATTACTTTCCTTGGGAGGAACCCTTGGTGAATGCCTGGCTCATGGGTCATCAGAGTGACACAGCTGAGCAAGAGTAAGGAGATTGAGGGAGGGGGAGGGAAAAGGAAGAACCAAACCATCTAAATCACCATTGCTGTCTTCTGTTCTGACAAGGAAGATATTTTATTTCCATTTTAGATGTGTATCTGTTGAGGCGTGTGGGAGCTAGATGCTAAGGATCCAGGAGACAAATCCTATTCTCAAATGATGAGTAATTAGGAACTTCATGGTACAACCCTCAAAAAAAAAATGACCAAAGTTACTTAGGTGGTAATGAGAGTCTTTTAAAAAGAAAGCATAACCATATGATTACATTTCTGAATTTATTTTGAATTGGGAGGGTGAAAAGAAAAGATAAAGAGGAAACAGAAGAAGGAAAAGAAAAGGAAAAGGAGGAACAAAAAGATTTGCGCAGGGCTCCCACCTGGGCTCTGTATCTTTCCTCCTGGCCCCTTGGCCTCTGTTCTTGTCTATTTCTCTTTTGTCTTGTCATACCTATTCTCTCTACACACATATTTGGCAATAAATAGGGAAAGACAATGGAATTCAAAGGTGATATTTTTCCTCCACAGTGTAATGTCAACCTCTCAACAGTGTGGTAGTTTTCATTGCATTGGGAAAAAAGTTATCCATCAGTGAATTATCAATTCAGGCAATAAGATAAAATTAACAGAATTGTAGCCTGAACTAACTACTTTCTAAAAAAAAAAAATACAAAGCAGACAAGTGAGTCATGTGCAGCTGAGCAGAGGAGAGGAGACAGTGCCGTGAGGTTGACATGCGCGATGACAAGAAAATCCCTTTAAATATGTCCTCTGTGTATCTGGTACCGTGTTACACAACTGACCAGTTCCAGAAGACAAGGAGGAAGAAAGAGTTAAGAGTAAAAGCAGACGTGGAATGATCTATTGCCAATGTTTCCTTACCTCTAAGCTCTTCAGGGCTCATCCGAACAAAGGGCGACCTCATCTTCTGCCACATCTGGTGAATTCATCTCTTGTCGGAGAAGGTACAGCCAAGTGTCCAGAGAAATGGCCTTCTCTAGGCCCCTCTGTAAACTGTCTGGGTTTTACCAATCAACTTGATTTCATGAAATAGAGCAGCGGGAGAGGCAGTCATCCAAGCACGCTGGCTTCCAACCACCAGGACGTGGATAGACAGAAATCCTTGAGTCAAGCTGCTGTGACCCAGGCATAGGAGGCCCTCAAAGTACATTCGCTTAGGGTGTTGAGCTCAAGCAAGAAAACAGTTAACTTTACGTGTCAGTGAGATTGCAACCTCAATGAGATTTTATCTATTGAGTGAAAGATTAGGGGAGGACAAATTTATTGTCATTCAGAGGAAGTATTTATAAACTTGGCAGAGTTTCTCGGAGAGTAGAACAAAGGCTGCCAAAAGAGGTTCATAAATTGAAATGGATGACCTGAAAGTATTTTCCACGACATACATATGGTTGTAGATACGCTGCACCGTTTGAGCTCAGCATCCAAGTGCCCTGCACTAATGCTGATGCTTTCTCCTTTGGAGACATGGGGTAGGGTGGGAGCATGAATCAGTGTCGGAGTTAGAATTGGGATGGAGAAGAAAAGATGGTGAGGCTGCATACTTGGGAAGGGATGAAAGGAAGTGAAATATTGCAAAGAGGGAAGGTTGTAATGGGTGCAGAAGGTCATTCATAAGTTGCATAAAGGGGAAGGAAAGCCATGAGGGTTAGTTTGAGAGAGAAGCTGTGAAAGGAGGTAGCTTTGATGTGGCAAATGACATAAAGCAAAGAATAACAGCATAAAGGGAAAGGATTCAGTGGGGTGGAGAATCGTCTTGACCAGCAATGCTTATGGATCGAGTCTGGCCTGCTGCCTGATTTTGCTAATAAAGTTTTATTGGAACAGTAATAGAACAGTTTGTTTACTAATTGTTTATGGTTGTTTGCATGCGGCAATGGCAAAGTTGCACTAGTTGTAATAGAAACCAAAAACCTAATAGCCTGAAATATTTACTATATGGCCTTTTATAGAAAACAATTTGCTGAACCTGGCTTTGACTAAGACTTCTAAACCATCAACCCCCACTCCTGGTCCATGTCACTGAAACGCTACTGCTTTCTACCAGGATTTATTAGCTGTCAGGGCAAAGTTTGATTCTACTCTCCATGGTGTCTATTTTTGTTTATTTTGTGTGTGATTTGAAGTTTTCCAGATTACTCTTAGAAAATTAAAGATATAGAGTAGTTCATTAAATAAAATAAAGAGCAAGGGCTGTAGGTACACAGTGCGAAGCCCGCACAAAGATGAAGGCAGAAATGGGTGATGCCTGTGAAAGTCAAGAGATGCTGAAGATAGCAGAGAAACTGCCAGAAGGTACAAGAGAGGCCTAGAACAGATTTTCTCCCTTCTGCTGCCATGTTGATCTTGTAGACTTGAGGCTCTGATGCAATACATTTCTGTTCTTTAAGTCACTTGGTGTCTAGTTCTTTGTTACAGCAGCTCCAGGAATTAATATCTATCTCTCTCTATCGCCCCCCCCCCCGCACTCACACACACAAAAACAATGCTTCCCAAATGGACTTTGTTCATGGACACTGATCATCTCCTAAAAGACCACCTTCTTTACCATAAGGACACTTATATTCTGGAAGAATACTTCAGCCCAGACATCATGATCTCAAAGGAGTCTATGAATCTTTGCTTTCTTACTCTCAGAAAACTCCAACTTGACAGGCAAGGCTTCTAGCACCTGACCTTCAAATCTGGGAATGTGTTTCCAAGAACTCTTCTGACCTCCACCAAGACTCCAGGATAAACTTTCTTTCCATGCCAACCTGTGGGGCAGACAAACCCTCAAATGTTTTGGCATCTTTTGAATTTAAAGTGATCTTAATTCATCAACCTGCCCTGAAAATGTCACATTCATTGGAAGCACAGTTGCCAACATGAGGGCCTCAGACCTCCTGTAGGCCAGAAGTTGTAGCCACAGACTTACAAAACTTTATACGCATTAAGCTTTGTGAGTTGGTTCGAAGCATTTTTTTTTTTAAAGTGCTACATAAAAGTTTTATCCTTAAATATTTTTTTTTAATATTTTTTTTATTGGTTGTTCAAAACATTACAAAGCTCATGGCATATCATCTTCCATACATTTGAGATGCCCTTCAATAGATGAATGGATTAAAAAAGTGTGGCATCTATACACAATGGAGTATTACACAGCACTAAAAAATGACAAAATCATGGATTTTGCAGGGAAATGGATGGCATTAGAGCAGATAATGCTAAGTGAAGCTAGCCAATCCTTAAAAAACAAATGCCAAATGTCTCCTTTGATATAAAGAGAGCAACCAAGATCAGAACAGGGAAGAGGAGCATGAGGAAAAGATTAACATTTAACAGAGACGAGTGGGGTGGGAGAGAGGGAGAGAGAAGGGAAACTGTATGGAAATGGAAGGAGACCCTCATTGTTACATAAAACTACATATAAGAGTTTGTGAGGGGAAAGGGAAAAAAAAAGGGAGAGAATTAAACCACAGCAGATGGGGTAGAGAGGGAAGAGGAGAGGGAAGGAGAGGGGGGATAGTAGGGGATAGGAAAGGTAGCAGAATACAACAGTCATTAATATGGTATTATGTAAAAATGTGGATGTGTAACCGATGTCATTATCCTTAAATATTAAAAATTCAAAAACAATTCACATAGAGGTCCATGAAAGTGTTCGACATTAGAAAGAAGGTCCTTATACTTATGTGAGCCTTCTGTATTAGAACAATGAATAATGACTGTCCCTTTAGGAAGGATGGAGTCCCCCAGTCATTCCTTCATTTTCATGATGAACGTTCTAAACTCTCCAGGCACTAGGACAAGAGAGGTGTAGACACACACACTGTCCTCCAGCAGCTCAGAGTCTAGTAGGGCAACTAGATAAGAAAATCATGGATGTACTGCAGAGGAGCCAGTGCTGTACTGGGAGCAAGTGGACTGGAGAATGGAGGTGGGTGCTTAGTGTGAAATGGCAAAGTGAATAGAAAGAGTTGGAGTAGGCCCCCAATGTCATGAAAGTTTGGGTGGTGAGGGGAAGCAACTTCTGATGGCTTTCTAGAAAGAGGGGCTGACATTGTATGAGCATCTACTATATGACAGGGTCGTGGCAAATCCATACATTTTTGTCTTCACTCTGATCTTCTAAGATAGGTACTATTATCTTAAAATAATTTTACTGTAGCAAATGTAAAATTTACCATTTTAACCCAGTTCAGTGGCATTAAGTACATTCTCATCATTCTACAGCCCGTTCTGCCATCTGCATCAAGAATTTGTTTATCTTCCCAAACTGAAACTGTTCCTGTTAAACAATAACTTCCCATTCCTCCTCCCGCTCTGTCCTTGGAAATCACCATTCCACTTTCGATCTCTATGATCTCGATTTGATCCCTCTAGGTACCTCACAGAAGTGGAATCATATATTTGTCCTTTTGTACCTTCAAGGTTCATCCATGCAATACAATGTCAGAATATCATTCTTTTATAGGTAAGTAATACTCCCCTGCATGTATCTACCAACCACACTGTGTTTATTCACTCCTTCTCCATAGATGGCAGTTTGGGTTGCCTCTGCCTTTTAGCTATTGTGGATGATGTTGCCATGAGGTGGATGTACAACTATCTGTTCAAATTCCTGCTTTAAATTTTTCTAGATTGTTACCCAGAAGGGTAATGGCTGGCTATACATCAATTCTGAGTTTACCTGGGAAAATCTGGTCAAGATTTCTAATTGTTTTGGGGAACAGCCCTACTGTTTTTCATAGCAGCTAAACCATTTGACTTTCCCACCAGCAAAGCAAAGAGTTCTGACTTTGCACATCCTCACAGATACCTGATATTTTCTGTCATTGTTATTATTATTGGCAGTAGCCATCATAATGGGTGTGAAGTAGCATCTCACTGTAGTGAAATAGGTGCTGTTATTATCTGCACTTTTTCCTATGAGGTAACTTAAGTTCAGGAACACACCCAAGGTCATGTGACCAAGAAATGGCAGAACCAGAATTTAAGCCTGACTCCATTCTACTCTGATTCCATGTTCTGAAGCACTACACCAGATCACTGGTAGGGAGCCCGGGGAAAGTAACTAGAAGGATGGGGAGGGAGGTATGTGAACAGAAGGGGCTGGTGAATGCGGGGTCAAATCATAAAGAATTTTGTAATTTTTTCCTGGAAAAATTTCTGTTCTCATAAACAACTTTTACACATAAAATGTATATGATAATCATATTAATCCAAGGATAAAGAAGAGGAAACATGAGATGAGTCCATAAATTTTTTTAAAAAAAACCACTGTTTCTCAGAAATGTAATCAGAATAGCTATAGGTTAAGGCCTAATGTAAGGAATAACTTATTTTTCCATCAAAGTACAACCGAAAATAACCAAGAATAATAATATATTGGCTTCACATTTTTCCATTTGTACAAGCAAGGATATTTTGGGGCATCTTATGGAAAATATAACCTCAAGGGTTAAAAGAGCATTCATCAGGCATCTAAGCAAGTTGTGAGCCTCCTCCTCTTTGGAATCTGCATGTGCGAGGCAAAGTCCCTGGTACAAGGTTCTGGACGACCGGCCCAGAAGAAGGAAAGGCCACACTGCATACTCCTGGGGTTCAAATGTCCAGGCATGCCCAGACAGAGAGCATGGAGGGATGGGGGTGGAGAGAGGATCTCTGGGAGGAGCTGAGTCAGAGCCTCAGAAGAAGAAGCCCAAGGAAAGAAGATGCTGCTGTTCCAGACTCAAAGACAAGGAGCCTCTGACAGAGTGGGGTGATTCTGAGAGGAGCGTGGGTGGGTCTTGGTCTGACCTCCAGCCATCTCTGCCTCTCCCCCGGGGGGCTTGGGCAGAGCCTGGAGAAGTGACAGGAGGAGGTTGTGTTTCACAGCGTAGCCACAGAGGGCAGAAGCGTGTTCACAGGTACAGTCCAGCAGCGGAGGTCAGGGTCAGATGCTGGCAGTACCATGAGAGTCCATGCCTGGCCAAGTTGGTCTGTGCAGATACCTGAAGGGCCCTGGGTCCTGGCCACCGGAGGTTCAGGGGAACAGTGGGCCTCATGAGAGGCAGAAAGGAGGAACACCAAGAAGCCATAGGAACTAGGCACGGGTCATTTTGAGTCAGCTGGGGGTATCTTCACGGGCCTCAAAAAAAGTGGGTCAAATGTGATACCCTTTTCCTACTGGGGACACAAAAGTTTTGCATTTGGGATCCTCCCAGACCTTGCCCAATATGTCTGTCCCTTTGGTTCAGATTTGTCTGCTTTAGCTACAATAAAACTCAGTTGTAGGTAAAAACCCTGAGTTCTATGAGTTGCTCTAGTGAATTATCCCACCTGAGGTGGCACTGGGAAGCCAAGCCTGTACTTGGGAGCCAGTAGGTCAGAAGTGAGAGTGCCCTGGGGTCCTCTGAGCCCAGAGCTCGTGGACTCAGGGTGAACCACTGCGGACTAGAACTGCTGCCCCAATCTACGGAGGCACGGTGGCCAAACCTAGGCCCTGGCAAAGGTGGGAACATGGGGGTAGCCGAGGGTAAAGGAAGGAATGAGCTTATTGAGTCATGAGGGAAATTCAACACTCAACTTGTCCCTTAGTTTAGTCATACCAGATGCCTGAAAGGGGAAAGACACGCAGGGCTGAGACCACTCCCACTTTTAGAACCTGACAAGATTGAATGTGAGCCTCCAAACCTGAGCAGCCTTGCTCTGGGAAAGGGGTGCCTGGGGAGCCCAATAATTCACATTTCCTGTGGTCTGAGGGCCTTGGCTTCTGGGCATCCAGAGAGAGGGAGGTTATGGCTCCTGAGAAATCAAAAGGGTAAAAGAGTCTGGGAGGTTTTTAGTCTCTGGGGGACAAAAATAAAGAGACCCAGGGAGGACTCCAGCAGGGTCTTCAGGTCAAAAGGTCTGGGAAATGTTCATCTGTCTTTAAGGTGAAAAAACCAAAAGGAAATGGACAAGCTTTGCTGCTGAGGAGATCTGGGTTACTCATAGGAAGAGCTGAGACGGAAGGCAGAGACAGCTGAGGAGCCTTGGGGGTGGGAGACCAACATCCCTAATGATGGTCATAACAGTATCCATGACCTCTCCTGCATCCAGGTGTGTCTTGTGTTATGCTGCTAAATCGTATGTTACTCTGCTAGCCTGTGAGTACCTACTATGCTCCAGGATGCTGGGGCTTTAATAAGTGTATTTCCACAGTGCCCTGGCAGGGTAGGTCGGGTTCTCAGGCCCCTAGGTGAGTCAGAAATAAATTAAGCATGTAAATGGATCATTTCAACTTAAGTGAGAATGTGAAAATGCCATGAGAACATAAAACAGGCACATCTGCTAGACTCTGGGAGGTTAGGAAGGATGGCCCCTTCATACATTAGGTTTTCTTATTCCTATTTTACTGAGGAAGACAGTCAGGGTCAAAAAGTTAAGTCATTTGCCCAAGAGTGCACAGAAATTAATGGAAAAAGCTAGCGTTCTTAGGTCTTCTGATCCCAATGGCTTTCCTCTCAATACCTGACTCTAGGAAGATCCAGTACAGAGGTTAGGGCAAGAATGAGATGATCTCTTTCATCATGGTATGATTTGTAGGCTTCTAAGTCTTGGTACTTTACTTTTCTTGCCTTTGAGCGGAGCTCTATAAGCCTGCTCTCCACATTCTCTCAGACTCTCAGCTCTTTCTCCCAGCCGCTCCCTCCTATACCTACAAGGCTCTGGCAGGGCCTGGGTCTTTTGCTATGGCTCCTCCAGGCTGCAAGTAAAGTCAGGACTGGAAACACTTGGGCTGTTCTCCAAGTGGACAGTCTGTGGACTTGCTGGTTCATGTCTGTTAAGGGCAGACGGCACGTGTGGAGCAAGTGTGCATGCGTAAAAGGGCCCTGGCGTGGGTCTCCCACCTCCAGATGTTTACTGATACCTGTGTTGTAGGCAATTGCAAATGTTGGTGTGCACACATGTAAAGATGCACATATGTTCATCATGTGGTGGTCATCCATTGGTTCCACATGTCCATGTTTGTGAGCAAGAGACTGAGCCATCAGCATGTGGGCCTGTGACATGAGGGGTACAAGCAAGAGACTTGGAAGCCCACCTGTCTGATCAGACAACCCAAAAAGGAAAGGTGGATCCTCAAAAGAGAGTAGACCATAGGGACCTTATGTGGGGCCTCAGACTGTGCTCTGGGAGTATGAAAGGGATGGCTACTCTTTCCATCAGCTTTTTCACTGCTGTGACTAAAAGACCTGACAAGAACAATTTCAAGGAGTAAAAGTTTATTTGGGGGCTCACAATTTCAGAGGTCTTATTCCATGGGCAGCCAGCTCCATTCCTCCAGACTCAAGGTGAAGCCAAATAGCATGGCAGAAGAGTGTGGTGGAGGGAAGCAGCTCACATGATGATCAGAAGCAGAGAAAGAAACTAAGTTCAGCTCACAAATGTATACCCCAAAGGCACACCCCCAATAGTCCACCTCTTCCAGCCACATCTACCCATCTCCAGTTACCTCTCAATCCCATCAGGTGATTATTTCACTAATTAAGGCTCTTATAACCCAATCATTTCTCCTCTAAATCTTTTGGCTTTCTCACACATGAGCTTTTGGGGGACACCTCACATCCAAACCATAATAGCTATAAATGGAGAATAATAGTAGATAGGAAACCACCCTGCAGTGTGAGCCATTGTGTCTCCATCCTAGGGAGCCCTGGGAAGGCTGCCTCTCCCCAGAAAAACAAGGCATGAACATTAAAATATCGACATCAAATTAAAAGCCCAGAACTTAGGCTCCTGGGTCATCTACCTATCTATGTAAGTTGCCCTGATCTGCTGCTCCTTAGTTCCTGGGATTCATAGAGCAACAAACAATTGGATGTTCACTCTGTATTTTTTCATCTTTATGAACACCTCCAAAATATAGATTATTGTGGCTCTTACGGAGATGAGGAGACCGAGGCTCAGAGAAGTTAATTAACTTGCTCACAGTCACATAAGTCAATTAGCAGGCATTTGAACCTAGATTGGTTGGACTTAAAAGTTTGGACTTTTTCAAACTCTACCCTGTTGACTTCCAATAATTCTTGCTTTACAAAGTCAGCAAAGGGGAAGCAACCCATGCAGGGACTGCATAATGCTTCCTGGTCTCCCACCTCATTTCCTTTCTCCTCTTATTCAGTTCATCACACATGGTTCCTGATCTTAGAGAGGAGAGCTGGGATGCTCAGGTCCAGAGCCTAGAGCTGATACTTCTCCAACACACACATATATGCACATTTCTCCTAGAAGAAATGATTCAGTCTTCACTAATTCAGTGTTCACCTCTACTTCAGCGAGCATAATTACTGCAAATACTAAGAATGAGTTGCGGATAGCCTTGAGTTCTGCTGAGCTCAGAAATATCCAATTATAAATATCTGGCCTCGTTAGGTGAACCCATCAGTCCTCTAGTCAAATTTTGCAACAGGTTTGGAGTGCTAAATATCGAGCCCAATCTTTTCTAGACCTCTATTTTTTTTTAAAGACCAGAGAGAATTGTGTTAATCAGCATTCTGTTGCTGTGATAAAATAACTGAGACAAACAACTTACAAGGAGGAAATATGTATTTTGGCTTGCAGTGTCAGAGGTTTTAGTCCATGGTTGCTTGGCTCTGTTGCTTTGGGCATGTGGTGAAGTAGAACATCATGGCAGTCAGTGTGTGGTTAAGCAAAGTGGCTCAGCTCATGGCAACTGGAAAGCAGAGAGAGGTGGGAGGGAAGAGGGAGAGGAAGAGTCTGGGGTCCCAGTATGCCTTTCAAGGGCATGCCCTAAATGACCTGACTTCTTCCACTAAGCCTTACCTTCTAAAGTTTCCACCAGCTCCTAATAGCACCATCAGTTGTGGATCAAGCCTTTAACATGAGCTCTTGAAAGACATTGAAGATCCAAACCATAACAAAAACTTTCCGATTTAAAAAAAAAAAAAAAGGATTAAGAAACTTTTAAAGCAGTTTTAGGTACACAGAAAAATTGAGTGAAAAGAGCAAAATTCTCAAATACCCCTGCCTCTCCATGTCCCCTCCCAACCTTCCCCACAATTAACCTCAGTGCGGTATGTTTGTTACAATTAGTTACACATAATTTCCACCAGAAGTGTAGGTTCACTCTTTGTGTTGTATATTTTATGGGTTTTGACCAATGTGTAGTGTCATGTATTCATCATTACAGTAAGTAATAGTTTCACATGCTGTGGTTGTGGTCCACCTATTCATCTGTTCCTCCCCCTAAACACCTAGCAGCTGTTGATGTTTTTACTGTCTCCATGTTTTTGCCTTTCCTGAATGTCATATAGTTGGAAGCCTACAGTTTGTAGCCTTTTCAGTTTGGCTCCTTTCACTTGGTAATATGTCTTTCCATGGCTTGACAGCTCACTTATTTTTAGCCCTGAATAATATTCCATTGTAAGGATATTCCACAGTTTGTTTATTCATTCACCCATTGAAGGACATCTTGGTTGTTTTAAGAGTTCTTTGCATGTTTTGCATAACTGTCATTTTTGGATATGTATTTTGCAAAGATTTTTCTCCCAGTCCTTAGTTCCCAATCTTTCTTTCACAAAGAAATTTTAATAAAGTCGAACTTAACAGTTTTTTTTTTTAATTTTGTTTATGATAGTTTTAGTGTTGTATCTGAAAAGCTATTGTCAAATCCAAGGCCAACTAGACTTTCTCCTAAGTTGTTTTCTAGGCATTTTACATTTATATTGATATTTGTCAATGATCCATTTTTACTTGTTTTTTGGTGAAAGACATGAAGTGTGTGTCTAAATATCCCCCCTCTCTTTCCCTTCCTCCCTCCCTCTGCATTTGGAAATCCAGGTGCACTTGTACAACTATATTGAAAGGACAGACAGCATGTTCTCCATCAGCCCAACTTGGGCTAATATGATCAATTGGCCACATTTATATGGATCTGTTTCTGGCCTCTATATTTCACCAATATCACACTGTTCCAAATACTGAAGTCAGCTTGTGTCTGTCCTCTGACTTCATCCTTCTTCAATATTGTATCAACTATTCTGAGCCTTTTACCTCTCCACATAAACTTCGGAATCAGTTTGTTAATATCCACAGTGTAAGTTGTTGGGATTCTGGTTGGAATTGTGATGAGTCTAGAGATTGAGTTGGGAATAAATGACATCTTAACAATATTGAGTCTTCCCATCCATGAACATAGATCATCTCTGCATTTATTTAGATCTTTGATTTATTTTATTTGTTTTGGATATTTTATAGTTTTTCTCATATATATCTAGTTATTTTTTTTCTAGATTTATACCTATTCTCTATCTATTTATCTCTGTCTTTCTCTCTGTGTGTTAATGTCCATGGTATTGCATTTTTAATTTCAAATAGCACTTGTTCATTATTGATATATAAGGAGGCAGTTGACTTTTTAACTTTAGCCTTGTATTATGCAAACTTATTATAATCATTTGTTAGTTCCAGAAGTTTTGCTATGTTTTATTTTTGGTTCTTAGGGATATTCTACATAGATAATCATGTAATCTGCAAAGACAGTTTTATTTCTTCTCTCTCCTATCTGTATGTCCTTTCTTGCATTAGTTAGGACTTCCTGTATGATGTTGAATAAAATTGGTGACACAGGACATCTTTACTTTGTCCCTGATATTGGTGGGAAAGCATATACTTTCTTCTCATTACATAGGATGTTAACTGTAGGATTTCATAGATGTTCTTTATCAAGTTGAGGCCGTTTCCCTCTATTTCTATTTTGCTGAGAGTTTTTATGAGAATGGGTATTGGGTTTTGTCACATGTTGTTGTGGGTTTTTTTTAAATGTATCTATTGCTTTGATCACATGGGGTTTTTCTTTCTTTTTTTCTTCATGCGTGCTAGTTGTATGCTCAGCTCTCTTCTTGACCTTTTTGATGTGATGGATTACATTAATCCAACATTACATCAATTTTCAAATATTGCAAAAGCCTTCAATGCCTGGATTAAACCCCATGGTCATGGTGTGAAATCCTTTTTATGCATTACTGAATTTGATTGCTAATATCCTCTTGAGGATGTTTGCACCGATGGCTATGAGAAGTATTGGATTGTGGATTTCCTTTCTTTTCATGTCTTTGTTTGTTTTGGTATTAGGGTAATGCTAGCCTCACATAATGAGTTAGCAAGTATTTTCTCTGCTTATATTTTCTGGAGGAAATTGAACTTCTATTTTCTGGAAGAAACTGGGAATTGGTATAATTTCATCCTTAATGGTTAGTAAATATCACCAATGAACCATTGGGCCTGGTGCCTTCTTTTTAAAACATTATTAATTATTGATTCAGTTTCTTTAACAGATACAGTCTACTTCTTGTGAGAGTTTTAGTGGGTGTGTTTTTAAAGATATTGGTCAAGTTCACTTAGGTTATCAAATTTGTGAGCAGAGCATGAAATTGCTTATAATATTCCCTTATTTACTTTAATGTCTTTGGGACTTATACTGATGATCCCTCTTTCATTTCTGATATTAGGATTTGGTGTTTTCTCTCTTTTTTATTCTTCTTTAGACAAACTACAGATTCATATTTTTTTTATCTTTTCAAAGAATGAGTTTTTGATTTTGTTGATTTACTCTATTTCTTATTTTCAATTTAATTGATTTCTGATGTAGTTTTATTTCTTCTATTTACTTTGATGTAATTTGCTCTTGTTTTCTTACTTCCTAAAGCAGAAGCTTAGCTTAGACTATTGATCTAAGATTTTTCTTCTCTTCTGTTATATGCATTCAATGCTACAACTATTCCTCTAAGCATTGTTTTTGCTGTATTCCACTAATAACATATTGAATTTTTACTTTCATTTAGAAATATTTAAAAAATTTTTCTTAAGACCTATTCTTTGACCCTTGTGTTATTTATAGATATGTTCTTTAATCTCCAAATATTTTGTGGCTTTTCCAACAATCCTTCTGTTATTTATTTCTAGTTTTGTTGCATTGTGATCTCAGAGAATACTCTCTATTTTTTCTATTCTTTCAGATTAGTTATGTGTCTTGCGGCCCATAATTTGGTTTATCTTAGTGAGCGTTCCATGTCAGCTTGAGAAGAATGTGTAATTTAGAGCTGCTGGATAAAACATTCTGTGAATACTGATTAGACCCAGTTGATTAACTGAGTGGATTAGTTCAACTATGTTCTTATTGATATTTTGCTTGCTCTTTCCGTCAATTACTGATATATGGGTATTAAAGTTTCCAAATGTAGTAGTGGATTTATCTGTTTCTCCTTGCAGTTCTATCCGTTTTTATCACATGTATTTAAATGTTCTGCTTTTAAATGCATACAAATTAAGGATGGTCATGTCTTCTTGGAAAATCAACTGCTGCTATGTACTGAATCATTGCCCCCCCCTAATTTATATTTAAAGATTTAACTCCCCAAAGTGACTGTATTTGGAAATAAGCTCTTTAGAAGGTAATTAGGGTTAAATGAATATAAGGTAGGGGCCTGATCCAATAGTATAAGTAGAGACACTACAGGTGGATATATTCTGTTCTCTGCCACTCCCCCTCTTGTCATCCTCCCCCTGCACTCACACAAGAAGAAAGAACATGTGAGGACATAGAAAGAAGGTGGCTATCTGTAAGTCAGGAAGAAAGCCCTCAGGAACCAAATTAGCCAGCACTTAATCTTAGACTTTTCAGCCTCCAGAACTGTGAGAAAATAAATTTGTCTTCTTTAAGTCACCAGTTAATGGTGAATTGTTAGACTTAGTATACTAATAAAACCTATTTATCCGTATGAAATGCTCCAATTTTATCATGAATAGCTTTACTTGCTCTAAAGTTTGCTCTTTCTGAAATTAATATCACTACTACAGCTGTCCTTAATTTATTTATTCAATTATTCACTTATTCATTGGTTCTTTTTGATTGTATTTGATAGTGGACTCTATTTTGATACACAAGCATGGAATATATCTTATTCCAGTTACGACCCCATTCTAGTGGATGTACATGATGGTGGGATTCACTGTGATGTTTTCATATATGTACATAGGAAAATGTGTCAGACTCATTTCACTGTCGTTCCTTTTTCTATTCCTCTTCCATTCCCTCTATTCCCTATTGTATAATCTACTGAACTTCTATTCTCCCTACTGCTTATTGTGGGTTAGTTTCCACATATCAGAGAAAACATGTGACTTTTGGCTTTTTGAAACTGGCTTATTTCACTTAGCATGATAGTCTCCAGATCTATCCATTTAATAGCAAATGTTATACAGTCATTCTTCTTTATGTCTGAGTAACATTCCATTGTGCCTATGTACCACATTTTCTTTATCCATTCATCTGTTGAAGGACACCTAGGTGGGTTCCATAGTTTAGCTATTGTGAATTGAGCTGCTAAAATTGCATCATGGCTATGGCT
Source organism: Callospermophilus lateralis (assembly GCF_048772815.1). NCBI lineage: Eukaryota > Metazoa > Chordata > Mammalia > Rodentia > Sciuridae > Callospermophilus > Callospermophilus lateralis. Next base: position 20,983,487 of record NC_135311.1, read on the forward strand.
GCATCATGGCAGTATGCTGATTTTAAGTCCTTTGGATATATACTGAGGAGTGGGATAACTCGGTCAAATAGTTATTCCATTCCTAGTTTTCTGAGGAATCTCCATACCGTTTTCCATAGTAGTTGCACCAATTTGCAGTCCCACCAGAAATGTATAATGCTGGCCAATGTTAACTATTCCTTGCATTCTTGATAATTGCTTTTCTGACTGGAGTAAGATGAAACCTCACAGAATAAGAAATACAAATTGTCAACAAATATATGAAAAATTGTTCAACATCTCTAGCAATTATAAAAATGCAAATTAAAACTATAGCTTTCTTTTTGCTTTAAGCGTGTTATATTTTTCTTCATCCCTTTACTTCTGATTTGTCTTTATATTCAAGGTGACTTTCTCATATATTCATGGTGACTTTCTTATAGATAGATAATAGAGTCTTATGTTTTTATATACTCTGTAAGTCTCTTTTAATTAGTGTATTCGTACCATTTATGTTTTAAATGATTATTAAACAAAATAATATTCACCATTTTTCTTACTGTTATTGCCCTTATTCTTCATTTTTATTCTTTTATTTTATTGTCTTCATTCTTTTTTAACCTTCTCTGTTTTCAATTGAGCACTTTATAAACTTTATATTATTTATTTATTATATTATTGTATTATTTATTTTCTCTTCTCTCAAAGCATATCAAGTAAATTTCTTATTATTTTACCTTGATTTATTCCTTCTCTAATGTTCTTCTTTTCTAAAGGTATGAATTTCTGATCCCTATAATATTCATACTACCTTAAAGACTAACATTTTTTGATGGGCAGGTCTGAAAGAAGCCATCCGTGGAATGCATGAGGACCTTTTTCAGCATCGCAGCCAGTGAGGGGGTAGATCTGGCATTAGGAACTTCCCTTGGCAGTCCCACCGGGATAGACCACCTGATGCAAGAGAACTCCCCCTTCACTCCACCAAAAAGGTCCGAGCAGCACTAGAGACAGGTGTAACCCATTAGGAACTGAGCATCCGACCTGCCCCCACCTCGATTCTTTTTTGAAGAAAAGAACTTTCTATCAAAAGACTTTGATGTTTTCCAGTATAAATAAAGCAAAGTGGACTCCTTTTTTTGTTAGAAGCTGGACCTGTCTGTCGGCTTTGCTCATCTCTGCCCCCTCTTTGAGACTAACTTCCTGTGTTTTGTGGTCATTTCGCTGTTCTACTTTTCTTAGCTTTTATTTCTCAGCCAGCCCATCTCACCAAAGGGAAACCCATTTCCTTGCCTGCATGGGATGTGAGTGATACAATCTGTGGTGACAATTTACCTCGATTTTTGTTTATCTAATGAAGTCTTTATTTCTATTAACTTTTGAGAGATAATTTCTCTGGATACTCCTAAGGTATAGCTATGAGGTGTCCCCATAAGCTCATATATGAGGAAATGCAAGAGTGTCCAGAGGTAAATTGATTAGGTTATAAGAACTGTAACCTAAAGGGCAGGTTAATCCACTGATAGGGATTAACTAATAGGGTGGTAATTGTAGGCAGGCAGGTGAGCTGGAGGAAGGAAGTCACTGGGGCCTTTGGGGTTTTTATTTTGTCTCTGGTGAGTGCAGCTCTCTCCCTCTGCTTTCTGACTGTCGGGTCCCGAGCTGCTTTCCTCCATCTTGCCCTTCCACCATGGTGTTCCGCCTCACCTTAGGCCCAGGGCTAAGGTGTCAGGACCATGAACTGAACCTCCGAAACTAGGAGCCAAAATAAACTTTTCCTCCTCGAAGTTGTTCTTGGCAGGTGCTTTGGTCACAGCCATGAAAAGTTAACTGAAACAGAATTTTTTTCCCCCCTTCAACCCTTTAAATATTATCCTAGTCCATTTTATACTGCTATAACAAAACACCTGATGGTATTTTATAAAGAACAGTTTATTTAGCTCAAGAGTCAAGTGGCTGGAAAGTCCACACAACGTGGTGCGGTGTTTGGTGGGCCCCCTGGCTGTGACACAACATGGTGGAGAAGCAGAAAAGGAACTGACTGTGTGCAGTAGGATTATGTGTGTGAGCAAGAAAGCCGGAGAGTGGGGAGGGGCCAGGATCACCCTTTTGTAACAACAGGTAGAACTATTCTACTCCTGTGAGATCAGCATTAATCCCTTCATGAGAACAATCACGACCTAATTATGCCCCACTATGCTCCATTTCTTGAAGGTCCCAACACTTTTCAATGCCATTACATCAGAAAAGAAAGTGAGTTTGGAAGGGGATACACTCAAATAATAACAACTCTTTTCTTGATTGCATAGTTTCTGAAGAGGAGTACAGTATCATGCTTATTCTTGCTCTTCTGAAGATGAAGTGCTTTTTCCCCCTGGCGTCTTTCAAGATATTTTTTTTTCTTTGTCTGATTTTTCTGCAATTTGAATTCAATATGCCTGGGTATAGTATTGCTTGATTTTCTCTGAACTTGCTATTTGTGGTTTGGTGTCTGACATTAATCTTGAGAAATTCTTGGCCACTTTTGGTTCTTATATTTCTCCCATATCTTTCTTCCCTAGTTCTGGCATTCCTATTATGTATATATTACAACTTTTGCAAGCATACTAAAATTCTGGATATTTTTCATATAAAAATATTTTTAACGTTTATAGTTCAGTTTTAGAAGTTCCCATTGACATTGTTTTAAGCTCACTGATTCTTTACTAGGCCATGTTGGGTCTACTAATGATCCCATCAAAGGTATTCTTAATTTCCGTTACAGTGGTTTTTATTTTTAGCACTTTTTTTTTGGCAGGGCGGGGGGGGGGTTGTCTTTTACAATTTTCATTTCTGCTTACATTACCCATCTGTTCTTGCATTTGGTCTACTTTCTCCATTGCATCCCTCAGCAAAAACTATGTTTTTGTTGGGTTTGGTCTTTTAACATGCTACATTATTTTCTACTGAAAGCTGGATGTGATTTCTGAAGGAAAGGAGCCGAGGCTGTTAGCGATGTGTTGGTGACAGTGGGGGAAAGGAGGCATCCTGTAGCCATATGACTAGGTCTGTGAGCCTGCACCCCCGGGATGTGACCTTCACACATGTTTCTCGGTTCTACCATCTTTATCTACTCCCATTCTTTAGGTAATACAGTAAATTAGAAGGAGCTAGAATTTCAGTATTTTCCTTTCTTTGAGTCCATTAGGCGCTGATAAGACCTCAGTTAGTTATGTTCTGGGGAAATGGTTTCTTTTGAGGACAGGTTTTAATAAGAACAAGGTGCTCTGGGAGTGTTTCAGAATGACTACTTTCTTCACCACACCAGAAGTACAAGGGGCCTTTTTTTTTATTTTTACTGTGAGCATTTAGCAGGACTCCAGGGAATAAAACTCACAAAGTGTGCCCCCAGCTGTACCATGACAGGTCCTCCTGGAGTTAGTGACTTCAATTTGTCTACACTGGGCCTTCAGCAATTTGCCATTTACAGTTTAGATTTTCCTCTTCCCATACTTGTTCCCATGGAGGCTTCTACTCTGGCCAGTTGTAATTCTTTCTTTCTATTTTTCTAATTTTGAAGGCAGTGGTTTGCCCTATGACCTCAGTTCTCTGTAGATCTCAGTTGTTGATTTTCAGCTTGTTTAGCTTTTTTTTTTTTTTTTTTCCTTGTATGAGCAGAAGTGACAAATTCTTCATATGAAGGACTGGAGTTCCACCATTCTATCTTCACGCACATGATTCGAGCTCCTTTGCATTTTGAGAGAGTTGTGGATGATTTTCTCAGGATAGATAATCATCTCTGGAGGGAAGGTGGCTATGTGAAGGCAAGCAAAGGGGTGCAGGCCTCTGGGAGTCATTCTCGACATAGTCCCCTGAACTGTACCCCAACCTCTGCCTGTTCAAGCTTTGCAAGATCAAATGCTGAGTATTGAGGTTATTTTCATTGTTATTCAAGACAATGGCCATATGGATAGTCAAGAAAATGCTCAGTTCATGCTTTGTTCAGAATCCTCAAAAGCCAAGAAGTTTCATGTTCTAGATCCTAGGTGGGCCTCAGTAGGTATAGTGCCTCCCCTTGGGTCAGACAAGACAGATCCCAAAGATTCTAGGTAGGGCCCTGTGTTGCTGTCTCTGCTGGCAGGAGTAAACCTCAGGGCTAAGGGTCCATGCATATGCAGAAGGACCAGACCATGGCGGTTTGGGTGAGAAGGTGAGTAGAGGGGATCGATGACCACCTTCAGAGACCCAGACCTTCTCTTCTGCCCCAGAAGCCCTGTCCAGTCAGGACAGGCTGAAGAGCCAGTGGGGACTCTGCTGTTCCCAGCTGCTGCGCCCGCTGGAGCCGCTGTGCCAGCGCTTGTCTTTTCCTGAGAGGGAGAGCAGGGCTCAGGAGCAACCTGTCAGCTCCCACCATGGTCTCGCCTGTCCAGGAGCCCAGTTGGGAATGCCCAGGCCCAACACTATTGTGACCTCTCTGCCTGCCACCACATACAACTGTGGCCACTGCCCCCTGGAGCACAGGGCGGAGGTGATGCCGTGGGGATGGGAGGTGGTGATGCCTCCCAAGTCCTAGGGACAACCTATGGCTTGCTTCTCTGATTCTGAGAAACAGCTGGGCTGGACCCTGTATCCTGGTGGCCCTGGACAGGGCAGGGAAAGGACTCTGAAATATGGAGATCTGACTCTGAAATACGGAGATTCGACTGCTCCTAAAATGTCAGCTTGGGCTCAGCTCGTGTTCTGTCACCTCCTGAGAAGGACCCTGTTTGCCATAGTGAGGCCTGGGTGGCCCTCTGTCATGTTCTGTCTCAGGGACCTCACTAATCACCATTTCTCACTGTGCAATTCAGAAAACAGTCTGCAGAGAGTGCTCCTTTCTCTCTTCCCAAGTTGTCTGTGGCCTAGTCAGGAACCTCAGCCACAAGGCCCCTGTGATTATGGCTGTCCAGAGTCCAGCTCCGTCTGGCAGAACTTCTGTGACGATGGAAGTTTTCTATATCTGTGCTGTCCAATGCAGTGGTCACTAGCCACATGTGGCCACCCAGAACTTGAAATGTGGCTATTGTGGCATTTTATTTAATTCTCATTAACTTTAACTGTAAGTAGCCATATGTGGCTACTGCAAGGGACGGTGTAAAGATGATAAGAAGGCCACTCATTAAAAGTCATAGAGCCCCAGGATGTCACAGCTGGCGAGGATGTTACCTCCAATCCTTTTGCAGTGAGGAAATAAAGTCATGCAGAGCAAGAGAATGTGGAGAATCGATGGGAGTTCAGAGTCCTGAAGCCCAGACTCATGCTCTTGGTTCTGCACAGGGACACAGCAGACACAGCCCCTGCTGTAGGGATACTGCCCTTACAAAGTGCTGGGGTCCCTCCAAAGTCCTCATGCCTCAAAAGCGAATGAATGGCTAGGGGAAGGGACAGCTTCAGTAGCTTTAGGTAGATGTTGGTTTCTTATCCCCCAAGTTACTCACGCCCTGCAGACAGCTCCGGGGTGAGGGCAGTGGCATGTATACCTCTGTGTGCTTGTGCCTGTGGCCCTTCCAGGGTGGTGAGATTCTGTGCCTGTGACAGAAGCAACTTATGTGATAAGGTAGACAGCCCGAGTAACAGTCTAGGTTCTTGGCTTGATTCTTTGCTGCACAGCTGAGTGATCCTGACCCTCAGTTTCCTCACATTAAGTGTGATGCCTTAGACTACTGGATAAATGGGCCAAGTGGGGCAGGGGCAGGGCATCTACAGATGAGAAGCAGGGCTGGGGGCAATTTTACAGGGCACAAGAGGTGGGCTGGCTAGCTGAGCAGTAGAGAGCCCAATATTGGAGCTGGTTTCTGTGAGTTAGTAGTATCTTTCTGACCCTAACCCTACAGCCACAGAGTCAATGTAGGTCCCTGAGTGGCTAGAGGTGGTCCAGGGCTGGCTTTCTGCAAACCTGAGGGTATATAATCAACTCCCTTGGAGCCCTGCTGACTGCAGATGGATGGCACTGTCCCTGCACACAGGAACCTGTGCGACAGGGTGAATGTGGAGTTTGTCAGTCTGTGTCACATACCTGTCTACACATGATCCCGCAGTTGCCCTTTTCTCTGTTCCAAACCTCAGTAAATCTCAATGTCATGATCTGTGAATATGAAGTCTTCATTCTGTTTGTCCTCAAGGCAGGGAAGAACCCGGATGAGGGGCAGGGCAAGAGTGCCCCAGGAACTGCACATTGAGTGTCTCTGTGTGAGGGCACAGAGCAGGTAGGAGACCTCCCAGAGAGTGATCCAGGTCTGGGCTTGGTTCAGGGCAATACCTGCCCAGACAGCAAGAGGACCTTTGATGCCCGGGGTGAAACCACCGTGAATGTTATGCAGTCACACTTTATGTAGAACTTTCAAGTGGAGTTGGTGCTTGGGATTCAGAGGGGCCCAGTGCATTGTGGGATCTCTGGGCCATGGAGGGTCAGGGTCATCATTGCTGTAGAGGCAGGAAGCAGGAAGGCCCAGCACATCTCCACTCTCCCTTTCCTAAGCCCAGCATCAGTGTTTAGCAGCTTTCTCCCGTATCTCCTCCATTGGTACAGAACTTTATTTTAACCCATCGTGAATTGTATTCCTCCTGGATACTAAGCTAACAATACATCCAACACTGTGCTACCTTCTAGACCTTACAATATGGTTCAGACCTTAGACAAGTTATCTGACTTCTCTGAGCCTTCCCAATGTATCAGGATCTCCTTGGGTGTCCCATTTTTCCCATCCCAAGGTAAAGGATGAGGAAGGCCCTCTTCAACAAGCCCTGTTTGTTGGATCCTCACTCTCCCCATGGTCCCAAGGCTCTTGTGCCCCATCTTACCTTCTCTTTCTTCCAAGAGTTTTCAGTCTCTTGCTTTCCGTTGACTTCTTCCTCCAGTGCAAACATTGCTCAAGCATCCTCTACCATTTAAAAACACCCACCTCCCTGACCCTACTTCTTTCTGGTTCTCACTCCATAGCCCATCCCTATTCCTTTCCTTATTAAAATTCTCAAGGCAGCCTGCATTTTTGGACCTACACTTCTTAACACTCACCTTTACCTGCCAACTGTTTGCCATCTGGTCTTAATCCCTGTTCCTCTATCTTCCCAAGACCATCCCTGACTGCAGAGCCAACAATGGGTGGTCTTTTCTCAAAGCCTCCCTTTCTGTGACAACCCAGAGACTTCTCTCCATTTTACCTAAGATTTCTGAGGACTCATCTCCTCCCCTTCATTCCCATTGCTTCTGGCCCTCTGTTCTTATCCTTGACTCATCTGAAGTTTATCATATTTTTAAACCCAATATCTTAAAACAGATCACAACCCTGCTCAGGAATTGACTACAGTATCCCCAAAGCAGGCTGAACTACATATAAGCTTAGCCTAGAATTGAGAAGCATCTGTGATTTTTAGTCTTCATACTTAAATACAATATAAAATTTCTTGTCTTCCATGTTAGATGGTCAACTCTGTGAGGGTAAAAGGGTAGAGATCCTGTCTTATTAATTGTAGCCACAGAGCCTCTCACAGTGCATTTATTGAATCAGTGAGTGAGCAAATAAACAAGTAGAGGAGCTAATGAATGAATGAAGCTGGCTGTCTGTATAGAAAGGTATAGAGAGAGGGTCTCCAGGTCACAGCAGTACCCTTCTCCCCATCACTTACTCCTGCTAAATTCTCCTCCTGTTCTAGAACAGTGCTGTCCATTTTAATTTTCTGATGAAGTCGTCCACATTTCCACCATTGAATGTGGTATTTACTATTAACCAATGCTGCTGAGCACTGGAGATGTAGCTAGTGCAATCAAGAAATTGAAAGCTCAATTTTAATTAAAATAGCGGTTTCCATATTGGCTAGTGCTGCTCTTGGTATTGATTGACTACTGCCTCATAAATACATTAAAAGTGTGATCTAGACTCTCCTTCCAGTTTCTCAACTCTTCAGCCCTTCTTCCTTCTTCCACCTTGGCTCCTAGAGTCCCAGGCTCTACCTGCCATAGAATACAGGGACGATGTACTCTGTATAGTACTCTCTAGGAGTGGATGCGGTTGAAAGCAGGGGTAGCCTTGCCAACAGCCTGTTTCAGGGAAATGTATTCAGAACCTCATCAAATTTGGCTAGCATGAAGGGTATGGTGGGCAGCTTTGTGAATTCTCCAAACATATGTGTCAACATGATTCCACACACCTGTGGTGGCGGTGGTGGGGAGACCAGAGGAGAGGGAGCTCACTGCTTACCTCTGGCCACGGTTTGGTCGGTACTTCTGCAGGGGCCCCCAGAGATACACATACTCCAGCATAATGCAACTTGGGTTAAGAATATTTCATCAGCCCCACAACTCCTTCTTTCCCAGTAAACATCTATGCTATTAGTTCTAGTGAGAGCCTTGATTGTCCAGTGACTGGGAATGCAGAGGCTGCAAAGGTGATCCTGCCAAATAGCAATTGGAAAGATGCCGAGACCCTGTGAAGTTCTTGAACACTAATGAGTGTCCTGTTCCTGCTACTGATAGTGCTGGGCCACACCTGCCTGGACTCACCAGGCTCACCTCACCTCTTCCCAGTCTTCAGAAACTGATGGATACCCTGCCTCTATTGTTGTTCCGGCCATGCCTTGCCTACCTGGGTTCATCAGAGTCACCTTGCTTCCATACAACCTGTGGAAACTGGCAAACATGACCCCTCAGGCATTGCTGACATTGATTACAGCTTAAGAAGCCACTACAGAGACTTGCTACTGTGCCCACCTGGAACCAAAGCCAAAGTAGTCCATCCAAACAAATCCATGTGATGTGGTCTTAACACATCTCCAGGACAAAGTCATTTACTTTGAGAACTCCCCTATAAAACTAGTAGAATCAACCAATCTGCTAGATACATAGATACCAACACAGGGACACAAGAGGCATGAAAAACACATAGCGTCAAGCCTCCAAAGAAACACACCAGTTCTCTAGCAACAGACCTCAAAGAAGGGAGATCAATGAGGTCTCTGCAAAACAATTCAAAATGATGACTCTAAAGAACATGACAAGATATAAAAGGATACAGGCAGACAATTCAACAAAATTAGGAAGATAGTTCATTTTCCAAATTAGAAATTCCAGCAAAGATAAAGATAATAAAAAAGAACCAAACAAAAATGGATCTAAAAACTCAAGTGAAAAATTTTAAAAATACAATTAAGAGGTTCAACAATAGACTAGATCAAAAAGAAGAAAGTAATTCTGAACTTGAAGACAAGTCTTTTCAAATAACCTGGTCAACTTGAGAGAGAGAGAGAGAGAGAGAGACCGAGACCTATAAGATTATGGGACATCCTTAAGTGAACAAATATTTGCATTATGGGTATTTAAATGTAGAAGAGGATAAGCATAGAAAATGGGTTTAACAGAATAGCTGAAAACTTCCCATATCCTGGGAACAATATGGACATATAGATCCAAAAAAAAAAAAAATCCTTTCTGAGGCATATTATAGTTGAACTTTCAAAAATCCAAGACAAAAAAAAAGAGAATTCTAAAAAAAGATCAAGAGAAATGTGTCAAGTCACACATAAAGGTACTTCCATTAAGCTAACAGCATATTACTCAGCCAAAAGTCTTACAGGCCAGGAGAGAATAGGAGACCATATTCAAAGCCCTGGGGGCAGAGGGTGGGGCACTACCAACCAAGAACACTGTAGCCACCAAAGCTATCCTTCAGAAATGAAACAGAAATACTTTCCAAGGAAAACAAAACCAGGAAATTTATTGCAATCAGACTAAGCTCTACTGAAAAAATTTAAGGGTGTCCTATACTAGAAGTCAAAGAGTCATAACTATCATCATGAAAACAAGCAAAAATATAAAATCCAGTGGTAGAATAGCTATACAAAAGAGAAACAGAAAATAATCAAACCTTATCCATACAGAAAACCACCAAATAACAAAGATGAACAAGAGAGGAAGAAAGACACAAAGGATAGGCAAAGTAAACTCAGGAAAAAATTACCAAGATGACAAAAATTGTCACCTATCCATTGTAAACCTGAATGTGAACCAGATTAAATTTTCCAGTTAAAAGATTTACATTGACTGAACAATAAAAAACAAGACTCATCTACTTGAAACTCACCTCATGACTAGAGAAACACATAAACTGAAAGAAGGTCAGATATAAAGATTAAGGAATCATTTTAACAAGAGGATCTAATGATTTTCAACATACATACAACCAATTCTCGAGCACCCAGGTATAGAAAGCAAACATTATTAATTCTAAAGGGAAAGATGGACTCTAATAAAATAATAGGCAGGGACATCAATGGAATCATCAATGGAATATTACTCAGCTTTAAATAAGAATGAAATCATGGCATTCACCAGTAAATGGATGGAGTTGGAGAATATCATGCTAAATAAATCAATATCACACAATCAAAGGCCAAATATTTTCTCTAATATTTAGAAGCTAATTCACAGTAAGGCACTAGAGAAGAATAGCATTACATTAGATTAGACAGAGGGAAGTAATGGGATGGGAGGGGAGGGTATGTGGAGATAGGAAAGACAGTAGAATGAAACAGACATTATTACCTTATGTATATATGTGACTACATAACCAATATGATTCTACAATATGTACACTCAGAAAAATGAGAAATTATATCCCATCTATGTATGATATCTCAAAGTGCATAAATGCATTCTGTCATGTATAACTAATTAAAACCAAAGAAAAATTTAATTAAATTTTTTTTAAAAAATGAATCAAAATCATCTCATTTATCTTCTCTGACCACAGTGGAATAAAACTAAAAATCAACCAGGAGGATTCTAGAAATTGTACAAATACATGAAAATTAAACCACATGCTCTTGCACAATTCATGGGCCAATAAAGAAAGAAAAAAGGGAAATGAAAAAAATTTCTTGAAATCAATGAAAATGAAGACAACATGACCAGAAATGAGATATAGAAAAAGCGGCACTAAAAGATATGTTTATATAATAAGCAACTAGAATTTAAAAAAAAAAAAGAAAAAAAGAAAAATTTCTAATAAACAACCTAACAATGCAATTTGAGGAACTAGAAGATCAAGAATGGACCAAACCTGAAATGATTAGAAGAAAAATACCCCCGCCCCACCTCCCCCCCATCCCCCGACAAAAAAAAAAAAAAAAAAAATCAGAGTGAAATAGAGACTTGGGGAAAATAACACAAATGAACAAAATAAGGAGCCAGGGTTTCTTGTTTTGTTTGTTTTGCTTTTAAGATAAAAATCCTGTCAAGCCTTTATCTAGACTAATTGAGAAAAATGTGCCAGTGGGCACATTAGCTGGATATGTAACAGGACTGCCCAAGTGTGGCAGGGCAGGGGGTTGGGGACGAGGGCCACACGGCCTGGGTTTCACCATCGGCAGTGTAGAGGATTGCATTCAATGGAAGACATCTGGAGATTTGCAGAACCCAATTCAGATGCAACTTTGCGGGTGTGGACGGAGTGATCTTGCTATTGTAGGAGCCAAAGGAGAGGGGTAGTTGGAGGGGCTCAGGGGACTTTGGGGTTTGGGGTCTTGCCTGACTCTGCCCTTGACTTTCAGGGCAAGATCAGGCAGATCCAGACCCAGCCTCTCTGGGTTTCCATTTTCCTGCAGGGACTCAGCACTGACCTATGGCATTCAAGGATGTAGGAGGTCCAGTGGAATAAGGTGCCAAAATGAGAACATTCAAAACAAAGCTGGAAGGAGCCCCGCACGGAGGAACCACAGGGGGTTGTAGTAAGCAGGCAGACTGTACTGGGCCGGGTCTCTCTGAGAAACTCTGCCTAAGGGGGCATGCGCCTTCCAACCACCAGGAGCAAGGGCTTGAAGCCTGTGCTCAGTTCCAGCCTAACTGTGCTGCTGATCAGCTCCTATGTTCCTTCCTGGCCTTGGTGCCTCTGGCTTCCAAGCTATGAAATGGAGTCTTCAAGGGTGCTCATATGCTCCTTAGTCAAACAGGGTGTGGAAAGAGCAGAATTAATAAATGAGATGGAATCAAACTAAACAGTTATTTCACAGCAGAGGAAACAATCAAGAACCTGAAGAGAAAGCCTACAGAATGGGAGAAAATCTTTACCACATGCACCTCAGATACAGCATTAATCTCTAGGATATATAAAGAACAAAAAATAATAATAATAAAAATAAATGGACTATGGAACTTAACAGACACTTCACAGAAGAAGAAATACAATCAATAAACACACAGATGAAAAAATATTCAACATCTCTAGCCATTAGAGAAATGCAAATCAAAACTACACTGAGATTTCATCTCACTCTAGTCAGAATGTCAATTATCAAGAATACAAGCAACAATAAATGTTGGTAAGGATGTGGGAGAAAGGTATACTCATACATTGCTGGTGGGACTGCAAATTGGTGCAACTACATGGAAAGCAGTAAGGAGATTCCTCAGAAAACTTGGAGTGGAACCACCACTTGATGCAATTATCCCACTCCTCTGTTTATACCCAAAGGACTTAAAATCAGCATACTACAGTGACACAGTTATACCATCCATGTTCATAGCAGCTCAATTCACAACAGCTAAGCTATGAAACCAACCTAGGTGCCCTTCAACAGATGAATAGATAAAGAAAATGTGGTATGTATGCATAATGGTAAATTAACCTTAAAGAAGAATGCAATTATGGCATTTGCAGGTAAATGGATAAAGCCAGGGAATATCATGCTAAGTGAAACAAGCCAATTCCGCCCCCCCCCCAAAAAAAACAAAGTCTAAATGTTTTCTCTGATATGTGGATGCTAATTCACAATACATTGGTGGGGGTTAGGGAAGAATAGAGGTACTTTGGATTAGACAGGGGGGAATAAAGGGAGAGCAGGAGGTATGGGAGTAAGAAGGACAGTAGAATGAATTGGACATTATTACCCTATGTGCATATATGACTACAAGACCAGTGTGATTCTTTTTTTTTTTTTTTTTTTTTTTTTTTGGTCCTGGGTCTTGAGCTCAGGGGCACTCAACCACTGAGCCACATCCCCAGCCCTATTTTGTATTTTATTTAGAGGCAGGGTCTCACTGAGTTGCTAAGCATCTCACCATTGCTGAGGCTGGCTTTGAACTCTTGATCCTCCTGCCTCAGCCTCCTGAGCCGCTGGGATTACAGGCATGCACCACCACACCCAGCATAAGACCAGTGTGATTCTACATCATGTACAACCAGGGGAATCAGAAGTTATGCTCTATTTATGTATGATGTGTCAACATGCATTCTACTGTCATGTATAAACAATTAGAACAAATGAAAGAGAGAGAGAGAGAGAGAGAGAGAGAGAGAGAGAGAGAGAGAGAGAGAGAAAGGAGACAGGGAGAGAGAGGGGGAGGGAGAGGCTGCACTGAGCACTCACACCCTGGTGGCTGGTGAGGATCTCAGGGTGGGTAGACTGGCCCCACTCAGCACCAAGCCTGGCCCTATCCACCCCTCATTCCTCTGGGCTTTCCTGATGGAGGCATTTCCTTGAGGAAGAAGGCCCAGGGAAGAGGAAGAAAAGATAGAAGAGCTTATACTTCCCCAAAGTAATGGTAGAGTCTTTGAGGCCACACTCTTTTTTTTTTTTTTTTTAGCACATCTACCCCTAACCTTAAGCACCCAAGAATCACTTTTGTGCCCTCTGGTTTCTGAAGGAGAGTTTACCAGCTTCTCTGAGTCCCCTGCACTGGATTAAATAATCCTCAACTAACTTCCTCCCATTGTCTTGCTTTGATGGGGTAAGGTCCTTTGTGCATTGGTTCATTCATTCATTCTATAATCATGTGTTGAACACCTACTCCATGCTGGACACTGAAGATACAAAGATCATTGCAGCCTTTAAAAAGTCCCGTCCTGTTGGGAGACAGACTGGAAATACAAAAGGACATCCCCTCTGTGGAGAGGAAGGCTGGGGAATGCCGCTTCCCTGCTCAACAGGGGGAAGCAGTGCCATGTAGAGCCTGTAGGTGGCAGCAGATGCTCACAGCAACCTGAGGGGGTGCAGGACACCTGGGGGGCAGCCACCCAGTGGAGAGGGTGATAGAGTGGACTGGTGGAACTGAGCTGGGTGGAAAGAGAGGCCGACATTTCCAAAGTGCCTATGTACTCCATCCTTGGATAGAAGTGCCTTGGTCCTATGTCTCAACCCTTTGGCTGTTGTACAGATGCCTTTCCATTACCTTTGGGAGTCGGAATTCAAAGAGACCTAGGAAGCTCAAAGCAGACTGAGCTGCTACCACGCGTGTGCCAAGCATTGTGCACACACTCTGGGAAAACCTCACAACCACCCGGAACACCAGCTGTCATCCAATTTTATAAACCAGGAAATGAACACACAGCAGTGGAGGTGATGTGGAAATGATGGAAAGGGATTCAAAGCATGTATCTGGTCCTCTTTCCCCTATGGGTCCCCTGGGCTCTGACACAGAGGCTCTTTGCTGGGGGGAAAGATGTCTCTAGCTGTTGGCCAGGGAATTCCAGAATTAAGCCCAACTCAATTTTGCAGTGGACTTTCCCAGACATAGAAAGGCTGCCTCTTTCTTTCAGCTGCTGATCCTCCTTTCCCTCCCATAGCCCCTGCCCTCCACTGACCTTTTCTCATTTTGACCACATGAATGCAGCTCGCATGTCCACCAGCGTGAGATCATCACAGAAATGAGTTGTCATATCCCTTTCCCAGCTTACTACTTCAGAATTATTAATTCAGATGACTCTAAGCCAGTTCGTGAGTGAGATGGGTGATTTTATTATTCCCATTTTACAGACAGGGAAATGGAGGGTCAGAGAATGTTTGACCCCAAAGAGGGCACACTTCCCACTATTTTTTTCCAAACAACCTCTGCTTTGGACCTTTATTTGATCATCCCATTTGGAAAGTAACATGGGCAGGAAGTTTTCAGAGAATCCCTTCATTCTTCCCTCCTTTCTCCCCAGTCCTTCAGTCCTTCAAGGTCCAGCATGCACCCCAGTCTGGAAGTCTGCACCAAGGATTCCAGTCCACCCGGGTGTCCCTCTTCCTCGAGCTCCTGTTCCTTTTCCCTCTGGATGTTCTAAGTCATGCTGCACAGTCTACGGAGATCGTGTGACATACGGTTGTGGGAGACATGTTTGAATTCATTACCAGTTGTGTGATTCTGAGCAAGTTACTTAGCCTCTCTGGGCCTCTTGTAAGTCTCAGTTCCTCTATAAAAATGGACATAATGGATGTACGTCCTCCAGAGTCACTGTACAAATTCAGTTAGCTGCCCACTGCTCAATAAATGGAACTCATGTACGTGTGAGGCAGTAACAGCACCTTGAGAATACAGCTCATCCATCCCAATTGCCCTGCAAGATGCTCTGCACAGAGCAGGTGGAAAATTCCCATAATTGTTCCAAAAGCCTGACCCCCCTCTCCATCCCTACCCAATTCCATTCCTTTCTTTTGGAAGAGGCAGGGAGGATGTTTCTACAGGGAAGAGAGAGGGCTTTGAAAATGAACGGCTGAGTGTGTGTTGAGGCTTGGTCTCTTAATGTGACCTCCCTGAGCCTCAGTGTTTCCGTAGGAATGGCGCTCTGGGTCAGAATCAATAGACATGGTTTCCAGGCCACTTATTTATTTATTGATGTAAAATAGGAATATTGACTCATTGAGGAACAGTTTGAGATAACACGTGTGAAAAGAACTGTTATAAAACCCACCATCTTACCCCCAGCTTTGATCCCATCTGCAGTCCCCAAACTGCACACACCCTTTTGTCTCCAAGGCTTTCTCCCAGCCCAGCTTCCCCCCCTTCTCCAGTCTTGGGGAGTCTTGTGCCTGCAGAACCTGGCATCCAGTGGTTGTTAGAGTTTTTTTCTCCCTGCAGAGGCTGCCACTAGCCTTTCCTTTAATATTTGTGACATCCACCCTGTGGTTCCCACAGCAGCTAGTTCTTACAACGTGTCCAGCATGATGTTCAAGACTTTAATTATATCATCTCACTAAATCTTTAAAGCAGCCCTATAAAAGTAGGTTCCCTTATTAACCCTGTTTTAAAAATGGTAAACTGAGACTTGGAGAAGGATAAGCAACTATCCCATGGTTCCAGAGCCAGTGCATTCTGTTAGCGGAACAAAAGTCAAACCAAGACCATCCAACTATGTAAAACTTGTATTTACCCCCTATATCATGCTGCTTGGTAGAGTTAACTGTACCATGTTGTTGGCAATAATTAGGCTGTGAGCTCCTTGGGGTCAAGAGGTATGTCTTAATTATCTCTGAGCTTCCTAAGAGCCTCGCATGGTGCTCTGGGCCGGAATCAATAGACATGGCTCCCAGGCCGCTTATTTATTTATGTCTCCTGCCTGGCTGATTGAGGACTAGATGACACTACATATCTGAAAGCCTAGATTGGTAGGAAGGTAGGATCGCCCGCTCCCTGTGTTACTTTCCAAAGGCATTGGTATTTGCCAAAGGCGTGGGAGACCCGGCACCAGCAGGGGTCCCCAGGGAGGTCCTCTGCTCCACTGGTCATGTTCCATTCCTGAAATATCCTCTGAAGCCTTGAAGCTGAGCCTCTCTCCTTTTATACCCGGTACACATGGACGGTGGTAGTTCTGCTCTCCCTGATTTATTACCCTGAGGCTGCCCCTGAAGGGCAGCTAGGAATAAAGCTCACCCAGGAGACAGAGCTAAGTTTCCAAACACTGTGTGGAGGAGCTGGATGAAGAGGAGCTGAGGAAAGTTATGCCTCACCCAGTGATACCAGCAGGCCCCTGCCTGGCCTGGCCACATGCCCCTGTGGTGACAGAGACCCATGAGGAATACACTGATCAGGGTCAATGTCAGGGCTGGGGCAGTCATAAACCCAGGTTTCCAACCCCCAGCCCCAGACCCTGCCCTCTGCGTCCTTGAAGCTCCATCCCAGTATTAAACTTGGCTCTGCCCATGACTAACTCCTCCCAGGCCCCCTCCCAGTTTTCTCATCTGGAACATGAGTGAATCTTCTTGGTTCATTCCCTGGTGGAAGAAGAGGTACCTGGTCTAACCCGCTGAAAGCCAGGAGCCAGGGCACTGTCTATCCTCATTTGACCAAGGAATGGTGGGAGGGAAGGGTAGCCCTCAGGTCTGGGGAGGCTTCTGCAGAGATGAGGTAGGGTGGCTGGCGTTCCAACTTTTCCTCCTCTCTCTGCTTGGTCCTAACCCCTTTGGGGCCCCATATTTCTTCCCCCTTTCCTGTTTCCTATGGCTTCACAAGCAATCTGGAGCTGCTCTGCACACGGTCACCTGGCCCCCAAATCCCTGGAGGGCTGATGTTTATTTAGCCTAGGATACTCTCTCCTACCTTCTCCATGATCATTTTTTTCAGGGCCCACTTAAAATTTCACCACTTTTTCCAAGAAGCAGACCCTGCTCAGTCCTGGAATGGAAACTTTGTGTTGTGGGAACCCATGGCCTGGCCACCAGGAGCCCTAACCTGGGCACAGACCTTGCTTGCTCTTGCAGCAAAGCTATTTGCCTCTTGCTCACAGGGGGCTTAATATTTGTTAAATGAATGAACTAGTGGCCTACAGTGGGCAAAGAGGAGAGCCCTGGGCAGGTTGTCAGGGACTTAGGTTCGAATCTTCATTCTACCATGATCTTGCTGTGTGTCATCGGGTCCCCTCTGTGGACCTCAGTTTCTGAATCTGCACAGTAAAGCAAATGGCTGGGTGGCCCCTAAGATCTGATCTGGTTCTAATACTCCAGAATTCTAAGTTCTGTAGCTGTGGACAGTGAGGCCCATGGGAAGAGCTGATCCTTCTTGCTAAATGTGTGAGCTGAGCAAGTGGTTTCGATTTCAGAGATGATGACACCGTCCGTAAGCGGTGAACCCCAGTGGTGAATTCTCAGGCACTATGGTTGGCAGTGGGAGATTGGTCTGAGGACAGGGAAAACTTTCTAAAACCCCTCAAAGGCGTGTCCTGGGGGTGAATCACCACATCCCTTCCCTGTAACGTTTGTCCGCCCTGCTCTGCCAAACTCCCCGTCTAATCTCCATCTTCAATAGAGTGCTGTCATTCCTCATGTACTGCACGGGTTTCCTCTCCCTTCTCTCTGTCCATGAGAGTTTATGTCTTCTTATTCCTCTGCTGTCTTTTAAGGAATTGCAGGAGAGAATAGACATGATGTGTCAAAAGTGGTAGGTAGGTTTGTTTTTTTTAACATTTTTGAAGGTAAAAAGGGACACTTGTTAAGACCATATTGGACAGACACTAAAGAAACTGTAGGAAAACAGAACCTAAAGAGGTCATAAAAATGAGGCTGTTAGTTATGCCCTGGATGCCCAGTAACGTAAAGCAAGCCCTGCTCAGAGCCATGCAGGGAACCAACTCTGCTGGATTTTGATGTCTTTAAAAATGGGAGGAGATGCTCAGAACAAGGAAGGGCTCCTTAGCAGCTCTGCTCTAACTTGAAGTCTCTCACCACCCACTACCATGCCTGGCCCTGGAGGAGCTACGGACCCGGGAGGAAAAAGGCTTGGAGCAGAGTACAGGGGGTAAGACGGGATCCTGGCCATTGGCACGAGATGGGTGCCTTCACCTTGGACGGAGTCTAGAGAGAACCAGCATAGAGTTACCAGGGCTCTCACACCTGCTGCCCAAGACAAGTCACTGAGGGTGGAGGCCAGGAGGAAGGGGTAGTGTAGAAAGGCTGGTGTTTGGAGCTGGAATGTGGAGGTTCAGTTCTTGATTCTAACTCTTCCGCTGTGTGACCTTGGGCACACCACTTAAACTCTCTGAGCCTCAATCTCTCTTCTCTACCACAGGGATAATGTGTGCACCACAGACAGTTGCCATGTAGATGAAATGAGATAAACCTGATTGAAACATTTGCCTGTTAAAATATTCAGAGTGACAGGAGTCAGAAGTCTCCCCGAATCCCACATTCCTGCCCTGCTCATATTCCTTTCCATGGTGGACATTAGACCCTGAAGCAGTCTACTGCATCACACACTCACCAAGAGGGCAGCACCTGGCCTTTTAGTTATGTCCTGATTGTCCGGTAACCTAAAGCAAGCCCTGCCCCGAGCCAAGCAGGGAACCAACCATGCTGGACGTTGATGTCTTTAAAAATGGGAGGAGGTGGCCCAAGTAAGGAAGGGCTGTCCTTCCCCACCCCTTTCCCCACCCTATCAAAGATGTCCCGGCCCTCCTGGTTTCTTATACTGTACTGTCCAGAGATCCCAGGAAGTGGACTTAAGGGTCCCTAGGTGCCCAGTTTTCTGAGCCCACCAGAAAGGATGGAGAAGGAGAGGGAGACCATGGGGCAAATACTCTCTCTGTCCCCCACAGCCTGCAATCTTCTCTGTACCCTGGAGCCCAGGCAGCAGGGTCCGGCTGGAACCGCCTGAGACAGAAAGATCCCTTTTGCCTGTAAAGATTCTCATCGATTTCCAAGGCAAGAGGCAAAGGACTGAATAGCCCGGAGCCCCTCAGGCAGTGGTCTTGGGCAAGAGGCAGAGGAAGGGTGGCCTGTTCCATGCTGGCAGCCTGCTGAAGTCTGCCTCCACAAGCTAGACAGAACCCTTGGGTTGCGGTGGGAGATGAAAAGGCCTGAAATGTGGCTCCAGGGGCCCCTAGGTTCCAGGGCCACAAAGCACAAGAACATGCATGTGGCTTCTCACACTTTATCCTCCTACACACAAGCCTTCTCCCACCCGGGGAAGGCCTGCTTCTTGTACTAAAGGACATGCGTCACTCCCCTGGCCCTGAAACACACACACAGACACACACACACACACACACACACACACATACACCATCCTCCTAGGTGCTTAACCAGAAGTCTATGAGGAAAGAGAGGGGGGAACCTGGGATACTTTGTAAAGTGAGGCTGGCTAAGAGCGGAGGTAAGAGACCACAAGTCTTAACCAGTCATCAAGAGAGAAAGGAGGTGTCCAGGGGCTACTTTATTGCAAGAATGGGTTGCTTTATAGATGTGGAGTTTTCGATTCCTTGCCCACACTATAAACACACCCCAGGCTGTTTGGGGATGAGATCCCTTCTCCAAATATCCTGAGTGCACAGCAGTGTGGATGATTTGAGAGATTCTAGAAGATGGCTTCAAGGGTAGCTCTGCCTCCATCCTGTGGAGTCCTGATTTCTGTCATGGGTGGAATGCTGAGAGACTTCATGGTATAGTGGTGGGCCCCACAGTCCCTCTGCAGAGGGACTTCATCTTGACCAAGCAGGATAGAAGTGGCTTGAGATTGTCAAGTAGGGCTGTGTGTGTGTGTGTGTGTGTGTGTATGTGTGTGTGTATTAGTCAGCTTTCCATTGCTGTGACAAAATATCTGAGAAAATTAACGTAAAGGAGGAAAGATTTGATTTGACTCATGGTTTCAGAGGTTTCAGTCCATGGTCATTTGGCTTTATACCTAGGGGCCTGTGACAAGGCAGAACATCATGACAGAAAGGCATGACAACAAAGTTGCTCACCTCATGGAGGTCAGGAAGCAGAGTGTAAGGAAGGGGTTGATTTGGGAAATCTACACCCTTCCAGGGCCTGACACCAGTGACCTACTTCCTCCAGCGAGGTCCCATCTCCTATACTTCTCCACCACCTCCCCATAGTCCATTTATTATGAATCCACCCATAGATTAACCTGTTGATGCGATCAGAGCCCTTGGTCCAATTACTTCTCAAAACCTCCACCCCTGAACACTGCTGCATTGGGAGCCAAGCCGTAAATACAGGAACCTTTGGGGGACCTCTCAGATCCAAACCCCCACAGTAGATGTGTACGTATTGTGGTTTAGATATGTGGTGTCCTCCAAAAGCTCACGTGTGTGACAATGCAAGAAAGCTCAGTGTCGAAATGATTGGGTTATGAGAGCCTTAACCTAATCAGCGTGTTCACCCACTGACAGGGATTACCTGAGTGGTGCCTGGGGCTGGTAGGGTGTGCTGGAGGCGGCGGGTCACTGGGGCATGCTTTAGGGGTATATATTTGGTGAGCTGAGCACAACCTGTCCCTCTGCTTCCTGATCATCATGTCCAGCTTCTTTCTTCTGCCACACACTTCCGCCATGATGTTCTGCCTCACATCAGGCCCCAAGGAATGGAGTCGGCCCTCTATAGACTGAGACCTCTGAAACCATGAGCCTCAAAATAAACTTAAAAACACTTATTCTGCTTAAAATTGTTCTTCAGGTTTGTGTGTGTGTGTGTGTGTCACAGCAGCAAGAAAGTTGACTAAAACTGTGTGTGTGTGTGTGTGTGTGTGTGTGTGTGTCTCGCATAGGGGTGCAGATTTATTGGGCTTTCCCTACTGACAAATTCTACCCTTTCCTATAGCAATTCCGGCCCTCGAATCCTTCAGAATGTCTACTCAGCACTCCCTGGGCCACAAAGGACACGTGCCCTGGCTTCGTCTCTTCCGAGGCTGACTCTAATGGAAAGAAATCCTGCCGTCTCAGAGAGGTGTCCCAGTGCAATGCAGGGAGAAGCTCTGGTGTCAGGAGCCCTGGGCCCCATATCAGGCTTGCTAGTCATCAGTGTGTGCCTTGAATGGTTTGTCTTTTTGAAGCCCAGGATTTTTCAGGTGTAAAAATGGGGATAACACATTGCCCCTCTTCCTGGATGGTTCTGAGGATGAAATAAAGCCACACGTGTAAAGTATTGGACCCATCCTGGGCTTCCACACAGATGGGAGGTGGTTCTTGTGCATGTGGAGTGGGTTTCAGTCCCCTGGTACCCCAGCAGAGGTCTGACAGAGGATGACTTCAGGGACAGGATTGCTTCGGAAGCAAATGAGCCATTCAACTGGCTGGTAAATTCCCTGGGAGAGGGGTAGATACGAAAGTACTTTGCCTTTCTCTGACTTAGATCAGATTTACTCAAAAAGTGACTGTGGCCCATGCTCTTCTCAAAATGTTTGTTTCCCAGTGGCACTGATGTGAGTGTAGAAGTTAAAAAACGAGTATTTCAGAACTTTGACATTGCTGAAATGTTTATATGATTTCCAATATGGGCTTCTCCTTTATTTCATTTTTCAATTTCAGTTTTATAATGACTCATTCTTATTGATCATTGACCTGGAATGGATTGGGGAAAGGAAAAAGGAAAAAAAAACTGGTCCTTTGCCACGTATTGTTTGAGAAGCTCTGATGAAAGTCAACTACAGATCCAATTAGAGAAAGAAGAGGACCGACCTTAACAGGATGGTTGCAAAAATTAGCCACAAATCACACGTTGATGAGTTGGCAGAATTTCCTTCATTACCTAAAGACAGACATTCTAAATCTCTTCCCACTTGCCTGTTTCCCCAGCCCCATGCCCTGGGTGCTGTGAAGCCAGGCCCTAAGTTCCAAGTTTATAGTTGGGAATCAGTGCTCTGTCTCTCCTGGTGTGTCAGCTGTGGTCTACCCCAGAGCAGGCAAAGGTAACCAGTTGGAGTCAGTTTCTTTTTTCCTTGCTGCACCCCCACTCAGCCAGGTGATCAGGTAGCTGTTAGGAGAGGTTGGGGGTCCCATGTATAGTGAGACCTTGCTGCCCCCTGCTCTCTCTCCTTGCCTCCTCCTCCACACCAGAGCTCGGCTAGGATATAATAAGCCTCTTTCTCCCTGGGCTGAGAGCCGAGAAGATCAGTGGTCCAAGTTGCCGGCCTTGGACAGAGAGCCACAGGGAGAGTTTGCAGTTAGACAGGGGCACAAATGAGCCCAGAAGGGTGGAAAATATGGCTTGGATCATGTATCCATGTCCCCATCTTATGCCTTGTTTGTCTTTTAGTTCTAGGATGCTCAGGGCCAGGGGGACTATCTCAGCTCAAGTGCTTAGACCTCCTTCGACATGACTTTGATTTAAACTGTTTACCAGAGTTATCTAAAATCTCTTTTATATTAAATTACTTCCTTGTAGGAAATCAACAGGTCATAGCTTAGAAATAAAGGCAAGTATGCTACCCAGCCTTGCCCCTCTTCTCCCTTGACTCACTGCATACCTCCTCTGTCCTGTCCCTGCGTCACATTCCCCCACTGCACTGAGAGTTCCTTGGGGCAGGCGGGGCCAAGTCCACTCATGTCTCTCTCGGAGTGTTGGCAACAGTGTCTTGTGAATAGTAGGGCCTCAGTAAATACTTGCTGGCTCCTTGATGCTCTGGCATACTTTGGAGAGGAGGCATGTGGGCCTGGCCCAGAGCTTATAAAAAGCCACCTGGGAGGCTCCCCCCACCCCCTCCCCTGCCTTGGGCTTTTGATTATGATCTGCAGTCGGATTTCAGCTGGAACAAACCCCTAGCATGAGAAATCTAAATAGCCTTTCACCCATGTCTAAGCCGCTTTTACTTCTCCCATCTCATCTCATTTGCCTCGTGAGCTCCGAGGGATGAGTCGATGTGGGCATTACCCCTCTTAAAAAGGAGAACATGGAGAAATTTGAATGGAAGGTATGGGATAATAATTGCCCGTGTTGGGCCAAGTGTTGGGGCTTGGCACCGGGGATGGCAGGATGAGTAAGTCCACATTCCCTCCTTTGGGTGCCTCACCATCCAACTCATGCTGTATAACCAGGTGACCAATGGTGACATGGAGGAGAGGCCTCACCGAGGAGGTAGAATTCTGAAGGTTGTGGAGGATTCTGCCAGGTAGAGAGGAAAGAAGGACGTGTAGGAGGGTGTGGTGTGTGTGTGTGTGTGTGTAACTGGTGAGCCGTATGTGGTTTCCCAGGGGATGGTGACCTGCTGAGGGTCACTTTTCTGTCAAGATGCTGGGTAGTGACCCATCCACTGTAGGCAAAGGTAAGACAGCTGAAGACAGGTTCTTTTTTCACTCAGTGTGGTCTGAAGATGGATCATACTAGAATCATCTGGAGAAATGTTAGAAAAGCAGATTTGAGATGGTTCTGGAAGTTAAGACCACACCACAGGTTGACTCCTATTCCCAGCCTCATCCTTGACTGGTCGGGGGCAAAGTGGCAGATTGGGCTGTGGGTCTGAGAAATGCCTGTGCTGCACAAAGCGGGGTTCCTTGTCATTCTGACATACCCAGGACTGTGCTGTTACAGAGCAGATGGCAGGTATGCCCAGCCACAGGAGCTGGGAACAGGACTCTAGGACTCTTTCCTTAGACCACTGGACGAGGCACAGTGAGAAACAGAAACCCTTTTAATCAGAGGCCTGATTATTTGAAAGTCTGTAATGAACAAGGCATCCATCAATTATTTCCAGAAAAATTTCCTTAGAAAATTTGTCAAGTTGATGCAGAATGTCTAGAGTCATGCAGAATGTCTAGCGGTTCGATCTGATAGCCGCTAGCTTGCATGTGGTTACTGAAGTCGAACATTTCCATTGTCACAGAAAGTTCTACTGAATAGGGCTCAAGAGAAATCACCTTCTATTCTTACATGCATTCATCAGAAATGTGACACTGGGTCTCCTGTGTATGCTGGGAAAAATGGGACAAATGGTCAGCCCCGAATGACGAAGCTCTAGATGGGTCTCAGATACCTGGACAGCCAGTTCATCTGGTTAGTCAGTTCAGTGGGGGAAGAGATTAAACTGGCGAGTAAACATCATTTGTACAGTGGTGACATTGCTAGTTTATTAAAAGATTCCCTTTGCAGCTACTCAGTCATTTTACAAACACTTGTGGGGTACCTGCTATGTCTCAGCACCATGTCTAGACACTGGGGATAGATACAACACTGATGAGACAGACGTGGCTCTTCCCCCTGTGGATCTTTGAGACCTCTGTGGTAGAATGCTAGCCTCACAAGTGAAACTCTAAGCATTTCCAATATGGCTTCAGGTTTCTCTCCCAGGATCTATTCCAACCAACTTCCTATGGTTTCCAATAAGAAGATACAGCACAATTCTGAAGATCCCAAATTGCGTTTCATAGTGAGCAATGTACAACTCTGCTCCTAAATGTCCCAGGCTTTCTCTAGGAGGCTGTGAAACCCAGCAATCTGGAGCCATCTGGACATACTTAGAACAACAGAGGTGAGAGCAGCGGCCTAGAGGCAGCTTGGGAGGCCGAGGGAGCTCCCAGGGGCAGCAGTAGTAAACAAACGGAGTGGCTGGTGAGATGGTTTGGCTGGAGAGGCTCCCTCCGCATTGAGGTTCAAAGCCTTGAACAGAGTCTTCGGGGCAATCATAACAAACGATTTGATTGAATTACCTACCACAGATTTTTCTAACTGGCTTTTGAGGGCGACAGCACTTCTGAGATCCAAGTCTAGCAAGAATTTGCCATAGGTGATTTTTCAGATTATTTTACAGAATAACATCTTTGTGAGAGTCAGGAAATAAACAAGCCCTTTGAAAAAAAGGGGGGAGGGGTGCGCTCAGGCACACAACGCCGCAACTTAATTTTCCAATTTCAAAATAGCCATGTTTGTGCCTGATAAAAACGCAGGTCTCAAATTATAACTAGAAGTCTTTTCCAGTGCCACTCATCTGTTCTCAGAAAAAGATCTATAAAGACATGTTGCAAAGTGTTTTATGAAAAACACAGAAGGTCCTGGGAAGGGGAGGTTTTAGTTCATATTATAGCCAACTGTTTAAAAAGACAGAGCAGTGAGGAAGGTAATTATTTATTGAGAATGGGCTTATTGTTACCACAATCTTCAACACAAATTACGCTTAAGGAGCATTTCTTGGGGACATGTTATGTGTATAGCACTGATCTGGCCACAGAGTAGATATGAAAGGAATCATAAAAATTGGCCTAATTCCCACACTTGCGAATTTCCAGGAGAGAAGGCACAGGTAAGGCTCAGTGGATAGGAGACTTTGCAGCATGGGGGGCCTGGGAGGGCTTCCGGAAGCAGGGGCCTTAGAGCTGGATTCTGCTGGTTCAGCTGTCTGTACAGTGAGTCTTGGGGAAGGAGTTTTCCAACCCATCAGCTTGTTCTGGTCCATGGGCTTCACCTTGAACTTGAACTTTGGAAATTGCCCCTAACTGATCATCAACATCAATTAGGATTGTCATTGAACTTTATATTTTTGTGTGTGTGGCATGAAGAATTGAGTTGGGTCAGGGAGAGATTTACAGCAAAACTCTGAAATTGTATTGGTTTCTTCTAGAATGGACTTGGGAAGTCTTTGATGTGTGTGAGTGAAGTCTCCATCAATAAAGTACAAGCCACAGGCCGGATGCTGGAAAGCAGGTATACATAGGGATTGTAAGTGCGACAGAGTCACAGAGACCTGGGTTTGCAGCCGGGGCACGCTCCGTGAGATCTTAGGCAAGTTCCGGAACTCCTTAACCCTCAATTTTCTCATCTAGAAAATGGTAGTCAAAATACCCTAGTGTACTATTGAGCCTGTGGTTAGTGCTCAATTGATGTCGGCTACAATAAAAATGACCTCCTGAAATCTTAGCTATATGGGGTTGAAGCCAAGTATTTTGGGTAGGGAACAGTTGGGACAGAAGACTTTTCTTGGGGTTAAGTAAAAGTCTAGAGAGAGCTAATCTGCCTGAGAAAAGTTATTGTCAACATCACTCTCCACCAGCAGCCCTACTCCCTGTGATAGGACCAGACATGTGTCAGGTTTCCTGAATTGCCACACAGTGTTAATATAGCCAGCGTACAGCTTGTCCTCTACTGCCTGACTGTAAGTCCCTTCGGAATTGGGACTCTATCTTATTAATTCAGTGGCAAGCCCGAGAAGCATTAAGCATGAAGTTGGGGCTTAATGATACTTTGTGGATGGATGGATAGATGGATGGATGGCGAACGGATAGACCTATAAATGGAGTGAGTATGTTCAAATGTGAACCAGAGCTATAGCCAGAAAGCATTGTCTGGATTCTCTTTCAGTTCACTTAAGTGACAGATACGAGGAAAACTAAGAATATTTATTCACTATGTTACAAATTACTATCCTAGAAGAGCTAGTCACATTCATTTAAGTGAATAAACTTGTAAAATCCAGAGAATTGTGGTCCTGTGTGTTAGCTTTATTCTACCTAGCCCATTGACCTGGTGCATCAAGATTCTACATTTGGGGGGCTGGGGATGTGGCTCAAGTGGTAGCGCGCTCGCCTGGCATGCGTGCGGCCCGGGTTAGATCCTCAGCACCACATACAAACAAAGATGTTGTGTCCTCCAAAAACTAAAAAAATAAATAAATATTAAAATTCTCTCTCTTCCTCTCTCTCTTTCTCTCTCTCTCTCTCTCTCTCTCTCTCTCTCTCTCTCACTCTCTTTAAAAAAAAAAAAGATTCTACATTTGGGTGACTTAGAAATTGTGATGTTCTCAAAGCTTGTGAAGATCAATTCATCCGGCCCTCCTCCCTCCACAGTTAGACCTGAAATCAGGAGGACAGTCAGATGTTTGGGAAAGGTGAGCCCAGGTTGGATGTTGAATCAAGGAGCAGAAGAATGTCCAAAGTCAGAGGAAGTTATTCATTGATGATTCTCCAGATGCAGAAATGCTGTCATGACCACAGGTATACGTCAGTCCACGTCAACACTTCCTTCTTCCTCTACTTCAGGATGAATGTATTGTGGCTGGTCATTCACTGATTCACCAGATAACATTATTCATTCCTTCATTCATTCAATTCAGGGTAATTTCTATATGTAGTAAAGAAACCAAAAAGGCACCATCTTAGGGTACATGAAGTGTATCCTACGTTAAACATATACCCAAGGACTTTATTCTCTGGTAATGCAGTTTGTTATGTATACCCATAATAGGCATAATAAAAGAGAAAATTTTTAAAAGTTACCCAAAAAGGACTTGAGACACCTAGAGGGTGGGATGTCCTTGCTACCCAAAGGCAGCATATTAGTGCTGAGAGGCTTTGGAAATACAGAATTTCAAGACACAGAATTATCATTTATTGACTCCAGGCCTCCATTTCTTCACTTGTTGGATTTTTGTGACGGCCCAATTACAAAAATGTGTGGTAGAATTCTTCGCACAGAGTCTGACACACTAACAATCAGTGTTTCTCAGCTCAAAGCCACGGGCCAATGTACCCGCAGAGCTTTTAAAAAATCACATGTCCCCAGGTGTGGCAACCAGGGTTACTTGTTTGTAAACACGAAACTTACTTTGGCTCACATTAAGCAGCAAGAAATATATTGGGAACACACAGAGTGCTCACAGAAGGATAGGAAAGCCAAAGAGCCAGGCCTTGGGACAGCCAAGGCAGTATGGCTCTGGGGTACCTCACTGTGGGCATGAATGACAGTTACCTCAGAGTCTGCCCCAGAGGGGTCAGCTCCAGTGAATGTTCATCTTGGTCTTCTCCACTTAGATTCTCATCCTGGGAGAGACTGGGTGGTTGTTAGGTACTGAATGTTTGTGTCCTCCCTGAAATTTGAATGTTGAAATCTAATCCCCAATGTGATGGTATTTGGAGATGAGGCCTTTAAGTATGCGGGTGGAACTTTATGAATGGCTTTCTCTCTTCCTACTATGTGAATGAAGACACAACAAGAATTCAGTAGCTTGCAACCCGGTAGAGGTCCTCACCAAATACAACCACAAGAATGGGAAGTTATACTCCTTGTACAGATAACATGTCAAAATAGATTCTTCTGTCACGTATAACTAAAAAGAACAAATAAGAAATTTAAAAACAAAAGAAGTCCTCACCAGAACCCCAGTAGGCTGCTGCCCTGATCTCAGACTCCCAGGCCCCCAAATGGTGAGAAACATATTTCTGTTGTTTCCACTCAGGCTATGGGACTTTGTGATAACAGCCTGAACCAAGACACTGGCCTTGCTTGGTCTCATGCCCTCACTTTGGTAGGGGAAGTGGGGGACATCTTCACTAAACCCCGCCCCTCTCCACACAGCATGGGAGTGGGGTGTTGTTTTCCTGGTGAAAATGAGATAATTTCATCTGAAC
This sequence comes from Callospermophilus lateralis, assembly GCF_048772815.1. Classification (NCBI taxonomy): domain Eukaryota; kingdom Metazoa; phylum Chordata; class Mammalia; order Rodentia; family Sciuridae; genus Callospermophilus; species Callospermophilus lateralis. Next base: position 21,012,277 of record NC_135311.1, read on the forward strand.
TGGTAGTGAGTGTTGAACAGCTGTTCATAGCACAGTGCCCCTTCTATACCTCTGTCATGACCATCTCTGTGTGGAGCATGGACATGTATATTTTTAAAAGCTTCACAGATAATTCGGAGATACATCAAAGACTGAGAATTAGTAAAAAAAAAAAAATGCTAAATTTTGGTATATATGTGTATTAAGAATTGTAATGCAAAAAAAGTATGTGTATAATGGCATAAACTGATGTGGACATACTTTATATACAGAGATACAAAAAAATTGTGCTCTATATGTGTAATAAGGATTGTAATGCATCCCACTGTTGTGCATTTAAAAAATAATAAAATAAATTTTAAAAATGCTAAAAGGGGGAAGACTAGCTGTTAGGATGGAGAGAGAAGAACAAAGCTGGATAACATCTCTTGAGAAAGCTGAAGTTGACTGTGATTATATTACCTGTGACTTGGACTTCTCTAGTAGTGAAAGAGATACTACTCACTTAACTACCAATGTATGTGCAAGGTTCTCAGGGAGTCCGGACCTTTTCACACCATGACTAGTTTGATCTCCATGACGCCTGCTGCACAAGGTCAGTTCAAGATCCCCAGTAAGAGAGTGGTCCAAGAAAAAAAGTGTGCTACCTTTGCTCCAAGATAGGTGATATCTCTGCATGGGGCTGACACCCAGTAGGTGGCTCCTCAGATTGCAAAGAGAAGACTTGTAAATCACTTCCGGGAATATTCCAATCCCTGATTTCAGGGTCAGCCTCTTCTACTAGAGCAATTGGGCATCTGCCCGGTAACCCGTGGGAGCAACCTGCACTTTCTGAACTTTTCTGGGGAGTTGGGGAAGGGAGAGGAAGCAGCAGGCCTGGCCACCTGCCAAGGAACATGGACTCATGGGATGTGCCTGACCAAATCTGGGAGGGTGCAGAGCCTTGCCAGATCTAGACCTCAGGATCTTTGAAGGCCTAAACATTACTCTAGACATTTTTCTTTAGACCCATTAATCCTGATGACAAGTTAGAAAATTGAAAAAAGAAAACGCCCTTTGCCAGATCACAAGTATCTACAGTCTGACATTAACAAACTGAGTTTGGCTTTTCTGTGTATAATTGGCACCCAAATATAGCTAAAGAAAAAGGGAAGACAGAAATTGAGAGAGAGAGAGAGAGAAAGAGAGAGAGAGAGAGAGAGAGAGAGAGAGAGAGAGAGAGAATGAACTTTTGGCTTCCTCTCTGGTTTAAAAATCATTCCAAAACATTTTCTGCTTCCATTAGTGAAGAATGTCAGTTTGGGTCAGGCCTATCTCTTTTTAGCGCTCTCCCCACTTCCCACCGTCTCCTCCACAGTCTTTCCTGATGGTCTAGTCAGCCTTGAGTTCTATCTTGAAATCCCATTGAACCTTCTGTCCCTACCAGGGGACATCCTAGCAGGATTAGAGCAAGAAAATGGAGACATCTGGGTTCAGACCTCTCCATCTCTCCCTTTCACCAGGTACTGTTCTCAGTCTCCTTCCAACTCTTGAATCAAATGACCTATTTGATCACTTTTCTCAGAGCAACTAGCATTTTGTCTTAAATGTTATAGGTCCCTTTTCACTCTGAATTGTTTTAGCTGGGAGGTACGTTAGTTAGAACCTGGTTTGGTCACTGTTACCAAGGCTAAGATGGCAGTGGCTTCATCAGGGCAGACATTTATCTCTTCCTCACCTGAGGTTCCAGCACAGCCAGCTGGGTCTTCCTTGAGAATTATCTGCCAAATCCTCAGCATCTCTTTATCTTGCTGCTTTGCCTTCCTCAAAATATGGTCCAAGAGGCCTGCCTCAGCTCCAGCCTCCAGGACAACCTGCAGCCAGGGGAGGGGAAGATGGGAAGAACAGGGTGGCCTTCTGCATTCTAGTGGCCCAAACCGGAAGTCGCCTTTTTCTCATATTTTATTTCTAGAACCTCATCAAAGGGCCACAGCTATTCACAAGAGTCTGGGAAATGACATCTTCATTCAGGCAGCATGTGTCCAGGCAACGTTCAGGACAAGAAGGGCAGATATTGAATGACGACTTGTGGCCTCTGCCTCTCTGTTCCCTTAACCCAACTCCTCAAGTGACTATCCATCCTGAGCAGGGCCAGTGTTATATCATTATAAAGAATTTGCCCCTCACCTCCAAACGCCTCTGTGCCTCTGTGGGGCATCTCTATCAGGGCTCCCACCCTGCACTCCATTGCCTAATTCAGACCCAGGGGCATCTGACTGATGCATTATCACTTTCCTTTCTCACACCCAAATTGGCCACCATGTCCTATTTCCTCTCCTTCAGAAATATCTTCCACACCCCGCTTCTTTTTCTCGGGCTGTTACTACCACCATCCAAGTTCGGGGTGTCCAAGTTTCACTTTATCCCTTTATTTATGCCATAAATAATCACTGGACACCTATTCTGCAGCAAGAAATAATGCAGATGCTAGGGATAAAAAAAGAAGAGAATCCTTGCCCTTCAATAGCTCAGCATGACAGGGGAGACAGAAACAAAACACCCCCTAACTGGGGAGGGGGGACACGCAGACCGCTGAAGCCTGCTGTCTCTTTTCCATCCCATTTTAACACATTCTCCTCCCTGCTCCAGACTTATGTCCCTTTTTTAAAAAGCCTGATTTTGTCCCTGTTTCTTACTTAAAATCAACTCCCACCTGTTCCCTCTCCCCTTTACAATTAGTACAAAAGAGGCCAGCGGATGGCCAGGGATTTTTTTGTTTTGTTTTTAAACAAAGGATGCGGCCTGGGTACCAACCAACCAACAGGTGGGGCAGTGCCCATGCAAATCAGCTGAATCAATCCTGCAGGGGAGGTTCCTCCTCCTTTGGCCCCAAACTTACTTCCTTTCTAAACACCATATGCTCTGGCTGCTCTGAGCGGCTTTCTGTTCTCTTAGCTTGCCATGACCTCCCATGACCTGTTTGGCCTATGCTGTTCCTTGTAATGAGAATGTTCTTACTTGCTTAATGGCAAATGTGTCTTCCTCCTCCTCTTTCTGAAGGCTGATATTTCTTGAATGATTTCTGCATTTCAGGCATTCTTCCAGTGACTGAGCCCAGCGTTGCCTTTATTAAGGTCTTGAGAGCAGGAAAAAAAGAGCCAGCCGCTGTCAACTTTCACATGACCTAGAATCTCAACATGGCTTTTGTCCTACCCTTGACCGTCTCTCCCCCTTGGTTTTAAAATATCTAGAACGTGCAGCCAATAAGAATGCTGTGTTTTCCCCCTGCCGGGTGCATAGGAGTCATGTGGAGCCCTTAGGAAAGATGAGAAGCTCCTCCAAGGTGACACCCAAGGCTGTGCTTGAGGTCTCCACGGCCTCAGAGTGACTGGCACCTGGCAGGCATTGATCTGGACTCCTTCAAACTAACTGTTCCCCAGGCCAATGAAGAAAGTGAGAAATGATGTGGAGCTGATTTGTTTTTAAAGATGGTACTCTTGCACACAGACACTCTCCCTGTCTCTCTACCATAAAACCAAAGTCATTTTGAAGCTATAATTCTGTGTCCTGATATTTAACTTACTATAAATTGCAAACTTGTCTTTTTATAATCTTCACAGCAGTCATTTTAAATGACTATTCTATCTAGAAGATACATATTAGATATTAGATATTTCTTTATGATTGAACACTTGGGCTATCTAAAACATTTTTATTATTAAAATTAATTATATGAAACTCAGCTTATCAAAAATGAATTAACTATATAATTTTTTTACTTTGTATCTGGAAAATCTCAAATATGTAGAAAAGTATGATAATAATCCCTCCCAACTCATTATCGTTTACCATTTTGTATTTGTTTTTCCTAGATAAAATATCTAGGAAATGTTAATTTCTATTTCTACCACTTTGTCTATATCTATTAGCTGATTTTTTATTGATATCCCCCTTTTATTTTTAAATGAGACTTCAATAAAAAAGGGCTTCCCCAGATTAATGAGGGCTAGGTGGTGACCCTGTGTTCCAGGTAATATTGCCATTGTAGCAAACCTTCCCAGACTCAGTGGTGTAGAATAAGAGTTTTATTATGCCTGTGGATTCTGTGGGTGAGCAATTCAGACAGGGAGCACCGGAGATGACACGCCTCTGGTCTGCGATGTCTGGGGCTTCAACTGGAAATACTTGGAGGCTACAGTGACTCAACAACTGGATGTTTAAAAGATCCGGAGGCTCCTTCACTCATAAGTCTTTCCAGAGCCTGAATGACTTGAAGACTGAGTTCAGATGGGACTGTCAAGCAGAGCTCCTACATGTTGACTATCCAAGTGGCTTGGGCTTCCTCACAGCATGGTGGTCCCAGAGGGGTTGAACTTTGGCACGAAAAGGCTTTGAACTATAGAATGAATACTCCATCACACACAGCAGAAGTTGCCTTTTATAACCTACCCTCAGAAATGACAAAGCATTACTCTGACAGTAGTCAATAGGTCAAGAGTCACAAGCCTCCCCAGATTCAAGAGAAGTGATAGAGCCACCTTTGCTGAGAGGGTGGAACAGTTGCACTGTCGGAGAACACATAGAATGGAGATATGTGGCCATCTGTGGGAAGCAGCAGTCACCACCGTTTCTATGGGAAAGGAGAATAGATGTCTAATTCTTTCTATTATCAACACGCACAAGTAAGAAGCCAAGGAAGTAGATATCTTGACCTGTGACAAACTAGGGTGCTCTTCTGGGAGGTAGGTGTGGGACTTTCTCATTTCTAACATTATTAACATGGATTTTTAACATATATTCAGTGTGCTTCAATTCATTCTTTTTGATACATAAATTGTCCCAAAATTGGGCTATCTAAAACATTTTTATTATTAAATTTTTTGGCCCATGGGAGCTATTGTAAGCTGGTTCTTAGGGCTTTTTTTTTTTTTTTTTTCTTTTTTGATAGTTGTTCATCAGCTTTTGATGGCTGCATTGCTCTCTGGCCTAACAAGGTATGTCACCCTCACACACTCCCTGTTGTTCCTAGAATTAGCCATCTCTCCAAAGAACTCCTATTCCTTTTAACATTTAGAATTAAATATTTAATATTTAGAGAATAATATTTAGAAACCAAACCAAAACACTAAGGACGTTCACTACTACAGGGTCGGCATTGCTTCCAGGGATTGTCAGTGGACAGGGCAAAGACGGATCTTTAAATTCTCTTTAAAATGATATTTGTGTGTGTGTGTGTGTGTGTGTCTTTAACATTCTAACTTTATAATTCTATTTATAACTTAAATCTAAATATTCTAGAATTTTTACCTAATATCTTCATGTCTTTTATGCTTTTTACATTAATCACAAATCTTGTGCTATAAAACTATCACAGACAAAAATGGTTAAAAATGATAATGCTAATATTACTTCTAATAATGTTATACCAATAAAATGTAGTTTAATATACCTTTAATTTTTTGTTGGTGTTGCTCATCTTGATTTAATTATTTCTCTTATTTTTGACCTTAGAAAGTATCACACTCAGCTTGTATGAACCATGTTCAAAGGATAGGGAATCTGCCAGGCCCAGTGTTGCAAGCCAATAATTCTAGAGGCTCAGGAAACTGAGAAAAGAGAATCACAAGTTCAAAACCAGCCTCAGCAATTTAGTGAGACCCTAAGCCACTTAGGGAAGCCCCAACTAAAAATAAAAAATAAAAAGAGGATGTGGCTCAGTGATTAAGCACTCACAAAAAAAAAAAAAAAAAAAAAGAAAAAGAAAAGAAAAGCTAGGGAATCTTGCTTCTTTCAATCCCCTTCTCCCACTCCTTCTCATTATATTTTGATTTATGGTCACAGTATTTCTTTATGCAAATATAAACAACTATGTACCAATATATAACAGTGTGTGTTTATACTTATGCTTTTATCTCTCCTTTCACAAAAGTAACATTATTTGTAGTTTTCTGCATTTTTATTTTTTCAATTAAGAGTATATCCTGGGCTGGGGTCGTGGCTCCATGGCAGAGCACTTGCCTAGTATGTGTGAGGCACTGGGTTCAATTCTCAGCACTGCATGTAAATAAATGAATAAAATAAAGGTCCATCACCAACTAAAAAAATTTTTTTAAAGAAATATTTTTTCAAAAAGATTGTACACTGAAGATTGCTCCACAAAACTTCTAGAATTTATTCTTACATATCTAATGATTGCAAGTACTCCATTGTGTAGATTTACCATAGTTCATTTAATCAGTCTCCTGATGATGGGGATTCACATTTATTTCTATATTTTTATTACAAATGTTATTTTGTATTTGTACTGCTGTATCTTTGGGATAGATTCGTAGAACTGGGATTGCCAAACCCAACAATCAATGTGTGAGTAATTTTGCTTCATGCTGATGTTGCTGGTTCCCCTCCTGAGAGCCCCTGTTGTTGGAGTCTTAGGAGCAATAAGGTCAGGCTGATTCCCCACAGTCTTGTCATCCAAATAGGTTATCAATCTTTTGGAACTTCTGTCAGTCTGATAGGTGGGACATGGTATCTGGTGTACAATCATTGTGTATTTTTCTAATTGTGCATGTGTTTGTATAACTTCAAATTATGTAAAGGCCATTTTGATTTCCTTTTGTGAATCCTGTCTCTCATGTCTTTGGCTTGTATTTCTTTCTTTTTTTTTAAGAAAGAGAGAGAGACAATTTTTTAATATTTATTTTTTAGTTTTCAGTGGACACAACAACTTTATTTTATTTTTACGTGGTGCTGAGGATCGAACCCAGTGCCCCACGCATGCCAGGCGAGCACGCTACCGCTTGAGCCACATCCCCAGCCCTTTGACTTGTATTTCTACTGGACGGTTGATCCTGTTCTTTTTCCAATATCTTGGGGTGTTGTTCCAACATGGAAGATATTTTTTTTTCCTTTTGGTGTTGTCAAATTTATCAATATTTCCTTTTATTGATTCTGAACTTAAGCCATAGTTAGAAAGATTTTGCTCATTGTTAGATTCTAGGAACTCATACTTACTTCTTTACCATTCATACTTACAAAGAGTTTGACTGGTAACTTAATGCTGGAAAATGTTCACTATCATAAATAATATACTTACCAACATCTTTGTTCCTAAAGCTTTTCTTTAACCCCATGTTTCAGATTATTTCCTAGGTATAAATGCCCATAGTGGGATTTCTGTATCAAAGAGTGATAATCAGTCTTAAGATGTTTAAGCAGGCTTAATTCACAATAAATTCTGAGTCAGACAAACCGTCAGCTTTGTTTTCAGTTTGCATAATTCCGAGCATATCATAAAGTGATATTGAAATGTACCAGAGGTACATGCATAACCAAATGCTGCCATACCTCACCAGCCACCATGTAACCTTGTCTACCAACTCATTTCCTAGTCTACCAACTCTACCTTCATGCTAGTTAGTTCTGTGTCAAAGCCTCCCCAGTTATGTGGGAGGGCGGGGCACCAGGTACCTTCTGAGGAGCAGGGTTCTTCCTTCACAGCTACCTTGGGTTTTTCCACTGCCCCTTGAGCGGCACCCCCTCATTGCCATGAGAGGAGTCCTGTGTGCCTGCCGCATCCCTAGGCTGCCTGCCCACTGCTCCCTTGAGTTACCCAAAGGCTTTGCTGCCTTTGTCATTGGGGCACCAAAGCTATGCTGTGTTCTCTGCAGAGAGGGGGAACTTATGTCTTCTCTATTCAGTTTTCACAGTCCTTAGTGGCTCTCCTTGTGCTATAGGTTACAGAGTCTCTGGTGAAGGACCTTCATTCCTATCTGCATCATGCTGTCATTTCCATTGCCCAATCCTGCCATGTAAGAGGCTTCAAACTCATCACAAAGCTTCCTCATCCGAGTCTTCCTGCTCCCATGTATACAAACTCTTGCATTAATTATGGGGATTTAAAGAACATGGCTCAGTAATTTATCTGGTACGAAAAACCGAATCTAAATTTCCCTTTTCTACCTACTATTTGCTGTTGTAGAAAAGAAATCCTTAGATGATAGCTTATCATTCATTTATTTAATAACAAATATTACTTCATAATAATTTGATAATTACTAAGTGGTACACATGACTAGGCCTTATTCTGGGTACTAGCGATTAGATGGTAAAAAATATAAAGTCCTTGCTTCATGGAGCTTACACTATAATGATGAGAGAGAGATAACTGACAAATGTATACATAATATTATAGGAAACAATTATGAGTCCTCTGAAGAGAGTAAGTCAGGGTAAGGAGATAAAGAGTCATGGGGAGGATGTGACCCTGTTGGAAAGGGGTAGGGAGATGTCCAGAGGAAATGAGAGAGACAGAGAGACAGAGGCAGAGAGAGAGAGAGGCAAATATCCAGGAGACAAAGAGCAAATAAATTCCCAGGGTCTTTGTGAGGTGTGAAGGGGTTTGGTAAATCAGAGACGCAGCAAGGAGATCTCTGGTTTGGGACAGGGTAAGGAAGAGGGAGACGGGACAGAGATGAGGTCAAAGAGGGAAGAAGTGACCAATCATCCTGGGTTCCTAGGTAAATGCTGCAGTTTTTGCTGCAAGTCTCAGGTGTGGTTTTGCTAGCCTAGTGATCGTCCTGACTCACTTCAAAATAAGTGCATTATTGTGTAGAAAACAGCCTGAAGATGGTCACAGGGAGAACCAGGGGAGCTAGCTAAGGGACCTTTGCAGTGGCCTGCACTGGGTCTTCAGGACAACTCAAGTTCAGCATATTCTGTTCTGCTTTCCTCTTAGCACTTTCAGAGAGTATTCAGTTATTCAACCAATATTCAGTGGGCACTGAGCATGGAACAGCAGTGCTCCAGGAGGTGGGAATATATCAATAAACAGCAGAGATAAAAACAAAAATCCTTGCTACCATGGAGTTCTTAGTCTTGGAGACAGAGAGAGATGGACTGAGTAAATAAATAAGCCAATCAGGATGTGCTGAGGAGAAAAATGAAAGAGGTTAGTATGTGTGTGTTTGTGTGTGTGAAGTGTTGGGGAAGACACAGATTTTAAATAAGTCACCAGGGAAGCCTCACTAAGAATATTTTTTCAATAAATAACAGAAGGAGGGAATGGATTTGTCAGACGGTACAGCCTGACTTCTCATTTCGAAAACACCATTCATGTGTTCATTTAACAAATATGCATTGGGCGCCTGCTGTGGTGGGTGCTAGGGACACAAATACAAGTGAAATCATATTTATTTTTTCTGCCTTCACAAAGCTTTGTTGGAGAGTAAAAATTATTAGATAATCACAAAAATAAATATAATACTATATCTGTAAAATGTGTTAAATTGAAGTACCTGATTTTAAGACAGCATTTAATAGAGGGACTTTGACCCAATCAAAGCCAGGGAAGAAGTCCTTGAGTTAAGATTTAAAGAATGAAGATTAATATTTTTAAAAAGGGATGGAAGACCATTCTTTCTAAGGCAATAGACATCATTTGGAATGAGCATGACACAGAGGACCAAAATTCTAGGAGTTAAAGAAAAAGTGGCAGGTGTCATGATGAATTTCTGGGGTTAAAATGAAGGATGAGAAACTTGTGGATATGCAAGTCTTGGTTTCATTTTTGTCTTGAAGTGTAGGATTTATAAATTCATCTCTTTTCTACCCATGAGGAGTGATCCCCCAAAAAGCAAATAAAGTTCCATTATCTCTGAAACTAGGACTGGTTCTGGCAACGTTTTAGAGATGAATGCCATCTAATCACCAGGACTTACTCTACCAGCTGGAGAATGAGAAGATGAGCAAGTACCAGTGGAAAAGGTGGATGATTGTAAATTTTAAGGCAGGGAGAAGATGGTTATTTACTCTAGCTGTTAGCCTTGTTAAAAACTTTTTCTTGTTCATAAGAATCAAGTTTAATTAAGAACAGAGTAATTTTTCTTTTTTTTTGTTGGGGTGGGGGGAGAGTACCGGAAATTCAACTCAGGGCACTTGGCCACTAAGCCACATCTCCAGCCCTATTTTGTGTTTTATTTAGAGACGGGATCTCATTTAGATGCTTAGCATCTCACTTTTGCTGATGCTGGCTTTGAACTTATGATCCTCCTTCCTTAGCCTCCCAAGCCTCTGGGATTACAGGCGTGCACCACTGTGCCTGGCTCAGAGTCACTTTTCTATGACGATAGCAAGGTTCTGGCCCTGAAATTAGAAGCTTTTAGTATCCTAGATACTAAAGGTTATTGGATAATTTAGCAATCAAGTCCAATTTCTATATAATTAAAATATTTATATATAAATAAAATATTTGTATATAAATAAAATATTTGTATATAAATAAAATATTTATATATGATTATATATAAAATTATATACTATATGTTAGATGATTGTAACCCATCATCTAACATATAGTATATAATTTCATGAAGTATACTTTTTAAACTTACATTTTAAAGAGTATCAACCATTTTCCCAGATCTTTGTTTATTTTCACATACTTTTTTTTTGGACATTGGTATTTATCATATTTTAATTTATTATGGAAAGAATGTAAAGATTTTATTTCAAATAGGTACACAGTATTTAACATAATAGTCAAATATTATATGATATATATATATGTGTGTGATATATATATGTGTGTATGCCATTATTACAAAGTTTTAAAGAAATTGTTCTATGTTAGATCTTTTGAATCAATAAAAATAATCTATGTCATATAAGTAAAGTCCCTTTGTAATTATCCACTATTTTTAAACTAGAAAATTTTATTCTAAGTATACTTAATAATTTTCCACTACATGTTCTCTTTTCTATTTTCTTCTTATTGATTTTTTAAAAAATAAATGATAGTGGAATGCATTACAATTCTTATTACACATATAGCACAATTTTTTATATTTCTGGTTATATATAAAGTATGTTGACGCCAATTTGTGTCTTCATACATGTGCTTTGGATAATAATGTCTATCACATTCCACCATCCTTGCTAATCCCCGCCCCAACTTTTCCCTCCCACTCGTCTGCCCTATCTAGAATTCAACTATTCCTCCCATTCTCCCCCTCCCTACTCCACTATGAGTCAGCCTCCTTATATCAGAGAAAACATTCAGCATTTGTTTTTTGGGGATTGGCTAACTTCACTAAGCATTATCTTCTCCAACGCCATCCATTTACCTGCAAATGCCATGATTTTATTCTCTTTTATTGCTGAGTAAAATTCCATTGTGTATATATGCCACATTTTTTTTTATCCATTCATCCACTGAAGGGCATCTAGGTTGGCTGCACAGTTTAGATATTGTAAATTGTGCTGCTATAAAAATTGATGTGACTGTGTCCCTATAATATGCTGTTTTTAAGAATCGTATGATCATCTTAGTAGTTACAGAAAAAGCATTTGACAAAATACAGCACCTTCACATGTTCAAAACACTAGAAAAACTAGGGATAACAGGAGTATATCTCAACATCGCAAAGCTATCTACATTAAGCCTCAGGCCAACATCATTCTAAATGGAGAAAAATTAAAGGCATTCCCTCTAAAAACTGGAACAAGGCAGGGATGCCCTCTTTCACCACTTCTATTTGACATAGTTTTTGAAACACTGGCCAGGGCAATTAGACGAAAAAAATTAAAGGGATACAGACAGGAAAATAAGAACTTAAATTAGCACTATTTGCTGATGATATGATTCTATACCTAGAAGACCCTTACAGTTCCACCAGAAAACTTCAAAGAACTAGTAAATGAATTCAGCAAAGTAATAGGTATAAAATCAACACCCAGAAATCAAAAGTATTTCTGTATATATCAGTGACAAATTCTCTGAGAAGGAAATGAGGAAAACTACCCCATTTACAATAACTTAAAAAAAAAAAAAAAGATACTTGGGAATCAACTTAGTGAAAGAGGTGAAAGATCTATACAATGAAAACTACAGAACCCTAATGAAAGAAGTCAAAGAAGACCTTAGAAGATGGAAAGGTCTACCTTGCTCTTGAATAGGCAGAATTAATATTATCAAAATGACCATACTTCCAAAAGCACTATACTATCAAAATCCCAATGGCATTCCTCATAGAAATAGGAAAAGCAATCATGAAACTCATCTGGAAAAATAAGAGACCCAGAATAGCTAAAGGAATACTTAGTAGGAAGAATGAAGCAGGTGGCATCATTACACCTAATCTTAAACTATACTACAGAGCAATAGTAACAAAAACATCGTGGTATTGACACCAAAACAGACTGGTAGATCAATGGTACAGAATAGAGGACACAGAGACTAACCCCAAAAATTACAGTTATCTTATATTAGACAAAGGTGCCAAAAACATGCACTGGAGAAAAGATAGCCTCTTCAACAAATGGTGCTAGGAAAACTGGAAATTCATATGCAACAAAATGAAATTAAACCCCTATCTCTCACCATGCACAAAGCTCAACTCAAAGTGGACCAAGGACCTAGGAATCCTACAGCGCAAGAATTAAAACCAAGAATCAATAAATGGGATGGAATCAAACTAAAAAGGTTTTTCTCAGCAAAAGAAACAATCTGTGAGGTGAACAGAGAGCCTACATCCTGGGAGCAAATCTTTACCCCTCACACATCAGATAGAGCACTAATCTCAAGGGTATACAAAGAACTCAAAAAGCTAAGCACCAAGAAAACAAATAACCCAATCAGGTTTGCTCAGGACCTGAACAAACACCTCTCAGAAGAGGATATACAATCAGCCAACAAATATATGAAAAAAAAAATGTTCATTATCTCTGGCAATTAGAGAAATGAAAATCAAACCTAAGCTCTAAGATACCATCTCACTCCAGTCAGAATGGCTGCTATTATGACAACAAACAACAATAAGTGTTGATGAGGATGTGGGGGGAAATGTACACTCATACACTGCTGGTGGGACTGCAAATTGGTGCAGCCAATATGGAAAGCAGTATGGAGATTCTTTGGAAAATGGGAGTGGAACCACCATTTGACCCAGCTATCCCTCTCCTCGGTCTATACCGAAAAGACTTAAAAACGGCACACTACAGGGACACACACATTTAACTGCTTTTCAACTTTTGTTTTAGTCCTTTATTCAAGTAAAATCTCCTGAAATCCTCAATAATGAGTGGAATTTATCTAATAAAGGACTAAACGAAGGGTGCCAATCCCAATCCCATGGTCACCTCCTTGCCCCCTTCATTGTCTCTGAGGCCCCAACATGGAGATCTAAGGTTCTGTCAAACACGACTTGATAACATTTGATTTAAACGATCCCTTCTACCACTTTACAAAGCTACTAGGTGATTCAGAGTATAAAATTCATGTATCTCACCTGCCACCACCAAAACTTAATTCCTTTTTTAAATGGACTTCTGTGGAATCTCCCAGCAGTCTCTAAGTTACCTCTTTATCTATTTGATTTGGCAATCTTTAATATTTCTTTTTCACTCCCACTTGGCCAGACTTGCACACTGTTTCTTCTTCCCCCAAACAATCTATATTTTCTGATTACAGTTTTCTTGCCTTCATCTGCTGGAGATCCCCAAAAGATTGGCATGGCAGGAAGAATTGTGCAACAGCTCTGCAGAAGTAATAACTGCTTGTTCTATCTAGGGCACTCTTCCAAGTGTAGGGCACTCTTCCAAGTTAACCCCTGTGATGGTTAATTTTATATGTCAACTTGATTGGGCTAAGGGATGCCCAGATGGCAGGTAAAGCTTGATTTTGGTTTCTATCCACAAGGGAGGGTGTTTCCGGGAGAGGCTAGCATTTGAATCAGGTAGATTGGGTAAAGATCGCCCCCACCATGTGGACCAGCATCTTCCTAGCCATCCAGGGCCCCCAGATAAAACCAAAAGTTGAAGAAGGGGGAAAATTCACTCTGTTCTTAGACAGGAACATCTATCTCCTCCTACTCACAGACTGCAGAAGTCCTGGTTCTTGGGCATTTAGATCGGACTGGGACTTACACAATTGGCTCTCCTGGTTCTCAAGGCTTTGGATTTGGATTAGAAATACACTACCAGCTTCAATGGGCCTCCAGTGTGAAGATCAATAGATTGTGGATTTTCTCAGCTTCCATAATTGTGTAAGTCAGTCCTTCATAATAAATATCTATATATTCATTCATCTACCTATTATCTATCCATCTTCTCTTGGTTCTGTTTCTCTGGAAACTCCTAACTATTACATCATTATCTTCCATGTCTTTGAGCTTCTTTGAAAACTCTGTTAAGTTATAGAACACTCACAGTGATGAAAATCATTCTTGTCCATAGAAATTCAAATGTCTCCTTGACATGCACTTTATTACTGACCCCCGAATATGAGCCAATTTAGAATGTATTTGTAAGTTTGTTTCAATGTTCCTCGTGGTATATATGTGTGTGTACGCTCTTTGAATTCTCCTTTAATTAGATCACTGTGGAACCCAGAGTCATGTGAGCGCTGGCAGGTTCTTGTCTTACACTGAAGAATGAAGTACACAGATGATGGAGATCAAGAGTTCAGTAGCAGATTTATTAGAAACAAGCAAGGAAAGTTCCCACAGCTTGGGAACCCTGGGCAGCACGAGAATGTATGGGTGTCTGAGTGTAAGTGGGGCCTTCAAGTCAGGCACCCAAAACCACTGACCACATAAGATTTATCCTAGAATTTCTAATCTGGGGTGGTAAGATTCCCAATCTCCAAAGTCCCCATTTCTCTCTGCCTCAAGATAATCCATCTCTCTGCACTTTATTGGTTCCCTGTTTACTGAGTTTAAAAAAAAAAACAACACCTTGGCATGTGTTAATTTTATAGTTTTATGAGAATTCTCACTTTTAGCTTTAATATATACAAATATCCTTTAATAAGCAGCAACTGATGCTTGACAATCCCACTATTAAAGAAGCAGGAAGGCTACAGAAACCTGTTCTGATGTTGCCAGAAATGGAAGAGAGGACAGAACTGACCTCTTTTTCTCTGGAAGGAATCTACCCACCGCCCTTAATCTGGAAATCTTTTTTCCTCTTAGTACAAAGTCACTTCTAGTCCCTATTGGGGCCTAGGTACCTCTCATTTGCAGAGTCCTCTAGATATCCTATACTACACTTTGTCTCTCAACCTTATCATGTTTAATTAATGAGCAACACATGTGATGTCAGATAAGCCTGAGCATGCTCAGTGACTGTGAAATGACTACCAGAAGTCCATTTGCAGAGGCCTTAGAAGTCTCTGGGGTCATCCAAGCCCAGGAAAGGAAGAAAGAGGCACAGTGAACATTTACCAAGCAAAACCCCGTTAACCTCAGCATTGAAGGGCATCTGAGCACAGAGTTCATTCAATGCCTGTCACTCAAGACTGATCTCCAAGTCCAGCTTGGGGAACTCAAAATAATCTGAGTTCTAGGAATAGCAGAGCAGTTGAAAGTAAAACCCAAACATGCAGCTGCCCTAAAGCTCTGGACCTGGCAACAGAAACAGCACAGCAGGCACGGTGCCACTACCAAGGTAGCATCTGTCCCCTCCTCACCTCTGACTTCTTCCCACGGGTCCAAAGGGCTCCATCACTTCAGAGAGGAGTGCCCAGTGCACCAGCAGCCAGGTCCAGGGGGCACTGTTTACTGCCTTGAGAGACACTTTAATAACACATCAGTCGCCGAATATTGATTTATATTGAATCAAATTTGCTTCTATGTAAGTTATACATGGTGGTCCCAATTCTGCCCTGCCCACTACTGCCTCCCTTACAAGTTTTGGGTAAAAATCCCTGTTTCAGTCAGATTCCTGAATCTGCAAAGTGACAGAGAGCTAGTTTGATTTTGCTTAAACAAAACTGAGCATGTAGAGTACTGGCTTATGTAATCGGAAGGTCAGAGAGCAGAGATGGGAGGGGACTGACGTTCAGATCCAGCTGGATAAAAAATGTCATTGGTTCTAATCCTTCCCACCCATCCCTCAGTTCACATTTTCTCTGTATAGATTTCATTCTCAGAAAGGATCTTCCCTCGTGGCCAAAAAAAAAAAAAAAATGGTTCTAGTGCCTGGGAATATAGCTCAGAAGTAAAGCACTGGCATAGTGTATGTGAGTCCCTGGGTTCAATCCCCAGCACACACACACACACACACACACACCACACACACACACACACACACACACACACACAATAGCTCTAGAAAGCTCAAAGAGAGAGACCATTTCTCCTAGAATCTGCATTTTTCTGAGCACTAGTTCTATTTGGATCACATGTCCACTCCTCAACAGTCAGTGTATCCAGCAATAAGGTCTCTAATTGGCTCTTCTGGATCATGCGACTGTCTCTTGGTAGTGCCATGCAATTGACAGCCCCTTTCCGAGATTCACCACACACTGTCTTGTCCCCATACTAAATGCTCCAGTTATCCATGATTCTGTAGCCACATTGCTTTGACTGAAATGTCAGCTCTACCACTTTTTGGATGCATGAGCATTACTTAAGCCAATTACTCTGGGCCTTGAATTTCTCATCGGCAAAACTGTGTTACTAATGGTTCCTACCTCCTAGTATTACTGTGAAGATTAACTGAAGTAAAGATATAAAACACTTAGTGTTTGGCACATAATAAGAGCTTTATAAGAGTTAACCATCATTATTATTTTTATGATCATCTTACCCTGGGGCCAGTAAAACTTAGCCAAGAACTTAAACTATGTATTTGAAAGATAACCTGAAAGAAAAAAGCAGAATGCTAGTATACAAGCCCTTGAATGTGTCTTTCTCAGAGAAAACATACTGGAGCCACTTTTACCAGTAAATCCATAAAGAATTTATCACTGCTGCATGGTTAAGCATCATTAGACGGACTTCCTTCTGGACAGAAAGTTGAGGTTTCAGACATCAAAAAGGATTCCTTCTTATTAAGTGAAGATGAATGGCATTTTCTGCATTTGTGAAAGTATAGATCAGCTTTTTGAAAGACCTTGCACGCAGCCAGCCCTCATCCTGATTAGTCACAGCAACTAAAAATTGGAGAGACACAAACACCCTTTGTGAACTTTCACATTGTAGCTCTTTCTCTTAGAGTTGGCTACAACTGTATCAGCTTTGAAATTTATAAATGCAATTAAAGTGTGTCTGGCCTTTTAGAAAGTAGAGAGGGGATTAGGCCTCTGGATGCAGCTTCCTCATTTTATGCTTTTTACCCAAACACTTGACTTTATGCCATCTCACTTCTAGAGGTTAAGTCGAGGGTCATGGTGGTGGCTGACCTACAAGGAGGTTTAAAACCCCAGCTTGACTTTGAAAACAAAACCCATAGAGATTTAGGCACACACACCAACTCAGGACTGAACTTCCAAAGATGTGTTTGGGGAATTAGAAGTTCTTGATAGGGCGTTGGAGATGACCCATTTGTTGTTCCTGTCCATTTGTGTTTTCTGCAATAAAACTGTGACAAGTGTCCATATTCAGAATAGAAAATGAATGACTTACTTTGCTAAAATCCCCTAAAGCCAAATACCCAAACTTTTACATATCTCAGCATACCACCAACCTGCTTCTTGAATTTCTACCAAGTTGCATCAGTAACAATAACCTCGTGACAAATTTCTGAAGAGGGACCTTCAGAAAACAAGTATTTATCATTTGCTGAGAATCTGTGGCAAGAACAACATAACCATAGATGCTGTGCCTTTAGTGATCCGATCTGCAACTGACCATAGCAGTAGGTAGAGGAGCCCTGACTGTTCCAGCCCTCAGTTGCTTGGGTTTTCCTGGCCCAGGCACTGGCCATGTGGGTATATGAGCAAGCCTCAGGTGATTCTAGTCTTCTACCTGTGAGCCACAACTGTCCAGAAGCAGAGGTAAGCTGTGTCTTCCAAGATTGCGTGGCAGATTCACAAACAACATGATTTTGTTATTGTTTTTACCTACTGGCTTTGGAGGTGTTTTGTACTATAGCAATAGGTAATAAGAATAGAGGATGAAAATACCTGCTCTATTTAGGTTGTGAAGCAGTTAAGAGGTTGTATATGAAAATGCTCTGTAAATGTCAACATGTTATACAGATACATTAATTATTCTAGGAGGACTTGGGCAAGAAAAAATCATACGTACACATCAGACACAAAGGAGCTTGATAACTGGGTCTTCTGACCTTGATCAGGCCTTCTCAGAGGTTCCTGATATAATTTTTAAAAAGATGAAAAAAGGCCAGACCAGATTCATACAAGTTATGGTATAATTTAAAACTTTTATAATAAAAATTAATACTTCTATTTTGAAATATAATTGAGTAATCCACAATATAATGCAAGAATCTAGAAGAAATAATTTCTTGGCAATGCCCCAGGTGACACAGCCTGATAATGGGACTCACATTTGAGGATGTCTGAGTAACATTACCGTGTTCCATCAGTTTCTGTGTGACTACGTAAACCCATCTGGAAATGATATCAAAAGTCTAAATTTCAGGCTGCTGTGAGTGTGAGTGCTGTCCAGTAGGACTGGCCTGTGATAACCCTGATTTGGACCCCTGGTCTTGTGCCCCCAGTTCTAGTGTTCTGATCCTCTGACCCTGGGTGGCTGTGTGGTTCCCACAGGTCAGGACCGGTCACCCTTCAGATTCTGCATTTCCTCGTCTGCCCAACACCCCCCCACTCCACTAAGAGATCTTTCCTCCTTGGCTGTCCAGTGTGTAGGGAGCACAAAAGCCTTTCCCCCTGGGTTTTCTCTCCTCTCCATCCTCCTCCTACCAGGTCTCAAGAGTTCCTGCAGGAACCATTGTTTTCTCTGTCCAGCGCCATTTGGTCTCTCTTACTGTAAACAGCATCCGCAATCAGAACAATTAACATTTGCACAGTAAATTGCAGTTTGCAGAGCACTTTCAAGACATTGTCTTATGAGCCTCATGTCAAATACATCACTATTATTCTGATGTAGTTATTATTATGATTCAAATTGACATAAGAGCAACAAGGCCCTTAGAGATGAAGGACCTCATCTCAGATCAGACAGCCTGTGAGTGGAGGACCCTGGACACAAACACAGATATTCCAAGGCTGATTCCCACCTCCCTTCCACCCATGAAGCTGTGCTCCTGTGGGTAGACAGCGCGGCACCTCTTCTTCATACACAAGTAATTATCGCGATGATTGTTGTCATTATTCACCAGCTTGGGTTCACTCAACGTGCCTTCATTTTCTTTTTCCTGAAAGTAATTTGTATTCAAAGAGTAGGATTGTGTAATGGGAGCCCACTGGGAATAATTATGCATTTTAAACCTCAGTTTACCCATGAGCTCCAATTTTTTGTTTTAAAATGTAACCAAAATAATATTATAATTACAATAAATATACTAATAAAAAACAATAAACAACAAAAGCTTATATAATTTAGTGCTTAACTATTTACTATTTATTTATTTATTTGGTACCGGGGATTGAACCAGGGGCATTTAACCACTGAGCAACATTCCTAGCCCTATGTATACATACACACACACACACACACACACACATAAAATTTTGAGACAGGGTTTAATTAAGTTGCTTAAGGCCTTGCTGAGGTGCTGAGGCTGGCTTTGAACACACAATCCTTCCACATCAGCCTCCCAAGACACTGAGATTACAGGCATGCCCCACTGCACCCGGCTTTGCTAAGTACCTTCATATTAATTCATCTGATATTCACAAGTGAAGTAGATAGTATGCTTGTTTTATAAAATGAGTCACTGAGCCTCAGAGAGATTGGTCTGGTCCACATCCCCTCTACCAATGGAAGTCGCCCTGTGATTTGCATTCATGATCTTGGCCTTGTTCTATTCCTTTCCTAGTACTGTCAGCAAGGTAGAGCTGGGGTTGGAGTGAGCCAACTAAGAGTGAATTCAGCCTCCTGTCATTTGCTCTGTGTTTCATGGCAGTGCTTTTGAATCTTTAGAGCTTCTGTGGCTTTTTCACACTTGGAGAGCTGTGAAAACTCAGGTTCCTGTGGCCAACCATCCAGATTCAATGGTTCTGGGGTGGGGCCTGAGACTTGCATTTCTCACAAGCTGTAGTTCCGGTTGCCTTTTCCAGTCTGTGGACATCATCTTGAGTATCACCAATAGAGAGGGACAGATCACTCAAAGCCCTAGTTTCATCATCTCTGAAGGGGTTAATAGTCTTACCTACCTCACAGGGTGATAATTAAATAATGTGTGTGAAATAATGTGTATAACTATCAGAGGCTGCTATCCATTGCTGGTAATGTAGAATGTAAAATACACTTACAAGTTGAAAGATTATGTCAAAAACTCTTATACAGCTCTCAGGGGTGCTATTCATATAATATTCCTTGTCCTTTGTGCAACGCTGCAATATTGGCTAAATGAGAAATCCATCCAACTGGCTTGGGAATTTCTAGACTGGGTTCCACTCTAGATTCAGTCCAGCCTAAGGAAGCCTCCTCCCCAGCGACAGCGGTGCATCAGCACAGCTGGCCTTCCTGCTGTGGCAGCTTCCCCTTCCCAAGATCGTCATTACACCTCCTACGTGGGAGCACCACCAGGGCACCCGCACAAAGCGGGAAAGAAAGGCACCTGAGTCCCCGTTCTCACCCACTGCCGTCATGGCTTCCCTTTCCACGCCAGGTTTACTGGAGTATAGATGTTTCTCTTCTTGCTTCCTTGATTAGAAGGCTCCCTGGGAGACATGTCGGTGCCAACAAATAGTAAAGACAGAAGGAGCCAGGCAGAGTGCTCCTCAAACCACACACTGGCTGCTCAGCCTCTGAGAGAAAAAATTAGCCCTCCAGGGATTCATTTATTGCGGAACTCTGGAGTCAAACAGTATTAGATTTAAATCCAGTTTCCATCATTTACTAGTAGAATACACCACCGTGTTGTTTGTCTCCTCAAATTGCAGTTTCTTTACTGTCAAAGAGGATTAATGATACTCGAATGCCCATTGCATTCAGTAAATGACCATTATTATTATTATTATTAATTTAACAAGGATGTATTGTCCATGTGCTATATGCCAAACAATAATTTAGGCCCCTGTGAAACAGAGATGAGTATGACCTTGTGCCTGTCCTTGAGAAGTCTGCATCCAGCGTGGGTCATGGCGGCGGAGCAAGACACAGGTTGAGAGTGTTATTCTCAGACATGTCAAAGGAACAGATCAAAGAAGCCTTCGGATTCCTCCTCTCTGCCCGTCCATGAATCTTCCTAGTCTTCAGGAGGCAAATGCAGAAATCTGCAATCTGAACACAGCTGTGAACATTCTCCGAGCATCCTGACCTGTGACAGGGCTGAGCCTTCGCCAGCCAACACCAACATGGAGGAGCCGTGGATTTACACTGCCCATTCAGTGTCTGCAGTCCACTCAGGGCATCTCATTCAGGTTTGGAAAGTTACAGGCTGAAACGGCTTTGGAAGTTTTGTTTGGCTTTTTTTTTTTTTTTTTTTTCAAATGTTTCATTTCTTTCCTTTTAGGATCTGTGCCCTGGTCGTTCTGGGAAACTTGTGACCTCTCTGTGTTTTTAATTAGAAGATGTCATTTTTCCATGGCAACCTATCTTGATGTCCTAAATAGAGAAACTGTAAAATCAGTTTCCCTGTGAAGGGCCAAGCAGTTGAAACAGGCTGCCCAGTGAGTAGCCTCCTCTCCACTGCCAGGACCTGGTGGCTTCACCTCTGGGGAAGGTCCTCTAAGCAAATGAATTTGACCAGGTTTCCTGCTAAAATAGACCTGCTGGAGCCCTCTTGGTGTGAGTTCATAAAAACCCAGTTCTTGGTGGTAATATGGGAGAATTTGAGCTTTCTGGCTGGCATAGGGAAAAACCATGTCAGCCATGAACTCTGGTGTGTCTGGGGCCAATGGCCCATAGGTAATAACTTACAGAAGCCAGAAAAACATTGATGGGAAATAGTTGAAACCAGCCCAGACTCCACGGTGACTGGATTTGAACTGACCCTTAAGCGCCTCACCTCCTGAAAGGAATGAGTGTCTTCAGGAAATGATGAAGAAAATAGAGAGATCATGTACCACCTTTTGCAAGTCAGTGCTGAGGAAATAGTAGTTAACTCATCTGGCAAGAAAGTGATTGGTTTCAAAGAGAATGCCCTAAGTTTTGTAATTCTGGTTTTTCTTTCTTTTCTCTTCTTTCTTTATTTTTTTTTTACAGCATAGTTTTACATTCAGTAAAGAGTTTGTGTAGATAAAAGTCATTCTGACCACAGAGATTGTACTGAAGCATTTGAAAATTAAATGGGGAAATTGTGTGCTGAGTCTTCCTTCTATGTTTCAGTAAGAGAAGAACATGAAGAATCTTAAACTGATCTGCTTTTTCAGGGGCACATTATCGAAAACTCCTGAGGGGCGAGGCACCCAAGACAGCAGCTTATGTGTGTAGACTGCTTACTTCCAGGAACCATCTGAGTGTTTTGCATGTATTTATTAAGCACTTACAACAATAAGAATAGCAGTAGCTTTCCCTGATTCTGATATGCCAAGAGCTTTCCTAAGTGCTTCCATGTATGAGTCATTTCATGTTCACTATTGTTTTCTTAAATTCTCAGATTAGGAAACTGAGGCATAGAGGGCTTGGGTAACTTTTCCAAGATGAGAGACCAGGCAGTATTGGCTCCAGAGTTCTTCTGGACTCGTAAGCTCTGTCCAGTACTTCTCCTTCCTATTCCATTAAGACAGCCTCCAGAATCAGAGAAGCGTATTTGATGAGCCCAGCTCATGCCCATCTCAGGACCTTCCTGTGGCCATTCCCTCAGCCTGTAGTGCCCTTCCCTGGGATTTTGCTTGTTTGGCTCCTTATCATTCAGGCCTCAGCTCTGATGTGCTTCTTGGAAACCCTTTCCCTGCCCCAGTTGCTCCATCCCATTTCTCATTTGAGTTCCTTCAGAGTGCTTTCCACTGCCCCAAATTGCCCCCCTTTCTTTATAATTCCCCTAACTAGAGTTTAAGCTCCATACCACAAGGCTTCATCTCAATCATTGCTATTTCTCTTCTACACAAAACAGTCCCTGCCACAGAGCTAAGCACTCAATAATTTAACTTGTTGAATCTTCATTCTAGTATTGAAGATTGTCTTGCACACCAGTTACAGTAGTGACCACACAGCAACAGCAGCAGTAGTCCCTAAGGTAATCACTGTGGCTTCTTACGAACTGGACTTCATGCTATGCTTCTTGTCTGATTCCTCTGAGGCAGATGCTATTTTTGTTCCCATTTCACAGAAGAGGAAGCTGAAGCTTAGGATCTGAGTTTTGTCATCAGCAGATAGAGAAACTCTCAAGAACACATTTATACACCTGAAGCCAAAAAAACATGGATTTACTTTTATTGAGGCAAAGGATGTAGCAGGTCACTGTGCCCACCACGGAGAGTCCCTAATTCTCCTGGGGACTGCACTTCTCAGTTTAAGAAAGAAAGTTGAAGCACCACAATTAAGAAGTGTCAGGATACAGAACTGTAGCCTTTTGAAGTGGACAAGACCCAGGCACTGGCTTTAGGGATGCTTGGCTTTGAATTCTGACTTTGTCACTTACAAATTATGTGAGCCTGGGCAGTCTTTTGATTTCATTGAGCCTCAGTTGTTACATCTGTGAAATAGAATAATAGTTTTTTTTTTTTTTTATTTTCCTGATCTTCAGAGATGCTACAGGGAGTAAGTGAAGTATATGAAAGCAACTGGCTCCCAGGACTAATGTGTAATTATCCCTCAACAAATACGCCTTCCCCTTCTCCATTCCTCGTTTGCAAGTTATCCAGTATTTACCCCCTCAGAAGGTCTTGTGGCCTCTGAATATTTGAATTACATGTCCTCAAATTAAGCCAAAAACTGTACAGGTCACCTATGGCCAGATGGCTCACTCTTTGACCTCATTAGAGAAAGTATGGCTGGAAAGTAAGAAAAACAAAGCAAAACACAGAACAGACAGACCAGGAACAAGATTTCAAGGAAGAAAATAGAAATTTTTTTGACAAGGGAAAAAGTATGTGGGAGGAGAGGATATTGCAAGAAGCACACGGCAGGAAGAGCCTTAGCTGAGGCAAAATATGGTGTTTGTCAACAGTCAGTCACTGAGGACACCATGTTCCCTTTGCTCTTTTGGAGATGGGGACGCCTGAGAAGTAAGTCCCTCAGCTAGCTGCCAACCCCGCCAGCCTGTAGGCTCTTGTTCTGGGATGGATACTTTGGAGCAGATGCTTGGCTCTGCAGGGCAGTGGCCCAGCCTCACCTGGCAGGAGAGTCCTGACCTTGGCCCAACGCTGGGTGGTAGTGAGAACACTACTGAGGCCCCTGGCCAGGAGGAGCACCATCCCCCTTCCCCTGCACAACACCTCAGCCTTCAATTTCAGGAGGCTTCCTTGGGTCATGAACATATAAAGTGAAAAGGTGACATCAGAGGCTGATGGGTACATCAGTTTTAAGGGTTTTCTAGTTTCACAGAACTTGGCAAATATGTAGACGGACATTTCACTCAATGTTGAATAGATTCGTATTTTCTATAAGGAGGGGAATTTGTGTGAAGTCCAGCATCACCTCAGAGCCTGATCCCTCTTCCCTTCATGCACAGAATACTCAAAACTGTGGAGGTTCCACCCCGGCAGTGGCCTCAAAGGGTGGTCAGTGAGGAGGTCACTAGTGACCAGGAGGCCCTGTTGCAGTGGTCTTCAGTCTGCATTTTAACAAGATCCACACATCTCCAAGTCAACCCCGAGCATACTTACATCTGAGAAATGCTGAGCTAAAACGTTGCCTCTTTGAAGCATTCCTGCATCTCCAGGGATTCAGAGTGACTCTTGAGCATTTTGATGACCACCAATCACCCTCAGGTTTCTCATTATGGAAGGCAAGATGTTTCCCAAAAAAATCTGTCTCCCTTTCCATTTCTGTTTCTACCTCTCTTTTCACATGTTGAAGACTCTCTCACAACAGGATTTCTCAATTCTAATTAAGTTAAAGGAAGGTGCATCTCAGTGATGCAAGGTTGGTTCAACATACAGAAATAAATAAACATAATTCATCATATTAATAGAATTAAAGATAAAAATCATATGATCATTTCAATAGCTGCAGAAAAAGTATTTGCTAAAATACAACACCCCTTCATGTTCAGAACACTAGAAAAACTGGGGATAGTAGGCACATTCCACTACATTGTAAAAGCTATCTATGCTAAGCCCAAGGCCAACATTATTCTAAACGGAGAAAAATTGGAGACATTTCCTCTAAGAATTGGAACAAGACAGGGATGTCTTCTCTCACCACTCCTATTTAACATTAGTCCTTGAAACTTTAGCCAGAGCAATTAGACAGAGGAAAGAAATTAAAGGAATATGAATAGGAAAATAATAACCCAAACTATCACTATTTTCCAACGACATGATTCTATACTTACAGGATCCAAAAAACTCCACCAGAAAACTTCTAGAACTAATAATTAAATTCAGCCAAAGTAGCAGGATACAAAGTCAACACCAATAAACCAAATGCATTTCTACATATCAGTGTTGAAACCTCAGAAAGAGAAATTAGGAAAACTACCCCATGCACAATAGCCTAAAAAACAAAACAAAACAAAACAAAACAAAACTTGGGAATCAATCTAACAAAAGAGGTAAAAGACCTCTACAATGAAAACTACAGAACACTAAAGAAAGACATCAAGGAAGACTTTAGAAGATGGAAAGGTCTCCCATGTTCTTGGATAAGAAGAATTATTATTGTCAAAATGGCCATACTACCAAAAGTGTTATACAGATTTAATGCAATTCCAATTAAAATCCCAACAATATTCCTCATAGAAATAGAAAAAGAAATCATGAAATTCATTTGGAAAAATAAGACACCCAGAGTAAGAAGAGTGAAACAGGAGGCATCACAATACCAGACCTTAAACTATACTACAGAACTACAGTAACAAAAATGGTATTGGCACCAAAATAGACATGTAGACCAGTGGTACAAAATAGAAGACACAGAGACAAACCCTCATAAATATAGTTATCTCATACTAGACAAAGGCACTGAAAACATACATTGGTGAAAAGATAGCTGGGAAAACTGAAAATCCGCATGCAGCAAAATGAAATTAAGAGCCTATTTCTCACCATGCACAAAACTCAACTCAAAGTGGATCAAGGACCTAGGAATTAGACCAGAGATCCTGCACCTAACAGAAGAAAAAGTAGGCCCAAATCTTCATTATGTCAGATTAGGTCTTTACTTCCTTAACCAGATCCTAAAGTGCAAAAAATAAAATCAAGAATTAATAAATGGGATGGATCCAAACTAAAAAGCTTCTTCTCAGCAAAGTAAACAATCAATAACATGAACAAAGTGCCCACAGAGTGGGAGAACATCTTTATTACATGCACATCAGATAGAGCCCTAATCTCCAGGATAAATAAAGAACTCAAAAATCTTAACACTAAAAAAACAAATAACCCAATCAATAAATAGGCTAAGTAACTGAACAGACACTTCTCAGAAGAAGACATACAATTGATCAACAAATATATGAAAAAATGTTCAACATCTCTAGTAATTAGAGAAATGCAAATCAAAACTACTCTAAGATTTCATCTCACACGTCAGGACGTCAATTATCAAGCAACAATAAGTGTTGGCAAGGATGTGGGGGAAAAAGTACATTCATACATTGCTGGTGGCACTGAAAATTTATGCAACCACTACGGAACGCAATATGGAGATTCCTAAGAAAACGTGAATGGAACCACCATTTGACCTAGCTATCCCACTCTTCAGTCTATACCCAAAAGACTTAAAATCACCATACTGTAGTGACACAGCCTCATCAATGTTCTTAGCAGCTCAGTTCTCAATAGCTAACCTTTAGAACCAACTTAGATGCCCTTCAACAGAGGAATGGATAAAGAAACTATGGTATATATACACAATGGAATATTCCTCAACATTAAAAGTGGATAAAATTATGACATTTCAGGTAAATGGATGGAGTTGGAGAATATAATGCTAAGTGAAGTAAACCAATCCGAAAAACCAGTCAGTCACTGGTTGAAATGTTCAGTCAGTCATGATCTGTCTGATAAGTGGATGCTGACCCATAATGAGAGGCAGGGCGACTGGAGGAACTCTCATTGGGCAAAGGGGAGAGAGAGGTGGGAAGAGGGGAGGGGGGCAGGAAAGATGGTAGAATGAGATGAACATCATTACCCTAGGTATGACAGCCCATATAGTGTGACTCTACATCATGTACAACCAGAGAAATGAAAAGTTGTGCTCCATTTGTGTAAAATGAATCAAAATGTATTCTGCTATCATGTATACCTAATTAGAACAAACAAAAACTTTTCAAAAATATTTACTTATGTTTGATGATATAAATAATGAAGAGATGATTTGACACATGGAGGAGGGGGTGTGTATGTAGGTTCTGTGTGATAATATGCCACTTTTTAGAAGGGACTTGAGCATCCTAGGATTTTGGTATCCATGGGAGATCCGGAACAGATTCCCCTTGCAGACACAGAGGGACATCTGTAGTGCAGGCTTTAGAATCAGAAAAACTAGACCTTGATCTTGACTCTGTTCCATGATTACTGTATGAATGTAAAGATCCTGTTCTGCTCTCTGGCCTCAGCTTTCCTTTCAGTGGAATAAAACTTATGAAAGCTCTTTAGGCAGGAGATAGAAATGGGGACCTCGGAGTGTGGGGGTCCCACTACCCCAGATTAAAATGTTAGGATATAGTTTGGTTTTTTGTTGGTTTGTTTGTTGTTTTTGGCTGCCTGACTGGAAAGTTCCTCTCATACTTGGCTACCTCTACAGGAAACCCATATCAAGAACAGTCATGGTGCTGCTTGGACTACCCTACCATTAGTCAACCTCAAAGAGCTGTCTTGAACTCAAGCAGTTCTTTTAAGGAACAAGTATAGAGAACAATCAAGGGGGCTGGGGGGGCTCTTCAATGAAAGGTTAGTTCCTCATTAAAACAGTATTAAAAAATCCTAGACAGAGAGCCATCAATGGCCCCCTCTTTGGGACTCCTCCCATCCTGTGAAGGCTTTCCTTGCTTGCTTCTAATGAATCTGCTATTAATTCTCACCCTCCAAGTCTGTGTCCTTCATTCTTCTGGTACATGAGCTAAGAACTCTCCAGTGCTCACATGACCCTGTGTGACACACTTACCTCATGGGGCTATAGTAAACATTAAATTTAAAAGATGCACAAATTACGCATTCCACTGTCATATATAAATTTAAAAGATTTTTAAAAAATAAAAGATGCACAAAGCGCTGTCCAAGATAATTGTCCAACAGTTGGCTTCTATTATTGCCGCTATTAAGATCACTCGGCTCTTTGATGCTGCCTCCTTGTTCATTCACCCTGGGAACACGTCTTACTTCAGCACCCTGTTGGTGACTCACGGTGACTATCTGGCAACCCTACCAACCCTACTTAACAATAAATTAATCTTCTAACAATGGACATGATTAAGAAACAATTAATGACTGGTTGAAATGCACTAATGAAATTGTATGGCAGTCCCAAATGTCAAAAGGTTTTTAAAAACACACTCCTTGCCAGATGTGGTGGTGGCGCATGCCTCTCATCCCAGCATCTTGGGAAGCTGAGACAAGAGAATCACAAGTTCAAAGCCAGCCACAGCAACTTAGTGAGGCCAAAACCAACTTAGGGACACCCTGTCTCAAAATAAAAAATAACAAGGGCCTGGGATATGGCTCAGTGCCCCTGGGTTCAATCCCTAGTTAAAAAAAAAAAAATGAACTCATTTGTGCCAGTCACCAGGGGAGGTACTGGGCTTGCAAGGGTGACACAGCGATCCCTGTATTCAGGCAGAACACAAGGGAATGGTGGAGACCAGTCCATAGGCAAAGACCTGGAGTAGCTCAGAACATAAGCACTAGCCAAGGTATGACAGGTTGCAGGCCCAGAAATAGTAGCAGGAAGAGGGCCTAAATTAGTACCTTGAGCTAGGGGGAAGGGAAAGGGGTTGTTGAAGACTGCTGAAGTTTTAAGGTTGGTGAGATGAAAGGAGTTGAAAGTTTGACTGGGCAGAGAGAACAGAGGCTGAAGTGTGTGTGTGTGTGTGTGTGTGTGTGTGTGTGTGTGTGTGTGTGACTTACAGTAATGTGATCTTGCTGACTAGTGGATGAAAGGCATAGGTCACATCATAAAGGACTTTAGATTCCACACACAGTTTCTTCGGTTGTCAGTGGGCGGCTACTGGCAAATTGAAGCGGTGGGGTGCCGAGTCAGATTTGAGTTCCTGCATTTCTCCACTGTGTGAGAAATGCAGTGGAGGGGCAGCCTGGAAATCTGTAGCAGAGAATGGAGAAAGGAGAAAAGGGCCCAAATGAGGGGTAGTTCGAAGATAAATTCAATAAGCTTTGGTGATTGTTGATGAATATGGAGGTGAGAGGAAGTAAAGGATTGAGGCTGATTCCTGATGAGCCAGAGCTCAGCCAGCAGGTGGGCATGTGAGTGTGGCACACAACTGGTCTTTACTTACTTAACAATTGCTGTGGTCTGGATGCCTGCGTCTCCCCCACCCCACATATGTTGAAATTCGAACCCCAAGAAATGGTATTCAGAGGTGCAGCCTTTGGGAGGTGATGAGTCTTGAGGGCTGAGCATTCCTTAATGGAATTAATGCTTTTGTAGAAAAAGATTCCAGAGACCGACCTAGCCCCTTCCACCATGTAAGATTGTAGTGAGAAGATGTCAATCTACAAGGGAAGCAGGCCCTCACCAGACACCAAATCTGGAGGCATTTGATGTTGGACTTCCCAGCCTCTTAAACTATGAGAAATAATTTTCTGTTCTTTATAAGCCACTCCATTCGTGGTATTTTGTTGTAGTAGCCTAGATGGGCTGGGACAACAATCATTCCCCATGCACCACATTCCTCCCACTAGAACCCCAGTTTATTTAAACGTAAGCAGAGATGCTTTGACATGAGGAGCATGTAGACCCCATGAAAGAATTTTGATTGGTCTAAATAAGTTGTGCTGATCTCATTCTTCTTAGCAATTGGGCAAATGACTTATTTGTTCTAATGAAACAAAAGGAGGGGCTTCCCTTGATAAAGAGATAACTTACCTTGGGAAATGGGCAAAAGGTACAATGTGGATACAACCCCCATACCTAACATGTTCTCTTGCAGCAGCCTACTTATGACCCTGAGAAGAAAGAGCAGGAGAAGAAAGCCCAGACAATCAGGGGTCGAATAGAACTTGACAGTTTGGTCCCTGCTAGCATCTTTATGCATCTGAATA
Organism: Callospermophilus lateralis; assembly: GCF_048772815.1. Classification (NCBI taxonomy): domain Eukaryota; kingdom Metazoa; phylum Chordata; class Mammalia; order Rodentia; family Sciuridae; genus Callospermophilus; species Callospermophilus lateralis. The sequence goes on from NC_135311.1 coordinate 21,042,431, forward strand.
AATGTTAACCTCTACTATCTGGAAGATAAGATACCAGTTTAAGGCATTTGTTTTCTTGGGAGTGGTATATATTAAGGTAACAGTCTCTGAAAGCAATGACGCAGACAAAATAGACATGTATCTCTTGTTCTCAAGTAATCAAGGCTGGATTTAAGGGTCACTATGATGGAAAGATTAGGGACACAGCCAATGGAGGCTGTCCTATTTGTTATACATGACTTCCAAGGTCACTCTGGGCCTGAAATCACAGTTCTAGAAAGGAGATGAGGATAGAAGTGCTCTTTGGGGAAGCTTTATGGGCCAAACATATCACTTCCATTTACATTGCATTGGAGAGAACTGACCACATCCACCTGCAAAGCAAGCTGAGGCTTGTAGGGTAACCAGGAAACCACAGTCCAGCTGTGAAAGGACGGATTTGGGTGAACAGTCACACAACTATAAATGGACTTTTATGTTCCTGCTACATGCAACTAAATTCTTCACTAATCCAATAGGTCTGGAGATCAGAGGGCAAATTTTGGTTGATTATAGAGTTTTTCTTGGACTATAGCACATTTATTTTTAAAAGCATATTGCACATGGTAGGTAGTGGATAAGCCATGAAAGTAGTTGGTATCACCTAACTAGTGTAGAGAATAAGGACAAAGAAAGAGAGCCCTTCAAATTGTTCACTGATCCATTTAAGCCAGAAGGTTCCTCCTTACTGTTTGTGAAAATAAAATTTCAGACATCCTCGTGGCCTAGAAGAACTTCCTGTAAGACGAGTAAGCCCACAACTCAGATATAAGAACAAGTCTGTAGATCATAATTACCCAAATATTTTTTTTGAGGGGGCTTCTGGATGTAAAATACAAATAAGACTGTCTTTGTCTTTGTTTTCTTCCTATACGGCATTAACTCTAACAAACAGCTGAAAAATAGTCTTGAGCAAAATGTGTTCAACATCCTTTCCTGGTGAAGGTATTTTATGTGGACACCTAGCAACCCAGATCCTGAAATAACTTAATGTGGGAAATAGTCCAAGAGCGGTCTATTCTTTATTCTCTTCCTTATTCTCCCTGCTGAGGCTTCAGTTTTGGAGACTGACTTTTCTGGGTTTGACTTTGTAAAGCCACAATAAAAGTGTTCATTGGAACTTCCCTCCACCAGGAACTTAGCTTAGGATTTGAATTTTCTTAAAAGTGGGTGGGGAATCCCATTAGGCTACAGTCTTTCCTGATAACTTTGTCATTCTATGGAGTACATACTGATGGCTCTGAGGATGTGAGTTGACACACAGCCTGTAGGTCTCAGGGCTCTGTGACATAAATAGTCATGGGTCGACAGCCAGACATCCTCCTTCATGGTTAAGGGTATCGTCCAATACCCGCCCCTAAAAACTCCCAATCACAATGGCCAAACAAAGGAAGCACTCCACCGTGGCTTAGTTTGGAAACTTGAAATATAAGCACTAGTTTATGAGAGCCCTATTGATTTACAGCGCCACAAATTTCCACAAGGACAGGTATGTATGTTTCCCTCACCCCTGCTGTACTCTGTAACCTGAAGATAAAGCATAGATGGAGTTCTTATTCAAAGCATGCACTCATGGTGTATTTACCAGGGATATCTCATTTAATCCTCATAAAAACTTTATGAGGTAGATAGTAGTAATGTCATGATTTTACAGATGATTAAACTCAGCTTAATAGCCACCCAAGTAACCGAGGTCAAAAACCATCCAGCCAGGTTCCAAGCCCAGCAATCTGACTCCTGAGCCAATGTAAGTAACACCTATGCTAAAATCTCCTCCCATAAATCCTTATTGTAAGGATTAAAGATCCATGTAGAGCAACCAAAGCCAAGCACCTGGCTAGTACCCATAAATACACTGTTCCTTCGTAACAGGTGAATATCATGTAATTTTCTTTTAAGATTGCAAAATGAGCCTTATACTGGGTAGGCTGTCTTGCATCCTGGGTGACTATGAGGAAACTATGCAAAGGTGGTCCATTAGGAAATTTCAGGGATTTTGTGACATGGTAACATCCAAAGTCTTGGTGAATAGACAATATCTGGGGCACCTGGCACAGAGAAATAAAATGTCCCAGCAGTAAATCTCCCAGCACGTTAAGTTGTAAGGTATTACTAGTAATATTTATAGCAGTCCCTTGGAAAGCAACATTAAATTGAATCATTTTGTTTCTATTCTGATAATATTTTCCTTAACAAAGCTTATTTTTCCAATATGAAAGTAATATAAAACTTGGAAAAAGCAGTAAATTAAAAAGAGGAAAAATCAACATCACTTTTCTGCCCAGACATCCCATTGACATTTTTGTCTTCTAATTGAGATTTTATTCATATTTTTATTTGTTTGCTTTTTTGATAGCATGAGAGACCTTCAAATTCCCATGTACCTGAGTCATCAAAATTTCTAAATCTAGTCCCTTTAGCTTGGGACACAGGGAGAGCCTGCTATTGGTTAATTTTTAGCCCGCGAGTCCCAGGGGTGCAATAAGATAGATCCTGGCAGAGCAGTAACCAGAGGGGCCCTCTGGACAGGGTGACAGAGGCCCGATATCTCAGGGAAAAGCATGCAGCACTGAGCCAGTACTCTGCACAAGGGTCGGCCGAGTCCAGAAGGAAGTTTTCCTGGGCTGGGTTCCCACCCTCGTGGTCACATCACGGTGACACAGCAGGAAGCAGGGCCTCCCCAGAGCCCAGGTCTCTCACAGGAAAGTGCTGTCAGAGGTTTCTGCATGGCCTGCAGTCCAGGCACATGGGGTTAGCAGCAGCATTCCAGCCCACAGTGTTTGTTCACAGGCTGGAATGTGGCCTCAGGGCTGGGCTGTGGTGCTTCCTCCATGTGCTTACTGTGATGTCTGTGGTGGGACCATAAAACAGACTCTGCTCTGTGCCTTCCTGGAGAGATTTCCAAACAGGGTGCCCTCTGAGCAGGCAGCATGAGATACCTCCTTTCAGGTGTCACATATTGAAAAATGATGGGCCAGGGAAAATGAATTTCCCAGTTGAAAAACCTTAATATTCTAAAGCTTTGGACATCTACTTTTGGCTTGTTTTCCAGTGGTCACTGAGTGGAAGGGGATGTCTCTTACATTCACCTTCTCTCCAGATGGAGTTTAGTTCTTTGAGCGGAAAACGAATGGCAATGCCAAGCTATGGTATGAGAGTTCCATCGGTTTCCTTACTTGACCTACATGTTGCATATGAGCTAACGCTCAGAGGCACTCTCCTCATTCTAAATGAGTATTCTGCCTCAGCTGGAGGAAAGAGCAAAGGAATGGGATCTCAGAAACCCTCATGGCAGCTGCAAGTTTGCCACATCCAGTGCTTAATCTTACAGCTCAGAGTTCTCAACTTCCTCAAAACGTTATTCCCTTAGTTAATTAATTGACATTCCTTGCAGGTGTCAATCACCTTGCAGGCAAAACCAATCACATAATCCACCTAATAGGCTAAAGAAGAGCAATGACATAGCCATCTTAATTGATGAGGGAAAAAAAAGCATTCAACAATATTTAGTACCTATTCATGAGAAAATGAAGAAAAGGGAGGGACCTCCTCATCTTTGTAAAGAATATCTACCCAAAAAATCTCTACTTAACATTTATCTAACAATGAAAGACTGAATGTTTTCTCTTTAAAATTAAGGCAATATTTTTCTCCCTTACCACATCATACCACATATTGCTGGTACATCTTTAGCCAGTGTAATAGGCAAGAAAGAGAAGACTTGAAGATTAGAAAGAAAGAAGAAAATTGTTTCTATTTGCCTATGACATGATTGTCCATGTGAAAAACCTAAGGAATCAAAAAAAGTATTTTGTTGTTCAGTAGTAAGTGTTTCCAGCCAGGTTGCAGTTTATAAAGTATACATTAAAAATTAACTTTTCACATACTAGTAATGAATATATGAATACTGAATCATAAGGCATGATGCCATTTATATCCACTCAAAAATTAAAAATTGGGTACTTATGTATTAATCTAATAAGAATGTACAGGACTTGCTGAAAATCTATAAAACATTTATGAAAGAAATCAAAGATCTAAATAAACCGAGAGGCATACTATATTCATGAATTGGAAGACTTGACTTAGTAGTCAATTCTCCCAAAATTGTTACACGGGTAGAATACAATTCACTTCATACTCTCTGCCAGAATTTTTGTAGATATATACAAGATTATTTTAAAATTTATATTGAAATTCAAATAAACAGGGATAGCTAAAACAATTTTTAACAAGAATAAAATGTGAGGAATCCATCTGTCCAAGACTGTGTGGTGTTGGTAAAGGCTTAGACACATAGATCAATGGAAAAGTAAAGAGGTCCACACAAATATACCCAATTAATTTTTGACAATTTTGTTCTAACAAACGATGCTAGAGCAATTGGCCATCGATGGACAAAACAATGAAAGTTGACCAAATACACAAAATTTGTACAAAAATAAACTCAAAATGGATCAAGGACATAAATGTAAAACTATGAAATTTTTAGAATGAAAAAAAATCTTTGAGATCTGGGGCTAGATCATGTCCTTAGATTTGACATCCAAAGCATCATCCATAAAAGGAAAAATTGAGAAAATGGATTTCATCAAATGAAAAAGGTTTGCTCTGCAAAATACACTGTTCAGAGAATTTGAGATGAGCTATAGACTGGGAGGAAAGTTTGCAAACCATAACAAAAGACTAGTATCTGGTACATAGGAATCTTTCAAAGCTCAACAGTTATAAAACAAAACAAAACAAAAACCCAATCCCAGTTAAATAAAGAACAAGAGATATGAAGAGATACTTCATTGAAGAGGATATGCAGATGACAAATAAGCACATTAAATGTTCTTCAACATCATTAGTCATTAGGAAAGTGCAAATTAAAACCATGATGAGTTGTCTTTACATACCTATCAAAATGACTAAAATAAAAAACAGTATGACACATCAAATGATGGCAAAGATAGGGAGAAACTGGATCTCTTAGACATAAGTGAAACAAAATGGTACAGTCACTCTAGAAAACAGTTGACAGTTTTTTTTTAACTGAACATGCAGCTAGCATATAATCCAACAGTTAAATTCTGAGCATTTACCCCATAAAAAAAAGAAATTATTTTTACACAATGCCTTTTATGCAAATCTTCATAGAAACTTTACTGAAAAGACCAAAAACTAGAAACAACTTGAATATCTTCCAACAAGTTACTGGTAAAACAAACTGTGATACATCAGTACCATGGAATGAGCAATAAGGAGGCAACAGATTATTGATACATGGAACACACTGGATGAATCTCCAGAAAACTTTGCTGAATACAAAAATGCCAAAACTAAAAAGCGATCTACCATGTGATTGCATTCATGTAACATTATTGAAATGACAAAATCATAGTAATAGAGAACAATGAATGGCTTCAGGGGTTCTGGAGAAGGCAGAGGTGGGAGAGAAATGAGTGCAACTATAGAAGGATAGCCTGAGGGACCCTTGTGGTGACAGAAATGTTGTGTATCTTGACCATGTCTGTGTCAATACCTTGGTTGTGATACTATGGTATAGTTTTCCAAGAAGGTCATCCTTGGGGAAAACTGGGTACACTCTGTATTATGGATTACAACTGTATTTTAATGTAAAATCATCTCAAAATAAAAACTTTTATTTTAAGAATCTTGAAATCTTAGGACTTCAACAGCTGTTTATTGGAAGTATCTGAAAGACAACAGTGGCTTATTGCTTAGATGTTCTATCCTAGGTCAAGTCAGTACCTCCTCTTGGCATATCCACGATACCCTATGTTTATCTCTATCACTGCACTGATCATTTTCTTCTACGATAAACAGTTTACACGTCTGTCTCCTCCACTGTACCATGTCTTTCTTAAGTGCACGTTTCAATCATCTGGTACTTAGCATACAGTCACTTGTTGATTGATACTGTGTCTGACACAGAACAGGTACTCAACAAATCTTTGTTGCCTGAGCAAGTCAATGAACGCCTATGTGTTAGCATCAGAGGACATGGTTTTTGTCTGAGAGTGACTTATGGTTTGGTTGGTACAGGAAATCTAAGAATAAACAAAGATGAGAGTGAATAAAATGAAGACAGTAAATACTGCTACACTACTTAGTATTGAAAAATGCTTGTCAGAGAATCAAGAATTCAGACACATTGAATGGAGTTGATTGTAATGGCAAAATGTGTAGTAGCCAAAGATTCTCTCTAGGATCTCTCAATTCCCTTTAATTTGTTCTCATTTTCTTCTGAAGCTTTTCCACATTCAATCCCATTTGTATATTTCTATACACAAATGTGAGATCTCCAGTTTTAGAGTTTTCCTCTGGCTATTCAGAATTCCCTACTCAAATGCTTCAACTGGACAATACCCACAACTACATTCTTCTTATCCTCTTGCTTGACCTTGAGCTGCCCATGTCTTCAGGTCTCAATTCTTTGACAAAACAAATTTGAATTGTACAAAGTAAGTATTACGCCAACATTGACAAATTTTTATTAGGGAAGTATTTTCCATTGTAAACTCTATAAAGACGATTTCCTACAAGTATTATTAAACGATTCCAAAGTTTTCCATTTTTCAAAAATTCTTCCCAACTTTGGTGGCTTCTTCCTTATGTCAAATTTGCAGTTGTAAATTTTGTCTGACAGATATGATTTTTCCAATAGTTCTTTTCCAGTAACAAATTTCATTCTATGGAGTTTAAGCCAACATCAGTTTTATCTTCAGACATTGTAAGGACTTAATAAATGTTAGCTGTTATGATGTATGCTTTGAAATAATATCCTTTGCAAATTTTGTGTAGAGATGATTATACACCATAGCATTTTAAGGTGTGCAAATAGTGGTTTGTTTTGTTTTTGTTTTAGATATTCACAAGTCTTTGTAATCATCACTAGCTTCTAATTCCAGTACACTTGGTAACCTCCAAAGAAATTCCTTACCCATTAGTGAGTACTCTTGATTTCCTCCTCTTTGCAGCTCTGGGTAACCACTACTTGCTGTCTCTATGGATTTGCCCACTCTGAACATTTCATATGTATGAAATTATACAAACCTTTTATGTCTTTTTTTTTTCATATAGTCTAGATTTTCAAGGTCCCTCTATATTGTAACATGTATCAGTACTGCATTCCTTTTTAGGGCCAAATAACATTCCATTATATAGATAAGATATTTCCACTTTGTCCTAATATGAATAATGCTGCTATGAACACTCTTGTACAGATTTGTTGTTGACATGTTCTTAGTTTTTTTGGACATTTGCCTAGACATGTAATTGCTGGAGTGAATGCTTTTTGACCTTGAACTCTCCAGTGTCCATTTCTTTAAAACAACCTATGACATTTCCATTATTTCCTCATCCCACTCATTCTTATTGTCAGTTTCTTTTTATTGTAGCCATCATAGTAGATGTGAAGTGGCATCACATCAGGGTTTTGATTTGCATTTCCTTAAAGACTAATGATGCTGGGTATCTTTTCATGTGCTTATTACCCATTTGCATATCTTCTTTGGAGAAATTTCTATTCAAATTCAATTTCATAACTAGATTATTTGTCTTTCAGTGTCAAATCTTAAAGTTTCTTTATATATTCTGGACACAAGCCCCTTTATAAGATATGTAATTTTCAAATATTGTCTCTCATTGTGTAAGTTGTCTTTTAGTTACTTAATGTTCTTTGAATCACAAAAGTTGAATTTTGATGAAATGTAATGTACTTTTTAGTGCTCAAACTTTGAATGTCATATCTAAGAACACTGTACAATCGAAGAGCTCTAAAATTAATTCCTATGTTTCTTTTTAATAAGAGTCTTACAATTTTTGCTCTTAGGTTTAGATCTGTGATCCATTCTTAGTTAATTTTTGTATAGGGTTTGAGGTAAGGGTTTAACTTGGTTCATTTGCATGTGACTATTCAACAGTCCCAGCATGTTAGTTAAAGATGATTATTTCCACATTGAATAGTATTGGCACCATTGTTGAAGTCAATATACCATCAGTGAATGGATTTATTTCTGAACCATCAGATCTGTTCTATTGATCTATATATTTGTGCTAGCATCATGGTTTTTTGGGGGGAGGCAGGTACCAAGGATTGAACCCAGGGAAGCTTAGCCCCCCTGGGCCACACTTATAGCCCTTTTTATTTTGTATTTTGAGACAGGATCTCGCTAAGTTGCGAGGTTTGCTTAATTGCTGAGGGTGGCTTTAAACTTTTGATCCTCCTGCCTCAGCCTCCTGAGCCACTGGGATTACAGGTGTGTGCCACCACATCCAGTTAGCATCATGCTTTCTTGACTTCCATAGTACTGACATAAATTTTGAGATTTAAAAATGTAAGTCCTACAATTTTGCTTTACTTCAAGATTGTTTTATATATCCTGAGGCCCTTAGTTTTCCTATAAATCTTAAGATTATCCTATTAACTTCAAAAAGGAAAAAGAAAAACAGGGATTTTGATAAGGATCATGTGCTGATCTATAAATCAGTTTGGGAATTATTGCCATCTTAACAATATTAAGATGATCCACGAACCTGAGATGGCTTCCTATTTATTTAGGTCATCTTTAATTTCTTTCAAAGGTCTTTTGTAGCTTTCAATGTACAAGTCAGGTACTTCTTTCTTTACAAGGAATATTAAACACGGACAGAATTTATTTTTTATTTAATGCATGAGAAATTTTTTCTCACATCTGTGAGGCAGAATAAGAGATAAAGATATTGACACAGAGGCTTGAGCCACTGTGGCAAACCAAAGCTCAAATCTTTAGCATCTAAGAGTGTCAAAGCAAAGTGATAGTATTTGGGGAGCACCAAGACAGAATGACAATTTTACGCTCAAAATATCCATCTCCAACAGCGAGAGAAGGAATGAGGCAAATAATATTCATGCTAGATCCCTGGCTTCCCAGGTGAAAGACTGGCCCTTTCCATAGTAGCTCCCCAGAGGAACATCAATACTTCTCTGTTTGGTGATCATCTGAATTCTGCCACTTATAGTATGGGTGGGAAGGTCTCCCCCAATTCTTTAAGATCTATCAAGCTGCAAAAGACTACTGATGGCAGAAGTTTTCTTTTCATCAACAATAGCACTGGAGGCATGGCCTGCCTTTCACTTCCACTGCGTGTGGCAAAGGGGAAGGAAACAGCAATGGCTGGGGAAAAAACAACATTGAGCACTCTCTTGAGTCTGAAACCGAGTTGTGGAAAAAATTCTGAGAAATTCTCTTGAAAAGAATGGGAAAGAATCCACATAAAAGATTTTATTGCTTATGACAAACTCCTGCTGCTCACATAAATTTTTATAGACTAGACTAACATTATAAATATGTAATATACATGCATGCGCACACTCTAATATATTGACTGGGCTGCATTTATAGTGTGTTCTTCAAAAGAAAATGTTGATTTCCGTCTAAACATGTTTAAACATAAAACAATCTTAGGAATCAGGTTTTCAAAGACCTTCACATTCTGAGGTGGACTCAGTCCTTCAGTTAGGATAATTCTTCTACCAATATAAACCGAAGCAGATATTCACATTCAGTTTAGTTTAGAGGTGTGTTCTTACTTAACTCATGAGGATATTTTTGCTATCACCCCTTTTTAAAGAATGGTGCTTTCTAAGGTGATCAAGATATTTTATTCTTATTCCCTCATTTGTCTTACCAACATTCCTGAGAATAGAGTTTAAAAAAGAGGGCAGATAAGGAAAAAAAAAAAAAGAGCAAGCGTCTGCTTCCCATTATGCAGATGGGGAGAATACATGGGAAAAGAAATGGACTTTCATGCATTTTACTAATTTATTCATTTTTAAAATATTAATGAAAAGTCATATATGTTAAAGTTATATATATTAGGGTAACAGTAACTATTTTAGTTCTTCTCAGGGAGTTTCTAGTCTCATGAGGGAGTCAGATTGTTATTTTCAAAATGTAAAATTGATCATGTGATGTCTTTTCTTGAATTGTTTCTGGGGTTTTCCACAAATCTCAGAATAAAGCTAAAACTATTATCATGGCTTGCAAAGTTCACACAGTCTTACCCCTAGGTTCACTTCCAGTTTTATCTAATTTCTGCCCACTCAAAGCTTCAACTTTCTTTCCCATTACTTTTAATTTTAATTTAATTTTATTTTTAGGCAGCACTTTATTTGTGGTTTTATTTGAAACAAAGTTAACAAGGCATATAGTTCAGGGTCGATATTTCTAATAGTCTGACTATGAAATAAAGCAGTCTTTTCCCCGCCCAGAGAACTACTTTTAAATGTTCAGTTGAGTCTTTTGATATTTACCACCCTTATCTCTGAGTAACATTCTTGTGTTGCTTCTTGTTTTTTGTTTTGTTGTGTTGTGTTTTGTAGTTGTTGTGTTTTGTTGTTGTTGTGTTTTGTTGTTGTTGTTGTTTTCTCTTCTGTTTGGATTTCAGCATTATCTTTGGCCTTCACAGAGGAGTATGGGCCTCGATGCTATTTGCTTATTACCACCACTATCAGCTCCCACCATAACAGACTGTCATAACTTCTCATTCTATATCCAGATTTTAATTATGATTAAAAATGGACTTTCTGTGCCATAGATAATGGCACAAAATTATATTTATTTGTTTCTGGTTCAGAAACATCTGAATAGACAACTCAGAGCGGGAGGAAAAAGTGGATAAAAGACATTAACTAGCTTAATAGATGTTTTTAACTAGAAGGACTCCTAGAGATCATTTCTGCCTCTCTTCCGACTTTACAGATACTGATGCCTAGGGTTCAAGGTCATGTGGCAAATGGATAACAGACAGGGAACCACCAGGCAGTTCTTCTTACTCCTTTTCCTGTGACGTATAGAGTATGCCATGCTGCAGACAAACTCTCAGTTAAGGTGAATCTGGGACTGCTCACCTGTATTCTCAAGATAAGCAGAAACTCAGCGACAGTGGCCATTACTACATTGTCACCATAGTAATAGTGATAATTGTAGCTACTGTTTGTTTAATACTTATGCATATCAGTCACTACCCCAGGCAGTAAGGATGTTCTGCATCAATTTGGTTTCCACAACAACGCTGCGAGGCAGGGGTTCTTATGGATTCCTTTTTCACATAAGGAAGTTGAGCCTCAGAATATGTAAGCAGTTTTCCTGAATGAACCCTACTGGTCAGATCTGGGCAGAAATGGTAAAGTTGAGATTTGAACCCAGCTCTATTTTGTTCTAAACTCAACATTTTTCTTCCTTAATTGATGTATTCCTTCTGTATTTCTCACGGACCATGGTCATTGCCAATTTTGGAGCTGGAAACTATGTGGCTTGCTGTTGACTTTATAGATCTATTGTGAAAATTTCACACACACACACACACAGAATATATATATAGATAGACACTGTACTTTAGAATAATTCCTGGCACAAGAGAAGTGACCAGTAAGTGTCATCTGCCATCATAATCCTCCTCCTTACCTTACCTTCCTCATTGCTGGCAAACCTAGCTCTTCTCTTGGTCTTGACAAACTTCCTTTTCTTTGATTTTCTTCATGAGAGATTTCTACTGGTTTTCTTTCTTGCTGTTGTCCACTAGAAGTTAAATTTGTCCTCTCGTCTTTTCTTTTCTTCAATTTCTTTTTTCTGTTTACATTTGCCTTCCATTTTTAATTGGTTACAAAGGGCCCTAGAATGGCTGCAGTTGGCTTCTGCTGCCCCAGGTGCTCCTCATCCTACCTCGTCACATCGGTTCCCAACACAGTCCAGTCTTTTCCCAGCCGTCCTTCCTGGACTAGATAAACACTCTTCTCATCCACGGAAAGAAAATAATCCAAGGGGAAGCTCACCATTCTCCAGCTGCCCTCCCAGGCTTGAGCAAATTTATAGGTCTCCATTTCTTATCTATAAAATAAGGCCGCCTTATAACCTAGCCCTAAAATTCTTGAATTTAATAAATGTTTTTGTTTTATTTCAGATGTTGGATACGACTCTCAGCCAACAGCCTGGGGCTGGTGCAGGTCCCACAAGGAAATCCCAGGGCTGCTCAGTTCTCTTGTTGCCCTTTGGTTTTATTCTTCCTTGTAGAAGAGGTAAAAGCTCATTAGTTTCAGAAACTTTGGTAGAAGACATTGTGTATATTACACTATGAGAAAAACTCATATCAAATTAAGGCCATCTTTCTCTTATCACTCTGGGAATATCCATTTTTGGAGGGGAGGAGGTAAATGGCTCCTTGGGGCTGACTTATCTTCCTTTATCGTACCTCTTCCTTCTCTCCCCTCTCCAGATCAACTGATAGCCTTTGGTTGAAATTTTGTGATATCCTGTCTCATTGAACACCGCAATTCTCAAAATCTTCCATTCTCACTATTATTTCAAATACCCTCTCCCCAAGAAAGGGCAAAAAAGAAGGAAGAAGGGGTCAATGGGAGTATTGTGGGAAAGAAAAACAGAATTGAAATACTGAATTAGACCCAATATATTGCAGGTCTCACTAGTCACTTAATCTATGCTATTCATTTTAATGACAGTAACAATTTTCAAGGTAATTACTGTTATCACTACAGTTGAGGGAATGGAGTTCAAGGAGGTTAAGAAACTTGTTTATTGTGACATAGTTGGTATTAGCCAAATTGGGCTGAAGCCAAAGACTGCTTGACTTCTATTATCTTTTGGGTGTTAAATGTCCCTCAAAGGCCATATGTTAAGGTTTTGGTCTAGTCTCAAGGTTATGGTAGAACCTTCAAAAGGTGGGGCCTAGTGGAAGAAAGTTAGGTCATGGGGGCGTGTCCTTGAAGAGGATATTGGGAGCCTGGCCCCTTCCTCTCTTTGATTCCCTGCCACTGTGCAGTGAACAGTCTTCCTCTGCCACATGCTTCCTTACATGATGTACTGTGCCACCACAGACCCCAAATTTCATGGTCAAGCAATCATAGACTAAAACATCTACATCCGTGAGTCAAAATGAATCTTTCCTTCTCATAGGTTGAAGATCTTAGGTGTTTTGTCACAGCCTTGGAGAGCTAAAACCTATAATTTTTAATTTTCTTTTTGCTCTATGGATTATCCAGGGCTGCTAAATAAATTAGCACCAAAACTCACTTAAAACAATAAACATTATTTATCTTGCAATTTGTATGACTCAGAAATCAGGGTGCAGCTTAGCTGGGTGCATCTGACTCAGGGTCTTTCTCATAAGGACTCATACAAGGTGTTGGCTGAAGATGCCAATATTTAGCTCAAGGTTGAACTTGGGAAGGACCTGCTTCCTAGTTCATGTGCTGTTCACAGGACTTGAGTTCTCATTGCACACACACACACACACACACACACACACACACACACACACACACATATCTGGAACAATGTTCATTAAATTTGTGCAAGTCTTATTTTGCAAAGATTTCTATAATGTTACAACTTGGACAGGAACCAAAGAAATAACTTCACCTGACCTATGTATGCTGCATGCACATCTGTCCCCTCACTGGTAGCATCTTATGAATGTCCAGAATTAGCAAAGGATCTGACTACATACTTGGAACAGAATCCTTCATTCTGATAAACATAGAATAAATAAAGCTGTTTGTAACTCCAAAGCTTGATAATAGAATTGTTTAGTCTGATTCCTATGAATTTAACAGAGCCTAATGGTAAAGATGGGATGGATAGATTGCATACCACTTGGACAAAGCCTTGGTACCCCAGAGACCTGACTTCAAAAAGTCTGCCCTCCAAGATGGGGGTTCTTAGACAAGTGGCTTCATCTGAAAATAGGTATGATAAAATCCACCACACAGGACAACTCTTGAGGAAATACAATAGAGCCAAGTGATTTAGATGCATGGATTCTGGAACCAGACTGCTTGGGCTCAGTTCCTGGCTCCACCACTTACCAAATAGAGACAAGGTAGAACCTATCTCTTAGGTCCATTGGGAGATTCATTGAGTTCATATGTGCAAAGCACTTAGAATAATATTTGGCACTTGTGAGTATTAAATCAAGAAGGATAAATATGCAAAGTTGTTCACATAGTACCTGGCATAAAGTAAGGAAATTAATAAGTTATTCTCAAATTTAACCTTTAATTTCTTCACCTATAAATTGGGGATATCAATGCTTGTCTTACAGAGTTCTTATAAAAATTAAATAAAATTAGAACATATTATATATGCATATTATATATAATATCTTATACACATATAATATTATTTTATATATATATCCTAACATTTTGCCGTCCAAAAAAAGACTGATAGTTATTTTTATTATGAATATTTACAAGCTTTTAGAAATCAAGTAATAAGTGGAAGTTGGGAAGACTGAATGCCCTAGTACTAAACCTCTCCCACACCAGGAGGTAAGCATGTCAATTCTAAGAAAGCGCCTCACTCTTAGATTACTACATGATGTTCCTCTTCTTTCTTAGCCTGGGTAGCACTTCCCAGAGTTCCTGTGGGACTATGATGTATCCAGGGAATTGTGAGTCTGAGAATGGTCCTTTCCAGTTTCTGCTTGGTATTTTAATTGGCATTTAAGTTTCTTATCTACTTCCCTTTTGTGTTTTCAATAATACCCCTTTATGCCTGCAGGCTAAGTGCAAAAAAATGAAGTAGAAATAAATGCCGTGTACATATTGAGGGCCTGTAGCCTGGATCTTCTGGTCCAACCAGAGCGAGGGGCTGTCAACCTTGGGAGTTGTTTTTCGAGTTGCACTCGCAGGATGATGAGGAGGGGATCCCTGGGGACACCCAAAGAACTGACTGAAATTCCCATGATCTGCTTTCTTGAGGATGGCCACACAGTGCCTTATGTCCCCTCCTGAAAGTCCCACTCAAGAACTCTTATGCCTTGGACCTCTCCATCAAGGCCCAGAATGATATTTAATAGGTAGCACCATTGTGGGTAGAAAAGAATGCATTTCCCAAAAACATAACCCTGTCTTTGTCCCTGCTAATGATAGCCACAAACCAAGGGGTGGGGTGGGGGGAAGAAAAGCATGTTTAAAGCTGGTTCTGGGAAGTAGGCTGCCCCCTGACCTCCTCTTGGGGCCAGAGCTCCAACTATCAGACTGAAGGCAAACATACCACAGGAGAAGCCATGGGGTGACACCACTTCATGACTAATCGGCTTTAAGAACACAGGACAAAGGAAAACACATAAACAGCCATTGGAGTTTTGAAAATAAATACTGTGCATGGCCATGGGTTCCTCACACAATTTCGTTTTTGTTGGAAATACCAATCCCAGTGACTCTTACTGTCCCACCCCAATGCTAAATTCACTTGGGTTGCATCATTTCTAATGATTATCTTCAACTGTATTTGAACTCTTACTTGTTGGCCTTTCTCTCTCTCTCTCTCTCTCTCTCTCTCCCCCTTCCTTTCTTCCTTTCTTCTTTCTTTCCTTCTCTCTCTCTCTCTCTCTCTCTCTCTCTCTCTCTCCCTCCCTTCCTTTCTTCCTTTCTTCTTTCTTTCCTTCTCTCTCTCTCTCTCTCTCTCTCTCTCTCTCTCTCTCTCTACCTGGTGGCTTCAGAGAAGTCTTGTCAAAGTTCATTTGTTAATAACTTATATGTCTTAAATCAAGTACATTTTTATAAAGGTCCTGACTTTCATCACCTTTCAAATGGTATTAACTTGGCTTTAACCTCCTTAGTTAGAGAATTTCAGTGGCAGAGGATAAGTTTCTGGTATCTGTTATCAACTCCCTGTTTGGAGATTAGTACTGTGTTTTCATGTGGGATATAAACATATCCGGATAATTCTCCTGAGCTTCACTTGTTGAAATTTGACATTTGTCCTATCACTCAGTCATGGCTTAGCTCCCAGAAAGCTGTGCTGGCACCTCTCTGACAGCTGGCTGCCCTCCTCTCCTCAATACAAACATCTCGGTCCTGATCCCGGTCTCTCCCTGAGCTACAGAAGTAGAACTAATAACAAAATAGAGACCAGGAACCCTCCATCTTGGAAGATGAGATGGTCTTTGTGGGGGCTGGGCTATTAGAAAGGCTAACAGCTCAGATACTGGGGTCTTCCTATCTTGGTTAGGTAAGTCTTACAATGCATAGACTCATCCCATCCCCAGTTATTCCAACCAGCCAAAGCATGTTAACTTTCCTCACTTCAGCTTTCCTGCTTGGTCCCAGGAGCATCTTTCCTGGGAAGCACTTATTATCTGGAGTGTTGCTAGAACAAAGGCTGTTACTCTCTCACTTTAAAACCCCAGAGCTGATATGGAAACAGGGGACTGGAATCGGCAGAAAAGAGAGAGGACCAAAGAGGAGCATGTGCTTATACTTATATGAGACATTTGTAACTTGGAAGGTGCATCCGGTGATTATAGCAGTCCCTTTTAGGATCCATGGCATTTGCTGGTTTTCCTTGGTGTAAATACTCTCGCCATGGTCAAGATGCTCTAGGGAAATCACCAAACAAGGACTTGGGGGAAGAGGCACACAATCAAGTCTTGCCAGTCAGTACTAGTTGGGTCCAGCACAGGTGATGGAGGAGGCCAGGAAAAGCAATCGCTTCTTGAACTAACTCTAGAGAGAAATAGGCATTTTCTAAGTGGACTGAGAGATGGGGGAAGGGGATAAGGGGCAGGGATTTCTGGCAAAGGGTGTGCAACTTTGTATTCTAAGGGTCTGACTGTGCGGTGTGGATGTACGTACTTGGGTGTGTGTGACTGGTGTGGTGGGGGGAGGCTCTGGGGAAAAGACTGCCCTCAAACAGCCATCTGTGACGGGTTTTAATTCCAACATCAGTCTTGGGATTCAGTATAACAGCTAAAGTCTCCTTTCCAGGCTCTTAGATCCAACCCAAGAAGAAGAAGATCTTCTCCAACTGGACTCCTTTCAAAACAGAGATGTTTCAACTAATCCTTTGGTTACAATGGTCAGTGTAACAGTCACTGAAATCATCTCTATTCTAGGAGCCAACATCAATATGTTATTATTACAGAAACGGCCACACAACAGAGCACAGCTAAGCGCAGGAAGGGGGAATTTCAGACTGTGCGCCTGTTAAAGGTCATGCTGTGATTTGGTCTGTATAGGAAATGGAGAACACTTAAAGGGTAAGAGTGAGGCATTGATTTGCGTCAAAATAAGGGCTCTGTGTAAGAGGAACTATTTCAGAGTGGTCTAATTACCAACTGTCTCCGTCACATTCGCCTGCCCTCAAAGTCTGCATTTCCTTTGTTACATCCAAGGGCAATTCTCAAATACTGCTCCCAGGCAAGACGTTTATTTTTCACAACTTGAGCAAGGGGAGGCCTCAGCTCTCTAAGAAAATCAACACATATTTATCGAGTGGCATCTTGGTCCTTGATATCAGTGTGATCCTTACATACTCCAGAACCCCAGGCCTCTGAATATCTACCTGTCATCCTGTCCCACTGGCCTTTCAGGAAGTCACAGGAATGTCTCTGGAGACTCCATTATCAGTTCATTCCACTCCTGTGATTTAACCTACAGGGCAGGCTCTTAGATGCTATTTCTCTGACTTCTTTTTTATGAGGGTTTTACATTTTAGCTCCTGTAATCTGTTTAACTATTTTTGTGTATTTGCTATATTTAGGCATGTAATTTAACTGTAAGAAAATATAAAAATACTACAAATGTAACTATACCTAGGTTAACTATTTTATAACATGGACATGTACTAGAGGCCTTTGGGTAATGAAGACTTTAAAAACCAGCCAGAAAAAAAGTAATAATAAATCAGAAGCATAAGTGAATGTCTTCTTTAAAGTCTCTTTTTAAAAAGCGGGGTTGTCTGTTTTTAACTATGGGAAAAATGCTAATTTTCTGCATAGGAAACTTTAACAATCCTATTACAGTAAATAGTAAAAATAGTTTCCTAGTGAGAATGCATTAAGGATATTGATATAAAAACTCACTGGTAGCATCATATATCCACTAAAACATATGGATAATTAGGACAGAAAAGGTCTAAGGAAAGGCAGAGAATTTGGAAAGAGTTCAATATCTTTTGACCACCTGGTCTTATTAGGGTTTGGATATGGAATGTCCTCCAAGAGCTCCTGTGTTGAAGGCTAGGTCCCCAATGCAGCAATTCTCAGAGATGGGGACTTGGGGAAATTATAAGGGCTCTAACCTCATCAATGGATCAATCCCTTTGAAGAATTAATAATTTTAACCAACTACTAGGAGATGGTGGAAACTGTAGGCAGGTGGGGGCGTGTTGGAGGAATTGGGTCACTAGGGGCATGCCCTTGAGGAACATATCTTAATGTATCTTGTTTCTTGCCCCTTCCTCTCCCTCTCCCTCCCTCTCTCTCTCTCTCTCTCTCTCTCTCTCTCTCTCTCTCACACACACACACACACACACATACACACACACACACACACACACACACACACACACACACACCTCCTGGTTGCCAGGAGCTGAGATCTTTCCTCCACCACACTCTTCCACCATGATGTTTCTGCCTTAGAGTCAGCTGACCATGGGCTGAAACCTCTGAAACCTTGAGCCAAAGTAGGTTTTGCTGTCGGTGCACAGAGGCATTAATAGATGTAGTTGCTCTTAATGGCTACATGTATATGGACCAAGTGGAACACAATGTTGTACCAGAATAAAGGTAAGATTAAGTTTCATATGATTCTGTTGTTGCTGTCAGCACCCTAACTTATCAATGTTATTTCCCCTTCAGTTGCTAATCAGTTCTAATATCTGACGACAGCCAAGGATGGCTGTGATGAGGCAGAGCCTCCCTAGAATAGTGAAGGGTATGTTGCTGTAAAGAAAAACTATGTTGTTGTTATTTTTTATCCCAACTTAATTTTTCAATTTGGCAAAGTCACACATAACTCAGATGAAATATTGTGTGACTTACTTGTTCACCAGATGGGCAGTTTAAATCACACTATCATCCAGACTGAATATGATCTATTTAATCACATTCTTTTAATATAAACATATAAAGTGGTGGGAGAGTTTGTAAAAATCTCATAAGTTAACAATCTGCATTGTCCATTTCTAAAGTAGTTGGGGTTTTTTAAAAAAGGATACTGTTTCCTACAGTATCTGTGAGTTCACATCTCGAACTTCAGCTATGTTACCCCTATAGTTATTACATGTACAACTGAGAACTTCAAAAATATTGTTTTAAAATATGTAATTGTTAATCACAAAATAGGTTACAGAAGCAACCCAATGTATCCACACTGCTGAAAGAAAACATTACCAGGAATCATTATGCTTACAAAGTTATCTCATTGGAGTTTAACATGTTTTTTTATTCATAATATTAAAATAATGTTATCTACTAAGTTATTTTAAAATATGGATTATTTAGGATGGAGAGGTCAAATGTTAAGTCAAATAAAGTGAATAATTACAAAATTTTAAGACGCATAGGAGGGAGTTGTACAACTATATTATTAACTCTTTAAGGTCAGTCTATCTTTGTCTATTAATCCCTAACATTTGACATTATACAAACACACACACACATTAATCCCATATTGAAAAGTTTGTTTCTATAGGAATCATTTCCTCCCATTTTCCATTTCCAAATCTGAATGGTGACATTTATGATGACCACATAATGCAACAAAATTCTCAGGACATTAAGAAAAACTATATTATAACAATTTATATTAGATCAACATACTTTAAAATTTTATAAGATTGGTTCCAAAAGATTTTGAGTGGAAAGCAGGCCCTATGAGAGACTCAGGCCTTGAGGATGGGCTCTTCATGAAATCACCCTTATCATCTGTTCCAGTCACCTTAAGCCAATCCCCATCACACAAGAGGAGGAATGAGGACTGGGAATTAACTCGTTCTCTAAGGCTTCCAGCTCCGGAGCTGAGCCTCTTCCCATGCCAACAGGGTCCCAGGGCTCAGTTGCACATCCTCATATGTCCTGAAGGAACGGATGAGCCACGTCTTGAGGGAGCCTACCTCTGGAACACAAGACTCGGAGAGGGAACAATAAGGTGTGTCAGGTATCTGGACAGCAGGAACCTGTTTGTTCATTTAAAAATGGAGAAAATGGTACTTGCCCGACAAGATTGAAAGATCAAGTAAAATAGAGATGTGAAGTGCCTGGCACAGAATGGACCGCTGTCAATGGTAGCTCTGGTCATACCACAAAGCTGCCTTGAATCCTCTCCAAAATGGAGTGAGCATCTCTCTCGCCTTCCAACCTCTTTCCCCTTTCCACTCAAGAGGAGGAAGGAGCAGCCATCATTGCCTTGCCTAGTGTCACCACAGGAAGTCTACCTATGAACCGAGTGTGAGGCTGATGGAGAGGCATCTTTCATCCTTGGGAGCTGGCCAGAGTGGTTTTTATACAGCTCTGGAGAAACTGGTCATTGGAGGCCAAAGGTCACACGGTAAACCAGGAACAGCTTTCAAGCACTCAGCTCAGTAAAGAAGCACCAGGTCTCATGTCCTGAGAAGACAGGCAGCCCCACCTCTTCCAATAAGAGGCCCAAACATCCTGTAACAGTCTACCACTTGGCTGAAGTGCAGAGGGCTTGAGTGGTCCAAAACTATCTACGCTACACACAATGTACAATGCTGTCCGTCTGTCTGTCTGCCCACCCATGTTTGTTTTCAGTCTCTGCAGATTGGATCTGAGTTCATGCTATGTGTTGTGCTTGGCAGGAAGAGGTATTTTAATATCCGTGCTTGACTGGAACTTTCTCAATGCTGGTGAGTCCTGCTATTTTGAATAGGATAAAGTATTGCCCCAGGTTTCTGCCTAATCATAGCACAGAAAAGTTCAGCTTTAAACCTGAGTTATCTATTTAGGAAATACTTACTAAAATAACTACACCTGGAGAGTTCCCCCCAAGGTTCTCAGGGCTGAACAACTCTGGGACTAACTCATACATGGGAAAGCACAGCTGATTACTTATCTGGTCTGTAAGAAACTGAAATTAATACAGCATCTTTGTTCCTACCCTTCACCTTCCTCTGTACATCTTTAATCTAGCACCTTAAATGAGTAAGACTAGTAAAAATATAGTCAGGGTTTCAGTGATTTATATTCAGCCCAAAAGGATGTGATCACCCACCCAAAAGAAATGCAGCTGAATTTACTCATTACTTAACAAATATTCTACTGTCTCCCATTTGAACCAGCAACTTTGTAAGCACTTGGGATAAAAATGTACATGACCCACCCCCTGCCCACAGTCCAATAGAAGAAGCAATGCTGAGGATCCAAATGAAGGGAGTGGTCTTTCAGACATCAGGTATGACTTTATGAGAAAAGGGTCAAGATTTCCAATCAAGAAGTCTTTCCTGATTTTCAACTCTTGGAGAATGGACCACTCCCTTTACAAACTCGGATTATCCTAGCAGCCAACAAGAATAAATCACAATGTGACACTTCTGGCATGAGTTATCCATGAAGACTATTAGAATGACCCTAAATTTACTAGGTAATTGAACAGTCCCTGATTTTATGATATATGGTCATCTTTTAAGTCAGCAAATGGAACTGGGTTTTGAAATTTGACAACTTCAGCACTTTAACCTCTGCCAATTCTATTAAAGATCCATGTGTTCAAATTCTATAGACAGAAGCATTTGGGAAAAATAAGTATCTGAAACTGTGCCCTTCTTATATAACCCATCTCTTCTCAATAGTGAAAGTGAAGAGATTGACTTTTTTTATAAGTGTTAAGCTTAAGGTCAGCTGTCTGATATCAAGTGAGGAGAGATGGAAGATAGGAAGAGAGTATGAGGTCAGAGACCATCTGTGGAATCTCATTTCCCCCAAGTGTTTCTCACACCTCTACCTCCAAGTGATAGTACCTGAACTTTCCTGGGAGATTGTCATTTTTTATTATAATATTTGACCTTTTTAAAACAGCAATCCCCACCAATGTCTTATATGCCACAGTGAGTAAATTTATCAGGTTCTTTCTTGAGATTCCTGGCATCATGTGTATAAAAGGGAGAAGTGCTAAGGCAGAAAGAGGGGAAGAAGAATAAATAAGACAAAGGTGAAGATATTCCAAGATAGTTTACTTGCAGTTTGCAACAGGTTAGCCCTGGTCACAATTTAGAAAACACAAAAATCCACATGTGAGAAATGGTGCCCAAGAAGACCTGGAACTTTGAAGGACCGAAGACAGGCAAGTTTGATGGTTTTCATAAACAAGACGAAGGCACCCCACCCTTATTCCCCTGCCTCAGCTTGTATTCTCTTGAGAATCTCTGGTCTAGAAACAATCAGATGTGTAATAGGCACCAGTGACAGAGCAGGATGTCACCTGTCCTGAGACCCTTTGAGTAAACAGCTATAGTCATAGGTCCTCAACAAGGGTGGTCAGAGTTATAATTCACCTTTTTCTTCAGATTTACTGTAATTCCAAATTCCTCATTCACAATTCTCATTGTGCTAAGCATCTCACTTTTCAGCCTCCACCCACAAGCCAGTGCAGACCTGCTGGGGAGAAAGTGAGTCAGTGTCTCAAAGCCCAGTACAGTCACCACAGGGGCCTCTTACTCCTTCCTGAGTAGAGTATTTATGCGTGTGCACACTCATTCAGAAGTGGGGATGGAAGGTGCTCTGTGTAGCCTGCTGGATTTGCCCCATGACAGGTATCACGACAGTTGTGGCCTTGTGCTTATAACTGCCCTAGAGAGACAAGTCATGAATGCATGAAAGGTTGGGTCACAGTAGAAGGTGGCAGGGACTAATTATCCAAAGAGAAATATAACAGGTCAGGGAAAGGAGAATTCCCTAAAGGCTGGAGTTGTCAAGTTCCAGGACTGCAGGTGTCAAGGCTGACTGTTCTTTGCTATGTCCCCAAGGTTTAATCCATAATGGATATTCAATAAATATTTATTGAAGACATGAGTGGACTGATGGATGGATGAGTGGATGGATAGGTGGATAAAAAAAATGCTGGACATATCATTATTATGAGAAGTTCCATGAAAAAGGTGGCTTTTGAAAGTTGGCTGGGCTTTCGAATACCTTGGTCTATTTGGGTTTCTTTAACAAGATAACATAGACCAAGCAGCTTATTAAGAGCAGAAATTTATTGTTTACAATTTTGGAGGCTGGGAAGTTCAAAATCAAGGCATTGCATAATTAATGTCTGATGAGGACCTATCTTCTGATTAACACCTTCTCATTGTATCCTTGTAGGATGAGAGGGGCTAGCCAGCTCTCTAGGCTCTCTTTTATAGGGGCACTAACCCGAATCATGAGGGCTCCACACTGTTGACCTTGATCACCTCCCAGAAGCTTCACTTCCTTTTGAGAGTCAAGATTTTGATATACGAATTATGCGTTTTTGGTGGAGGATCACAACCAACATTCAGACCAAAGCCGGGAAGAGGAGGGAAAAATTAGGAAAAGAAAAAATATTTTTCAAATATTCAGCAGAATCAGGATGCCACTAAGATACAGCAGGCATCCAAATACCTGTGGCCAGTCCTGAGCTCTGAGCAATGTCGGGACTTCAACCTTGGTGGGGGACACTACCTTTAGTGGACAGTAGGGATGGCAACAGGCTAGAATCCAAAGAGAGGTGAGAAAGAGAGTAGAAAGGAAGCCTCGTTCTAAACACAACCTTAATGCCTCTGGGCTCAGATTTCTTCCACCATCAGTTCATGCATCCATGGAGCAAGTGCCCAGAGAGCCAGGGTCACCACAATTGCCTGTTATCTGTGAAAACACTATAAAGGAACCAGAGCCAACTTGTCAGCAATCACAAGTGGGCCACAAAAGTCAGTGTGAAAACAGGAATTCAACAAGTTCCAATCTTCCCCATCCCTTTCTACTGGACTTTGCCAGTTTGGGGGCTTTCAATTTGACCCTAGCTTTCCCCCAAGCTGTTCCACTTGATCCATATTCATGTAGCTTTTAATACCAACTACACCTATTAATGCTTCTATGCACTGACAGCAAAACCAGACCTATAGTAAGACCCAGGAATCACATTCTTGATCTGCCTTTATGACAGCAGGCAGCAAGAGGTATCCAGGCTGAAGGTAGGGACTGGGTCCTATTCTCCATTCCCAGTACCTAACAATGCCTGACACAGGGTAGGTACTCAGCAAATTATTGTTGAATGAAGGACTAAAGCAGCTCTGCTTCCATGGCAAAATTCAGTTTTCTCCTCTTCTTCCCTGCCCTAAAACCTTGTGTAGTTAATTGGATTTCTCTCTTCCCTCTAATCTGGTAACTTACTATCAATTCTGGGGTTCCTACCTTTCTCTTATATGTCCAGGACTAAGATTTGATCTAGCCCAAGTTTATCATCTATTTCCTAGATGACAAGTTGTTTGAATTCCTCAAATGCTCTTTTCCCCAGATAGCACAGGTCCTCAAAGACCTCTCATCTCAAACATCACCTCCTCTCGGAAGCCTACACACATGGACCCCTCACCATACAATAATGTATGCATTTCTTTTTAGGCTTCCTGGACATATCTGTACCTGCCACTATCTAGAAAGCTACACTGCGATCATGGATGGACCCATCTCTTCCCCACATTCCAACTGTGAGTAAATGGAGGATGGGGAATACATGCTTACCTTCATATCCTTGTCAACTACACTACTGTCCCCACTTATTATTCAATAAAAGTTTGCTTAAAATATATGAGTGAATGAATGAATGAATGTTTTCTAGCCATCAGGATGGCCTGAAATGAGACCTATTTTTGCCCTCCATCCTGTAGGTCACATGAGGCCTCTCCTCTCGTTGACCATACCCTTACCTTAATCCGGGTAGTTCAAGTGCTGAACCATTCCACCTCCCTCCCACTGACCGGCGTCCTGCCCTAAGAGCTTAGCCTGGTTGTGTTATGAGTTACGTACTACTGTATCCAATGACAGGTTGCTTTGTTTAACACTGCCCTCGGTGGAGGTGGAGTCCCATCAGATGCACATTTAACTTTTATAGATTCAACTATATGCCCTCATAGCTTGAGATTTTAGAATTTAATAAAATACATTTTCTTAAATACAACTTGGCTTCTAAACATATGCCACCTATTTCATTTGAAACAAAGAAATATTCATTTGACACAAAGAAATGTTCATCTTTTTCACAGTTAAGGGGACATTGTTAGATTTTTACAATTTAAGGGATTTTCCAAGGATACCTATAAAAAGAATTTTATCTTACCGTCTGATTTTATTGTGTTTTTCAAAAAATTTCATCGGTATTGTTCTATATATACCTCCAAAAGACAAGTATTCTTTTTTTAAGTTATACTCCATGTATGTATACCTTTATTTCATTTATTTATTTTTGTATGGTGCCGAGGCTCCAACCTGGTGCCTCACATGTGCTAGGCGAGCACTTTACCACTGAGCTACAACCTCAGCCCCAAAAGTTCTTTTTTAAAACATAATCACAGTACCATTCTCATACAAAACCAAAATAAATCCTTAATATTATCAAATACACTGAATGTCCTATACAAGTTCTATTTTTATTTTTCCATTTTTTTCCAAAAGTTTGAGGTTTGAATTTGGAACCAAATGAAGTCAATATTTTGTGACTGGCTAATATATCTCTTAAATTTCTTTTAATCTGCATGTTCCTTCTCCCCTGCTTTTCTAAAACATTGAAACCAAATTGTTCAACTTGCAGTTTCCTACAATGTGGATTTTCCTAATACAAACTTCCCAGTGTTATTTTAACAAATTACTTTGCTCTCTATACATCCTTTAAATTGAGAGTTAGATCAAAAGCTTGATTATACTTGGATTTAATCTTTTTTTTTTTCAAATACTACTGTATGGGAGGCATTGTGTTTCCATCAGGAGATATAAAATGTTTAGTTGTTGCCTTTTTAGGGTGTTAGCAACCATTGATAATTGTTGTCGGGACCCAATGTTTCATTTGTTTTAACAAATTGCTGAAATTCTACTTCTGTTCCTTATTCATGTATTAACTAAGCATTTTTTGGTGGGGAGGGATGAAATTTTTTTTTAGAGCTTTAAAGTTATACATATACATAGTAGTTGGGTTCATCCCAACAACTGGGGTACTTTTAAAGGACAAGTTTTTCCTCCATCTATTATTTATTGACCCTAAGCAACAATTTAAAAATGGCAGAATAAATACTTAATTGTCCTCTTTTATTTCTCAATTTTTAAAATAATAACTTGGTTCTCTAGTATCTCTCAAAGGGGAATCAATGAGAAAAATTTAAATTACTATCATGCACTCAGGGATTTAAACATTTTTGATGTACTTTTCTTTTCATCATGCTTATATCTTTACTGATACTCAAATTGCTTCCTCTACCTCTGGGACTGTTTTCTCAGGGACCACTAGTTGTTGATGGGTCTGCTATGGTTTGGAAGTATCTCCCAAAAGTAGAACTTTTAAGATGTGAGCCTAGTAGGGGAAAAGTTAGGGACATACCCTTAAAGGGAGTATTGGGGTCCTAACCCTTCATTTCCTGGCTACCATAATACAAATAGTTTTGCTTGATCACATGCTCCCCACCATGATGTTCTGCCTTGACACAGGCTTAAAAACAATGAGGCCAATTGACCATTTGCTGATTCCTTTATACCTTGAGCCAAAATAAACCTTTCTGCCTTGTAAGTTGATTTTCTCAGATATTTTGTCATAACAATGGAAAAGCTGACTAACATGGCGTCTTTTTTGCAGTTTAGTATGACAACATTTTCAGGAACATTTTGTATATTTCCTGTCCTTGACTGGAAATCAGCCTTTTATTTCTCCAAGAATCCCCAGTTCCTCTTAGCGTGAAAGTGTTTAGAGACAATAATTTGGGTACTAAGAGTGTTCAATGCTATTCACATGCTTATAATGCTTCTAGGTTTTTTTGTGAGCTGAGAAAGTCATGAGTTTTCAGAGATAGCTCCTGTTCAAATTCAAGAGTACAATGTTTTTACTTATCCTTATTGCTCTTACCTCTATATTTACATTTTCTAACAACAAAAATTTTGTTTATCAATGATACCATATTATTGTCTATTTTTTATCCCATATTCTACCTACAGTCTTAGAACAAAAATAACAATATGATCATCTTAAATTACTGAAAATAATTAAATATTTTAATTGCTTTTATATATATATATATATATCTCATTAAGGATGTGCAGCCAAATTACTGTGTGTTAAAGTCACTTGGAATAGTTTCTCTGTGGTTATGTCACCACCTAGATACATCATTAGATCCATTTGTTTCATTTTACTTTTGTTTTTAGAGATTTCTTTAGAAATTTAATTTTGGTTTATAATGTGCAAAATATTTAAAAGGTTTCAAAATCAAATTACACAAGAAAATACATTTTGAGAATGTGTAACCTCTGTTTCTTATTCTCTCCCTCTTGGTAACCAAAATATGAAGTAGTGTGTGTATGTGTGTGTGTATGTGTGTGTGTGTGTGTGTCCCCTCCCCTCCTAGGTAAAAGGTGGAATGTGATGCACACCTTTCTTTACTTAGCAATATCATCTGGAGACACAAACTCCTTGTATTCCATTTCTGGACCCGCATATTCAACCAGTCCTCTAGCAAGGGATATTTGGGTTGTTTTCAGTCTTTTGCTATCACTAACAGTGCTATGATGAATTGTTCTCTGCGTGTCCTCTTTTTATAGTTTTGTAGATTTATCTTTGGAAAAGATTCCTTGAAGCAGATTGCCAGGGTGAAGGGTGAGTACATAAATAATTTTACTAGATCTTGCCAGATTATCTTCTAGAATGGTTCAACTTTTTGCGTCTCCACCAGCAATATACAAGACTGCCTATTTCCCCACAGACCTGCCAACAGAGTTCATCAAATCTGAATTTTTGCCAATCTGATAGTGTGGCTTAACTTTCATTTCTCTCATCATGTTTAGGGTTGAGCATTTTTCCCAACACTTAAGAGTTATTTGCACTTTTTGTGGTCAGTGGCCTAAATCTCTAACTTGTTTTTCTATAGGGTTGTTGGCTTTTTTTCTTCTATACTTCTGTATATATATTGTCTCTTGTCTTTTATTTTACTTATTGCTATGGTTTGAATCTGAAACATTCCCAAAGGCCTATGTGGCAAAGGCTTTTGTCCTTAGACTGTGGTGTTGGGAGTTGGCAGAGTCCAAGGAGGTAGGGCATAGAAAAGAAGATTAGGTCACTGTGGACATGTCCCAGAAGGATATTGGAACCCTAGTCCCCTCCTCCTGCTCCCTTTGCTTCCTGGCCTTGTGCTCCTGCCATTATATACTGTGCTGCCACCAACCCAAAAAGCAACAGGACCAACAGACTACTGCTCAAGACTTCTGAAACCAAATAAACATTTCCTCCTTTTAAGTTGTTTGAGATATTTTGTAATGGCAATGGAAAGCTGATAAACACACTTATGATATAGTTCCCTAAGTAGGGTCTTAAATATTTTAAATCATCACATTTTTAATCTTTTCCCTTAATCATAGTTAGACTAAGTTTTCATTACTTTTCGATTGTAGAAATATTAAAGCATGTTTTCTTTTGGTACTTGTTTTATGCAATGTGAAAGAACCATCAAGGCTTGCTGTTGGAGAAAATGCCCATTTATTGAGGAACGGCTCTGCATATTTATAGAGCCGGGGGTGGTTTGACAGTTGGCATGGGGTGCTTTTTGATTGGTGGGTAAGGATCAGGTGAGCCAGCAGGGCTAGTCTGATTGGTGGGTAAGGATCATGTGAGCCAGCAGGGCTAGTCTGATTGGTGGGTAAGGATCAGGTGAGTCAACAGGGCTCACCATTGGATGGCAGGATCATGTGAGCCAGCAGGGCTCACCATTGGATGGCTCTTCTTGGGGGGATGGGGAAGTTAGTCTTTGGAGCCGGGGCAACTCCCAACACAATGTATTTGGAATTTATCCTGGTGTACAAGGTGAGGGATGCTTCCAGTTTTATTATTTTCTGTGTGACTATCCAGTGATGTTAACACAACAACATAAAGAGAATTGATCTTTTTCCTCACTGACTTGAGACACTGCCTCTATTGTATAATAAGTACCCAAATGTGGTTGAGTCTTCTTTTAGGATATTTTTTTTATTGGTCTGTCTATTCATGCATCAAAACATTATACTATTTTAATTATACAGCTTCATAGTATTTTAGTGTCAAGCATGGCAAGCTAAACTCAATTCTATCTCTTTTAGATTTGTCTATTTATGCCTACTTATTCTCCAGCTGAACTTTAATGCTCAAATTTTTGATTGACTTTTATTGAGATTTGCCTTACACATATACATAAACTTGACATAAACTATACATAAACTTGAGACTTGACATTTTTGTAATTTTGAGTCTTTTTTAAGAACATAGTATGCTTTTATTTATTCATGTCTATTTTTATATCATTTGGGAAAGTTTCAGTTTTTCTTATTGATTTTGGGCATTTGTTGTTAATTTTATGCCTAAGTATTTTATTTTCTTATTGCTTCCTTTTTATTTTTGACTTCTTGATTCTATGTTAATTTTATCAAAATTTATTAACTTTTTTGTTATTTTAATAGTATTTCATTAATTTCTTTAGGTGTTCCAAATGTATAATCATTATTATACATTATATTAAAAAATCATTTACATTATACATTATATTAAAAAATCATTTTTACCTGAAAATACAGATATTATTCCTTTTTCTTTTCAATTCTTATGCCTCTGATTTCTCTCATTTAATTGCTTGCTTAATACCTCCAATGCAATATTAAAAAGTTAAGAACTGGGAACCTAATTACTCCACTATGTTTTAAACAACCTCCCCTGTTTCTGAGTATGAGAGAAACCTCTAGGAGCAAGCACATCTCTTAAGAGTACCAAGTGGTTTCAGATAGATAAGCAGGAATCAGAATGCTCACATCAAAGCAGAGAGATTGCCAGCTGGCCCAGCCACCGGCCACTAAACACTGAAGTCATTCAGCAGTAGCTATAGGTGACTTGCAAAAATCAAGGAAGTAAATATACCAATTTATGTAATGTCAAACCCCTAAAATAAATCATATATCATATTTTACTCAGTGATATTGCTTCTCTACTCAAACATTAAGTGATACATATGTTGGTACTAGTGGTCAGTGCTATTGTAATCAAACCAAAATGTATTAGTTAGGGTTCTCCAGAGCCCAGAACTAGTAGAATAGATAAGGAGGTGGGCAGTTAAGATGGGACTTATTGTGGAAATTAGCTCAGGCAAATGCAAGAGGCCAAGAGGTCCCATGATATGTTATCTGCAACGGGGAGAACCAGGAAAGCTCATGGTGTAATCAAGCCTGACTCTAATGCCCTGAAGACCAGTAAAAAGAGTGGTATAGCTCTGAGTCCAAGGCCAAAGACCTAAGGACTAAAAAGGGAAGTGACATATACATATGCTTGTGTTAAGTCCCAGAATCTGAAGGTCCAAGAACCTGGAACACTCCTATCTGAGGGCAGGAGAAGATGTAAGGCCCAGCTCCCAAAGACAGAATGAATTTGCTGTGCCTTGCTTTTTTGTTCTACCCAGGCCCTCAATAGATTGAATGATGCCCACCCACACTGGTAAATTGTAATCGAATTTCCATAGATCTAGGTGCTATTCTCTTCTAGAAACATTCTCACCCCACATTCAGAAGTGACGTTGTACCAACTATCTTTGTATATTCTAATAAGATTAATCATTGCATGTCCACCCCTTGTCAACTTAACATCCCTTCTCCTTAAACTATATTCAATTTCCAAATAAGACAACAAAAGTCATGATTCCACTTAATATGATACAGCTATTCTTCATACAACTGAAAACCCACCCATATCTTTCCCAGAAGAGGAAGTCAAGTCCTTGAGTGGTATTTACTTTTCTCCTGATGTTCTATAACTTAAATACTCTCTGATATAAAATTAACAATTCTTCAATACTGATATGAAGTCAATGCATCTTATGTCACATGATGAGACAGGAAAGAAAACAAAGATATTTGCTTAATTCATGCATATGTACACAAATTCATAACAAAATAGGGAAGAAATACTCATGACAATTACCATCCTCATTTCTATAACTGCTCATGAGGTTATGGCTGGTGTTATACTTACCATCTTCTACTGCTCATTCTATATTCCCTTTGACTTAGGCAAATACCTCAATTGGGTGAGGTTCTTTATCTGATAGGGACCTGACCATGAGTGGTCTTAGCTGGGTTTAACTGTTGTAGTTTTCTATTGACCTAATCATTTGGGATGATAATAATAAGGGATCTCCCGCTCTCTAGACATACTTTTTTACCTCCATTTTGGAGAAGCTGTCACATTTCCCCTTGGTAATCTGGTTCAATCACCCCAGCCAACACTGTAACTCCTTTCTTGGCCTGCTCAATCAGAGGCATAGGGAGTCTAATATGGTGGAGTGACAGACTTGACCTCCAATTCAATGGTGTCTTCTGGTAGAGGATTCCTCCCTTGGGAAGTAAGACCTCTTGATTGGCTAAGCATAAGGTTACAGGATGAAGAAGCAAAACTTTCTCTAGTGAATTGGTATGAGTACAGTGAGTGGTGCCACTCCCATTTTCCACCCCTTGATCCATGGACCTGTGAATCCTGCCTATTGGAGAAACAGCACCATGTACTGGATGCATTCAGCACATACACAATGTTCTCTCCTGGAGAACATTGCCCCAGCCCTAGAGCAATCACTAAAATAATGACGTAAAAAGGTAAAATGAACCAACCAATGGTGAAAGTAAACTTGAACCATCAAAAATACTTGATCAATTAAAAAGTAAAATGGCAGGCGGAAAGAATAGAATAAAGTGCTGGTAGGAGAAGACAGAAAACAAGTAGTAAGATAGAAGATTTAACCCAACTCTATCAGTAGTTATATTTGACATAATTTGAATTATATCACTCTAATTAAAATGCAGAGTCTGTCAGATTTGACTTTTAGAAAAGGAAAATTTAATTGTAAATTATTTATAAAATGCTCACTTTACTGTAAAGACAATGATAGATTAAAAGTAAAAGGATGGGAGAAATGTACTACACAAACACACAAAAAAAGAAAGTTGAAGTGGGTATAATGATCTCAGAAATTTGACTCAGGAAAAAGAAAAGTACCAGATATAAAGGGATCATCTCATAATGATAAAGGGGTCAATTTATGAAGAAGACACATGATCCTAAATATATATGCACCTAGTAACAGATTATTAAAAGAAGTAAAAGCTGATGAAACTGAACATAAAAATAAACACAATCATGGTCAGAAAATTTAATATTCTTCTCTCAGTAATTGACAGAACAGGTAGACAAAAGAATCAGTAAGGTTATAAAAGACTTGAGCAATGCTATCAATCAACAAATTTAATTGGCAGTTCTAGAACACACCATCTAACTAGAGCAGAATAAACATTATTTTCAAATCTATCAGGACATTCACTTAGATCATACCTGGAGCACTAAAAGAGGTCCCAATAAATACAAGAGGACTGAAATTATACAAATATATTCTCCTTTCTATGCAGCAGAATCAAACAAGGAAATCAACAAAAAAAAAAAACTAACTGGGAAATTCACAAATATTGAAAATTTAAGTTATCCAAATAAAAATAAGCCATGGGTCAGAAGAGAAATCACAAGGAGAGTTAAAAAATATTTTGATCTGAATGAGAAAGAAAATACAACATATCAACATTTGTGAGATTCTGCTAAATCAATGGTTAGAGGAAAATTTACCACATTGCATGATTATGTCAAAGGAAAAAAAGAATTTTAAATCAATTACCTAAATTTCCGCCTTCAAAAGCAAGAAAAATAAAATCAAATTAAACTCAAAGTGCAGGAAGATAATAATAAGGGTAGGTGTTGAAACCAATAAAATTAAAAAGAAATATGAAATAGAGAAAAGCCAAGAAACCAAAAGTTAGTTCTTGAACACATCAATGCAATTGATAAACCTGTGGTTTAAGTAAACGAATGCATTCTGGTTTGCCTGGATTTTCCAGTGTTACTACTAGATAGATGTTCCACCCTTCAGGAATCCTTTCAGTCCTGGGTAAACTGGGACAGTTGGTCACTCTACTATAGCCAGGTTGATAGAAAAAAGAAAGAGGAGACACAAATTACTAACATCTAAAATGAAGAACAAACCAATATAGATCCTAAAGTCATTAAAAGGATAATAAGAGAATATAATAAACAAATTTATGATAATAAATTTGACAATTTACACAAAACATACATTTTTCAAAGGAAAAAATGCTAATAGAAGGTAGATAATCCAAACAGCTCCACTCTTAAATAAACTAAATTTATAGTTAAGAGCTTTTCCCATGGGGGCGGGGAGTCCAGGCCCAAATGTTTTCAGTAGTAAAGTCTGCCAAGCATTTAAGAATAAAGGAAAATAATTGAGCCAGGAGGTTATGGCTGTAAATCCCAGCTACATGAGAGGCTGGGATACAAATTCAATCCAATCTATGCAACTAAGCAAGACCCTGTCTCAAAATAAAATTGAAAAAAAAAAGGGGGCAGGGAGGAATGAGGGCTGGGAATATAGTCAGTGTGTAGAGCATGTACAAGGCCCTGTGTTCAATCCCCAGTACCACTAATAATAATAATAATAATAATAATAATAATAATAATGAAATTTTTAAAAGATTTAAAATGAATTCTATAGAAGTTATTCCATAAAATAGAAAAAGAGAACAAGTTCCTAACTCACTTTTTAAAACCAGTATTATCCTAATATCAAAAAGAAATGACATTACAAGAGAATAAAACCATAGATCAGTATCCTCCTTGCATATAGCTGAAAACATTATTTACAATTTTTTAGTAAAATCAATCCAGTGATATATAAGATGGGTAAGAAATCATGAACAAGTGAGTGTTACCCCAGGAATGCCAGTTTTATTTAGGATTCAGAAATAATTAATGTAATTCATCATATTAATAGACCAAATAGAGAAAACATATCCTCATTTCAATAGACATAGAAGAAGCATTTGATAAAATTCAACATTTCCAGAAGAGTCAGAATAGAAGAGAATTTTCTTCAATCTGATAAAAGGTGGTAGGAAAGTTATAGCCTGTAACACCCTTGACAATGAAAACAGGGAAGTATCAAAATGCTCCCCTCCTAAGATGAAGAAAAAGGAATGATGTTCACTCTCTTCACTTGTATGTAACAGAGAGTTTGCTGGATATCCCAGACACTGCAATAAGCAAAACAAGGCAGACATCCAGATAAAAACTGAGGAAGTGAACTTGTCTATTTGCAGATAACTCAATTGGTTATGTAGAAAATTCTATGCAATTCACAGAAACGACATCAGAACTAAAAATGAGTTTAGCAAAATCACAGGATATAAGGTCAATATACAAAAATCAATTGTGATTCTGTTGCTAATAACAATTAAAAATCTTTTGATAAGAAAACTTAAAAGATAGTATCAAAAAGCATTAAATACTTAGGGATAAAATGAACAAAATAGTGGCCAGTCTTAAATAGTTAAAATTACAAAAATACCAATGAAAGAGAATTTTTAAATGATAGGCACAAAATATTATGCTTATAAATTAGAAGACTCAATATGGTTAAAAAGTCTAATTCTCTTGTAGTATTTTCCTTGGACTGCTACATCAAAATGCCACGGCGTGGTCAATTTAAACGACAAAAATTTAGATTCTCAAATTCTCAAAGCTGGAAGTTCAAGATTAAGGCGTTGGCAGGTTTGGTTTCTCCTGAGGGAGGCCTTGTCCCTTGGTTTACAGGAGGACACCTTCTCACCATGTTCTCACCATACGCATGTGTATACTCCACGTGTTTCTTCCTCTTCTCGTAGGGGCTCTAGTAATATTAGATTATGGCCCCATCCTAATACTCTCATTTTAACTGAACTGCCTCTTTAAAGATCCCGTCTCTAAATAGACTCATATTCTGAAGTACTAGGGATTAGGGCTCAACATATATATTTGAGGTACACAATTCAGTCCATGACAACTTAAATTCATCTACAGATTTGAGACAATTCCAGCCAAAGCCCTAACCCACTTTTGCAGAATATGATAAGTTTAATTTAAAATTTTATATGGAAAAAATCAAAGGTCTAGTCAAAGCAATTTTGAAGGAGGAAAATAAGTCCAAAGACAGGATGGACACTACTTCCTTCTCAGACTTACCACAAAGGAAATCAATTATCACAAAATGTGATCTTGGTATGAGGATAGACATATGGATCAGGGTAGACAAACCACAAGCCACAGACTAGCCGCCTGTTTTTGCAAATAAAGTTTTATTGGAGGACAGCCATCCCCATTTGTTTATGTACTGCCTCTGATTGCCCCTGCTCTCTAACAGCAGAGTGGGGTGGTTTTGTTCAAGACCACATGGCCCACAGCCGAAAATATTTACTCTCTACTCCTTTAAGTAAATGTTTGCCAACCTCTGATAACCATCAATGCAACAGAGTAGAGTCCAGAAATATCCTAACAGGTTTTCTTACCATAGCCCTGTTGACATTTTGGTCCACGTAATTCCTTGTTGGAGGACCACTCCGCTCATCCTGAAAGGTTAGAGGCATCCCTTGCCACTTCCCACTAGATGCCAGTAGCACTCCTGACTAGTACTGAACAAAGATATCTGCAGACATTGTCCTGTGTACTCTGGGGAACAAAGTGGCTTTGGGTTGAGCATCACTGGGCTAATATATAAAAGCACCAAGCTAATTCAGTGGGGTAAAAAAGACTCTTCAATAAATAGTATTGAAACATCCAGATAATCTTATAGGAAAAAATAATCCTCTCATTATATAAAAACATAAACTTTGGCATAAAAGTTGAAATTATTTTTAAAATCTGTAAGAATATATAGGAAATAAATCCTTGTAACCTTGGGTTAAAGAAAATCACCTCTTTTAAGAGCAAAATTATGGCATTTGCGGGTAAATGGATGGGGTTGGAGAATAACATGCTAGTTAATTAAGCCAATCCCAAAAACTAAAGGCCATACATTTAGTCTGAATAGTGGATGCTGATCCATAATGGGGAGTGGGGGATGGGAAGAATGAAGAAACTTTGGATTGGGCAAAAGGGAGTGGGGGAAGGGTCATGGGGGTAGAAAAGATGGTGGGATGAGATGGACATCATTACCCTAGGTACATATGTGATTGCACAAATGGTACATTTCTACATTTTGTACAACCAGAGAATTGAAATGTTGCGCTCCATTTGTATACGATGAATTGAAATGCATTCTGCTGTCATATACAACCAAGTAAAACAAACAAAAAAACCCAACAAATTAAAAAATTCACCTTTTTTTAGATAAAACAGAAAGTACATAATGCAAAAGAAAAACAACAAATTGGACATTATGAAAGAAATTGTTCAAAAAAATAAAAGCAAAAAAAAATTCTAGTAAAAACAAAAATCTAATAAAGAACTTATGTTTAAAATACATAAGGAAGTTGGGCACGATGACACACACCTGTAATCCAAGTGGCTCAGGAGGCTGAGGCAGGAGGATCAAGTACTCAAAGCCAGCCTCAGCAACAGCAAGGTGTTAAGCAACTCAGTGAGGCCCTGTCTCTAAATACAATACAAAATAGGGCTGGGGATGTGGCTCAGTGGTAGAGTGCCCCTGATTTCAATCCCCAGTAACCCAAAATAAATTAAAAAAAAAAATAAAGAATTCGTATAACTCGAATAAGAGCCAAACAACCAAATAAAATTTGATCAAAAGATTTCAGCAGTAACTGCACCAAAGACAATATACAAATGGCAAGTGAAAGAACATAGAAGAGTCTTCAACATCATAACTCAACAAAGAAATTAAAATTAAAACCAAACTGAGGTACTACTATGTGCTTATTATATAACATAAAATGTTGATTTTTTTAACAAAACAATTTTTTTTTAATTTGCAAATACCAACTTTTGTCAAGGATGTAGAGCAAGTAGAACTCTCATAAATTGTTGATTGGCATACTAAATGCTATAGCCCCTTTGAAATATAGTTGGAAGTTTCCTATAAAGTTGAACATCACTGACTATACAGCCCAGCATTCCCACTCCTATGGATCTTTTCAAGAGAAGTGAAAACATATTCACACAAAGACATATAGGCAGATATTTATGTCAGCTTTGTTCCTGATTGGGGAAAAAAATAGACAACCTAAATGTCCATCAGTTCTGCAGATGAATAAACAGATTGTAGTGTACCCATACAGTGTAATACTATTCAGCAATGTAAAGAAGTAAAGTACTGGCACATATGATGGTGTACATGAATCTCAAAAGCATTTTACTAAAGATAAAACCCTGATACAAATGACTGTGTTATATAGTGGTCTATATGGATCCCAGAAGTATATGAATTCTACATTCACTTTGGTGACAAAAACCATGTCTGGATCCACAACATGGTGTTACCCTCTTAGAATGCCTCCTGGAAGTATTGTTCATTTCTTCATCCAGAATTGCAGTCTTTCTGTACATACCAGGCACTCTGATGACAGGGGTGTAGGGTAGGGGAAAAGATTGATTGCAAAGGGACACAAGAGGACTTTGGGGGGATGGTAGAACTGTTCTGTGTGTCTGATTATGTACAAATAGAATGATCCACAAAAATGGCAAAACCAATCAAGTTTGCTATGACTAGAGGGAGCAGAATAGGGGACGGTGGTGGCTGTGTGACAGCAGCTGTAATGACCCTCCATTGTGCCAGATGCTGTGATGAGTCTTTCAGTTGCACTATTCCACTTCAGAATAAGCATTTGAGGTGAGTATTACTGTTCCCCCTTTTCAAAGAATGGAAGAACTGGCCCCAGAGAGCTTAAGTAGCATGTCCAAGATCTGGGTAATCCCTAAGTCTGTGGTCTAAGTTATGGATTTTTCCTGAAACCTAAGAATGCTGTCCCAAGACCTTCTTCTATCTGTCTGTGCTACTCAGTGATAGAATCCTGATATTCTTTATCTATACCTGACCCTTTTCAATGTCAGCTCCTGTGTGACACCACCCCCAACCCAGGACATGAACGTGAACGGTGAGAGCCCTTCAGCCCACATTGAGACTCCTGGACCAACCAGGGAAAGACACCTCCAGTTTTCTTGTGTGTCGCAGATTGTGTTCTCTGCTGGAAGCCACCACTGAGACGGAATTAGGGGTGCAAGTTCTGGGATCCTTGGAGAGAAAGCAGGATTGGGCAGAAGGAGACATTAGACAACAATGTTGACCTAACAAAATTGTGGCCAACCCAGGGGGGAACCCTGGAGTACATACAGCCCAGCAGAGCAGTCGCACAGAGCTGAAGAGTTAGAGCTTTCATCCTTCTGCCTCATTCAGTCACTGGCCCAGGTGGGAATGATCTTTAGCAAAGGGACTCTCTGGAGCAGAGGCAACCCTGAGCTGCCGACAGCCGGAGGCCGCCTGCTGACTGCACCACATAGCGGGGTACCGGTCCTCCTTTGAGCAGGTCTGTCTCTCAAAGTGGGGTGCATCTCTGGATCCACAGCACGGTGTTACCCTCTTAGAATGCCTCCTGGTGGTATTCATTTCTTCATCTAGAATGTAGGGTGCAGTCTTTCTGTACACACCAGGCACTCTGATGCCATTGAAGATAAGAAAGCACATATAATATGGTGAGAACAAATACATAACCTAAAGGACCTGCTGCTTATCTTCCAAGGAGCCTCGAATATGCCAGTGAGGATAATACAGAAGCACAGAATTGTGCTGCCTGACCTTGGTGCAGGCCGAGGAGACAGCTTTGTGCTATTTGAGTGGGTACTAAGGATGAGCTGTTGGAAGGGAAGGAAAGAAGGACATCCGGGAAAAACTGGCAACATAAGCGAAGTCAGAGTATGAACAGAACAGTGTGACTATGGGGTAGAATATGATCAGTAGCCTGAAGGGCAACAGATGCCATTGGCCACTTGAGGTACCTTGTGAGTGGCCTTAAACACCAAGCTAAGGAGGCTGGATGGGCCAACTGAGGGCTCTGGATAGACCAGGGCAAATCTATTCCTGTAACTGGACAACTCAATACGTGTGTCCTCCATCCAAGTTAATGGTGTCTCTTTTTTTTTCCTGTTCTTTCTCTCTCTCTCTCTCTCTCTCTCTCTCTCTCTCTCTCTCCCTCCCTCCCTCCCTCCCTCCCTCCCTCCCTCCATTAAACAAAAACAAAGCTTTCTGTGGACCTTGCTTCATGCACTATTCCCATGTGTGTGGCAGGACTCTACATTTGTTTTCTTTTCAAATCCATTAGGTTCTCATTCTTCTATGTCACTTCTATCTGCAGCTTCTAAAAATACGCTTTCCTGTCCCTTTGTTGAGCAAGATGGGGTTTCAGGACACACCAGCAACAGCAAAACCTTGAGCTAGATGAGCGGCTGCTGCCAGCCCTACAGTGGAGGAGCCCTCGTCCCCTGGACAGCAGGCAAATATGCCCAGCCATTGGTCATGTCCCTCTCTCTCTTGACCAGGGCCAGGAGGAGGGGATGTTGACATCCCCATAAGTTATGCTCCTCTGGTCCTGTTCTCTCTCGCAGGGTTTCTGCTCTATCTATGTGATCACTTTCAACAGGACTAGATATAAATAGATTTATTTCATCACAATCTCTTACAAGTCAAGAAGAAATCTAACAGATCCACTTAACTCAATCAATTTCTAGAAAATCTGTCTCTGAATAGCACAGCTGATTTACATATGGTAAGTAAAACAGGAATTAGCAAATATTTTCTGAACTTGTAAAATGTTTTTAAGACACTCTGATGAGTCAGTGTTTAATCCCTTCTCCCATAAATAGGATGAAAGATCTTTCCTATGTTTTCCCTTAAGTAAATATATTTTAAAACTGTGCCTACATAGTGTTCCAGTTTTCTTGTCAGCTGTCGCCGTGAATGGACATAGCAGCTGGGATGAAGGGTAACACATCACACCTCAACTCTGAATTTCCTGCCTTTTGTTTTCTTGAATCATAGCCTTGATGTTGTTTAAATAGTGCTCTGTATATTTAATTTCCTTTTTCTCTTCACAAAGAGCAAACGATTTTTTTAAATTACTCCCTCTTTCAGAGCAAGCTGTAAAAGTGTTCTTGAGCTGAAAATGAACCGGTCTCTTATTTAAACATATATAGTTAGGCACTTTAATACATTCTCGTTTATTTTATTGATTGACAACATGGACAGATATGTATTTGTACACATTTTACCCGGGTCATGTGCTTCCCTCCCATTTGAAGATAACACTGCTGATAGTGATCGCTAATTGTGTGCACAGATCAGTGGGCCCACAAACTGCACCTCCCAACAGAACCTCAAGTATAGTCTGTTCTTTGCTGTTTGCCGGCTCTGTTATTTGTGATTCTCCGTCTTCATCTCAGATCCTCCCACAGGAGCCAAAGACACGTGGAATTAGAAGAACAGGTAGAGATTATTTGGCCTGACTCCCCAAGGTTAGAATCAGCCTGTGAACATTCTCCAGCCTCTGCTTGCAACTTTCAACCATCATATTGAGCTCTTCAAGTAGCGGCTCATTTCATTGCCACTTACCTCAAATTATTAGACAATTCTTCCTTTTGTCGAGCCAGACTTTCACCAGGTAACTTCTACCTAATTTCAGAGCTCCCTTTGGACTGGCACACAAGGACAAGGAAGTCTTTGGGGGACAAATGTTACATCTTTTCCTCAGTCATCCCCAGAGGAATATTTCTCATTGCATCAGCAGTTCCTCGCTGTCCTGACCACTGCATCTGAGTCTGTATCCATTAGTCAATTCTCCTCTTTGATGTTGTTCCTAAAACTCCTCATGCGGCCTGACAAGTGCTCTAATAATGAGAAGACCCACCCTTCCCCTTTTTTCGTCCTAATTTTCTAATACAACTTTACTAGTGACTGCCCATTTCAACAGCCAAGCTGAACTCTGGGACAGCTAACTTACACTCCAGAATTTTGGACATTTTCATAAGCAGTTAGGTTACATGTATTCAATTTCATATTTATCTACTTGGATGTTAGAATTAAAATCTGGGTCTTTGCAATCTGTCTTGCTTCTTTCTTCTTATTGATTGGTCCAGAGGGGTTTTTTGTTTGTTTGTTTGTTTGCCTGCTTGGGTTTTTTTGTTTGTTGTTATTGTTGTTGTTGTTGTTGTGTGTGTGTGTGTTTGGTTTTTGTTGTTGTTATTGTTTGTGTCAATCCTATCAACAAACACATTATTCTCTTTTCAACCTTGGTTTCATCTCTAAAGCTGACATATTCTTTATGTCATCATTGAAGATGCAGATGAAAATAGTAGTACACAGACCAGAGCTCAATGGCAGTCCTTGGAGACCCTCCCCTTCCCAGATTTACATCAGTCTGTTAATCTATAGCACCCAGTTGCTGTGGTTTGAATATGTCCCCAAAGTTCATGTGTTGGAAACTTAATCTCATGTCTTGATAGTATTTTGAAGTAAGGTCTTTGGGAAGCAAATTAGGCTTGATGAGGTCGTAAGCACTGGGGAGGTCACAATGGGATTAGTGGCATTATGAAAAGAAGAGAGCCCTCTGTTTGCACGCTCTGGCCCTCTTGCATTGTGATGCCCTTCACTATGTTATGACCCAGCAAGAAGGCCTTCGACAAGTGCCAGCACCATGTTGTTGACTTCCTGCTCCCAGAACCATAAGATGAGGGAACTTTTATTGTTTATAATTAATTTAGTCTCAGGTATTCTCTTACAGCAGCAGAAAATGAATCAAGATATTTAGTTAATAGTCCTGCAACCAGCTCTCACCAAATTTCTGTCATGGTCAAAAAAATATAATGTGAAACTTTGTCAAATTCTCTGCTCAACTTACATTATACCAAAACAGAACTTTCTTGAACCTCAATTTAATAATTCAATCAAGAGTGAATTACATGTCTCTCCTAAGTGCTCTAAAGCAAGTTATACTCATGCTTGTTATATCAACTAATGTTCCATTGTAATCATTTATGGATATAAAACTTTTGTCCCAATTAGAC
The DNA here is from genome assembly GCF_048772815.1 of Callospermophilus lateralis. NCBI lineage: Eukaryota > Metazoa > Chordata > Mammalia > Rodentia > Sciuridae > Callospermophilus > Callospermophilus lateralis. Next base: position 21,084,366 of record NC_135311.1, read on the forward strand.
TAGGCTCTTTGATGACTTATTCATCAATGTATTCATAGAACTTACTGGTGGGACTTAGAAGTTCATAAATGCTCAATAGATACTGGTTAAATTTATGAATAAATAACAGTAGAATGACTAAATTGAACAGAAAAAGCAGTCTGGCAGGACATATTGAGTCTGGGGTATCTGTGGGTAAGGAGAGCAGATTTCTACATTAGCAGATTACATGTACTGGTTTAAAATTTAGGAGAAATACAGATCTTAGAATAATTAGGGTAATAAGTGAAATTAAAACCAAGATTATGGTGAGATTGCTTAGGAAGAAGGTGTTGGGTGAAAAGAAAAAAAGAGGTACTATAACATACTGAGTTAAAAAAAAAAGAAATTCTGGTGTAAAACTGGCTGAATATAATAATTTTACCACATGCTTAGTCAAGTAATAACTGCTTGGGCTTCATATTGGAAGACAATTCTATCAAGATATAGCAAAAAAAGCCAAGTTTTAGTGAACAGAGGAGGGGCTAGGAGGTAAGAAAGTGGAGACTGCATATTGTGGGAAGCCGTGGGTGAACTGAGCAATGTTGGAGCCATTAGGCAGGTACACCTGGCTTTGAGAACTCCCAGTCAGAACCCACTGTTTTGAGAACGCCTGATTCATGTGATACCCTGTCCTAGCTCACCACTCCAGATCAAGCACAGCCTCCCAGAGATGGGTGTAACTTGCCAAATGTCAATCAACCTGTTTATTGCAAGACCCCTGCCACACAGAGAAGCAAGCACCCTAGCAAGACTTCTCCCATTAAAACCTTATCCCTGCCTTTGATGTAGTCCCCTTTAAATAAAGAATCGGGCAGGGAGGTGGCACCTGCCTATAATCCCAGTGACTCTGGAGGCTGGGGCAGAAGGATCACAAGTTCAAACCCAGCCTCAGCAAAAGTGAGGCGCTAAGTAACTCAGTGAGACCTGTTTTGAAATAATACACAAAATAGGGTTGGGGATGTGGTTCAGGGCCTGGGTGCCCCTGAGTTCAATCCCCAATACCTGTCACTCCCACCCCCTCACCCGGAAAAAGAAGAATCTGGTCCTTTTTTAATTGTTCAGTTTCAGTTCCCGTCAGGACTGGAAGACCCATCAGGTGCTCTGCTTTTTAAAATCTAATCTCTGGATTTTCTTATTTCTTACTGATTATTTCAGACTTTTTATTTTCCCTGGCAGCTCATACCTCCTGGCCAGGAACCTGCTCTGTCAGGGGTACTGACCACCCTGATACCACGTGTTGATAAATCCTCTCAAAGGCTGACTGTAGAAGACAGAGGGCAGGCTGGGCAGGGCAGGGAGTCAAGAAATTCCTTGGCTTTTTTTTTTTTTTTTTTTTTTTTTTTTTAGAAAAGCTTAATTTGCACCCGATTACAGGCTAGGGACAAAGAAACTATTTGAGAGGAAAAAAAAAATCTGGAATAGAAAAAATAAAGAAGATAACTAGGTAAGAACAAGACCCCAGAATAGACAAGAAATAGAAGGGACCTCAAAAGAAACAAAGACTCAGTTATTCATCAGACCTTAATTTCCTCAATGAAAAAGGAAGTATTAATTTGTATATAGCAGATGTTTAATAAAATTTGAAGCCGTTTTCTAAGGTGAGAAGAAAGTATATCATGAATAGATGCTGGTAAGTAAAGGGATGTATTTTCTATATTAATGACATCTTCTAAGAAGAGTCAGTTGAGTAAGAGGCTTGAAGGAAACAGTGGAGGTTGGATTCAGATGGAGCAGACCAGGATCAGTAGGAGGATAATTAGTGGAAGCAAAACAGAAGTTGATTATTCAAAATTCACCCAACATTTATTGAGCATCGACTCTGTGCCAGGCTCTGTTCTAGGTGCTGAAAATAGAGAGGTGAACAAAAGAAACCCTCTCTCTGCCTTGACAAAGCTCACCTTTTAGTAGAGGAAACAATCAACTAAAGAAATATGGATAATTTTCAAAAGCATTAAGAATTGTGAAACACATTAGCAAGGTGATATGATAGACCAGAGGGGGAGAGGTCCTATTTGAATATAGAATCTTCAGAGAAACCCTTACTGGAAAAGGAACATTTGCATTAAATCCTGAAGCTGGGTAAAGGAAAGTGGTGTTCGAATTAATTGATTCTCAAGGGAGTGGGGAGAGCCCTGGTTTGTAGTTTTGGCAATTTTCACGGTGTAACTGTATGTGGTACATTGCTGTACTGTAAGCAGCACTGGGAAGACAGGCAGACATTTGTTTCTGCAGAATCTATAGGTGTCATTTCCAGCACACCACTGGAAGAATGTTCCAGATAAGGAAGAGCAGGGAAAGAGGTACTGTGGCAGGAAGGAGCACAAAATGATGGGAAACAGGAAGAAGGCTCCAAGGAGTGAAGAGTGTGGAAGGTCAAAGGGGTTGGGGAACGACAGATTTTCCACGTCAGGAGTTGCATCTTATTTTAAATGAAATGGGACACAATTTAATTTACCTTGTCAAATGATGATACTCATTTTTCTGGGGAGAATGCATTGAAATAGAAGAAAGAATCAAAGCAGGCAGCCTATCAAGAGTTATTAAAGTTGTCCCAGCAAGAATTAGGATGACAGCAGTTGGAGACAAAAGGAATGAGGGAAATGTGGAAGCATACTTTGGAGGCATGAAATAGGACTCACTGGTAGATTGGATGTGCAAGTTTAGAGAAGGGAATACTGAGGAATGATTCCCAGGTTATTATTTTGACTAAGTGGTAAGTTTATGGTGTCAGTTACGGAGATGTGGAAGAGTGAGAAAAAATAGATTTGGATTTGGGAAATTAATTAGAGATGCATATTAAGCATCCAAGTGAAAATGTCAAGTAAGCGTTCAGATACATAAATGTGTAACTGAGGGGGGAAATATAAATTTGCATGTAATTTGCATAAAAGATGACAGCTGAATGATGGTGCTGGTTAGAATAACACAGAGAGTATTGATAGAGATCAGCAGAAAAGAAGAAGTCGGCCAAGGAAACCAGACAGTGACCAGTGGTAAAAGAGAAACTAGTCGTTGTGCTGTCACAGAAGCCTAGAGAAGTTAAGTATTTCTAAAAGGAAGAATTAGTCAAAGTGGTATGTGCTGCTAAAAGGCAAATACCTTGTGGATGGAGAAGAGCTCATAGATAGAGCACTATGGAGGTCACGGGTGACCTTGAGAAGAGACATTTCAGGCCCTGGTGATGCAGAACAAATAGGGGTCACACTATCAAGTCTGAATTGGCAAAGCAGAAGCTTTCTTATACTGCTTCATCCCAAAGTTAAGCTCTCCTCTGGAGAAGCTGCTATGATGCACCGGGGAAGAAAGCAGGAGACGCACAAGCTTCTCAGTCTACCCACTACATAACTGTGCAATGATGGCCACCAGGAAACCTCTCTGGACTTTCATCTTCTTATTGGTAAAATTAGATGCTCCAAAATTCTATGTATTCATCGACTCATTCAACAAATGATTATCAAGCAGCTATGCTGTGCTAGGCCCTGTGTAAGAAAAACAAACTATGTCCCTACCTTTGAATAACTGTCTCAGACTTTCATCATACATTTTTTTGTGTATGTGTGTGGCTTTCCTCCCCCAACAAGATAGTAGGGTTCTGAAGGCTGTCTCTTCCTCAGCTTGGCATCTCCCATAGGGCACAAACTGTACATTTAATATTGGGCCATTAAAATAAAGCTGTGCCATTAAAATAATATTTATTTTTTTCCTGGTTTTTGTACAAACTCTGATTCTTCCATTTATTATTTGGGCAAGATATTTAATCCCTCTGTGCCTTGGTTTCTTAACTGTAAGATTGGGGATTATAATAGTATCCACATCATAATATATTGTGAGAAATAAAATGGGTGCCTTGCATATAATTAAGATATTATTGTTAGTCATATGCATGCATAGTAGAAATTTTAGAAAAATCAGAATTTATGAAGAAATAAACTAAATTGCTCATGACAGCAACTGGAGACAACTAATGCCAATATTTTGGTATAAGTTCTTCTTATTCTTCTCTCTGCATCATGCAAAGAATTATATCCTGAACTCAAGTGGCTCAATTGGTAATTATAGATGGTAATGCTTTTATTAGAAATACTATGTAGAACCCTTGATATTATGCCTTTTACTTTTCTTTCATGCAAAAGGTTATAAAGTTGAATTGCATGCATGGTAGGACATTTTCATATATAAAAATACATATAACAAAAGCTTCCAGTTTTATTTGAGTGTTACCATTTTTAATCCTAAGTATTTCGTATACATTATCTTTGTTATGGCTTGGATATGAGGTGTTCCCCAAAAACTCACGTGTGAGACAATGCAAGAAGGTTCACAGAAGAAATGATTGGGTTGTAAGAATCTTAACCCAATCAGTGATTTAATCCCCTGAGATTAAGCTGGTATAAGTTAATTGATAACTGAAGTGGTGAAATGTAGCTGGAGGAGGTGGGAATTAGGGTGTGGCTTTGGTGTATATATTTGTGTCTGGAGAGTGGAGTCTCACTCTGCTTCCTGGTCACTGTGTTATGAGCTGCTTCCCTTGGCCACTCTCTTCTGTCGTGTTCAGCCTTGCCTCCAGCCCCAAGAAATGGAGCCGGCCTTCTACGGACTTAGACCTCTGAAACCGTGAGCCCTCAAATAAACTCTTCCTCCTCTACAGTTGTTCTGGTCAAATACTTTAGTCACAGCAGCGAGAAAGCTGACTAACCCAATCTTATTAACTTGTCACGAGAACTCTTTGTAGTAGATATTATCCTCATTTTTTTAAGGAGGATCAGAGCATGTGGCCTTACTATTGTTAGCTAGTATCCAGTTCTGCGCTCTCTCTCTCTCTCTCTCTCTCTCTCTCTCTCTCTCTCTCGGCACATTATCCTCTGCAATATTGATATAAGTTGTGGTAATATGAATTTTGATTTTGGCCAAGGAGATGTGAACAGAAATAATATGCATTACTTCCAGATAAGAACAGTTAGTTGCTGATGCTTAACTCTGTACATGATCTCTCCTGTACCATGGTGATCCTGGAAACCAGATATGGAGGGTTGATGTTTGGTCATGATGAGAACAGCTGTGCTGCTTCATTGCTCAGGCCTGTACCAGACTTTGCATGAGTTAGAAATAAATTTTTCTTGTTTTAACTCATTGAAATTTTGAGATTGTTTGTTACTGCAGCAGAACTTGGCCTAAGTGAACTAATACAGTGCAATTAAAAGATTTCTCAAGGTCATAGAGCTAGTATATAGTACAGCCAGGATTTGGATCCAGATCTGTATGACCCATAGCCCTCGTTTATTAGCATATGGAAGAAGAGTCAGGTGAAGATTTTGTGAGAAACAAAATAGATTGACTGTAACAGTTGCTGTCATAAGTTTTCTTATTTCCCCTTGAACATGGTAATGAACACATTATCTTTGAAGTTATACATATGGCATTTCTCCAGTTCTGCACGTGTTGGGGGAAAATATAAGCAAAACAGAATAACCTTGCCATTTATAGTGGGAGACATATTTTAGACATTGTAAAGATTAAGGGGAAAAGTCATATTAAACATGTGAAGCAAAAAAAGGAGGTGTGGGTTGCAGAACTTGTAAGGTAGGGAGCATTAAATAGCATCAATTTAAAAAATCTTTTACCCAGAAAGAAATTTTTAATAATAAATCCTTCAGGGTAATCTCCCAGGAAGCATATTCAAGGGTCATTGGGAAGCAAGGGTGATACATTGATAAGTAAAGCAATTGGAGGAAAGAATTTAAACCCAGAGGTTGTTGTATAGCCAGCCAGGTTAAGTGGTTAAAAATGGGCAAAACAGACAAAATGCAGAAACAGTCGGTGTTGGAACTATAACTGCTCAAACAGTGTAATGCCCTGAATTACCAGATGAACTAAGAAACTCCATAACTGTGGAAAAGTTGGGTCCCCCCAACATCTGACTGCTGGTGTGTCTTTTTCAAAAACTGGTGTGAAAGACATGGTTATCTTCGGTGGATCTCATCCTTCATGATGGAAGACAAACTAACGTTGAATGTGGCTTCCAAATTATTCAAAAAATTTAAAGACAATGCTGTGGTTTAGATATGAGACCCATCCCAGGGTCCCATTTTGTGAGAAAATGCAAGAATGGACAAGGGGGAAACAATTCCATTATGAGAGCTTTAATCTAACCATTGAATTAATTCAGTTGAATGGATTAACTGAGTGGCAACGGTAGGCAGGTAGGATGTAGCTGGAGGAAGCAGACCACTAGGGAAGTGCCCTTGGGGTTTACATTTTGTCTCTGGTGAGCAGAGCTCTCCCTACTTCCTGGTCATTATGTCTTAAGCTGCTCTCCTCCACCACCCTCCTCCCTCACCTGGGGCCCAGAGCTATTGCATCAGTCGACTGTGGACTGAACCTCTGAAACCATGAGCCCAAATCAACTTTTCCTCCTCTCAGTTGTTCTGGTCAGGTATTTTGGTCACAGTGATGAAAAGCTGACTAGCACAGAGAGCAGCTATAGTGTCCCTAACCCATCAGCACAATCTGAACAGATTAAGCATGTCTTAGAGTCAAAACATTAATAAAAAGACAAAGAGATCTCCTTCTTAGATCAGTGGACAAAGACAGAAATGGCTCCTGTTGCCTATTTCTTTAAACCAGCTCAGGATATTTTCAATGTGGAGGCACTATGCCCCTCAGGGACGGACATGTGGATGACAAATGAGGTGTTAATTGCTCCCCCTAGACCAAAGTTCAGATGCATGCGGGCCTCTGCCAAAGCTCTCGCCCACACAGAGCTGAAGGAACACACTTGGGTCTCGGTGCATCGTCCTAACAGAACGTAGGCAGCACCCACCGCCCTAACCCCAGACAGTGACTAGGGATCCAACATCTTATTTAGTGCTCTTCACAAATCCCATTCATGAGGACTAGGCCTACCCATCCCAGAGTCATCTCCACCAGGGCTACATCAGCACTGGTTTAATTGCTTCATCTAATATAAGAAATTTGCAATTAAAAAGTAAAACATTGGGCTGGGGATGTGGCTCAAGTGGTAGCGCGCTCGCCTGGCATGCGTGCAGCCCGGGTTCGATCCTTAGCACCACATACAAACAAAGATGATGTGTCCGCCGATAACTAAAAAATAAAAAAATATTAAAAATTCTCTCTCTCTCTCTCTCTCTCTCTCTCTCTCTCTCTTTAAAACTCTGAACCTCTCTTCCCAGTTTACTTTCCTTCCTGGTTGCCAAGTCTCGTTCTTTAAAAAAGAAAAAAAAAAAGTAAAACATTTTTTTTCTGTGGGGCCAAGTTGTGCTGAGCATTACAAGGTTATCTCTAATTTCCTGACCACCTAAAATCAATAAGTTCTTAATTGATAAATCTAAACATTCTCAAAATAAAGATCACTCTGCCTTTTCTCAATGGGAAATCATCATAATGTTATACAAGGAATTCTTCACAGCAAAGATGGGTTTTGTCATTTGGTTGTTTTTGAATGTAAAAATATTTTGCTTCTTCATCTTCCCTTCATATGGGGATAAAGAACAGCCCTTGTCCCCAGAGGTCTGGTTATAATTCCCTAGCTTGGCGGCCAAAAGCACAGCTTTGGTTTCTAGGGACAGAGGGCAGGCCACTAACTGGTGGCTTAGTGACCTTAGGTCTCCTCAGTTAAAAGTTAAAACTTGTCTTCAATTAGAGTTCTTGAGCTTCCCCATCAGATCTTTTCTCACAGAAGGAAAATCCCAATTCCTGTGCTCACAAGAAGTATATGGGATTCACATTCATTCAGCAAACATTTATTAAAGGTTACTATGTACCATCCTTGTGCTAAATTGTAACTACCCAAACTCAAATCTTACTTCATTCCAAATAAATAGTATGACCCTGGAATTGGACTGAATCTGGTTGGAATACTGGCTTTGGTTTTTACTAGCTCTATGCTGGAAATCTAACCTTTCTAAGCTTTTGTTCTCTTATCTCTATAATGTGAGCTGTAAGAATATCCATCTAATGGAGACCATGTTAAATGAGTGGACACGGTGAGTTAGAAGTATACCTAACACATGAGATCTCAATAAAAGTCTATGATTCTTCCTTTTATTTTCATCTTGTGGAGAAACAGGATGAGAGAGATGAAGTCATTTGTTAGGAAGAGTCATCTGGAGCTAGAACTTGAATTAAGTTGACCTGCTACGTCCTGCTTTTTCCTGAGGGGCACCACCAACCTCTTGTAAGCCCTAGATCAGTAGGTTTTGTTTTGGTTTTGGTTTTCTGCCTCTCCATTTCACAATCCACAAAGATGGTTTCGTCTTAAACCTGGTCCCCCCGGCATGGTTGTGGGACGGTTGTCATAGAAGTCAGGCCCACATGCTTCCTGCTTCCCATCCACTTGGAGAAAATGAGTGACCCTATCCATGTGTCTTTCATTTAAAAACAAGAAGAAACTTTCCCAGCAAACCTCTCCTGCTATTAGTTTGGTCAGAATTTAGTCACGTGGCCATGAAGCAAATCCTCTGTAAGGGGAATGAAAATATCCTTGGAATTTGGGGTCCACTGGGATTTCCAGAGGCCATCTTTCCTTCCTCTCTTCCTTGGTACTCATTACAGCCTTTAGGATTGAAGAGACAGAACTATGTTTAACTCTCTAGGGCTCAAGCCCTGATGGATAATTGGTTATAACAAAGAAAGATGGAAAAACTGAAAGAGTCAAGTTTCCATGAATCAAGAAAGGGACAGGAGTAAAGCACAAGTGAGGGTGGTCAGGGGGTGGGTGGGCTCTCATGTTAACAGGACACAGGGGGAGCAGAAGGGTCCCAGTCTACACAGGTAATTCCAGCCACCATTGTTCCCTTCTGAAGTGTGAGTCAAAGCCAACTACTGCACATTTTTAGCCACATTTACTTCCAAAGGGACAGGTTTGCTGCCTTCTAGACTGCTGCCTGAAGGAAATACTGAAATCATGCCCTTACCCACAGTGCCACCATTTCCAGTTGGACTTTAAAAAAAAAATATATATATATATATATATTTTAGCCAATGTTTGACATAGTAGAACATGTTCTGAGACACATATTTAGTTTCTTCTTTGGATAATGCCTTCTCTGCCCATCGTGGCAATTAGTGATAAGCTCTGGCTCAGCTTTGGAGAGGCAGCCCAGGGATTTAGCCACAGGTTAGTGGGGCAGAAAAATAAACTCCATAGTTATCAAGGTTCCATTAAGGATAATAATCTTTCCAAAGAATTGTTTCATGACGAATAGAAAAATAACTCTCTACAGCAGAAAAATCTGTCAGATACCAGTTAATCTACTGATTAAAGTTACCACCACCCGTGATAAGTCATATTGAATTTATGTATTCTCTGATGAGATATACTCCGAAAGGGAAAGTCACTAATATATCGCCACAATCTAGTAATGAGAAAACATCAGACCAACTCACATCAAGAAGCAGCCAACAAAACTCTGATCAACACTCTTCAAAAGAGTTGAGGTTGTTTCAATGCACTTCCACAAAGTGTGATACATCACACCAGGGAGAACCACTCAGCAAGAAAAGTGAAAGAATTATTGAGCAATGCACCAACTTGGATGGATCTCAAGGGAATTATGCTGAATGAAAAAAAAAAGCCAATATCAAGAGATTACATACTCCATGTTTTGATGTACATGGCCTTCTCAAAATGACATGTAGAGATGGATAATAGATTAATGGTTGTTGGGAGTCAGAGAGTGCAAAAAGAAGAGAGCACTAGAGATCCTAATGATAGAACTGTTCTTTGCTGGTGGCCACAGAAATCCACACATATAATAAAACCGCATAGAACAAACATACACAGACACACATGGGTTCACAGAAAACTGATGAAATCTAACTAAGGTGCATGGATTATTATATCAATGTCAATTTTCTGGATATGATATGCCCTAGTTATGTTAAGATGTTACCCCTGGGGAAAACAGGGTAAAGGGTGTGAGATCTTGCTGTATTATTCCTTACAACTGCATATGAGTCTATAATTATCTTCAAATAGAAAGTTTAAAAAATACGTCAAAGTTGTAAAAATCCATGAAAAGTTTAAGAACGATTCCAGATTAAAAGAGACTAAGACATCATGATAAATAAATGTAATTTGAGATACTGGATTAATTTCTGAATCAGAAAAAGCACATTGGTGAAATTAGTCTGTTGTTTGCTTCCCAGTAATGTGCTGATGTTCCTTTCTTAGTTTTGATCAATGTATCATTGCTGTGCTATATATGACGGTGTTGGAGGGAGCTGGGTGAAGGGTATATAGGGACTCTGTTTTTTCAACTTTTTCTATAAGTTTAAAAATAATTTCATAATTAAAAACTTTTTTTAAAAAATTATGTAAAAAATAAGGTATCCTTGGTCTTAATTAATCAGATATCTGATAACTGCTTTTAAACTTAAAATGAAAAGCTAGCAAATTTTAGTCAGCAAATTAAAAGCAAAGGGCATGTGTGATTGCTTTACATTTTCGCCTACGGGTTTCTTCAAGTTTAGGACCATTTACACAGCTGGAATATAAAAATTCCAGAAAATAAAAATTCTAGAGTTTAAGCGTCACATCAATACTATTTTTCTGTACCAGGGTCTCTACAATCCACTGGCAATTTCTCTGAAGGAGTGGCTCTAAGAAAAAGCAACTCCCTCAGCTACTGACTATGACTGACAAGCCTGCACCCCTTAGTTACCCTTAAAAGCAGAGACCCATGCTGGGCTTGTGCCCACCTTGGCTGTCCCACTGAATCCGACGAGGCTGTCCCTAGCTGGATGAGCCAGTAGGACTCAATATCTTTTTCAAAGGATTGGTTGAAATGCTTAACATGATCCCACCATGGGAAACAGATTTCTCTACACTGTGGGCTCAGTGTCACAATCAGGCCCAGAGTGCTCAGAGGAGACACTGGGCTCCTACCTGGCATTACCCACTAGGCAAGCATGTTCCTGGGCTCCATTTCCACCATCATCTCGAGGCCGAGGCTTCCAAACAAGTCAGATTTTGCTGTGTAGCCTTTTTTTTTCCCTTTCCCTTAAATAAGTATTTTTTCCAGGCATGGAATTCAGAGAAGAGGTCACTTTTCTGCATGGGAATCTGTCCCTTTCTTTTTATGGTCATTTCTATATTGAGAAGGTCCCAGGTCCAGTAAGCCATGAGGTATTCTGGTAAAGCTTCCCCTGAGCAAGTGTCCTTGTGTTCATTCGCTATGTTGTCACCTTATTCAGAGGCCACACCCTTTTGGTTCCATTCAGTCTCTGATTTTTCTGCTCAAGTAGAAAAAAATAATCTAAGGATACCCCATTTGTTTCTTCCTTGAGTTCTTATCTATGCAGTGCTGGTCCAAGGCTGGATGGGCCTGGTTTTCATCCATCTAACTATAGAGGTTACAGCAGGATGGACAGAAATTTGGACATAGGACTCTGGGAAAACTTCTCCCATAAACCTGACTTGATACATCTGTCCTGCTGGCAGCCAGAGGCCCACCAGTCTTCCAGCTGGCTCTTCTCCTCTCCCAAGAGGCTCAGCCAGATGAGGAGCTCCCTAAAGTCCTTCACGCTAACAGAGGAAGGCATCCTGTCCAAGATAGCCCCAGAGAGCTGGGCATGTACCATGGGCCCAGGTGTGCCACAAGCAGTCCTGCATCACACAGGTGCACAAGGAAGACCCAGACATTCAGCAATGATAAGAAGAGTAGGGAGATCAGAGAGCACCAGCCCATTCTTCTTCAGAGCCACATTCTCCTGGGGGGGGTGGAATTAAAAGTTCTCACTTTCAGGGATGCTACCTAAACCAACAGAACATAAATCTAAGTTCCTATCTTCCAGTCTTTTGAATAAACATGTTCATTTTTATAGAGAAGATCCAGCCTAGAACTTCCTGTACTTTATTTTCAAGCCAAAGTTCTCTAGCACCAACGATTTTAAAGAAAAATTTCTTGTGCACCCAAATTTCACATGAAATCCCCACTCACTAGACTGTTAAGGAGATCCATGGCACTAATATCTCAAGGTGGCTGGTCAGAACATTGGCCATGAGGGAGAAGGAGAATCTGGCCAGGGAAGGAGGCAGGTGGGATGCCTGTTAGTTACTTGGGTGATGCTGCAGGGCTGAGGTTTCCAGGGCTCCCGGGCCCCGTTCAACCCGTTGGCAGGCTGTCAGCACTTAGTAGAAGTTGGCTAATGACTATCACATGGCTGGACTTCCATCCCTGGTCCTGGGGCTCAGCGCACTCTAACCACAGCTGGAGGTAAACAGAAGGCAGGAGCCAGCTGCTGCTCTTCTCACCCCGCCTCCTTCTGCACCTTCTGGTACATCAGGCAAGTCCTCCAAGAAGGGGTTCTGGGCCCCTGACTGCCCAAAGCGCTGTAGGTGGGGGAAACTAGTCCTTGGAATTGGTGACATTTTCTTTCTGTTTTAATGGAATTCTATGCTCCAGACTTGGTTTCAGGCTCTGAGCTCTCAGAGTCAGCTAAAGTACAAAGGGGTAAAAAAAAGAGAGAGAGAGAGAGAGAGAGAGAAAGTAGTGGGAAAAATTAGATTCTTGATTTGTGTCCAGATGGTACTGGACGAAAATAGACTCAGAGATTCTCACTGCAAACTTGCCTCTGGTATGAAGCGCCCCACCCCCCTTCATTTAAGGTCTTCTTGGTAGAAGAGGGAATGGGAATGGGAAAATTACTGGGAACGTTCATTTTTCTTTTTCCCAGCCATATATTAAAAGGCTTGCACAGGTTCCAGTGGAGGACGTTTGTGCAACACCAGGAGTCGCTCCACACGCAGGGGCTGGGATGACGGGACTTCAACCAACTTGGAGGAGGCCCTGGGTCAGCCAGCCTGAAGGCCAGATGGAGCCTGTGAGTGACAGCAGGGTAGCAGCCGTGTGTGACACACAGGGAAGCTCAGCAGCAGCTGGACCAGCGGTGAAGGGCTTAACCTCAGCCTTGCCACCAGCAGAGCAGCCAGTCTACACTCCCCTCTGGCGCCATATTCCAGGGGCTCAAATCAAAGGAGACAGGCAGAGCCCAGACCCCGGGCTAGGGGCTCCCCACCTGCAGGGAGCAGCAGTGTTTCATGCACATGCCATTCTCTTCTCCCCGGGGAATCACTCACAGGCTTCCGTGGCACCAGCTGGAATGAAGGTCAGCTAGAAAGTGAAGGGCACAAGGTCCCACTTGACAGGAGACCCTTGAGGATGGGCACCTGTCAGAAGCAAGAACCTCGAGAGATTCAATGGCTCACCTCCAACTGCACAAGGCATGGACCTAATAACAAAAACAAAGCAACCCACGGCCCATCCCAGTCAGCTAAGGCTCATATCCTATAGTTCTCTTATCCCCCAAATTATCCCCAAATCCTTGTCTTGCCTTGATGTTCACTGAGAGCCCTGACCATGAGCCACCACACACCATAGGTGTCCTAAAGTCCAGGATCCCACCCTCAAACCCACTGATGGGCAGCCAGTGGGAGTCAGTCAGACTCCAGTGGAGGGAGAAGTGACCGGATGAAAGGGAGTATAAAAGAAAAGAAAACCCCAACACAACTTTCTGACAATTGGGTTTCCTTCCTAAAGTGTAAGCAGCCTCCAGGGACAAGGAGAGCTAGTGACTCAGCACTTGGTCCTGGGTGCCCAGGCTGGGCATAGGAGGAGAGCTAGAGAGAGCTGAGAGGAAAGGACCAGGCAGAGGTCAGAACCTAGAGTCCAAAGGAAGCATCTAACTGGAGGCCAGGCTGCAAGGTGAGAGCAAATCCAAGGCAGCAGAGCTGTCCTCTGCCCCAGGACCGACACTGTGGGACAAGTTCCACCCAGACATCTGAGGCCCTGGGATTTGGGGTTTGAGTAGAGAATATTAGTATTATTTTGTATTTCACTGTGTTTTATACTTGATGAAGCACTCTTCTATTTATTCTCTCACTTGAGTCTCAGAATGACCCTATGAGGTAGAGAGGAAAAGACTGGACTCCACAGATCATCAGGCTCAACAAGGGTTAGGGACTTCTCTCTTGATAGTTGTAACCTGGCACTTAATATACTACACTATACAGTGAAGATGCTCAAACACCCACTGAATAAAGGGATGGGTGGGGGGATATATGGATATAGAGATAGATAAGAAGGTAGATGAATGAATGGAATTTGCCTCCATTTTCAAGATGGATTCAATTCCCAGTTCCACTTACTAATGAGTGTTTTGTCCAATTTTCTAAACCTTATTTTCTTCATTTATAAAAATAATGATTGATAGTGATATTGTTTGATAGAGATAATGATATTGTCTCTGCTACCACATTGGGGGAAAAAAGGCACATACTTCTTCACATCATGGAGATTAGGAATAGAGTCAGGGTTTGAGCCAGGCTCTGCTGATTGTTAAGTGATTATTTGTCTTAACGTATTATGGTAGAGGGAGGAAGGAAATTATTTACTGAGAGTTTTATCTCTCAGGCACTATTTTCAGAACTTTAAAATCCTCAATCTACAGATGAAGAAACTAAACCTCTGAGAAGTAAAATGATTTGCCCAAGATTCCACGGTTGATTTGGGGTTGGAACTCAGGTCTATCTAACTTCAAAACCCAATTTTTTCACCATCTGCCATGTTTTTATATTAGCTCACAATAAGTCCAAGTTTGGAGGCCTGCCAGGTTCCCCCTGTACCCCGGAAACAAGACTGGCAGTGCATGCCAGAGACATCAGTCCTACTGTGAACCATCCACCTAAGTTGTTGCCACAGTTTTAACTCTTGACTACTAACACAAACAGCCCAGAAACATTGAACAATTTGGGCAAAAACACGGCTCTGCAGTTCCAAAATTCTAGATTGTGAAACTGTTCTGACATTTTCCAAATATTTTACTCCATACAATCTAAATTTAAAAAAGAAAGAAAGACCCAGCAGGTATCGGTAACCCTTATGAGACAGTTTCCATGGAACTATTTATGACCCAGAATAAATTTGAAGTATATGAAGATTTATGTAGAAGTCACAGTATAGGAAAACCTGGAACAAAATAAAAACAGAGCTTGGTCTAAACCCTTTTCTAGCCTTTCTATTATAGTCATTGGTTGAATTACCTTATAGGCAGGAAACAAGTCCACAAAGCCACTTAAGAATCAAAACTCTGATTCAGAATGTTTCAATGTGGGGCACACCTGTGCTCAGGAGGAAGGGAAGAAAATAGGGTGGAGAAAAAAGAAACAGCTCTAATCCTGGAACAAATGGAAACTCTTAATAGGTGGGGCTTGAACATGTTGGTCTTCTGTTAGTTGAATCTTAACTATAAATGACACAAAAATGGACTAAATTAGAATAAAGCAAAATGTTAACTTATAGACTTAAAACTCACGGGACTTGTAAGTTATATGTACCTATAATGTTTTGCTCCCTTAAAATTCATAGGACGAGACCTAACCCCCAGTGTGATGGCATTTGGATTCGGGGCCTTTGGGAGATAATGAGGTATAGACAAAGGCATAAGGGTGAGGTTCTCATGATGGGATTAGTGTCGTTTGTCCTTTTAAAAAGAGACCAAAGAGCTTGCTCATTTGCTCCTACCCTCTCCTCCCACCCCAGGTGAGGGCAGTTAGAAGGCAGCCATTTGCAAGCCAGGAAAGGGGCCCTCTCCAGAACCTGTCCATACTGGTGCCCTGATCTTAGACTTCCCAGACCTCAGAACCATGAGAAATAAATGCCTGGGATTTAAGCCACCCAGTCAATGGTATTTGTTATAGAAACCAGAACAGAAAAAAAAAAAAAAAAAAAAAAAAAAAAAAAAAAAAACCATGGGTGTAACTTCAGGCATGGCTGGTTACGGGGGTTCAAAATGCCATTTTGACATTATCCTCTCTCCCAGTATCTTGGCTCATCTTATTCTCTCAAGGCTTCATTGCCAGAAAATCTCAGGCCCCCATAAACCCAGAACCGCTCCAGCTTACATTGCAGTGCCTCAGGCTCAAGTTGGAAGGGCAACCTTGGGGGAGGCATTTCCTTCTGTCTCAGATCTTCTGGGGAAATCTCCTTGCATTTCACTGGTTCTGCTGGGGCGGCATGCCCATTCCTGAGCCAATCTCTGTGGCCAGGGAATGTGATGTGCTGGTTGCCTTAGGCCTAAGCCCCCTGCTTCATCCCCTGATTCTTCAGGCAAGACTCTACTCAACACAGAGCGAGGTAGGTGATCAAATGACCACAGGACATTGTGGAGATGAGCGCTGGAGATAAGATGAGCTCATGCCTAGCAGTTGATCAGAGCCTGGGTAGGAGCACACTTAACTCAAAAAACGAATCCCTGGGGCTAGGAAAAGAGTGATACAGCAAATTAGCAGATACCAGCACATAACAGGCTGGCTTGCCTCAGGAAACTTGCACACCAAGTGTGTTATCAAGCCGAGAAAGTCACAAGGTTAAAGGGGAGTTCAAGAAGAAAATTCATACCTTGTGCATTTTAGCCCAAAACTCAGTGCATGGAACTCTATAAAAGATTGGTTTAACCTATTTGGTTGTTTTCTAATTAAATAACTTACAGGTGTGCCTCACTTTACACTGCATTCATACCTGAATTACTATGCATTAACTGAATTGGGGGATCTTTTTTTTCAAATGTGGAGCAATAAAAGGGGCACTGCAAAATGTATCTATGATGTGAAAAATCCCCCTTATTTTCTCTGTATGTTTGGATTATGGCCTAGAGGCCATTTTATAAAGTGGGGCCTGGTGGCATCCTTAAAATACACACACACACACACACACACACACACACACACACATATACACACACACTATATAATGTACCTACAGAAGAAGCTTAATTTTTTTTTTCCTTGACAATCTTTTTCCATATGAGTTCATCGTTGTGGGAATAAATCTCCTTACATTCCCTTCCCCAGACTGCTCCTCCAGACAACAAATTCCATAAACAAATAGCCTTTCCAGCAACTTGACAGCAGAAAGACTCCAGGAGCCAACCACCCCTGAACCAACAAACAAAATTCTGTTTCAATAATGTCTGTTTTCATGGGATCAAAGTTCAGGATCCTGACCATCTCTATGGTACGAATTAGCATGGCAAGTCCCACTAAGTCAAACAGACTTCACCAGCAGACTCCAACCACAACGAGTGTCACGGGGACGGCTGCCAAACCAGGCATAGACTGTGGACTGTTCGGATTTGTCGATTTGGAAACGTTATTTGAGCTGTTGATAAAAGCTGATATTCAATCGGTACCAGAACTAAAGTTGTGCTTATTAGGAATTATGTAATAGGCTGGGAACTCGGGGGAGCGCCCTTCAGCCGGGGGAATGCACAGCCATCTTTTAAGAACAATCTCTTCCACTGAAAATTTCTAGGATTTATGAATATGACAGTGACATAAATGTCTGAAAGTAGGGCAAGAAGGGCAAAGAGGATATATTTTTGGCCTCTGTGTAATGTCGTTTTTACAAGGAAAAAAAAAAGGAAACGACAGGTTGCAAAGGATTTATAAACACTTGTTAATCTTTATTTCACCATCCCCTGCTACCTGCCCCCAGGAAGAAGCAGGTCACTTTACCTCATTTGGTTTCAAGGGGCACTTAAATTCAAACCCAGGAACATCTCCCCTAACTGCTCTGCGGATGTCAAAGCTCTTCCTAAGTAGAGGGCTGGGAAGAAATGCTTCCTTAGATGCAGCAATGGCCGAGCCCTTCCTGAGAGGCAGTATTGATGCCATCGGACATTCATTATGCAACTGTCATCTCACTCAAACCTCCGAGTAACCTTTGGAAACACATGCTATTTTTATGTTCACTTTTTATTAACACACGATTAATTGAACATATAACTGGGAGCCACTGTGATGTTTCCACACATGTACACAGTGTCCGTTGATCATATCCATTCATCCTTCCTTCTTTCCCCCAGCACCCTTCCACCTTTCCCGATCCCTAGGAATCCCTATTCTACTTTTGGGTTTACTTTTTTATTTGTCTGTTTCCCCATATAAGAGAATTCATGAAACTTGTCTTTCTGTATCTGGCTTATTTTATTTAACATGGTGATTTCCAGTTTCATCCATTTTGATTCCAGTGACAGGGTTTCATTTTTCTTTATGGCCAAACTATATATATCCCATATTTTCTGATTCACCTGTTGCTGTACCCCTCGGCTGACTCCTTATCTTGGCTATTGTGAGTAGTACTGCAACAAACATGGGCACACTCTCTCTTCTGTACGCTGATCATTTCCTTCAGATACATACCCAGGCCTGGGATACTGGAATCTCCATACTGTTTTTCATAGTGGCTATTCTGATTTATATTTCTACCAACAGTGTGTAAAAGTTGCTTTTTCTCCACATGTGTACCGGCATTTGTAATTATGTGGTGGGTTTTTTTGTTTGTTTGTTTGTTTTTGTTTTTCTATTTGCTTTAATTAGTTACACATGACAGTAGTACAATGACCTTGACATATCATACATTTGAATCAGATGGGATATAATTTCTCATTTTGATGTTTTTTTATAATAGCCATTTTTACTGGGCTGAGATGGCTTTGCATTTCCCCAAAGGCTAATGATTTTGAGCATTTTTAATATGCTTATTGGCCATCTGTATTTCTTCTTTCGAGAAGTGACTATTCAGATCACATTCCTGATTTTAATTTGATTACTTGTTTTTTTTATTGTAAAGTTTTTTGAGTTCTTTATATATTTGGGATATTAACCTTTTGTCAGACGATAGGTGGCAATTATTTATTCTAGAAGGAGTAAATATAGGTTGTCTCTTTCCTCCTGTTCCCTGTGCCATACAGAAGGTTTTTGGTTTGCTGTAAACCCATTTGTCAAGTCTTGCTTTCGTTTCTGATGCTTTGGGGGCGCCAGCCTAAGATCATTGCAGTGATCTTAGGAATAAAATCTTGAAGTGGTTCACCTTTTCCTCTGGTAGTTTCAGAGTTTCGGGTCATGCGCTATTGTTAGTAGTATTTTTACAGATGAGGAAACTGACATTAAAAATAACAATAATAATAAGGGACTTGCCTGGGTCACACAGGGTTTGAAGAAACAAAGGGTTGGGAAAGGGACTGAAAAGCATGAGAACAGGTGAGATTTACCTGCTTCACCACTGTCCTCGGCCAAGCCCCAGAGCAGGTCCCAGGAATAACTAAGTGCCTCTGTTTTCTCAGGAAGAGAAAGGGGACCAGAACAGGCACAGGGTGGGTGGGGGCCCAAGGTTCCACCGGGTGCTCTAGAAGCCACGCACCCACATGAGTAAGCGAGTCAGCCGTGCTTTCCCATACTAGGTTCAAGGTGAAAACAGAAAGCAACCTGTGGTCTCCCTCCTTACCTCCCATCCAGGGTGCTCAGGGTCCCACCCCACCAACCAAAAGGCAAAAACACTGGAGGCCCAAGTTGAGTTACAATAAACAAAAGTGACTCCACAGGCCTGTACAGGACCAGAGCTTGACAACAGAAACAAGAATGACGGTCCCTAGCACTCTCCCTGGGTCTCCCTCCCCATGGGGCACCCAAGGCACTGCCTTATTACTTATAGGTAATAAGTTGAAGGGGTGAAACACCCCCACATGTCCTCACTGCCAGGAATGTTTTCTCATTATCTACACTCGGCTTTATAGTCCTAAGCCAGTTCCACCCCAGGAAGCTCCAGCGCACCCTAGATGGGACAGATCAGGAAGCTATTCACTTTTCCGGGTCCCTCCGGCAGCTGACCCACCTGCGAAGGCCTGACATTGCTGAACTGGGAAGTGCTACAACATCTCAGGAATACTGATGCTCCTTATTAAGACATTCACATTTGTGCTGTTGATTTATTCAAATATAATGGGAAATCAGGCTTTAATAGCTCTCTGCAGTTTCCCGCACTTCCGGGGAACAACATTCCCTCCAACATACTAGAGAGGGTTTGAGCAGCCTGACTTCCACTCAGCAGACCCCTTGGCTCAGTTATTTGACAAACCTTTACTGAGCACCTGCTATGTGCCCCTGGCCCAGGGACAGGCCAGGCACATAGCAGGTGCTCAGTAAAGCACCTGACCACCTCATGCTCCCCAGAGAAGACAGAATCCAGACAAATCATGACAATGGCAAGTGGCTGGTTTGCACGAGGAACAGGTATATCTGTTACCATAGGAGCACAGCGCAGGGTTCAAGGTCACAACACAGGCTAACTAGTCAAAGAAGTGTTTGCTATTACAGAGCAGACTCAGGTTTCATCTGCACTTTGGATTCATTCTATCTTCAAAGTACAGCAGGATGTTGCTGATAAAATAAGCCCACACCACCCATCACACATCATTCTATCCAGGAAGGTCCCCAGAAGTGGCTTCAGGGCCTGTGCAGTCTGACCTGGTGGGGGAATCTAGCTGTCTGCAGTCCTCCCTGTTCTCAGACCTGTAGACCACAGGAGTAGAGAAAGGGCCAGAGGACAGTGGGTGCTGGCCAGCTTGCCCAACGGGCTCATGAGAGCAGTCACTCACTCATATACGCAATAAATATTTATGCTGTGCCTATTATATGCCAAACACTGCTTTGAGGAAAGAGTTGAAGCAGCACAGAAATCACTGCCCTATGGAGCTCTTGTCCCAGTGCAGCAAATCAGACAGCGAATAAGAATAGCAAGTGGCATTACTGTGAGCTGCTTCTTGTTCTGCACAATTTACTTGCTTCGTTTTTACCACCATCCTAGGAGGCGGGCACTATTACTAACCCCACTTTACAGACAGGGAGACTGAGGCACAGAGAAGCTAAGTAACTTCCCCAAGGTGACTAACTAGGCAATAGAAGAGGCATGGGTTCGAACCCATGTTATACAGAGTCCAGGCTTTCCACAGTTGTGCCATACTGCAAGATTAATCAATTAGAAGTTATATTAGAAGATGATAAAGACAGTAGGAAAAAAAAATAAAGTGGGGAAGGAATAAAGTGGATAGGGATGCCAGGGTAGGTGTAGAGGAAAGCAGAGTTTGGATTTTTAATGACAACAACCAGGAAAATCCTCAATAGGGAGGGGGCCTTGAGCAAAGACTCAGAAAGTGAGGGTTATGCAAATATCTGGAGGAAGGAAAGTCCAAGGAGTGGATGGCAAGTGCAAAGGCCCTGCCTGGAGTGCTGGAGGAGCTGAGGTGGAGGGAGGGAAAGTAGAAGGAGACAAGGAGACCAGAGAGGAAATGGGGATGAGAGGCTGTATCATGCAGGGCCATGGAGGATCCTGACCATGAGGACCTGGGACATCTTCTGAGCCAGATGGGAAGCTGTGGTGGCCTTTAGGCTTCCTGTTGAGTATTTCTGTCTTCCCCTTCCAGCCACATAGTAGGAGTGCCCTTCCTTATCCCCACTGAAGCACACAGGACTTGCTCAGCCAATGAAACAGAGACAGAGGTGTTGTGGTCACTTTCAGGCAGAAGCTTTAAGAACCCTATGTGTGACTTGTCCTGTCCTTGTTCCTCCTTCAGGGATGGAGGGAGAATCCTTCGGGCTCCACCACCAAGTGGCCATAGTGAGCAGAGCTCTTCTGCCAAACGACACTGGGCTTGTAGTTTGAGAAATAAGCTTTGTGGGGTGAAGCCACTGAGATTTCAGTGTTGCTTGTTACCTCAGCAAAACCCAGCTCCAACTGACTGCCACAGATTCCAAAAAAAGGATTTGGGGAAGGGAAGTTTTAGCAGGATTACTCTGGAGGGAGCTAATACTTAGAATAGAATGAGAGGAGCAAGGTTGGAAGAAGAGAAAGCAGTCAGTTAAGAGAGAATTGTTACAATCTAGGTGAGGGATGAAGGCATGGTCTATTGGATCATCAATGACACATTCTAGATAGATGAAGAGGAGCCACTAGGGTTTGCCAGTGAACTTGATATTGAATGGAAAAGAAAGTCAAAGATGATCCCAAGACAACTAGAAAGACAAGAAGGCTCTCAACCCTGCAAGCTACTCTCTCTCTCTCTCTCTCTCTCTCTCTCTCTCACACACACACACACACACACACACACACACCCCAATAAAGAACTGTTTTTCTTTTGGCAAACCAAGTGCCTAAAATTTTACAATTCAAGAGTCACTTTGCTTGGATAAGCATTGCCCTTTTTTAGACTACTTATTTTAAAACAACAAAAAAAGACCCAGTAGGAAGGATTTGCTTTCATGTGGATCCATTTGTTTTAGCAAATTTGCAATTCAGAGGAACCCTGGAAATCACCTACTTCAAAGCTCCGGTTCCTTCTGGAGTAATGAAGGCCCAGAGAGGCAAATGATCTTGCCCAAGGTCGTGTGGAAATTCAGAGTCAAGCTGAGGGTCAAAGAGAAAATTCTTGACTCCTGGGGCAGTGCTTTCCCTCCTGTCCCATACCCAGTGTGGACACAGAGTGCTCCTGACCAGGCCGGGGCCTTGGAGGGGCTCCAGGGAGGAGAGAGGGGGACAATTTAAAAGAAAATGACTTCCCTCACTATTTTTGTGAACCAGTTTTGAGCAGGCTTCAGGGAGCAGCTTCACTTAAGGTTGCAAAACCTCTCATTGCACCAACCTTGACTTCACTGGTTCTCATCCAAAAGGCAAACCTGAGAGGAAAATTATTAAAGGGAACTGAAAAGAAATTCATCCTGCTTTTTCTGTGTGCTTTTGACATCTACAAAGCATGGGAGACATTCCAGTCCCTTCTTCCCTCTGCCCTGTTTGGTGTTTTCCTGCCCTGCCAGCTTCATGCCACTTGTCCTTGCAAAGCATTCTTGGAGATGCTCCCCATGGGTCAGGCACAGCTACAAACAGACAGTGCCAACTCGCCTGTCCATCTCCTAGCACAGTGTATCCTTGTACGCCAACTAGAATCGTTTGTATTATACATTTCTACGTCATACTTTAAATTTGCAAAGTGCCTGACTATAATTTTTACTGCATTTTTATTATTAGTTGTACCTATTAAAACAGTTATTTGAAACCATTACCATTGGAACTGTTCTCTGATGTCTGGCAAACCTTGGACAATGCCCATTTTTAGTGACTATTGTCCTAGTCCTGTTTGGGGGTACTAGGAAAGCCAAACCACCTTTTTAGGTAATTGTTGATTGGAAAGTTCCCAGGGGTATCAGAGTGGTGAGAGGCCACAAGGTAGATTTAAACCTGAATCTCCTTTTCTAAAAATGGTAACAAAGAACAACTTAAAGAGAAAAACACTGTGACAGATATTCACACCCTTAGAGGCCAAGTAGCAGCCCTCAGAGCCATCAGCAACCAGAGGGACAGCTTGTGATGTTTATTAGGCCCCAACATTTTGAAAAATGTGTAGAATAAACATGAATCCTGTTAACATTTCCTTCTAAAGCTTAAGTGAATATCTGCATCACATAAAAATGCCAGAAAGTATATCAAAGTCTATACAAATGTTAACTAAGACAGGGTATTTCCAATGAGTTTGTTTTCATTGGAAAAAAAAATTGTCTGCATAAAAAAAGCATGCTCTGTGCCCCATTCCTCTGTGGAGAGATCTGCAAATACTGCTCTTGATGTGCCAGGTGAACTTCCCAGCCTTCCAGTGCAAACCCATTCTGTCTTTCCCTGCACACAGGCAAAGAGCATGGAAAGATGGCTAAAGCCACATTTGGAACAATGTGACTCTGTGCACTGTTCCTGGACACACAGCCTGTTTCATATATTAACTGCATTCAAAATTCCATTAATGACAATGCCATATGTGCTGTCTTCAGTTTTTACCCCCATTTGTACCTTTCTTCTACCCTAACAGATTCCAGCTGTTATTAAAGAACACAGTCAAAGTCCCATTACAACAAAGATTTCTCTATTAACAAATGAGCCAAACAATGGCCCATTTCTTGGAATAATTTCATTCCGTTCAATTAATGGCTATTTTTGAAGACAAATTCTTCCAAGTACTATACTTGGTTCTGCCAAGGCAGAAATGAAAAAAAAAAAAAAATCTGGATACCCCATCTCAAAGGGCTCAACATTTGAATGACAAAATTCCAACCCAACTAAAGAATTGTGATTATCCCTCAAAATTCATTTTGAAGGGACCTAATATAGGATTCCACACGGGTGATGGTGGTTTTATACTATAGAAAAGTTAGATTTATTTTCCCTTCAATTTCTTCAGCCTTGTCAGAGTCTGTCACTCCTAAGTTCTAGCAGTAGAATAGGAGACTTCCACCTCCAGTCATTTCTCTGCAATAATAAAGATTTACTTCCAAAGGAACAAAAGAGTTTTCCCCACCTTAATCTGCCATTCAGGTCCGGAAGTATAACATTTGTGTTGACAAGATACAACTGAATTGGGATTTATCAAAGTACACACTAGATGCAGAGTTCAAGCCAAGCCTTTGCCCTATCCTGTACCCTGGTAGCAGAGTAACTCTTTATTTAATCTCTGTCTCTCTTCTTGAGCTTCTTGTGCAAGCATTTTTTCCCTCACCACAAAATGTTTTTCTTTTTGAAAAAATGAACTTGTTGCTCCAACTGCTTGGTATCTGGCTCTGGGTCCAGCACTTGAGGGTAAATGGTGAAGTTGAAATGTGTTTCTGGATTCTGTGGTTTCAGAGTGGTTGCTCTTTCCAAATCAGGGTGGGCCCTCTGCACAACTGTCAAGTTGGCCAAGTCTGTCTGTCCCCGGCTGTATTAGGTCCCTGCTCTCTTGTCACCCTTAGCTTGACTTGAGCAGAGGTAAATGAGTAGATGGGATTAAATACTGACCCTTTCACTGGGCCCTCCCTATGTGCCAAGAAATATCCCAAAGTACCTTAGGTACATTTTCTTGGTTGAATCTTCTAGCATCTCCATATGTATGCCTGAAGGGTATCATTCTTCTCTGAGGAAACTGGTGCTCAGAGAAGTTAAGTAACTTGCCCAAGGTCACAGGGTTAATAAGTGGTTGAGGCAGACTGAACTCAGCCCCAGATGAAGCAGCAGATCATTGGCCTCACCTCCTTTCTCTGTATGTGATAGGGTACAAAGATGAATTCTTTGCTTTAGCCGCAAAGAAGAAAAATTCTTGGAGAAACAATAACTCAGCTTCGATCAAGTTATTCAGAGTCCTCCTGTCACATCATAAAACCACAGGACTCACTTACCCTTTGGCTACGGGTCGCCAACTCTTTGCCAGAGAGGTTGCCGTCACAGGCGGCGGCGGGGCCTACACCTGCTCAGTGAGGCTGGAGAAGCCTGTCTGTCAGGAAAATGCCTTCCCCCTAATGCACTTCCTTCTTAATTAAAATAACATTTTGAAAGTAAAATTATACAGTGTGTCGAATAAACAGTACAACAATAGCTGTGATTAATCTGTCAGAGATTGTATAATGGGATGCTAATGGGAAGAAATGAACTCCTCCTGGAGATCAAAGCCATCTCTGCACATGGGAACTTTAAAATTAGAATGCCAATAAACGAAAAGTCACTGCAAGCTTGCCGAATGGACAAGGGAAGACAGCCTGAGGACATCTTGCAGCCCAGAGAAGCTAGGAGCTGCAGAAGACGGGCTCTGGGTTGAATTCTCACCTTTTTGTTCCCAAGCATCTGCACCCCTTTTTCATTAACCTCCCTCAGTCTGCCCAAAGTACCGTCCACCTGGTTTAGCCCACAACAGGACACAGTTGCATGTATGTGGTGGTGGGGGGTGGGGGTGGGGGTGCACACAGGGGGTCATACTTGCCTAGGAAAGGTCATGCACCTAAGTCCATATGGAGCAACCACTAGAAAGACCCTCTCATGTGTGTATGGGCAGGTATCATTTCAAATCACATGCGTTAGACTCAGGAAGCAAAGAAGCTGGATTTAGGACCCAAATCTCCTTGGTTTTGAAGTCTAGGCTTTTTATCACGGAGAAAAATATATGCTAAGAAGAAAGCATGACTATGCACATTTTACTTATATCCACAGAAAGGCAAGCAAAGAATTGAAGAGCACAATGCAGACCTACAGATAAGCAACAATTCAGAGTGGAGTACCTATGTGTGCAGGCATGGTGTTAGGTGCTAGGGATGTCATGGCTCTGGCCACCCCAGAGAGAAGCTTGTCAGGTTTGGGGGGGAAAATGGAAAACAAACAAGCAGATAGGTCTTCATCATAGAGGGTGGAGTATGTGGAGACCCAATCAGAGGGGTTAGGGTCCCTGACCCAGACTTGGACAGCCAGGCTACCTTTGGAGGTCACACCTTCACTGAGGCCTGGGGGGCAGTCAGCTGAGTGAAGGGGTACAGAGCAGAGCAACTGTGGCTAGAAGAGAGCAAAGTATGTGCAAAGTCCCAGAAGTGAGAGAGAAAATAATCCACAGAAATCAATACAGCTTTTCTGCGAGCTACCTGAAAACATATGCAGGATGTTTTCAGGGGCCTTCCTCTTGACCCTGTTTATGCCCAAATACCTTCTTCATTCAATTTACAGGAGAGCTCTTCCATCATTCAAGTCAGCTCTGTCACTGCAATTACCCTAAGAAAACCCACGGACTTCAGGTAGTCTTATCTCAAGGCCAGTGGGCATCCCAAGTCATTTCCTAAGAGTAGGACTGAGACCTCAGAGGACAAAGTTTAAAATAGGCCTCTTGTCAACTAAGCAATATCAGAAGAGATACTGCATGTTTCCCATGTGCTACACAGCAGTTGGGCCTGCAGTTCCACACCGAGGGGCACAGGATGCCCCACTGATCCCAAACTGCTTGCTTTCGGAAAAGAAAGACAGCCCTGGGCTGATCAGGCTTCAAGAAGCACACCAGATCATGGAGGACCTAAGTTAACCAGCACCCCTGAGTGATGGAGCTTGACAAAACCTAATTCTAGAGACCTGACACCTGGTTCATTAAGCATTTTTCTAAAATCAGCCAGCCTGGGTGGTACCCACCCATAACCCAGCTATCCTGGAGGCTGAGGCAAGAGGATCGCATGTTCCAGGCCAGCCTTGGCAACTTAGCAAGACCCCAAAATAAAATAAAAATCAAAAAAGGGCTTGAGATGTAGCTCAGTAGTCGATCACATCTGGGTTAAATGCCCAGTACCATAAATAAAATAAAATGTTTCCTAAATTAGTCAGTAAGGCACGGTACTGAGAGCATGGATATGTCAGCCCACAGACTAGGTTGATTATTTGTAAGCTATTTTCAACACCATTATTCAAAACCTGTGGGTTTCTGTTTAATTTTATGTAATATGCATTCATTGAGGATCTATTGTATTCCAGGTATCACAATGAGTAACAAAGTCCCTGAGGATTTCACTATTTCTTGGAGAGAGCAGACTGTTGCCTACTCTTCAGATGTAATAAGGAGATGATTAGATATCCTTTTTAGCTTTTCCCAGTCTGTGATCACCGCCCCCCACCCATTCTGCCAGAGGCATGTGGTTTTCACAGGGTGCTGCCCAGGCTGCAGCCACTGGAATGGAAAGAGGAGTCGCTCTTCAGCTTTCCACATCCAGAGTAGGATTTCTGAGTCCACAGCAAGACGGTGGTTTTGAAAGTCAGGCATTCTCAAGGCAGCAGCTGGAGGGAGGGCTCTGAATTCCTTCAGCCCCCATAAAATATCAAGAACCAGGCTTGGAGGACTTGATCACAGAGTCTTAGTAAAAGCCTTTTGGAGGGAGCTCAAGATGTGACTTAAGAGGGGCTGTGACTGAGAAGAGAAGGAAAAAAAAAAAAAAAAAGAACACTCTTGCCAGCCCCGGAGAGGAGGATGGATGGGGGAGATGGGATGGGCAAGGCGATCAGCCGCCAGGGTCCTTGTTTTTTCTCGACCTTTGACCTGCACCTCTGATCGGGACTGGGTATTATGGAAATAAACAACTAGGGGAGAACCAGAGAACATGGGAGCCTCTTTCCCTGTGTCCAGACCTCTGGGAGATGCCCCGCTGTTGGCTTGGTGCTGAAGCTGTGGAGGAGTGGGAGTATGGCTTCCGTGGGGAGGTGAGTCCTCAGCAGAGACTCTGACGTGATGCCACGGGCCCCCTTCAGCCGTGTTCAGTGTATGGACACGACTGACCTTGGCTGCATTTCTGAGCTCCCCAATTACATATTTCACATGTGCCCTTCGATGTCCCAGAGGCCCCCCAAAATCCTAAACTGAAGACTTCTGCTTCCCCATCCACCACATGGGCTCCATCTTTGGGTGCCCTATCTTCATTGTTAATGCTGCCATTTACCTGGTCAAGCAAATCAGGAATCCAGGGGGCATCCTGGAGAACCCTTCCTCTTCCTCACCGACCCCCTCCTTGGTCCAACTATTCCCTGCATCCTGATAAATATGTCCCCCAAACGTATTCTGAATGTGTCTCTGCAGGTACAGTTCCCAGCATTTGGCTCAGGCTGCCACCATCTCTGTTCACCTGTGACTTCAGGCCTCAGGTGGTCTCCCAGGGGTCTGGTCCTTCCCTCACTCCCCATGATGCAGGCCCTCCTTGACTTCTCCTATGATGGCACTAGCTTCATCTGCTGCCGTTTCCTGTCCCATCAGCACCAGCCTGGCTCAGCTTCCCAGCATGCACCACGCCGTCTCAAAACTGTGCATCTTAGTTCAAGCTGTTCCCTCCATCTCCATTGGTACCCTTCCCAACATTCTTCTCCTGGCTCTTGCTCATGATTCAAAGCTCAGCTCAGACAATAACTCATTAAAAAATATTTATTACACATGTGTTCTGAGCAGTACAGAGTGCTAAGAAGCACCTAGAAAGGATACAAGATCTTGGTTGGGGGATCAAGAAAAGCACCCCACCAGACACATCCTCCAAGATTCTAAAAGATGCATCACAAAACAAGAGAAATGGGCCAGATGAAGGAGGTTAGAGAATGGCCGATAGTTTTTTAAATGATATTTATGGCCCTGAGTGAAATTGCAAAATGATCTGGAGAAATAAATTCCCCAAGGCTAAGACTAAAGCAAAGAAAAGGAATTAGCAAAGAAGGGAATGTAGGGGCAGGAGGAGCCAGATGGCACAGGGCCTCCTAAGTCACTCTAAAGAACATGGAACTTATGCTAAAGTGCAATTAGGACAAAAACAAAGAGTCCCTGAAGCACCAGGTAGGTCAAATTCTCCACCCTTTGAGCTTCCACATTTTCCCCTTGACCTCTCACCAATCTGTATGTCCACTTCCCCTTGGATAGTAGGTTCTTATAATAGCAAAAAATACTTCTTCCTTGTACCTAACATAGATCCTGCCCAAGGACAGGGTTTTATTAAATGAATTGAGCTTAACCCCTGACATGGTGGCTCAGAGAGTCGCCCAGAATGTCACCTACCCCACCTATCTCCCACTCTTCTTTAGGAGCATTACCAGTGAAAGTAATGAGGCTCCTACACTCTCGCTGATAAGATCTTAATTGTCACCATGTGACAGAAGAGAGAAGCCAAGGCTTTCTGCAGGTTGGAATTTGATCATCCAGGAGTTCTGTCCCAGAGGCACCACAGAAATGTCCCAACTCCAGAGCTGGTGATAATTGTACAGTGAGACCCGGATGGAGGTGCACCTACTTGCCTCACCCACAGGCTCATGAGACACACTGAAGACTTGTCCCAGCAGGAGAGGCCTCTATAACACCAGTGACAACACCTGGTCTGCGTGATCCACATGGTGGCCATGAGATAATGGGGTGGGGGAGGTGGGTAGCCCTTGTTGGGACAGGGTCAAGCCAGTCTGAGAAGGTGGAAGCTAGCAGCTGTTTGGATCAGGTCAGTCAGGGCACCTGACCCCCAGAGGTTCACTTGACTCTCTTGGCGCCTAAGATGCCCATTGCTTGGATCACCTCTGCTAGTCTCTGCTTCTGTCACATACTCTTGTCAGAAATACCACCATTTTTTAATGGGCCAGGAGTATAGTATACATAAAATAATGTACATTTGTCAAACAGGGGAGACAAATTACTAGAATTTAAATTTCATATATCTAGAGGCTATTTTGTGTATTTGTCAAATCCCCAGCACCCAGAATGGGAATGGAACATAGCTGGTATTGAAATATTATTTATTCAATAAATTTAACCAATATAATTATAGGCAATTTTAATTATTATGCCTCAAAAAAGATTGTGTGACCTCCAAGGTCACACTGCCTCAGTGGGTAGATGGATTAGGTGGACTAAAGTTGCCAGGTCCAAGCTGGTGGCTTTCCTGGCCTGTGGTGCCCCCGCAGGAGAAGGGCTGAACTGTTGGGTCCTCAGTCTAACCTGTCCCAGTGAAGAGACCTGCGGGGCTACTGCCTCACTCAGTTAGGATCAAGGGTTTTGCAACCTAGATACCCACCAATAGATGAATGGATAAAAAAAAAATGAGGCATATATACACAATGAAATATAACTTAGCAATAAAAGAGAATAAAATCATGGCATTTGCAGGTAAATTGATGCAGTTAGAGAAGATAATGCTAAGTGAAGTTAGCCAATCCCAAAAAACCAAATGTCAAAAGTTTCTCTCTGATATAAGGAGGCTGATTCATGGGGGGGGGGTGGTAGGAAGAGGGAGCATGGGAGGAATAGACGAACTCTAGATAGGGCAGAGGGGTGGGAGGGAAAGAGAGGGGACATGGGGTTAGAAATGATGGTGGAATGTGATGGACATCATTATCCAAAGTACATGTATGAAGACACGAACTGATGTGAATATACTTTGTATACAGCCAGAGATATGAAAAATCGTGCTCTATATGGGTAATAAGAATTGTAATGCTATCGTATATAAATTTAAAAAATCAATTTGAAAAAAAAAAAAAGATCAAGGGTTTTGGATGGAGAAGCTGAGGGCCACAGATGAGAAGGGAAACAGTTTTTGCTAGTGCCTATGCAGGTAGGCTAAAACAAGAACCCACAGGGACATCCGGAGTGCTGGTGACTGAGGAAGCATGCAGGAGAGGTCAAAGTTGGAGCTATGGTTAGAATCGTGAAATCAGGGTAGAACCCCAGGAAGAACAAGTGTGAAGGAAAACAGGAAGCCCTGGGACGGAGCTGTGGGAGACACAGGCCTTCTGAGAGCAGACAGAGACTTTAGTACTGTAGACAGTGTGACTCAGGACAGCACTGTCACAGCAGTCTCTGGAGAAAAGTGTTCCAAACAAGAGGTCATCAGGAGGGGAAGCTGGGGACCAGCAAAGTCTCCTGAACTTGGCCTAAAAGAAGAAGAGGCACAGTTCAACAGCAGGAGTGTCACAAATTTGGGTTCAAATCTCTACTCAGTCATTGTCCAACTACCAGACTTGAGAAGTGATGTATCCTTAAGGCGTCAGTTTCCTTACCCACAATAGGAATGGGGCTATGGATGGGGCTCACCAAAGTGCCTCGTCCCATGTCTAAAATAAGGGAGGCAATAGATAAATGCTGCTGTGATCATGCTGGGGGTCGTGTTTTTTGCAACTGGTGTCATTGAAGAAAAATATCCGTTCCGTAGAGGGAAGGGGAGGGGAGGAAGATGGAAACCATATTGCAGGAATTTAAGGGAAGCCAAGGAAATGGTAGATGTAGATCACTTTGCTGAGGAAATTGATGGTGAAATGAAGTTGAGAAATCTAGTAGCTGGGCCAGCAGTATCTATAAGAGAGGGAACACATACAAATGAAAGGGAGGGAATGAGGAGAGATGAAGAAAATGAAGATTTCACAGCCAGAGCGTGAAAGCCAGGAGCAGGTCCCAGGAGTGGGCAAAGCTGGGCCCTACAGGAAAAGGGGTACCCCTGACTCTCCCTGTACCCTGCCTGTCTCGTTTCCTCCCAAGCCTTCTCCTGCAGCCTGAGGTCCTCAGGTCTTCCTCTCTGCTTCCTTGAGGGAGTGTTGTGGGAAGAAGACTCGCCTAGAAATCCAGAAGTCCTACTCCTGGCCCTGACACTGGCTATTTGCACTTGGCTGAGCCTCTGTCCCTCCTAAGCCCCTGTCTCCTCATCCATAAACAAGGTGGCTAGATTGATCACTTGCAATTCCATAACCATGTCATCTCACTAAGTGTTATGAAATATCTCCCCTTCCGAAGTTTTTCTTCACGCTGATTAGAAGGAAAAGGAGAAAGGAAATCTGAATTACAGCTATCACTTCCTTCAGCAAATGGGATAAGATTTCCTTATTTCTCAAGTATTGCAAGCGGATCCAGTGGTCCCATGTTGTTGGCAGATCTCTGCTGAGCCTGCTGGTGTTTTAAATAGCAGGTGCACTTTGTCCTGGCTTCTGGAATGAGGAGAGGGAGAGGCAGGAGGTCTGTGCTGGGTTGAGCACTGCCGTTGATGAGACACTCAATGGCTGCAGGCTTCTGCATCCTCAGAAATAACAACAATTACTGTACACGCCACAATCTGTCCTCCAAGTCAGCAAATGCATCAGCTGCTGGTTATTTTGATACCCTGGATAAAAAGCTCTTTCGAGAAAATCTAGTACAGGAAAACATCCTCATCCTCTGCTTGTCTGCACCATTCTTTCTGGCCGCTGCCCTCTCAGCTGTTTTTCATTCCTCTAAGTGTGGTTGGTCCAGGCCTTAAGGTCCTTCTCTCAGTGACCCAGAAGAAGGACATTTCTGTTTGAATCCTTCAGGAAAGTGGAAGAGGCAAAAGAAGAGACACCTGGCTATGGTTTCTGAGCCAAGGCTGGCCTGATCTGGAGCATGCTGGGAACCACCAGTGCGGGTGGCTTGTCTGACAGCCACAAATGGCTCTAGCTATTGTTGAATTCAGTAAGCCCTTGCTGAGCACCTACTACATGCTAGGTCCTATGCCAGGACCTAGGGAGGATGTGATAAACTTGGCCAGGACTGATAATCAAATCAAGACTGGAACACAAGCTCTCTGACAGTAGTTACCACAGCCATCTCACAGAACCTAATACTTAGTAGGCTTTCAATAATAATCTTTAGATGTTTCTGTTTGTTGTTTACATATTCTTATTTACTCAAGATCCTTCAAAATCAAGAGCAGAAAGAGATCTAGTTAGGAATGGAAAGAAACTTTTATTAAACCAACATGTGCCATAAGAATATGATCAACAATTTGGGGGTGGGGCATCTGCTTAGATTCTGCTTACTTCATTTTTCAATTTCCCTCTTACATACCACATAAAAAAGAACCACAAATGCCTCCAATCCTTTTGTCCTTCTGGGTGACACCACAAGGACACATACAAAAGCTTTGCATTCAATAACCAAATTCTGTTATTCTGAAATTTTAAATTTCATGCCCAAGTTTTCAGGCAGCTATTATGTAAGAGCAGGAGTTGGCACTTTCCAAAAAAAAATTTATCTATGACATGAATGATGAATGAATTTGTCCTATTGTCCAGAAATCCCTTTGTTTAATTGGCAATGATAAATTTCCTAGTAGACCACCATGACTATGATGCCACTTTTGCAGAAAGGGCCATTTAAGGTGTACACTGTCCTCTTGCCCTCAGATGACGGTGTCCATCCACCAGCCTGTATCTGACCAAACCAGATGTGGACTTCATAAAGCTACAGCTGATTTCCAACTCCAGGGCTTCTCTCCTTCTCCAGAGCAGGATGGAGTGGGAAAGAATAAAAGGGATGAATGGGGCCAAAGATGAAAATAGAAAAAGTTGAGACCTCAGACCAATCTGCATCCAGGAAGTTGGAAGTATCTAGGCAGGGTTTATCTTGCTCAAACACCACAGGGTAAGGAACCACCTAACATTTGTAACTCAGCATGAATCCTGTGCCTCCTCAAATCCCAGCATCAGGAAGGGCACCCTTTTTCAGGGTTACACTGGCATGGTGTCAACAGCAATGGGGAGACTCAGTGCTCCACTCTCCCTCTCCACCAGTCTCCCACTTTCTTTCCTCCCTAGTGTCATCCACACAGGGTATAGGTTCAACATGCCTTTGCCAAAGGAAGAAGTGAAGATATCCGGCAAGCCAAGCTGGGAAGGAGTAGAAGGTGAAAATTTTCAAAGACCCTAGAAGGTTATTTCAGTTATTGATATACATTTGGTGGAATATCCGACTGTAGATTTATTTCTGCTTTGCTGGTTTGGGGCTGCAGCAGAAGGGCAGACCTGAGTCAAGCTCTGAATCCACTAAACCCAAGAAACCTTGGAGGAGATCCCACCTCACTCAAGGTGGGCACAGTGGGAATATAAGGGATTGGGTAGGGGCTAGGGTGGACCAGAAGTCTTGCTCACAGTCAGTGTGGGTTTACAGACCTTTTGCAAAATTTTTGACAACTGTGGACCCTAGAACCAGGAAAAAAAAAATGCATGCATCACGTACAGACATATATATTCATTCAAGGGATCAGGGACTCTGGAAAGCTTAAGTTAAGGCTGGCGGGGGCGGGGGTGGGGGGTGGGGTGGAGGTATCCTGACGCCTAAAGTCCTCTGCAGAGTGACCCCAAGCCCAACTCGCCCCTACCTGGGAGCCTTCTAGCTGATTCAGGTTCTCAGAGCCACCGCCCTCTCCTGTCAGAAAAGTCCTGGCACCTGACTCTCACAGAGCTCCCCTGGGTGCTCCTTTAGCTCACTCAGACCTGCAGGGAGTAGGTGATGTGCGGGGCACCCGGAGCAACACAGGGCAAACCCAGGACGCGAAGGAGGAGAAGGAGGCTGGCAAGGCATGGGGCAGGGCGGGGAGACGAGGGTAACTCAGAGCAAGTCCGCCCAGCCCCAGTCTGCTGACCCGTCTGCATCGGGGGCTAGCACTCTCTTGGTGCCCCAGAAAATCCCCGTGTGGGCTTTGGGCGCGCTGCCCTTCCGACTCGGATTCGTTTCCCTTTGCCCGCTGGAGGTCTGAATCTTTCCCTGGTTGGTCGGGGCCCCCCTCCTGGTAGCTGTGGATCTCCAGTCCCCGGGACCCCCTACCGCCAGGCATCTCCGCCCAGCCACGGCAGGTGCGGGGCTGGGGGTGGGGGCGGGGTGGGGAGGGGAGGGGTAGGGTGGGGTGGGGGGGCAGGATTTGGAGCGAGTGTGACTCAGGAGACCGGGAGGAGGGGCTAAAAACATTGAAGAAGCCTGTTTCAGCAGCTTCACGCTCCGGCACAGCAGAGAGCGCTGGGAGCCGGAGGGGAGAGCATCGGTGAGTCAGGCTGCCCTGAACCGAGCCCCGAGAGGGGTGCAGCGAGGGCGCCGGCGAGGGCGCCGGCGGGCCGGGGTGGCTGGGCTTCCCAGGAGAGTATGCATGGATCCTGGTCTGGCGAGATCTCAGGGGACCTCCCCCAAGCTCCCGCGGGCTGAAATGCACCCCCTGAAAATAATGTCCCGAAGTGGGTGTCGGGGCGCGAGACCCTCGGTGGGGAGGCGAGTCCGAGGAAGCACCGCTCACTGTGGTCGTGGAATTCCCAGTCCCAGGAGAGCTGGGAGTCTGGTAGGCACCCCTAGCGCCTGCAGAAGCCGCAAAGCTGTGCTGGGGAGGACTAGCTCGCGGGTTAGAAAAGAACTGCGCGCAAGTGAGAAAGAGCAAATGAGCACGGAGAGAAGGGATGCGCGCGCTGGCTGCAAGCTGGCGGGGGCTGGCGGACTGGTGGCCAGCGCTGCGGAGGGCGAGTGTACAACACGCGCGGGCTGGGGAATGCGCCAAGTCGGGAAAGTGCTGCGTTGCCCCTAGATGAGGGGACGAGTTGGGTAGAGCGTGTTAGACTTGGTGAAGGGAATGGAACGTGAGTTTCGGAACTCCTCCGCGTGCTGCAAGAGGAATGGAATAGCGATTGTGGGACCGTGCATTGACATAAGAAGCTTGCGCGCCAAACGCAGGGTCCGACGTGCTAAGGCCCTACACCGAATCTGCTGGATATCCGCAGCTCTCGAAGTCGCCAAAGTTTAATCCTGCTGCTTGGGTCTTACGCTTTATGCTTTACTTCCGAAAGTCTACTGCTAGGTGTGGGAGAAGCTGGCACCCAGGGTTGGGGCGGGCAGCGCCTTGGGTTCAGGAGGCTAGGCTGTAGAGGAGACAGAGAGGACTTGGGGGTCAGAGCTGGAACTTTGAGTCAATGTAAACAAGCAAGCAGCTGAGCTCTATTTGATTACAATGATTACACACACACACACACACACACACACACAATCTCTGAGATTCTTATGGAAGGTGTTTTCTGCTTGAACTTTCTTGTCTCCTATGACTTGAGAGATTAAAAAAAAAAAAAAAAAAGAGTCTGCTTGCCAGGCTGGTTTTTCCAAGTAGTTCCAGGCTGGAAGTTGTAACAGTTTGAAGGATAATTTATGGGTGTTTCGTGTATTAAAGCGTATTAGAGCAAAGCCTTTTGGGTGCTGTGGGTATTAAGGAAAACTTAGTGCACGTTCCCAGCTGGAAACCAAAATAGTGCTCTCCTGGGTGTCTCTGCCCCATCTGTCATCTGAAGCCAATGGAAATCCTGGAGAAAAGGCACTTGATTAATTGTCCTGCCTCCATCCTCTGAACAGTGCCAGTCCCCTCCACCCCATACATACATGACTAGTTTCATTCTGCAAATTCAGCAATGGCAGTGAAGGACCCACCAGAAACTTCTCTCCAGGTCTTCCAACTCTTGAAATTGTCATTTAAGTGTACTGGGCAGGGACTGGTGGCGGGGGGGGGGGGGGGGGGGGGGGGGGGGGACGGGACTGTTTCTCCTTTTCAAAGCAATACAGAAGGGTAGCAGCTGTTGGTCCCTGCCATCCCTTTTTTGCCCTGTGTTTACATTTTTCTAGAATGTCTGAAACTTTCCTTCTCTGCAGAGTCACCAAAGAAAGGCTACATTAGACCTGATGGGTTCCTTCTGTTGAATAAGTCAGGTGTCAACTTGCATGACCTAAATGCTAATTCACAGTGGGCATTATACCCAGAGGTTCAGAGGGGACTTGCGGACAGGGGTGAGAGTAGTCTGGGGGCTGACATTGGCCCAGCCAACAATGACTAGCAGAAGAAATGAATGTCCCTCTTTTGGGTAGTTGGAAGGAGATGGAATTAGTGTCACATTCTGTCATACCCTTACACTGCTCTTTTCTCAACCTTTTTATACATCGTTAAGCCTGAAAGAGAAAAATCTATCAGGGGGCACCGCAAATGGGAGACCAAGATCTCTGGGGGACACTTGATTGGACAGAACTGAAAGAGTACCTCTGAAGATTTTTATAGCTAGCAGCTGGAGCCACTGCTGTACTGGGGCAGCCATCTTACCCTAAAGTAGACCAGGCTTCCAGAGAGTTGGTGAATTGGGCCTACTCAGGACAATCATCCAGTGCTGATGGCTCTTTCCCTTCTTTTAATGCTTAGCAAGGAAGGAGGCCTTATTGCCTACCCCATTACTCCCCCGCCCCAAGGGCCAGTAGGCCCAAGGTGAGGTTCCACACTACCATTCTTTTTCAGGAAGAAATCTGAAGGGGGCCCAACTGCCGACATCAGCAGGGAGAGTCGGGCATGGCAGGGCAGGGCTAGAGCCTGGGGGAAGTTTCTCATCATTACTAAGATTAAACTGATGAGCAAAATGCCACTTTACTTTTCAACGAGTGCTGAGCGGAACTGCACTGGTGGAGCGCACTTCATCAGAGCTTAGAGAAACTACCCAGAGATAGGGCCACTGCTCTTCTCCACTGGGCATGCAATAGGGCCAAGGCCCAGACCCCAACAGATAGCAACACCGGAGTGAGGCCCAGGGGCCCAGCCATTTACCTTCTGCCAGTGGGAACTCATAGGGACTTCACGGTCCATCGCAGGCCTTGGAGACCTTTGCAGGCAGCAAATACTCTCTACTCTCAAGAAGCAGCAGAAGGTCTGCGAAGGGTGTGCATCAAATTCCTGGATGTCTGTGAGCATACACCCATGTTCCCAGAAAGTATCTGTTTCTTTGACTGGCATCTCTAATCTTGCAGACTGCCAGGTGTCAGACTTGGCCAGGCCCAAGAAATCAGTGGAAGGGGGTATCAACTATTAGTTTCGGAGAACACTGGATGGTGGCATCAGGCAAATAAATGAGAATGAAAGACCCTTCCACAACCCATCCCCTGGGGACCTTGCTTCCTGATAGGAGGGTGAGGGTGACAGTTAAGATCCTGACTCCAAATGGCAGTTGGACTAGGATAACTCCCCCACCCACAGGCCAATGTGCAAATAGAGAAATTGAGGCTGTGGGTCATTGGCCTTTCACTTGGGTGTGCCCCGGCGTGGAAATATCCCTGTTTGAACTAAGGGGAATAGACCCTCAGCCACAAAGTTTAACCAAGACCAGAAAAATGAGAACATACCATAGAGGAGAGGGTTTTTTTGTGGTTCAGTATGTTTTCATTGCTCTTCTGTGGGCTACATTACATGCTTTTGAGGAGTTTCTATAGACTGTTAGTCTTAGGCTCGAGCTTAACAGGAATCAGATTACAAAGTTGAGATGATCTCTTGATATTTTCCTCCTGTATTTTGGGCAGACTTCCCATGGTGGTTTATATAAACGGGTGGAAAGTCATCGGGGCAACTTGAGCAAGTCACTAAATTACTCAGGAAATCTTTGAGACCAGTGGATTGCTTTAATATCGTTTCTCGATGGGACCGTTGACATCTCTCGGCAATTCTTGGTTAAGTGCGATCAATCTACGCAGCACAGAAAGTGTAGTACCCATCCCCATCTCACCTACTAAATGTCAGATGTCATCGTGATAGCCAAGCATGCCCCCATAAAAGGCTAACTGCTTGTTAATTAAAGATACTGCTGCTCCCAGTTGAGAATTCCCTTGAAAATGATCAAAAAAGGCCTTTCTTCTTGGCCTGGTACTTGGTCCCTGAATTGTGGTTTCCAAAGTCCAGATCCTGTCAGGTGTCACTCTTTGCCTTCTGTGAGTAGAATTTGACTACAAATAACCCACAGGAAAAGAAATCCAAAGAGTCTGTGTGTGTGGAGGGGACTGGGGTGTTAGAGCATGGCAGCTTCCTTCTCTGCCATATGCTATTAAAAACATAGGCAGACTGCCTGCCCCGGGAGTCCCCAGCACCAGGAGGAAATCCTCTCCTTTGCTAAATGGATCATATTCTGGCACCAGGAGATCTTTCCCCTGAAGCAGAACCCCGCCATGACCCTCAGCCCTGACAGCATTTAATAGGACGTGAGTACATATTGATACCAAATAATACAACTGTACCCAAGCTGCGAAAATAAATGAGAATCAATACATGACAGTTGATAGAAAAAAATGCTGCACGAGTGGGGTGGTGCTTGCAGCACTGGGTTTATTTTCAAATAGAACAGCTCATGTTATCCTCACCTCTTCCCCAAGAATGTCACTAGGGAACCAAAAAAAAAAAAAAAACCAGAACCACTTGTTTACTTGTAGTGTAAAGGTATGAAGGGAATAATAAATATGGGAGGTATTATAGGAACATGTTCTGGCTGCTCACTCCCAAATCGTTAGAAGTAGGAGATGAAAATCAATGCAGGGTCAAGGCTATCAGAGCTTGGAGATAATTCCTAGTGGTAAACCTGTCCCTCTGCCAAAAAAGAAGGAGGAGGAGGAGGAGGAGGAGGAGGAGGAGGAGGAGGAGGAGGAGGAGGAATGGATGCAGGAGATATAAGGAGGTTCCCAAATGAGGCTGGTCTAATGACAAAAATCTGTGAAGTGGGACTAGCTACAATGCTTGTTGAATTGCCCAAGAGTTTGACCAACCTCTTTCACGTGTGGGAAGTCTTTTTTATTACTAGTAGTATTAGTCAGAGTCAGACAGCCAGAAAACTTCCCTGAAAATCCACCGCTAGGCAAAGCAGCCGGAGAGGTTTTGGCACTGCCTATGTGGCTTCTGCAGGTGGAGAACCCTGCAAGGGGAGGGATCTGGCTATGAGGTCAATGGGAACAAACAGCCTAAATATTGCACAGAAGCCATCCCATGCTGGGCAGTTATGATCCACTACTTTTGGAATCATTTCCCAGTAACCACAGGTATTTGCTATCTGGTACAGACCAACTGATTTTCCTGTTTCCCTTGGCTGTTCCTTCAGTAGCAAGGGCTGGTGGTATTTATCTCCTTCCCACTGCATGCTGTTCTTCCATGAGCCCAAGGAGGACTGTCCATTCTGAGGGAAGCCTCCTCAAGAGCCCAGCTCCTGCTCAGGGAGGGGGAAGCATTCTGTTCTCAGTCCCTCGTCACTGCGCGGATCACAACCCTGGTTTCTCATAAGGTGACTTGCATTTCTTTCTTGCTCAGCCTGGTGAAATGGCAACCTATTTTTGGATCTGAGCAGACCTGGCTCAGAGGTCAGCAGAATGATGTATATACTACCTTGTCACTGTAAATAACCACGTGTGGAACCTCCACAGTGTGTGGGAGATGCCACGGAAGGGCAGGCATCTCCCTGTGGATGGAGGTGATGTGTCAACCAAAAAAATAAAAATAGAAAAAAAAAAAGTAAGATTTAAAAAAGGGAGAGGTCATACTGGGTTCTAACTGCCTGAAAGATGCTAGACTAGATAAGTAGGGAGAAAGGAGACAGCATTGCCAGCAGAGCAGAGCAGACACCCAGCTGGGTGGCTCCTGGACCCAGTTCCTTATCTCACAACAAGGCTACAGTAGTGCCCACGCTGGCAATCTGACTGTATGCCACAGGTGAGCTGGTGTGGGCAGAGCACTGTGAGGGCTTGGCCAAGAAAGCACCAAACAAACACGAGGGAGCTTCCTTACCTGGTGCTTTTCCTTGGTGGGGCTGATCCAAGGGCAGTTTCCTTCATGGTCCCTTCACTAAAGAGACCATGACAACATCTTTATATGTCTCAGTGTATATAAAACTTTGCTGCATTCAAACAAGAAATCTTTTCTGTTGATACTGGAGTCTTCTCTAGGAACTTACTCACCTCTTTTTTGACCTTCTGTAATTAACATTCTCACTTGGATGGAATTTCAGCCCAATGTTTCATCTCCCGAATTATTTGCCTCATAACATTCCAGCAAAAAGAGACTTGGGGGTGTTTCGCCTGTAATTTTTTATTTGGGGGGCAGACTTCTCCTCAGACTTTTCTGTCAGCAATGTTAATCAGTGCTCGAGAATGGCAGCTTTCAGAGTGATTTGCTTCTCTTCCCTACTTAACAACCCCTCTGTGTCTTTAGAATTGTTGAGTATCTTTCCATGTTGACTAGAAAAGGAAAGAGGGAGGAATTGAAATACTACGGTGGCAGGGCACATACTCCCCCAGACCCAGCCATGGGTGAGCAGCAGCTGTTGAACTGTAAAGAACCCGTGATCCCTGCCCTGCAGGGGAGGTTGGTTCACCATATAGCAGGCTACCAGGTTGATTTCCTTCTCTCAATTAGCATTTTTATTAGTGCACTAGGGAGTTGGGCCATGCTGGGGGACTCACAATATAATTCTGGATCCTTTCCCAAGAAGTTTGCTCAAGAACTCAAATTAAACTTGCTTCAGAGGCTCATCCGATCATATGCACAAGTCAGGCCATAGCCTGATAGGGACAGTGGAAGCTAGAAGGGATATGCCCCATTGAAAGGGGACAGGCCATTCGCTGCTTTGCAGTGTTGTAGGTCTAGTGTGGCTGAGTTGACAACTGTTCAAAAGTAAGTCAAAATTTTGAGTTTGAATATGTAATTTCTTTACTTTCAAAACATCAATTACCATTCAAACAAAACCTATGTGGGTGATTTTTTTTTTATCTTCTTATCTAAATTAATGCTCTTGGAGAAAATTGCCAAGAAATAGCTGAAGAAGTGCTAACTTTGTATGGCCCCAAGAGCTCTAAGAAGTGAGAGTCTCGAATGACCAGGAGACCTCTAGGAAAGCTTTGTGTGTGTGTGTGTGTGTGTGTGTGTGTGTGTGTGTGTGTGTTGGGGTGGGGGAGTATCTTGCAGGTGGGTAGGATATTCTAGAAGTCTTGGCACCAAATCAGTTGGAACTGCCTTTGAATTCAAGTTGTGTCTTTTATTAACTGTATGACCACATACTCAATCCCAGTAAACCTCAGTTTCTTCATCTAGGAAAGTGAATCAGAATGCTGACTTCAGAAGGCAACTGTGAAGGGGAGGGGAGAAAATGCCAGAAAACCCTTGCTACAATCTGGAATATGTCAAATGCCCAGGAAGCCTTAGCTCTGTGTGTAGTGCTAGTCAGCTGAGAGGGGTTGTGGCCATCCCAGAGGGCACACTGCTGTTTTTGAACCTTGCCTACAGCTGTCTCTCAAGGACTTGGGCCTCTTTTGCTTTTTCTGCTGCAGGAAAAGCACAGAAGCCTGGGTTATTTCCTTTCCTGCTTCTCCCCAAGGCCTGTGGCCACTTGCCCGCTTGTCCTCAGAATCCCACCCTTGAAAACCTGACCCGGACCACAGGAGAAAAACACAACCAGTAAGGAGAAGTGCTCTGGGAGGCTGTATAGACATGCACGGCAAATATTCAAAGAATTCTTAGGAATAAAAAAAATATATTTGTAAATCTGGATTTTTTCATGAGGACATCACAGGAACATGTTTTCTCAATTATCGTGCACATTGCTTGGAGTGAAGTCACCGAGTCCACGGCTCGTCGGGGCTGACTTACTCTGAGCCCTCTGGTCTGGACTTTATGACCTAAATCAAATTCAGCCAACCCTGCCACTGCCCCTAGTAGTCAAACGAAAATTGTCCCCAAGCCCTAAACCAGGGTGGAGACATACACACTCCCCTGAAAAGCAATCTAATTTCAGGTCCTGGTTGTACTCACCAAAAATTGAGAAAGACACTTCCACTCTTGATGGTGCATTGATAGAGTCCCACAATCCTTTGCATTTCTCTTTTCCTTTAGAGTTGATTGTTAGATGGTGGCTGTGCACTGCCCGTCAGGGCAGATGAATTTGCTAGGTTCCGAAAGCAGAGAAAATAGTTTCTTTTGCAAAAGCACGCATCAACTGCCTAAAATATTACCAGTCCGTGCCTGACATCAGCGATTATGTTCTCTGGATGGATTCCTGGATTGACTCTTTTCCAAGCAAATGGCTTTGTCAGATATTTGCAATATTTCTGAAATATTTTATTAGTGATGTCCCCTC
Source organism: Callospermophilus lateralis (assembly GCF_048772815.1). Lineage (NCBI taxonomy): Eukaryota > Metazoa > Chordata > Mammalia > Rodentia > Sciuridae > Callospermophilus > Callospermophilus lateralis. Next base: position 21,127,229 of record NC_135311.1, read on the forward strand.
ACCAGAGGGATGATCCACGGTACACAGTGAGAAAGTGCACCTCAGAAGCAAGATGCTGCCTAGGATCTGCAGTAACTTTTGTTCTGGAAGCATCTGTGACCTCCTCTGTGCAGTGAGACTAATTACTCCCCCATAGATACAGCTATTGTGTGGACTAAGTGGCAAAGATGTTTGAAGTGCTGGGTACTAGGCCTGCCACCAAGGAGGCCCTAGCCAGGGAAGCTGCTCTGTCATCTGTCTTTAATTCCTATTCCTCTTCCTCTTCTTCTTCCTCCACCTTCCTCTTTTTCTCCTCCTCCTCTCCCATTTCTTCCTCCTTCCCCTCCACCTCTTCCTTCTCCCATTTGCTTTCTCAGTGACTGTTCAACTTCATTACAACTCCGAGTTTTTATCCCTGAGTTTTGCTTTTCTTTGACAAACTCTGCAAAGAAGAAACAACCATCTGATTTTTGTCTTCGGCCCCACTTTCTCCACCCTCTTTCTCCCATTTCTTGTTTGCAGAGCCCTCTTTCTGCAATCCTCCTCCCTACACATGACAGTGATTGTCCAGGGGGCACAAAGCATCCTTCTCTCTGCTACTAGATTCCGTCACAGGGTTATTGTGGCCTTCGCTGGCCTTGTCATGGAATCTGGATAAATGCTTTGGTCCTAGTGTGGACGCAGTGGCTCCTGTTCCCAGAAGATCATATCCTTTCCCCTCAGTATATTTTTCTAAGTACTATGGAGCCGAGATATTATTAAAATGTTGATATCATCAAAATTCTAAAGAAGTTCCTGCCCAGTGCAGAGAACTAACAATTTCTGGGGAGTGAGGCTTTGGGCTACCCCATTGTGGAGCCTTTACATTTCTTTCCTGAGTAGCTTCAGGGCTCTTAATGTGACACTAGAACTGACACCTTTAGATAAACCAAGCCCCCCCCCCCCCATCCTAACTGCAGCCAAGGGGCAGTCTGTCACTGACCTCAGCTGTTCTGTTTCTGGTGGAGGGCACATGAAAGGGTGACCCACACCAAGATTCTACAAAAGGGCCACAAAGGTGACATGGCCCAATTTCCTTGAGAGCCTGGCTAATGTAGCCCTGAAGACAGATCAGCGATGACAGACTGCCTGGCTCTTTGTTCCCAGGGAAGCTTTCGCACCCCCTCCTTCTGTAGCTCTCTGGCTCCCCTGGGGCTCATTCCAACTCTCTTCTAGTAAAATGCCCTCCCTCTGGGCTCCATTTTCACTAAGACTCAAAGAGGATTATTTGTGACATCTCCTCAAATGCCGAATTCCTGTCCAGACCAAACATTGCTCTTTCCAGGCAGTCCCCAATTCTCTATTTGAGGTTGCAGGACAAAGGGACAGAAGGAAAGAAAATGGACCCGGCTTGAAAGGTACTTTTCCCCTCCACCAAAGGTCCTTTCTCCCCTCACCACCCACACGCTACTCACTGCAGAGCTAATGTCCCAGACCAGTGCTCTTTTTAAATGATATTTGTAGCCAAGAGAGACGCTTGCATCTTACAAACCCCATCTGAGCAGGTGAATACTGTTTTTTTATTAGTTGTTTTTTAGATATACATGACCATAAGTGCATTTTGACGTATTATACATACATGGGTTGCAACGTATTACAATTTTGATCACATTCTTGTGGTTGAACATGATGTGGAGTTACACTGGTCGTGCATTCATATATGAGCATAGGAAAGTTATGTCTGATTCATTCTACTGTCTTTCTTATTTTCATCCTCCCTCCCTTCCCTTCATTCTCTTTTGTCTAATTCAGTGGACTTCTATTCTTCCCTCCACCCCCGTGTTGTGTGTTTGTGTGTTAGCATCTCCACATCAGAAAGAATATTGGGCCTTTGGTTTGGGGGGGAATTGTACAGTGTAACTTCTTTTAGGGAAGAATGCATCATATCTCGAAAAGACAAGAATAGTTAGTCAGAGGAATAGGTGGGAACTATTGAGCCAAGCCTTGGGGAGGCCGAGCAGACTGCTCACCAGTCAATAAGAGATGTTCACATTCATTGCCCCTAAACCTGTGTTTTAGTAAAAAGCAAATGCTGACTTTTTTTTTTTTCTGTGCCCCAAAGGGGAGGAAAAGTGCATTTCCACCCTTTCTTCAACTTGCAATGACAAATGGAATCAGTTACCCCTAGAAGCAACACACCACCCAGAATGTTCCTTAAGCATGAAACAAATGACCTCTCTTTTCATCTGGGTTACAGAGTTGTCTCTGGGCTTCCACAGGCACAGTGTGAATGCTGGGCGATGTTTTTATTTTCCTTGTTGAAGAGGTCAGACACCAAAGTCTGACTCCAGATTTCATGTCCATGTGTCAGCATCTCTTTATCTTAGAAATGAAAGAAAATGTTTTAGGGGTGGGGTTTTTAAGTGCTGTTGTTTTTGAATTTTTCCAAAAAAAGAACAAGACGCTTCAGAAAGCAGGGGGCTTAATAAAGCAACAAAGCAACAAATACATCTCAAAATATAAATACATCTCGTATAATATGTCAAAATACACATACCTTCCACTCACTTCAACTTCTTCAATAATTTGGACCTATTACAGAATCTTGACTGGCAACATGGTTGCTTGGAAAATTTCCACAAACCTGTCTGAAGCTATTTCTTTTATGTACTAGGAAAGGTGTTACACAAGAAAGAAAAATAGTAAGTCAGATGTAGATTATTCCAATTCAACAGCACTTAGATTTAGGGGATGAGGGTGTTTCTCAGAATGACTGTATTGCTATCTGTATGACCTGGGAAAATTACAGAAACTCTGAGCCTCTGCATCCTGATCCGCAGAGTGAAAATAATAATATTTACCTACATACCTAACTGGGACTTGCACTGAGTATGGCTGATGGCTGGGAAGACACCTGGGGTGTAAATATAGAAGGCTGGATATGAAGACCTGGGCAAGGAGTGGGAGACTCCAGGTGTTCGTCCTGGCTCTGCCCACAGTTGGGAGAGGGACCTTGACAGTCACTTGCCCCAGATGCGTGGCTGCCCATCCCAAATGCTGGAGCAGATGTTGAAGCACTCACAGAAGCCAGGGCAGAAACCAGGTGTTCTGCTGTGGTCGGGATGGAGGCCTGTGCCAGGCGCTGGGCAGGCCCCTGTGGGGCAGCAAGCAGCCAAGGGCACTGTGGAGGCAGCAGCCATGTGCAATGAGACTCATCGGGTTTCTAGACCCAGAGGCAGCACATGGGGGAGGGGGAAGGCTATAAAATAGGACTCCTAGCACGTACTCCTTAGTGTTGAGCTTAAAAGAGGTGACTTTTGCTATGTTGTTCGGTTGTCCAAAACGTGGGTATGGTATACATCTAAGGCAGATGTTACTACAATGACAGGATACCTTGGTGACACACAGTGCTCCCAATGTCCCTTCACCCTCATGGGTCCACAAAATCCTCTGTATCTTCTAGATCATTCTCTTCTTGAATGACCTCATCTTCCCTTGGACATGAAATATGACTTAAGGTTCTGGGTGTGTTTCCATTCTCGACCTCTCCCCGGGGGCCCCTGGCTCTTACGTTGTCCTGGCATGTCTGCTCGGAGATCTGGAGTGGACTTCTCAAATTTAGAATTTTTGACCTTCAAACTACTCTTTCCCTAGTATTATTTGAGTCTTCCCCATTGTATGTAATGATATAATTATTCTCACAGAATAGTCTAGGAATCATCTTTGATTCTACTTTCCTGCTCATCTTTCATATTTAGTTCACCAGTGAGTCTTTTGGCTTCACCCTCAAAATACATCCGGAACCAGTGGCTTCTCACCATCTCCTACTGCCTCTTTTGTGCAAGCTGCGGTCACCTCCTTACCTGAATCTCCCCCAGACCTGCCTGCTTCCCCTCTTTTTCATTTTTGTTAATTACATATTTTATTCTCTTTCCCATTTACTGCCTCCACTCCTATTCCCCAGCCTTTAACCCAAGGGCAGCCAGAGAGTCCTTTCAAATGGATGAAATATGATATGTCAAGAGCTTTGTAATGTTTTGAACAACTAATAATAATAAAAAAAAAAGAATCAAAAAAAAAAAAAAAAGATGTCAGTCATGTCGTGGTATTTCCCAGCATGCGACCTCCAACGTCTTTCCACCATACTAGAATAAAATCATATTCTTTCCATGGCTTTCCTTCAGTAGGTCTTCACTAGGATCACTCTTCTCCCATGGGAACTTTGGCAATATCTGGAAACATTTTTGGTTTTCACAAGTTAAAGGGTGCTACTGGTATTTCATGCGTAGAGGCCAGGGACGCAGTAAACATCTTACAATGCACAGAACAGTCCACCACAACAAAGAAATATCTGGCTCCAACCCCAGTAGTGCTGAGAGGGAGGAGCCTGCCTTCAACCATCTGGAGCCTGACCCTCTCCAGCATCTTCTGTCACTCCTTGGCCGGCCATGCAGCCCCAGGCTCGCCTCGCTCTGCCCTCCCAGCTATCCAAGGGCCTTTTCACCGGTTGCTTCCTCCATCCAGGACACTCCTGCCAGACCTGCTCACGGTTAGCTTTTGCTCATCATCGCTGAAGTCTCTCGGGTGTCGCCTCTTGATCACCTTAATATAAGGTATTTATTTCCACCCTCACAAACCCTGACACTGAATTTCTTCACCCTGCTCGTTTATTTCATAGTAGTTAATTCTATGACTTGTTTTCTCATTTTATTGTATCTTCTACATGGAATGAAGGCAGGGAACCTGTTGTGTTCACCAAGTAGGTCACATAGTAGGAGCTCAGAAAAAATTTGTCAGGTGAGTAATTCAACATGTACCTGATAGGTACGACACAGACATGGCTTACTACAAAGGAGCCGGAAAGGAAGGGCTGCAGGATTCAGCGTCTGGGGGAAGGCATTCTTGGAGGAAGCCTGGCACAGGATACAGAGTGAGTTTCTGGAGTTGCTGGTCCCTCCAGACCCGCTGGCCCTAAAGTAGAGCAGGACTTTGGGGACTGGCTTCCTCTCAAGCACACGGGCACCTGGGGTGGCCCTCTTAAAGGTTAGAGTCAGCTGTGAACTGGAATATTTAGTAGGGTGGAGAGCCCAGCTAGAGGCCTAGGGATCCACGATACGATTGGAGAAGAATCAGGAGAGTGAACTGAAGAAGGACCAGGAAGGAGCAAGCTCCACTTAGGGTGGCTCAGGCCAGGAGTGGAGCCCAGTAGAAAAGAGGTTAGCTCATCTGGGCAGCAGATGGGGATGGGGGTGCTTCTACCATTGGTTTTCCTGAAGCCCAGTAAAGGGGCTATTTGGACCTGGGGTACTGGGAAGGCAAAATAAGGAATAAAATCAAAAACCAGGCAGACAATGTGTCCTGTGCGGGCATATTGGCCTATATAGAGTTGGTAGCACATGATATCATGGTATGAAAAATGCAGTAAAATCACAGATAATGGTGGTTAGCACCTGCCAGATGATGGGTGGGGTTTTCGGTCCCCTCCTTCCAGGTGAGCCCTCTGTGCCATTCCTAATAATGATATTGACGTCCAAGTTTTGAGGGAGATGAAATGGGAAAATGGGGATTAGAATCAGGTCTCCAAGATTCTGATTCCAGGTGATACAGATTCTGGGGTTTGTAGATCTTGGAGACTCCCCCGATAGAGACATGCCCAACCTCAGGTACAGAGCTGTGGCCTTCCCAACATCTTTTCCAAGGGATAGGTTATGGTCAGGGTCTGTGTCTTTAGGGCCACCTCAGGACGACTACTCATGACTGTGGATCGTCTTGCTACCGGGATACTTCTGAGGAGTTGACTACATGAGATCAGCTGGCCAACACCTCATTTTATTAGTCTGTTAATGTAGGTTTAAAGTAACACACCTCAGAGGTAGCCAGCTTACTCCAACCTACCAAAAACATTATTATGAAAATTTACAAGGTCTAAAGAGTGATATAATGGTGATGAAATTCAGATGAGTTGGATTACCCTTATGTCTAATTTAGCCCTGACTCAGTCTATAAAAATATGGATTTTCCTGCAGACATAGTCTCATAGCTGCTGGGCACTGTGTGCCTTGCAGGGCTGGGGCAATGAGGTTGTCTGTCATTCTGCCTCAAAAATTCTAGAACACCCGGGCTGACCATCCATCCCTGAGTCTCCAGAACTGCTCACATTTCTTGCTGACTTTTCATTCATAGAACCCATCTGCCAAGTTGTTATCTGCCCCCCTTCAACCACTAAGTCCCCTTGTTGATATAGACAGGTTTGATGTCCTCCCACTTCTCCATGAAAACATGATATCTGAACCTTCATTCATACCAAGAAACACATGGGTGATAAATGCTCAGACTGATTGATGCTTATCCCTGGGGCAAGTGCTTTTGAGCAGCCATCAAATGATCTCTGTTAAAAGGTGATAAACCACTCACAGACAAGGCGGCAAGCCAATGACTGGCCTTGGTCCTTCCTTCCTGCTAACTGCGACTTTAAATAAATGACATAAACTCCCTCTGAGTCTCAATTTCCTCAATTGTGGAACAGGAATAATAATAATATCTCCCTCATGAAATAGTGATTAAAGGAGAGAAGACATGCAATACTTAGCTCAGTACTTGGTGCATAAAAGCTGCCCAACCCATTGCAGCCATCCTCCTTATGTGAGTAAAATCTTGGAAAGTAAAATCCAGGCAGTAGTCAGTGAGTCATGGGGATACTTTGGAGCTGGAGGTCTTTGTAAAGTGAGAGGGCAAGGGGGTGGAGTTTAAAATATGAGGAACCCCCATGCAAGGATTGCAGGTCGATGCCATAGTATCAAGGTGTGATTTCTTGTTCACTTGTGGGGTAAACCTCAGTGAAGACACCTGTAAATGGGGGTAGTAAAGTTGCTGTGATGACTCAATATAACAATGCTTAGAAAATGGTTAACATGGCATGAGGCACATAAGCCTCAAAACACAGAACTTTCTTGTGGTTCTTGCTCCTGTTAACAAGGCCGGTCTTCCCTGGCTAGTTCCGCTGCCATCTCTTTGCTCTGATCAAGCTACTACATAGGCCTAACCCAGGTTCCTAAGGCAGTATTCCAGAATTTAGGCAGGAACAGTGCAGCCCCCACCCTAACAATCTCTCCCTTTTACAGGGCAATTACTAAAAGCCACTTCCACAGACTTCTGGGGACCACTCCTCACAGGTTCCAAGAGACTTTGTCACATGTAAAGGCAATGTCATGCTATGCACAGACAGGAACAGCCCCTTTCCTTTCTTATGACAGGCCTGGAGTTGATCCCTCCAGGCTCTCAGACCTCATTCTGGGATGTGAAAAAAGCAAGGGAGCTGTGCCCCTGACAGGAATTTAATTCAGTCATCAGCAAAGGGCAAGTGTCACAGGGCTTAACTTCTGCCCTTACCCCTGCCAGAAAGTGCAAGACCCGGATAGAAAAAAAAAAAAAAAATCCAGAGACAACTGTCCTCTAGATTTCTTGGACGGAAATAATTTGTTTAGTATTTCATTTATCATCAAAGCTACAAAACTTGGACTGTGGCTGTAGCTCAGTAGCAGAGCACTTGCCTGGCATGCGTGAGGCACTGGGTTCGATCTTTAGCACCACATTAAAAATAAACAAATAAAATAAAGGTATTCTGTCCATCTGCAACTACCAAAAAATTTTTTTAAAAAAGCTACCAAAGGAGCTGAGGTTGTGGCTCAGTGGCAGAGAACTTGCCTCGCACATGTGAGGCACTGGGTTCAATCCTTAGCACCACATAAAAATGAATAAACAAAATAAAGATATTGCATCCATCTCTAACAAAAAATATTTTTTAAAAAAGCTACCAAAACTTAAAGATGTTGTAAGAACATCTCTTTTCTGCCTGTTTTCCTAAGCAAACATATAAAAATGGGGAAACTTTTTTGTCCCACCAATATTGGTAATTGGGATTAATTCTTAAATTCTTATTGTAAGGATGTTGCCTATCTTTTCTTTTCTTTTTTTTTTTTTTTTTTTTCTGTACCAGGGATTGAACCTAGTGAACGCTTTACCACTGAGCCGCATCCCCAGCCCTCCTTTGTACCCTTTATTTTAAGGCAGGGTCTCACTAATCTGCTGAGGACCTTGATAAATTGCTGAGACTGACCTTGAACTTGTGAGCCTCCTGGCTCAGCCTCCTGAGTCACTGGGATTTCAGGCATGTGCCACTGCACCTGGCGGATATTGCCTATCTTAAAGCTTATTTTTCACTAGTGAATAATTAGTGTCCTCACTGTGTGCACACATTCTGGGCTTTAGGGACTATAAGGACATTTAAGGATTATACCTGTCCATGGGGGATAAAAGGTTGTCATCTGACTGACACTACTTCTTATTTTAACTTTAATTCCAAGGAACTTTAGGCATTGGGGGGAAAAAATATCACTGGGGTCAATCTAGTATCACAGGGCTGGCTACACATTCTTCTATGACCCTGCAGCCTTGGTCATAAAAAGGAAATGAAAACATTTTATCATAAGTCTTCTTGTCTTCTATAGCTTGCTTCTGCCATCTGCCCCTGTCTGCGCCTGTGAGACACACACACACACACACACACACACACACACACACACAGAGGCAAATGCTGTTCCTGTCTGATTCAAAGATCCATGGAATGGTAGAGTTGAAAAAAAATCATGAGAAATCAAGCAATCCTTCTTAAAATAAATGGTGGGGCTGGTGGAAAGGTAGGAAAGGAAACCAAAAATCTAGTGGATGGAGTGCCTGTCACAGTGTGAGCAGCAGAGCCCTGCTCAGGACTCCGTTCATGTCTTCCTTGCAACTTTCATTAACTCTTTATCAAGCACCGTCTTTGTGCCAGGAGTTGTGCTGGGAACCCGAGACACCTTGGTGGACAAAACCCATATGTAGTTGCTGCGCTTCTCGTGGGGCCTACAGACGAGTTAGGAGGGCAATCTGTGATTAATTGGTAATACAGGTGGGGGTCGGGGAGTGGTTCTAAGTGCTGGGAAGGAGAATCCACAGGCTGGTCGATGGTGTGACTCGGGAGCAGGCAGCAGGCTTCCCAGAGGAAGGCATGATTCATTGGAGAGCTGAAAGGTAGGCAGGAGGAGAAAGAGGACAGATGCTCCAAAGATAGGGGGACGTCCTCCTTCCTGGTGCAGGCAATGTTTAACTGTGGTGTGCTGGAGCCAGCTCACAGGGACCCACACCTGCTCCACCGTGAACCTCTCTTCCTAGCCCTGCACTCTGAGGTCATGTGGTGACTTGAAATTGGCCATCGTGGGCATATTCGTACCACAGAAAGCAAAGGATGCCACAAATTCAGGCTTCCCCCAACTCCAACTTTGGAGAGTCATTTTTACCAGCTCCACAGGCTTCATATATTCCACCTGCTTCCTGGCAGTGGGCAGCACAAACAGTGCCCTTTAAGCCAAATGCCTGGTCTCCCTCCTGCAGAAACTACCAAGCACTCCACCCCCCCCCAACATGTGACTTGGGCCTTGGGCTGTTTATTACAGACCCTGGGCCATCTGGCTCCTCCTGGGATCCAGGACATCCCAACAAGTTAATACCAACCCGCTAAGAAAGAGCCTGTTCTTGTGGTCTTCGTCACCCCCTTGCCATCTAATGATATTTATCAACCACCCACGCCTGCCCAGCACTGTATGAGACACTTGGCCAGGCAGATCTCGAGTACGACTTTGACCCCTCAGGAATTCGGGGCCTGGCTCAGGCCGCTAGACTGACATTGTTCCTCCCTAATATAACACAGGCTGCTGGGAGCACAGAACCAGGGCCAGAGCCCAGCCAAGGGCACAGGGGTAGGAGATGGCACTGTGTTTTACACAGCGTAGCTCTAGACACACGAGGCTCCGGGAGGGAAAGGGTTGGAGTTCACAGTACACGTGGTGTGGTCAAGTTGTAAAACAGTGAATTCCGCCACCCTTACACCCCACTACCCACCTAGTTCTCTGAAGACATTTGCTGAAAGAAAAAGCAAGTTTTGAGTTCTTGTGAAGACGGTCAATCAGCAAGCTTGGGGACCATTCCAGGGGTGGAGGGTTCATGGTGGCAACACCCTTGTTTCTAGGGGATATGTGTGTGTACTGTGTATATGTGTGGGTGCCTGTGTGTACATGTGCACAAGGGTACATGTGTCCACCTATGTGTCTACGTGTGTGTATGTAAATGTATGTGTGCATGGCTTTGGTGTCCATGTGTGGTACACAGAATATGGAGGGAAACCAACAATGGCTGTGGGATGGGGCGGGGGGTGTGCTGAGGCAGACAGGCCTGAGAAGTGGAGCATCTAGAAGGAAAGGGCGGCCAGGGGTCCGGATGGGAAAGGAAGCAGGGCATCCAGGATGGACAGGGTTCTCCTCCCTGGGAACATGTGGCTTTGCTCTCGCAGCCTGTGCTGGAGAAGGCACCCCCTGCACTACAAAGATGCAGCCATTTGCTCTCTTGACCTAGAGTCGCCGCCACTTGGGGTGACGGTGAGTCTCCAGGAGGCCTCTCCTCCCTGGCCCAGCACTAACTCTGGATGCAGTGGGAGAGCAGCCCTCCCAGCTACGGACACCGAGTCTCCGACCCTCTCCTCAGATCGTGAAGCTGCACGCCTGAAACGGAGGGTAGGCAGGAGTGAGCAGAGGGAGCGCTGCTGGGTGAGCAGGGCCAGCAGGGAGGCTGCCAGGGTGGTTTGGGGAGGTGCGACACAAAAGGGGGGAAAATTTGAAGGTCCTGAGTATTTAGAGTGCAGAGGAGACGATGAAGGAGAGATCCCAGAATATACTGGGAAAGGAGTTGACTCAGAGTGGACAGACAGAGGCAGGTGGACATGAGGAGAAGGGCCCAGGTGCCCTGAAGAGAAGCGCCACCCCCTCCCTGGATCCCTTTCTCTGTTGTAACATACTGATGGCCTGTGGCCCAGCTCACATGCTGCTGCCTTTCCTGGTACTGCCTTGGGGCCCAAGAGAATCCCCTGACCCTTCTGACAAGGTCAAAGGTCCTGGCCCAGTCACTGGGAGCCAGCAAGACAGTTTGGAAGAGAAGCCCTGTTCAGTCCTCTGCAGAGGGACTGGAGGCAGAGAGGTAGTACACTAGTGCAGGCTGTGTCCTCTAGGGCGTCTAGAGGGGATGAGAGGGCTCTCTGCCCACCAAACCTTGTGCGTGGCAAAGCTGCATCTGCCTGATGGAAAGATCTCTTCTAATTCCCACAAAGCCTCCACGGGGCCTGGCTGCAGCCCCAACCCTGGAAGCCCATGCAGTCCATGGGAGGGGGCCCCAGAGAGAATGAGAAGACCAAAGAAGGGGAACTGGGGTTTATGTTGGGGTTCAAGAGAGGCATCCTGTGGGGAGGGAACAGTAAAGATCCGCGTTACCCACTTAACAGCGTCACCTAGGGTCAGCACCGGGCTGTTAGTTACTCTGTGGTCTGAAGATGAAAGGATGTTTTCCTTATTAACATAGAAATAATTAACTTGTTTATGTTATTATGCTCATTGTCTAAATATTGCTTAATAAAATGTCTTATTGCTGATAATTACCCAAGCCTTACAGTAAACACAGGACTCTTGCGGAGGCAGGGGTGCATTTATAGTCACATAGAGAGCACCCAAGTGTTTACTTTGCTGCCACTTAGTCACCTGACCATGGTCCCCTGACTGCAGCTCTGTGGTAAACTCCTTATCAACCCCAGGTGAAGAGCGCTCCGATAAAGAGCAAATTATTCTCTGTGGTCAGATCCCAAAATACGTGGGTGACAAACACAGTGGCATTGTTTCCTCCACTGAGTCTTGTTTTCCATGTGTGGGAGGAATTCCAGATTGGAGAATTCTGAATCCAGACTTCATAGATTTTTTTTTTTCCTCCTAATCGAGACAAACACAACTAATGATAAAGAACAATACCAGCCTGGCTTCTATGCTCTGAAAGCCTCCGGGTCAAAACCTGACCTCAATAGGGATTGGAAAGGATCCAACAGCAACTACTGTCTTCTGTTGTTGAGTTGGACCACAGACTCCACCAGACCAACTTTCCCTTGGCTTCGGAGCCTGGACACAGAGCAGATGTGCCCGCCTGCTTATGCGCTGGAGGATGGAACTGCTCTCCCAGCTTATTGAAATCAGATGCAACAGCACTCAGAGCTGCCCTGCAAACAGATGGTAACTCCATGCAAGCTCCATCGTATTGGAAAATCACAAGAACCATGACTCCATCTTCTTACTGCCCTGCACAACTGTCTTTTTACCAACTGGGCAAGAGAAAGGTCTTCTCTTCTCCAACCATATACTGTGAGGGACCAGGCTCATGTTTAGATAGCTAAAGCAGTAAAATATATTCAACCCCTATCCACAGCTTTATTTTCCATGGTTCTGCCTGAGGTCGACCATGATCTGAAAATATTAAATGGAAAATTCCAGAAATTAACAATTTTGTCAGTTTTAAATTACATTCCATCTGAGTAACTTGGAGAAATATGGCAACATCCCATTCCAGTCCTTCAGGACATGAAGGATCCTTTGTCCAGCGTATCCATGTTGTATACCCTACCCCACTGTTAAGCACTTAGTAGCCAAATCAGTTATTAAATCAACTGTTGAGGTATCACTGTGCTTGTGTTCAAGCACCCCTTATGTGACATGTCACAATACTGGTTTCATTCACCTCACTTTGTCCCATCACGCATGCTTTGTATCATCTCACATCAACACAAGGAGGGTGAGTACAATAAGATAATTTGAGAGTGAAGAAAAGACCATATTCACGTAAATTTTACTATAGTAGATTGTTATAATTATGCTATTTTATTATCATTTATTGTTGTTAACCTTTTACTGTGTCTAATTTATCAACTTTGTCATATGTATACATGCACAGGAAAAACACAGTGTATATAGAGTTCAATATTATCCATAGCTTCAGGCATTCACTAGGGGGACTTAGAACATATCCCCAAGGGATAAGGGGGGGGGGTTACTGTATACAGATTTGAATATGATAGATAATTCTGGAAGGATGTGCTCTAAATGTTAACATTAGTTATATCTGACTAGATGAGATTGAAATAAAAAACAAGATGGTATATGTGGAATCGAACATACCTGTTTGAGGAATTTGCACTCAATTTCCAAATGGCATTCAACTTGTCATAAACAAATCCTGAGTTTATGTGGAAACATTTCTTTAAACATGCTGTATACTCAAGAAAAGTTTATCTTAAAATGCTAGGTAGTTAATAAACTCAATTGCTCTAGATTTTAAAAGTTTAAATTATGCTGAGTTTCTTTTGAGATTTTTCCATGTTAAAATTAGGTAATCTGGACAAAACATTAAGTTAGACTTTGTTGATTGGTTGTTTTTTGAGATTTACCTAAGCAAATCAATACAGAGCTTCCGTTTCTTCTCTGTTTAAAATACTCAACAACTCTACTCATTGGGCTATTATGAGCATTAAAAGACATAATCCATATAAAGTATTTACCACAGTACCTGACAATGAGAAACTGGGCAAATTTTAGCTGTCATTAGTCTGGTGTTCTCTCTTTCTCTCTCCCCGTCTCCCTCTGTCTCTACACACACACACACACACACACACACACACACACGTTTTCATTTATATTTTCTTTCAAAGATGACATCAATAATTGCAAAAAAAAAAAAAATAGTAAGCAGACAAACGAACAGAAAACAATTACTTTCTGAATTAACCTGAGATAGACCTGAGTGCAAACCGAATAAATATCCAGGGTCCAGCTCAAATCCTCCAGCATCTATTGACTCTTTGGACTTTTCTCAGCTACCCTCCAGGTGATGCTTGATACATCATAGCAAGAATTTAAGACTGACAGAGACCTTAGAAATAATCAGTCTTTTGATTGGTGACTTACCCAACATCACAGGGCAGCAAAGCCAAGACTAGCCTCCAAGACCTTGACCACCCACCTGTCTCTTTTCCCTCTGACAGATGGACTCAATTGGTTGATAATGATATTGACTCCCCATTGGTCCTTAGCCTGCTTCATAATGTCACACAGCATGTAGCCCAGCCCCAGGCATGTAGTAGGCACTTGATAAGTGGTTTGATGTGCAAGGTGCATGCTCATCAATATAGGGATAGAGCCTCTGCCTTCAAGAAGCTTCCAGAGATTAATCAGGGAAGGCACGGCAGGGCATGAGGGGTTCTCAGAGAGGGCAAGCTTGTTTAATTTCATCTATAGAAGAATGAAGATCAGAAATTGTATATATAATAAATCTCAGTGAGATAATTTTTTAGGCTTCTTACTCAGGCTTCTTACTTCTTACAAATCCCTAAGCTAGATAGTTCTCCAACTTATGTTTACAGCCCTTGACCTCTGCCTTAACTACAGATTTCTCTAACAACTCCCTTCTCAAACTCTCCACTTATATGTACAATATAATGCATCCCTGTATATCGGGTTTAGTATATAGGTATCTCCACTTTAGCTCATCCCAACCTAAATTCCTGATCCTCGCCCTTCAAATCGGCTCCTCTCCAGTGTTCTCCATCTCAATAAATGGCACCTCCATCCAGAGGGATGTCAAAAACTTTGGAGTCTCCTTAATTATCCCTTTCCCTCACTGCTCCACAGCACAGTCCACAAGGAACATCCTATTGGCTTCTTTCCTTCCACATATCCCTTTTACAGTGTCCTCTCACCTACCCCACATTGCCACCACAGCTCAGACCACTGCCCCCTCTCCCTCAGATGACTGCAGGAGCTGCCTCACCCATCTTCTGGTTTCCACCCTGGGTCCCCATTGTGCGTGCTCGGCTATAACGAGTCATGTCACCTTCCCGCTCAAAACCTTCTCATGGCTTCCTGTTTCCTGCAGAATCAGCCCAAACTCTCCAGGGCCCATAAAGCTCTATAAGAGCTGGCCCCAGTTGTCACTGAGATCTCACCTCCTGCTACTCTCCTGCAGCCGCAGAGACGGTTTGCTGTCTCAGGGACTTTACACTGGCCCTTCTCTGCCTAGAATGTTCTTCCACATTTCTGCATACCTCTCTTCCACACGTCAGTTATTTCTCACCAGCCATCACCTCATCACAAAGTCCTTCCCTGACCAAATTAGCCTTCCCCCATGTATAATTCCAACTTGTTTACCATGCTTTGTTTTCTCCATCACTTATCAGCAATTGGTATTTTGTTGGTTGCTTTTTTGTTTTGTCGGGAACTTTCCCATTCTGTTCATAACTGTATCCCCAGTCTCCAGAACGATGCCTTGTCTTGTAGGTGCTAAAAGAGCGACTCCACGATGCACTTTTTTTTTTTTTTTTTTTGTATCAGGGATTAATCTCAGGGGCACTTAAACACTGAACCACATCTCCAGCCCTTTTTATTTTTCATTTTGAGACAGGGTCTCACTAAGTTGCTCAGGGACTCATTACATTGCTGAAGCTGGCTTTGAATTTGTGATCCTCCTGCCTCAGTCTCCTGAGCCACTGGGATTACAGGTGTGTGCCATGGTGCCCCACAACCATGCACAGTCATTCCCTCATTCCTCGATTGTTGGGTCGTGTGGGTGTTCGTCTGCTGCTCTTGCTAGGACGCCCTTTTTCACCTCTGTCATCCCTGCAGTTCTGAGCATGGGGCCCCTGCATGGCACAGGTGCTCCTTATCCGTGTACCGAATTAAACTGAATGATTTCCAAGCACCAGCCACACATTTTCGAGTTCAGTCAAGTTCATGTTATCAGCCAGAAGCCCTGTGCCCCAAGGATTTGTTCATTTTCCTGAGAGAGCCCCAGTGTTTCATGAGAACTTAGGCGACAACCCTTGGAAGAAAACAACACAGAGCTTTGTGTGACGGAGAAAACAGGGAGGTGCAGTCACAGTCAGGGCCGTTATCAAGGACCTTTTGCCAGGCCTGAGTGTGCAGAGCCAAGCTGTGGGGAAAGCCGTAGAAGCAACTGTAACCAAAGGGTTCATCAGATCGCAGCCACTAAGGTCACCGGTCTGTCCTGGAGGGGAGGTTGATGCCGTCCGTCTGCCACAGAACCCTGTAGACAAACCACAGTGACTCAGACACACCGAAATTTTTGCTCCTGTCTGATTCTGCTACACTTCTACAGACCCAGACAACTTTGTTCCTTGACTTTGGAATCAGGTCCATTGGTTGGAGTAACGGACCGGGGTCTTTCCATCATGCCGTCCTGGAGACACACCCCAGACCCCCGTCAAGGGAGGCTGTGCCACACTGAGGTCTTTCCACCAGCCTGCTTCTCTAGAAGGAATCCAGGTGCAGCCCAAGCTGTACAAACTTCAGGGCTGGAAGAGGGGCTAGAACATGACACGGCGTACTAGGAAGCATTTACAGATTTATCTTAAAATCAAAGGTCCTTGCAAGAGTGGATTCAGCCCTGCCTTCGGCCATTTCCTCGGGCTCACACGTTTAAAGTAGAAATAAGTCACAAAATGTGTCATTGTCTACTTATACTTTCTCCTGATGGCAATAGAACATGACTCAGCTCCCCAGGTCACCATCCGTTATTTTTAGACCACTCTGTCTTTTAAGAAAAATCCTTTGGCCACTGGAAGACTCGTTTCAAAAGTTGATCCGAAAAAGTAAAAACAACTGTACATTTAAAAGACATAGGAAACCAAAGAAAGAAACAGCTTTATTAAGGTAAAGAAACTTAATATGATGGATATATTCGCTTTTACCTTTTTAGTGGGTCGGTGCCGATAAACAATTCTTATCTTTGGAAATGATGCCAGGAAACCCCACTAAATCAAAGCAAGTACAGATTTGCAGAAAAGCAAACAGCAGCTGTCTCAGATCACCCAGGGGTCTGAGGCCAGCAGTCTGCTGAGAACCCCTCAAGTCCAATCGAGCTGTTCAGGGCACCAGAAATCTAAAGAATAAAAGTGTAAGCCCTTTGGGAATAGTAAGAAAAGACTCATCCAGATTTTTTAAAAAGTGTGTCCAAAGCTCAAACCATTACCACAGACCAAAGCAGGACTCTCCACACCAGAGCTGCAACGAGGCCACTTCCAAAAGCTACTGAACTGAGACGTAAAGCATATCTGGATCTTTCCTCCACACAGGGACAGACTTACAGGGACAGAACTTGTCCCCCTCTCTGGAAAATCCCCAAATCACAGTCTCACAACAGTTACACTTGTTTTCAAAGCACTGGTCAATTCAAGAAACCATGTTCCTTGGATGGTTTAGACTATTCTCAAAAATGAATTTCTTGGTATATGGATTCACATAATATGTTGCCACATTTTCAGTTCCTACTGTTTCCATGGTGAAATAAATTTGACCTCAAGTATCTTCTAAGAGAGCCCCAGTGCCGACTGGCATGTGGAAAGCTGAGTACAGAAAGCTGTTTCTAACCCAGTAGTTCCCAAATGTGCTTAACCATGGAACCTTTGTTTCACCAAACCTCTCTTTACATCCCAAGGGTGGGAAGCACTGCTTTGAACATTCCAGTGACTTCAGGGCCAAGATCGAGGCCCACTTCCTAGAGAGATCATTCATTTTCTTAGTAAGTGGACATTTGTTAGCTGGCTTCTGTAGGTCAGGCTCTGCCTAGACACGGCGGCAAATACAAAGAAGAAAGTGTCTAGATTGCGGCATGCTGGTAGCATCAACGTAATGGAGGAGATAAACACGTACATAAATATCAGCATTTTTATGGGAGGAAGGCCTCTCTAGACCCCTTCATTACTGGCAGTCTGTATAAAATAATTTACAGCCCATATTGTTCAGTAATATTTTCTGTGCATTTGTCTTATAAATATTACGTGTTACTGTAGTGTTACTTTAGTAACACCATATTATGTGTTACTAAAGATAAGACTTGTGCCTCATAATTGTCTAGTATCATCTATAGTACCTAGCGTGGGATTTGGACACATAATAATTCATCTAATGTGTACTGGTTGATTCATTAAAGACTCAACTAGGTGATTCCTTGACTCCTTTTTAGTTTCGCAATTTAAGAATCTTTCTCAAATATCGGTACAATCTTATGCCTACAAAATTATGGTGAGCCACAAAAGTATGTAATAATTCATTAGTTCCAGTTTTCTAGGGGTTGTCTCAATGCCACAGAAGTAGCTAATTTCATGCACACAGCCTCTCCCAGTGACAAGCCACAGCGAAGGAAAGCAATTTGCTCTCTGCTTATGGTCACAGCTTAAGTGTTACAACTTAAAACTTAGTGATTTGACCTTGTAATCAGAGAACAGCCAAGTCTCTTGATTTTACATATGAGCATCCTGGGAATCAAGTGAATGTTTAGCTATTCATTTTAGAATTTAATACAGACTAGGGTTAGCCACAATTGGTAACACTTGGGGAGTTGTTAATTTCTTGCTGGCAGTTTCACTGTAAACTCCCTTCATAAATTTCAGATTTAAACTTGGCATTGTCATCCAGATTTTCTGCATATCTATTTGATTTACATATGCTGAGTGGTTCCTAATTGTATGATCAGTAAATAGACAGCACCTCTGATGCTTTAAGTATCTGAGAATTCTCCAGAGCCATAGAAACTTATTTCATAAGTGAGTGAGGAAGTGAATTTTGTGAAGATGGGTTGCATTGGGTTCTACAATGATGTGTCAGGGTTTCTCAGTCTTTGTGCTAGTGATGTTTTGGCCAGATGTTTATCATGATGGGAGGCGCTCTAGGCCTCATAGTCTGTTTGCAGTATCCTCAGCTTCTACTCACTAGATGCTAATAGCATCCCTCCTACCCATCCATAACACCAAAAAATGTCTCCAGATATTGCCGGATGTAGGGGTTAGGTGGGAGGAAACTTCCCCTGGTGGAGAACCACTGAAACTAAAAGAATTCCTGGTGGCTAACTAACATCAGTTCTAGACTGATGCTAACTGAATTTTTCATTTATGGACCATTAGTTAGTAGGTGCTCAGAGAATGAAAAGCAATGTTTATTGTGCTTTGGCACTACATACTGTTCTCTTTCTAGCCTGTATAGCTTAAAAGAAGTTATCTCCCCTCTCAGAATCTTACTTTCCCTATAGACACAAGAAGAGGAATACCTACCCACATGTGGGCACCAGCAAAAGAGGGCCGTACCCTGAAAAACTCCTCGTATTATGCCAAGCAAGTAGCAGGCATGTATTAAATATCTCTAGTTCCCTGCCTCCTCCTGCTACTCTTCCCCTCCTCCGCCGCCCCCTTTCCCAATGTCTAAGACAAACATAACCAAATTATATGCACTACAAATGGCTTGGTGGTTTCTTTCTAATTTTTTCCTTCTATAGCACAGATAATCAGGAACTGACATTATATCCAAACCTTATGTGAGCTTTGGAGAACAGAACAGCTTCAGTCAACAGAGAATCTGAGACCTCAACCCTCCCCTTCATGCCCAAGAACTTCCAAATACAGATGAATGCATCCACACATCTCCACATATGAAACTGACCGTTCATCAGTTTTCTCATTCTGTGTTCAACATAAGATTGTAATGACTAGACAGAGGCTACTCCCAGTGGGGTTGATGGAGCCCTGCACCAGCACCCATCCTCAGCCATCAAATAGACCTGGTCACTTCCTCAGCTGCACTGCATGAGCCCTTGAAAAATGAAACAGCCCAGTTTAGGCACCATGGGGAGGAGGTTAACCTGAAAACATATCTGGTGTAGTCCTGGACCTCAGGGATTTACAGAGAAGACATATGGAAAGGCTTATGAATCTTATTTTCATTATAAAGGCATTATAACAACATTACAAGCCATTTGGAGAATGAGGGAAAGAGGAAGGGGATCACCCAAAGTTCTAACACTCAAAACAACTGTTTTCATTTATGAATTTACTTCCAGGCCTCGTTCCCACACACATGATTTCCCTCGACTATGGTGATTCCACACACATTCTCCCCTCACCTGACCCCACCCCCATCTTGCACTGGATCACAAGCCCTTTATCCCTATTGTCATCTCGGTTTTCATATTTAATGGCTGCAAAGAAGTTCTTGAAAAAGATTTCAGGAACTGACATTATATCCAAACCTTATGTGAGTTTTGGAGAACAGAACAGCCTCAGTCAACAATTAACTATCAATTAACTAATCCCTTATTAAGGGATAATGCCTTATTCCTTAATCAATTAACTATCCCCTTATTGATGAACACTTGCCTTCTGAATTTGCAATTATACAACATTTAATGGAGGGGTTGAATACATAAATATAGCTTTTCTCATGTCAGGATCATTTTCTTCAGGACAGAATCTCAAAAAATGTAATTAATAGGTACAAACTGAATATGTCTACAGTATTAAATATAGTATTGTCAAATTATTGCAAAGTACATTATTTTGTTATAGAAGAATTTGTAAATCATTACCAAATACAGGAGAGTAAAAGGTCTAAAACAATTACTCATAATCCTTTAATTCAACTATTACTGTATTTTGTTCCAATCTTTTCTCCCTGTATCTGTTTTAATGTAAGTATCTATCTAAAAATTCATTTTATTATATTATCAAGACTTGCCTTCTTAAATAAGCAGTTACCCAGTATAGAGAAATAACTCTAGTTCACATAATATAGGGGTCTCTCTGGGCATGGTGGCACACTCCTGTAAGCCCAGTGGCTCAGGAGGATGAGGCAAGGGGATCACAAGTTCAAGGCCAGCCTTAGCAACTTATCTAGGCCTTAAGTCATTTAACTTAGTGAAACCCTGTCTCAAAAAATGTAAAGGGATGGGGTTGTGACTCAATGGTTAAGGACACCTGGGCTCAATTGGTAGTACCTAAATAAATAAATAATAGGACTCCTTAGGGTGCAAAGGGTGGGTGGCTGCAAGATACCATCTTCAGCACACCCAGAAGCCTGCTCTGCACCTTTCTGTTACGGGCCAGGTATCTGCCCTCCCTGCCAACAGGACTCTCTTCTGTCGTTCCAAAGTCAGTGCAGGAGAGGTCTGTGAAGTGCAACCAAAGGTACCTTGAAAACCCTTTAGGAAGGACCACAATTGGTCCTCTCCATAGAGTCTCTCCATACGTCCAACCAACTCATTTTCCTTCCACGATGGGAACAGGTTACTCACTCTTCCTTCCATTAAGCACTGGATGGAGTGGCTAGCTTGCAAAAGGACCATATTGCTTTAAAAAAAAAAAAAATACAAATCTTTAACATCAGTATCACCCAGAATGAAAATTCAGTGAAAATCAACTCTGACTGAAACAGGTATGTTTTATGCGCACATATTTGCATATTCAAGTCTCCACCTCACACACTCATTTGATGATTGCCGTGGGGAATCACTTGCACTCTTTAAATCGTTGTTCATTCTTTATTTCTCTTCTTTCCTGTCCTCCTTCTTTCATTTCCTCCTTCCTGCCTTCCTCCCTCCTTCCCTTTCTAAAAAGTGTTGTTTTTTTTCTTTCTTCTGATTGCATATAATTGAACTGACATGTTTAAAGCTCCTGTAACAAGAACCATTACATCCTAAATTGAGCACTGTTCACAGTGGGGCATGCTGCCACCACTGGCAGCCCACTTCTGTTGCTGAATGTCTCTATTCAGTCGAGGTAGCACCTGCCCCTCCTCCATTTCTTCTCATTCATCCCTGTGGAGTGTCCTGCATGAAGGGCAGCTCTTGTCCCTCGCCCTGTGGAAGGAAGCTTTCCTGAATGCCTAACATCCCTCCCTATAGCCATTTTTGTTATGGGGTGGTTTCCAGATGCCTCACCTTCTTGGTTCATCATTAGCACTCTCCACACTCGGGGAGAGAAGGAATGGGGGCTTGGGCTGAGGCTGTGGTTCCCTCAGCCCATACACTGACCGACCGACCGAGCAGCCCCCTACAGGGAAATGTGGCACCGAGGAACAGTGCAAGCACATCCCTGAGATGGCCTCTCTGCAGCCCCAGCTCCAGAAGGCTGCATCCCAGATTTATGGATGGCACCTGGTGAAGCAATGATGCAAACGCAATGTGAAATCCAAGTACACCATCATCTATCTGTGTTTGGATTTGGTTTGGGGTTTTATTAATGACAGTGGATTTGATTAAACAAAGTTTACACAGTAACTAACTCCAGCTGGATCCGAGCATCAATGGGAAACCCCAATTCCCCTGATGTTATCCTTTTGTCCTTTCCACTCATGATTTCTTTTCAAAGCATTTTCTCTGAATCTGATAATGGTGAGGTCATACGATCTCATTTATTTGAAGGGCCAGTCTGGCACGCCCAGCCCGGCGGCCCTGCGATGAGATGAAGGACTTTTGCGTTGGAGATGCTGTGTGCCTGGATTGTGGCCTTGTCCTCACTTATGTGATGAAATCACTCGATCGTTCTGCCAAGGCAATGTTATCATTGGGTTTGGGTGCGGATTTGGAATTTTTCGAACAGAAACCATATTCGAATAGATCACTAATTGAAACATCATCAGGATTGTCTTGTAACCTTACCAGAAGCTGGTTCAATGAAATCCGGGTCCTTTGGTGGAGTTGTTACTTATTTTGAATGACTATGATTACCTACTGCTTGGGCTTTTTCTCCAGGGAAATCCAAGAGGCACGTCTTACCGGTCCTGGCTGAGGACTGTGGGCCTGTTTGTAATTTGTTCAGGGATTTCTTCCTCTCCCCAAAGCTGGGGTTGAAGTCATCTTCAAAAACGTTTATTCAGTCTGTCTCCTTCTCCCATTTCTCCGTGTCTCGGGCTTCTCTCTTGGGCTGCCTTCCCTCCTGCTGCTACTGTCCCTTGCCTGTGGGTTCCTTTCTCCACCGCTCCTTGCATTTTTCTCACTCCCCTCTATTGTTTTCCTCTGTCTCTCCTCTCATCTACTGCCCTTGCCTCTTCCTCCTGTTCTCCTGCTCTCCCAGTTCCTTCTTACTGTGACTCCATCCCCCTCCTCCTCCTTTCTCAGTGTTCCTCTAGATGACAACAGGTTTCCTAAGGATAGGGCAAATCCCAGCTCACTAGTTTCTCCCAGTGCCTGAAGGCATTGGGTTGTTCTGATTCCTCTGATCAGGACTCACCCATTCCTGCCACAGCACTCATCAAGCTTCCAACTGATGGGAAATGAGATAGGTATTTCTGCCTATGTCCCTGACCTGGGCTTAGCCCCAGCCTGGCCCCTAATTGGAATCAGCAGATCCAGCACCAGGACCATGGCCAACATCAGTGCCAGCATTAGTCAGATCCCTCATGGTGCCAGGTGGGGACTGGGCCAAGTGGCATAATTAATAGCCAGTGTGTGCCCTTCTGATGTGTCTGCCAACGTGTCACTATTACCCTGTAGGTGACAGCCATTGCTCACTGGTATGGAGCCCTTTTTTTTTTTTTTTTTCACATTTATACTCACTGTTCTTGAGAATCTAAAGCAAGACATTGGACTGAACTTTTTTTAAAAAAGATTTTCTAGAAGCAACAGACTGGTGGGCAAGAGGAACTTCCAGATTTTTACCCCAGCACTTGCAGTGAAAATCACCAGTCTGCTGTGGATGCAGCTACATGATTCCCACTATTAAAGCAACTGCTCAATTCAATTCAGTGAATCAGAAGGAGATGTTTTCTATTCTGGCTAGGTGGCCTGTATGTTTTTCACTGAGTGATTCTGTTCTTTTAGGACCAGGGCATTTCACCTGTGAGCAATGAAAGCCGTATGTCTGCCTTTAAAAACCTCCTTCTTCGCCTTGTGATTTACTTCTATATATGATGCACTCGCAGCTGAGAGCATGAAGCCTGGACAATTAAATCCTGATTAATTCGTGCAGAGTTGGGGAAGTCAAGTTAATGATTCACAAATCGAACCCACTGCCGAATGTTCCTCCACCACTCCCATCTCTTTGCATTTCTGTTCAGTGTTTTTGCTTTCCAGTCGCCCCTCAAACCCAAGTCATTGCTGGCATTTTCTTGTTTTAGAAAGTGACAAACAGAGCAAGCAGAGAAAACACTGTATGTTTTGGACTAAAAGTGAAATCATTAGGGTAAGTTTCTATTCTTGTTGCCTGGAATTCTACTCTGGTTCTGATTAAGTTCAACTAAGATATTATATTCGATGCTTTCCTGTAAATGTATGAGATGGTTTGCTATTGCATGTCCATGAATGGAAATATTAACAGACTACACTTGGCTCCATCCGCCTCTGGCTTGGTCTTCACACCCAAAAAGCCAACCAATAGAGAGTTATATCCCTAGGCCAGAGTGCGTAGCTCCTGACTTGTGGTGTTTCTTCACAATCTCAGAAACAGGATTTTATTCAGAAAATGTACAAGAGTAAATGGAATAGCCACATTCTAATCTTTATAAATTGCCCAATAAAGAGCAACTGAGTATTTCTAAGCCTCTGCCATCTATGACTACATTTCTATCAGAAAAGTGGGTCCTCCCAAAACTATTTCTAGGTGGGTGGAGTATTTCAATAAGCAGGAAATATGGTGTCTGGGCTCCCTTGAGATTATAAACAAGGGAAGACTCATGACAGATAAGTGGAGCAGTCAAAGGTATTTTATAAGACGAGAAAATCTGCTGTTGAAAATTTTTAAAGCAAGTAGGTAAATTCAAGAATAGAAATATGCAGCATCCCGCCTAAATGCTATCCATATCGTAGAAGCAAAAATTGATACTCAGTTCAAAAACCCAAAAGGCAAATCTGTTACTCCTTTGAACTGGTTAGAGGGTGAACCTTCGAGTAGGGTAGGAGTGGATCGCAGCTGGAGATCTGAGTTCCTGTCCGTCATGTACTATCCAAGCCGTGTAAACTCATATTTCTGTAAAATGGAGATAATACTCACCTCAGAAGATTTTTAACAAGCATCTTAAAAGACAATATATAGAAAGCCCTTACTATAGTGTCTGGCACATGTTTTTTTGAATTATTAGTGGTAGTAGTTGTTTTTAACCTTCTAGCCCACGGTTTATGCTAGTGAAACACTGAGCATATTTTAACACATCACATTGTATTACCTTTAATTTTACACCTAAAATAGCAGTGATTCTATCCCTTATCAATGAAGTCATAGGTCTAAGGGAACTCTTCTGGAGACTTCTATCTCATCCCTGTGCTTTCTTTCCACAAGCTCAGACTCAAGCTCAGTTTTTGTATTCTTACCCCAGTAGCCCAGAAGGCAGGAGTGCCTGACTCAGTCTGAACAAGTGGCAGAAAGAAGCAAGTTGACCAGGCCTCCTCCTGGGACAGCTGGCTGGCCACTTCTCCCTCTGGGGTAGGAGAGGGCCATACTCAGGGCCTGGTGTTTAAGTCTCTGGGACTTCCCCTCTGACCAGTGTGAGCCCATCACCGCCATGGGACTGGGCCCTGTGAAGACTGAAGGGAGTGGTCAAGGAGAGTTTTCCCTTTCTGCAAAGCCCTAAGCACAAAGTCTACTTATCTTCCTATATGAAGAAATGGAGAAACTCAAAATGATCGCAAAAAAATCATGTACTTATATTTCATAGATTGCATCAGACAAATGGAAGAACCTGCCTCACTTTGGAGGGCCAAGGTACACAATTCTTTATTTGCTTTTTAATTCATGTGTGTGCGCACGTATCTATATTATAGATGTTCTTGTGACAGTTATGGATATTAATCTTTTGAGGTAATTCTAAGAATTATCAAGGTCTAAACTGAAACGTGTCATCGTCAATATTGTGTATTTCCATTAAAAATACAATATTGACAAAAGAAAAATTTTAAGAGAAAGGAAGGGAAAAAAACACCTTCCAGAATGAGGCTGGAAAATAATATGATAGAATATATAGCAAATCGTGAAAATGTGTCTACACCTAGCTCTCTCCACCACTCAGTTGGGATTTATCTGGACTTAAAAAAACAATTGATTGAACTACTCTAGAAGACACTAAATGACCTCCAGCTTGGCTCTCTTCTGCCTCTGGTGATTTTACTGATGGCTGAAGAGGAGGCAGGGGTGGGGGACCCTGGTCAAACCTCAGTGGCTCCAAAAGTTTCCTTAATTTTTTGGGGAAGATGGTGGTGATACTGATGGTAGAGGTGAGATTGATGGTGGCAGTGGCAATACTACTGGTGAAATGGTGGATGTGGTCATGCTAATGGTGGTGATGGGTGGTAACAGGATGGCGGTGCTGAGGAAGCACCAGGGTGATGGTGTTGGTAATGCCAGGCTGGTGATGGTCTTGGTGATGGCTGCAGTGGTGGTGATTGTTGGAGATAACGGTGCCATGCTCTTTGGATCTAAATGTATAAATGCTGTGGAGCTCTGAGAAGTGGGAAGAGAGAGGAGAAGCACACGGGTCTCAGGGCTTGGTGGACACAGTGCAGGGAACGTTTGGCAGTGTGCTCTGCCCTTTACCACTGCACATGCCTTTTGAGGTGCTTCCTCTCTTGGGGAAAATGCAAGCAAAACAAACATGCTTTGGTGGATATTCTACTGGTTGTAAAGTTCTGGGGGTTTGCTTATTTTATTTCTGTTTTCATTTGGGTTTGCTTTTCAATCCTCAAAAGGTTTTAATCTATATTTGGGGAATATGAAAATCAGTTCTATGGAAGAAGGGAAAGTAGCAACAGTTCAAAAGAAAGCAGGGATGAAAGTCCTGGACACAGGTGGGTGGACACGATGCAGGGAGACAGCAAGGGCTTTATTATACAAACTAACCCAAAACTCTGGGTTAGGCAGCACTTACAGATAACTGAGGCCAGCTGGACATGGTGGCACATGCCTGCACTCCCAGTGACTCAGGAAGCTGAGGCAGGAGAATAGCAAGTTCAAGGCCTGCCTTAGCAAGACCCTATCTCAAGATTAAAATTAAAAGGGCTGAGGGTGTTGTTCAATAGTACAGTGCTCACCTAGCATGCACAAGGTTCTGGGTTCAATCCCCAACACACAAAATAATATTAATAACAGTAACTCTGGCCACCACACAATCCCACAGATGGGTCAGTGTCCCTACAGCCAAAGATGAGACCTGGAGCCTGACACAGTGCCTGGACTCAGAGGGAGCTGGGCAGTCGATTGCCCACATTCCTAGGGACAATGGATGACACTCTTTATTTTTTTTTTTAATTTTTTTTTTTTTTTGCAAATTTGTAGAGATGTTTTATTATTTTTTTTATTTATTTTTTTTATTGGTTGTTCAAAACATTATAAAGCTCTTAACATATGGATGACACTCTTTAGACCAGAAATGACAGAACAAGTCCCTTGAAGTCCTTTAAGGTGAAGATCCCTTCATAGACAGGGGCCTGGTGCCAGGACCTGGCTGATGCACAAGGAAAGGAGAGAAACCCTAACAAATGGTTTTCATTATCATTGTGCAGTCTCCACCCTCATGCTGTATGTGTGCGCTGTGTGTTTCTCTTTCTTTCTTTTTTATCTTCTTGTGGCTTGTAACTAAACAATGAGGTGATTGCCGTCCCAGTGGATTGTGCAACGTAACCAGCAACTGAGTTGGAGCCCAGCCTTCTCCAAATAATTCTGGGCAAGAAAAATAAGCATACTGGAATAAGGTGGGGTTGGTTTGGCATGACACCTGTGTGCACTTTTCAGCGCTTGTAAAGAAGGCAGAAGGAGGGTCTGCATCTTGATTTCTAGCAGCACACCTGTCAGCCCACCAATGTGGCATTTTCCTGTTGAAAAACAACCCCACGGCACCAAAGTAAAGGAAGGCTCATTCCTGTTATCCAGGTGTGTGGATTGGAACCTCTCATCATATCTCAGTATGATATAATGATTTACAGTGGTTGAATAAACTGGCACCACTGCATGAAGTGTTTTCAGTTCTGTTCGATCAATATTCATGAAATGCCTACTCTAGGACAGCCCCATGTTAAAGTATATCTCCATATCCCCTCAGGAAGTTAATAATCTAGGAGGAGCCTAAATCTGTCTCAAGCCCCTGGGTGACTAAGCATCCATTTGACCATGAGGATACCTTCCATGTCTTATTCTCCTTGCGGCTCACTTTCCCTGGGAGGCAGCAATTATACCAAGCAAAGATGCCATTAACATTACCATGACTGGCATGGCAGAGTGGCAGCTAAAGATCACGGAGCTGAGCAAACCACAGCCGTAGCTGGAGCAGATTTCGTCCTCCTGACGGCGACGTGGCTGAGAAAACAGATCATCTCAAAAGCAAGTGCTTCAGTTTGTTACTCAGCATCTTTGTTGGCAAATGATTGCAGATAATGGTCCTGCAGCTGCAGACTGAGCGGTCTGCAGTTGCTGAGTCCCACCGAGCATGCGCGTGACCAGTCATTCCAGTCACGAAGTCCTGATTCCTTCCTGCTGGAGGGGGCCAGAGGAGGCACGGGGTGGACATGAGGCATCACTTTCCCTTCCGTACCCACCTCTGCCAGTAACTCACTGCCTGATTTTGGCTGAACGTCTTTAATAATATTAATAAGAATAGCTAACATTTATGTAGTGCTAACTAGGTGCTGGGCACTGGGCTAAATGCTTCTTCTGGTTAAGCCTCTCCATAAACCAGTGTGGATAGTATAATTATTCAGATTTTTGACAGGAGAGGCTGAGGCGCAGAGAGGTTAGGTCACACAGGCAGTGGCGACACAGCTGATAAGTGTTTAGGCTGAGATGCAACCAGTTCTAAGTCTTAGAGCCTTGGTCAGGAAAAGCAGCCACTAGGGGTCCATTACAGCTCTAATAGTTGTGTAATTACACAACATAGTTATAAGAATTTTAAAATAAATTAGTTTGTACTTTTCTGAATCTTTGGTAGGGGGTGTACCAGGGATTGAACTTGGGGAAACTCAACCACTGAGTCACATCCCCAGCCCTTATTTGTTTTTGTTTTTATTTTGTTTTGTTTTTGTATTTTATTTAGAGGCAGGGTCTTACTGAATTGCTTAGCACCTTGCGCGCCATTGCTGAGGCTAGTTTTGAACTCGCAATCCTCCTGTCCTTAGCCTCTCAAGCAGCTGGGATTACAGGAGTGCACCACCATGCCCAGCTTGTACTTTTCTGAATCTTAATCATGAAAATGGTTCCTCTTTAGAAGCAACAGAATGAGTGATGGGTTTGGTGTGTGTGTGTGGGGGGGGTGACTAAATGCAGAAAATTGTCCTGCCCTCATCTCTGGAATTTCTAATTACCCATCCCATAATGTTCTGGGTCTTTAAAGACAAATGCACTGTGTGGATCTCTTGTTAGCTCCAGAGTGAATTTCCCCAGTGCAGAATTTTTCTATTGCTCATGTTGTCATGGTCAAAGAAACCCTAAAAAGAGTAACACTAGGAGATTGGGGATATTACAAAATATAATTATACGAGAATAAAGTGACTTTAGAAGGGATAGCAGGCTTTCATCTCCCTTGACCTTTCCTCCTGAGATAATGAGAGAGTTGATGAATCTTCTTAACATAAGCTCATAAACGCCCATCTCAGAGCCCTTCATTATCGTTGACCACCCTGATGGCATTCCGACATTCCCCATTTGGAACTGGGATGGTTAAGGCCCTACATAGGAAGTAGCTGGAAGAGCACAAAGCCCCCCTCACAAACACACATGGGAATAAATTCTTCATTTGCAGCTCTTATCTTAGCCTCAGGTTACCTAGGATTTGTATGTGCTGCATGCCCGGGCAAAGTTGAGCTGAGTTATCTTTCATGCCTTGAGTCAGATTTTCTGGGTGTGAAATCAGCAGACAAGCCAGGAAATGTCAGTGCAGAAAAGTGAAAGAGATCAATATTCTGTGGCAGCTGTCACTCCAGAGCTATGTGGAGTGGGAAGGTGTCCTATATGCCCACTGTGATGGGTTTGGTGCTAGTTACCCGTGATCCATGGTTGCAGGGAGATTGCAGTGCAGTGATTTCTTCAGTAAAACTGAAGTTCAGCTACTCAAACCGAGATGGCCTCTTCTCCTGGACACTTTAATGAATAAGGGTAGCATATTCCTGGAATCCCTACATTCAAATCCCTTAGCTCATCCCTTATCCCTACTTAATTGAAAGATGGGCTGTCTGCCTTTTTAAAAGCTCTAGGACCCAGTGTGTCTGGTAAGCCAGGATTTTTTTTTTTTTTTTTTTGGTCTTTTTCAGGGATATGGATCTTTAGCTTGTCTTAATTTCTGAAGTTACATCTGAATTGCATTATGGACGTATGTGTTGTAACATTTCTTGACCTAGTGCTTGGAAAACATACCACACACTGAGAGGAAAAGGCTAACTCAAGAAGAGCTGAGGACATGTAATCCTACAAAGCAAATAGAATCAAGGGCTTGGATCCGAGTTAACATTTGCTGGCGCTGTCTTGTTTTCATTCATGTCTTAGTCTCAGGTTGTCATCCAAGATCGGCCATGGGCTGGAGCCCTCCATAGGTGCTGTTATTATCAAATGTAAACTTTGACTCCAGCCAACCTGAAAGTCCCCTTTGTTCCCAAGTATTGCTGTCTGCTCTTAGCTCCGAGCATGGGAACAACAGACCAGGAAAGACCCAAAGCATAGCTGAAATAGATCTTTTTCTTGTGGTTTAAAGATCAGCCAGTTGGAACCAAAGCCATGTTTTCTTAGGGTCGCAGAAAAGTTTCAAAAACGATTGGATTATTTTTGGCACTCAAATGTAGATTATAGATATATCATTAGTCGTACTGATGGGTTACACTACAGGGGCTGTGCTTTAGCAGTACATTCTTGCAAAAATATTCTGCCCTCAACTGTTATGGACGGCTGCTTCGTGTTTAGATATCTTCTACCACATTAATGTCCTTGTAATTACCCACACTTTGAAAACCTCTCTGTGGTGTTGGCCACATGAATTACCCCAGGCAGGTAAGCACCATGCAGATGGTGGCCAGCCACACACAACAGAAGGCCACTCACATTGAGAGCAGATACCCTCATTCTAAAGCTCAAGGTCAGCCAACCACACAGTGGCTTCTTCCTTGAGCTGCCTGACTCTCAGAGAAATGCTAAGAAGGGTTTTGTAATTTCCCCCAGAATCTCCCAGCATTATAGGGCTATTTCTCTTCAAGGAATGTGACAGGCACTTTAGAATTGTCAGCAATGAAACATTCAGTCAAAAAAGAATAGCAGTTTTGCTGAACCTTTATATCTTCCTGAGTCCTTTGTGCCAGATGTACTATTTTCCTATTGGACATGCCAAAACCACTAAACAGTTAAAATACATCAATTATCTTATAGTGGCCAAAATTGAATTTTTTTTCCAAAAAAAAAAAAAAAAAAAAAAACAAAAAGAGCTAGTCAGCAAACCTCACAGTCATATTCCATACTAGAAAACTTCTGATTAGGCTAAAAAATTAGGAAAACAGACTTAGAACACAAAAGACTTCAAATTACTTTTCCTTTGTGAACAGGCTCAGAGTAAGAACTCACAGAGGAGAGAATAAAGGGGAATGGTTACAGCCCATGCAAGTCACAGCAATAGCACCAGATAACAACCTCAACAATGTGTTCTTAATGCCTGACATTTCAAGTGAGTTTTCCCGACTCATAGAACTCTACCAGGTGGAAACTAGGAGAGAGGGGCTACTACTGCCCTGGAACTTTGTAAGCTTCTCTAGAACTAGCCATTGCTAGACACACATGGGATACATGATCCAAAAGGGCTTTTGGGCCAAGCATGCCCACAAATCTTTGGTATTCAAAATGTGAGCAAACAGTCCTTGGGCTTATTAAGAGTAAGCCAATGAAGGAGTAAAAAGAAAACTTAATTCACAGATATCTAGACAATAGAGGAGGGGTGTGACAGAGTCAGGGAAAATACTCCCTAGTCTGTAAGCTATATTCTCTTACCATCTTATTGCTCATAATGTGACCACATCTGTACTTTATATTTTCTGAGATATGTTAATTTCTTGATCATTTCTCTTAATTACTAGCAGCTTATCAAAGCCCATTCCAAGCATCCTCTTTATCCCATGCAGCCGTGGGCCTCGGGGCTGGCTTTACATTAGGAGTTTCTAGGGAGCTTTATGAAATCCTGATGCCCAGGCAGTACTGCAGAACAAGGAAATCAGGGTCTCTAGAGGTGGGACCCAGGTAGAGAGAGTTTGTAAAGCTCCCCAGAAGAGTTCAATGTGTGACCAGGTTTGAGGGCCACTGCTGTAGAGGATTGGGAGACGGCAGAAAGTGAGAGCCAGGGATGTAGGTAGACTCTTCCATCAAAGTACAGCGTGAAGGTCGCAGGATGAGGCTGATTGGCAGAGTTAGCAGATTTAAATAGCTTCAGTTCATGCCATCACTCCTCAACAATCTATCAGCAGAAACACAGTTTCCTTGAACTCCTTCAATGACATAGTAATTGGATTTTCAATAATTTATCATTAAATTCTTGGTCCAAAATATCATTGAGAAAATGAAGGGGAGACTAAGGCAATGATCAATAGAGAGGGATACGAAGAGACTTAGCCCCAGACATCTTCAGGAAAACCTTCCTTCCCTCCAGTGTGGCAGGCTCGGACAGGTTGGACAGGTTTTCGAGAGTAGACGGGGAAAGGAGTCTTTGCCTGTCCCATGGAAAGGTACAGTCCACAGAGGCAGACTTAACTGAGCCTGAATCAGACTCTTTGCCTTGAATACCTCACCCCATGGGGAGGTTGCAGTTGGAAAAAGGCCAGTGTAGACCCCCTAAAGCAATGGTCCTTAAGCATACATCAGAGTCATCTACGGGCTTGTTAAACCACAGTTGTCTCATTTCACTCCCAGAGGTTTTGACTCAGGATGTCTGTGATGGAGCCCAAGAACTTGCATTTCTTCCAAGATACTGTGGTACCACTGTGCACCAGGCTTAGAATCGCTGCTTTCAGGCATCAGAACCGGGACAGGACAGGTTCCAGAAGAGTTACACTAGGCTTTAATAGTATTCCTTTATGTCCTATAAGAAGGAACAGAAGATGGTCTTGAGATGAGCTGGGATTCATTTCCATGCATTTATCACAAGTTTGAGTGCCATCTGATTTCTTAAGTGATTGCTCCATGGGAACAGATAGGTTTTAAAAATAGATATCCATTTGGGTTGTTTGTCCCTGACGTATTCATTTGAGAAATTGCTAATATTTAAATTGGATTTAATTTTAGAGCCTCAACCTTCACTAGCATGAGACTAAAAATAATAACAAGATCTATGAAAATCATTTAGTGTTTCAGAATTCTAAGCAGGGAATTTCTCTCTACCATAGCAAACAACTCACACTCACACTGAATGAGAGAAGACCAAAGGCACTAGAGATGCTGGACAGGGACTCAAATAGAGCAGTCAGGTGCCTAAGTGAGATTGGCAGGAACCACGGCCTACACCCGGCTTGGGCCAGAGGTTGCAGATAGAGGGCTAAGGAACCTATTGTGGTTGCCCCAAGAAGCCAGATCTGCCTCGGAGTTTGTGACATCCACATCATACTCATCACAGTGGGCTCTAAATGCTTGTTCTTTTACTCGCATTTCCTCATCCCTGGATTATTTATCGTAAGAAGTATTACATCCTATTCTTAATGTCCCCAGTGCCTAGCACAGTGACTGACACAGGACCTACAAATTTAGTGTTTAATTAATGACCTAAGTTGGGCACAGTGGTGCATGCCTGTAATCCCAGTGGCTCCGGAGGCTGAGACAGGAGGATCACGAGTTCAAAGCCCTCCTCAGCAACAGTGAGGCGCTAAGCAATTCCGTGAGACCCTGCCTCTAAATAAAATACAAACTAGGCCTGGGGATGTGGCTCAGTGGCTAAGTGCCCCTGAGTTCAACCCCTGGTAGTACCCGCCCCCACCAAAAAACTAATGACCTAAATAAATCCCAATACTAAGACAGGGGAAAACATTCATCCAATGAGGATGCAGACTGGAAAACATCAACTGTTGTAGGATCGCAGACATCAGGGACAGAGATTATCATCCCTGCCAGCTCCTTGGCCTGCAGAGGAGGAAACTTGGGGATGTTTAAAGATGCCAAATGACTCATTCGAGAATCAGAGGGAACTGGATCAGGATGCAAGTTGGGGGGTTCCAGGATTGCCACCTGTAAGATTTAACCAGCTACCCAGATGAAGGGTCTTTGGACCCCTCCATGAGAGGGACAAGATAAATACCTACATCTTAATAAATACCCTAGGGGACGAGCCATGCTCCCTTCCCTGGGCTAAATCTAACCCTGAAAGAGCATGAAAATGGTTGTAACACAGAATCTCACCTTTTTTTATCTATCCTTTTAATCTATTTTTTAGTACCAGGGATTGAAATCAGGGGTACTCAACCCCTGAGGCACATCCCCAGCCCTATTTTGTATTTTATTTAGAGACAGAGTCTCACTGAGTTGCTAGCAGCCTCACCATTGCTGAGACTTAGCTTTGAACTCATGATGCTTCTGCCTCAGCCTCTGAGCCAATGGGATTATAGGTGGGCTCCACCACAGCCAGTGTAGAATCTCACCTTTTAAAAAAGAGTATTTGAGTAAGTTTTTATCCCTCGGCCTGAATCCCAGTTGAGTATTGAAAGACATTTTTGTTACCTTTTGAGATATTTTGAGCAGGGTGGTAAAGGAAGAGGGATGTCAGCATCCCAGACCTTAATTTCATGATTTCCAGTAGCAAATGGAAACCGTTTCAGGGGCCCTTCCTATCTTCCCTGTCTTCAGGTCCTCTTTGTGGTTGGGGATTTGGGGAGCCATGGAGGTCTCTCTCTACATTTGCTTCCATAGCACAAAGTGAGAGAAGCTTGAAGGAAGATTAGAAGCAGGGTGTCAACCCTAGAACAAGATGTAATGGGAAGAAGAGGTTTTAGAATTGGAAAGACAATACAGACAGGAAGGATAAAGATATCATTCTAGAACTTTCTCTACAACAAATTCTGTGATCAAAATAATCGTTCATTCATTCATCAAATATGCCATCTTGCGCTCCTGCTTAAATCCCTCATCCCTTCCTACTACCTGAGTGTACAACCACAGCTCCTGGCTGCATTCCTGCAGACCTGGCTCTTTCTACCCCTCCAACTCATTTTCTATGCCTCTTTCCTTCATGCTCCATTACTTCAACCTATCTTTACCCCAGGGCTTTTGCGTTTGTTGTTCCCTCTGCCTGGAATGTTCTCTCCCCCATTCTTTCTCAGCCTTCATCTCTCAACTTGAAGACCACTTCCCCAGAGAATTCTTCACTGAGTGCTATGTCTGAAGTGGCTCCTTGATATAGCTGCCTCTTCCGTCATATCCTACTTATTTCTTTCATGATATACAGAATCTGAACATATTTATTTATATTATGACTATAACCTCCATGAGAGTAAAAACTCTGTCTGTCTTATTCGTTTGCTGTGTTCCCAGCACCAAGAACAGTGCCTGCCACTCAGGAAACATTATTGAACAAATGAAACACATAGGTCAGGTTTACAGAAGTAAGAGAACAGAATCCTTTTATTAGTTCTAGAAACTATATGTTGAAGTTGAATAGAATTTTTTTTTCCCGTCATGTCATCTCTATAGCTTCCAACTCCTAAAATTTGTATTTCAACTTGGTGCTCTGCAATTCATGTCTTAGTTCTATATGAACTTGTGTACGAAATGGTCAGGTTGCCTAATTTGCCATGGTTGCTCATCTACATTTTCATCATCGCATGAACTTCTTCTGATTTGTCAGGAATTTTTCTCCTGAAACATATCATAATTAGGCTGGTCTGGAGTTGGGTCTGCTATATCTGTGCATGTGCAATGTACAGAACAATTTCCATTTTGATTAGGGGTCTGCAAAGGTAGGACTCTGCTGTGGGTCTGAAAGTACCTACACAAAGTATAAGACCAGCCATGGGCTGTGTCCAGGCAAGAGTGAGAGGCAGATACCTTGGCAGATCCATGCAAGACCAGACCCCTGGCAAACTCAGTAGCTAGACTTTAGCTTCATCCTGAGCTTTGAGCTGGTAAAATCCTAGAACAAAGGGAAACAGGACTTTTCCCCTTGACACGTCTCTCCCCACTTGGGCCCAGGTGTCCACCCCTCTACTGGGGAATGTGGTGAGGAACCTGTCTCATGTCAGCTCTCCTTCTCCACAGAGTTCTGGCCCATGGTCGTGCAGTCCAGGGGGCTGGATGGCATGCTGGACCCAAGCTCAGCTCAGCGTCTGGGCCCAATAACAGCTTTTCCAAGGGAGCAGCTTTCTCTCCTGGCCACACTGAGGTAAGTAAATGCCTGCAATATATTTACTGCCCTAAGGTGTCTAGCTCTGGACCGGCCAGAAGAGGAGGCCGAAAGTGACAGGGCAGTGAGCCACAGGCTGAGGAAGGGGGTCAGAGGTAACTGGTCAGCAGAGGCCTGGAGCAGTGCCTAGCAATGCTGCCACTGTGGCCTTCAGAGCCTGTCGGGGGAGGAAGCCCCTCGCGCCCTCAGGTTGGCCTGATGGCTTCCAGGAGTCCAGCAAGAGTAAGAGAACCCAGGCCTCAGATGAACCATCGGTCAGAACCTCTCTGAGTAGGTGACCTTGGGAGATGGAAGGTCGGCAGTCACCTGGCCAGTGGAATGGAAGGGTGGGGAGGAGTTCCAGATCAGGAAGGATACCGGCAGGCCTGGCCCTGAGTTCCTCTACCAGGTGTGAATCCCTGCATGTGCTACTGCATCTTCCTGCACCTTTGCTTCTTGTCTCCTCCTCTGTACAATGGCACCCATATGGCTTACTTCCCAGCTCGGTCGTGATGGTTGATTAGACAAATATGCCCATGATGATAGTAATAATTATTATCTTATTTCATTCATTCTAAGATGTGTCTCTGAGAATTCAAAGTCTGAACAGTAGATTCTGTTCTCAGGTGGAACCCCTGACCTGGCGGAGGCCAGTAGACGTGCAGGTGCCTGTACCCGCTGGTGCTCTCTGGCTGCATATTTCTATCATGGGCATTTTAAATACTTTGGGATCAAACCTACATGATGCTCATGTTTACCGCTGAGAGAAGTCAGTTGGTGTTTTGTTCGTAGGTCTTGGTGTGTGTTTAGGGGAGGCACCAGATTCTTTTTAAATAATTGGCTTCCCCATGGGTTCTTCAGTTTGAAGTACTACAATTTAATTCTATGTACAATAGAACCCCCAAGTTCCTCTCTAATAAAGATGTTTATCTCCAACAACAACAACAAATCTACATGATGCTCAGAAACCTGAGATGCCAGATGTTTATAAAAACAATTAAATACTTAAATGTTTCCTTATATCTGGATTTATGGTACCTAGAAGGCAAAACCCTCAACATAAACTGAAACTTCGTTTTGATACTAGAGGTTGAGTGAAAACACACCCCGGGATTCACCTATGTGTGAGCTCATGGGCCTGGAATGCAAATTGTTTGAGGGGAGTAAGAAGGGTAGGGCCTGATGGCCAAGCTGACCAGTCCAGTCCCTTCTTGGTCTCTAGACAAGAGTACACCATTGGCTCCTTTGAACAGGGTGATGGGACCAGAGCAGTGCCTTAAGCAACTGTGTAAGGAAGCCAGGGTAGGAGGCATTGGGATAAGAGAGCTAAAGGTCCAGGACATGGTGTGGGAGACAGTTCCTATGACCTGACCCAGGGGCACAGAGGTGAGAATGGAAAGGAAAGGACAGTTTCAAGGAATGCTACCACAGCAGAACCAAAAGGGCTCAATGCAAGACTAGGTGGAGGGCAGGAGGAAAGAGCAGATGTCTGGAATGAGCTGAGCACTGGGAGCTGGTGGCTGAAGGCAGGAAAATAGGGAAGAGCACATTTTAGAGGATATGAAAAGATGATCCAAAGAGAAGCTGCAGAACTACTTCATAAGTCATCAAGTGGTCCAAAAGGGGGCTGCTGCTGTTGAATACAGAGGAAGAAGAGGGGTGATGATAAGAAGATTGTGAGTATGAAGATTCTGGTTCTGGAGGTCTTGCAGAGAGTTGCCTGGAGGAAGTCGGACGTTCTGAACTAACTTCAAAGGGGCAATTAGGCCCCAGATCTAAGTCTGGGCCTCAGCTGCACAAAAAGTTGAGCTTCATTCCTTGGAAGGAATGAGCTCACCAAAGGAGACTGTAGGATGTGGCAGTGGGGAACAAGGAGCAGATGTCCCTTACTTCCATTGAAAGCCTAAACTTCAATCCATTTTTCTTCATTTCCTTATCCAAATTCTAGCAAGTGTTACTAATTTGGATATAAAGGGATAAATTTCAGTTTTGTTTCTTCTCCCCTAATTCACCTGATGAAAGATACCGTGTTCTGAGAAGAAGAAACGAAAGAAGCGAAATTTAAAGGCTTGAATTAGCTGCCAACTGAGTAATCAATTCTATGAGAGTTGGCTGGACATTGATCAGCAAGACCATTGGCCAACAGATCTGATGGTGGTCAAAAGCCCAGATGTGCTCCCTCCTCCTCCTGGCTGGCTAAAGAACTGGAGCAAACAAAACATTCTTCAAAGTAACCAAAGAGAAAAGAATTTGGTGGTTTCCTTCTTGGTATCTCACCAGAGAGCTATTTTGAGCTCAACCAAAGCCCAGTATTGAGGAGAAGAACACACTGCTTTAAAGCCGATTGGGAAAGCAGGACAGAATCCTATGCACAAAGTTAAAGAGAAAAAAACATGACAGTGAAGGAAAGAAAACCGAAGGTGAGCTCCTCTGGCCACCCCTGTTCACTCTCTCCTTCATCCTCATCATATTTTTTGAGGACCTACCACGTACTTCACATGGCCACGGAATGCTTGATATGCAAATCACACAGCTTTAAAACACTGTCAAGGAGCCAGACATGTGAGCGATTATCCACATCACATCACCAGGAGAGGGTTATGCAGAATCTGCTGGGGAAGGCAAGAGAGGTCCCTGCTAAGGAATGGGGTACCCAGCTACACAGGAGGATAGGATAGGGCTCTGCCCTTCAGGACCTCATAGCCAGTGGGGAGACAGGCCCAAATGCTTGCTTCCAAAGAAGTTTGAGAGAGAAAACAATGTGAGAAAAAAATTGTGGATGGAGGGAGTTCAGAGAGTAAATAACCAGCAAAGAACCAAAAAAGATAAAGTCCGTGGCCACAGGGAGATGGAAATGATTCAGAATTAACACATGTTTTGTGAGCACACGCTTAATCCTAACCACCACCCTGGGAAATAGTGTTTATTGTCCACCTTTTATCAACAAGGAAACTAAGGCTCAGAGGGATTAAGTGGCTTTCTTCTTGCTAACAAGTAGTTGAACGGGATATCCAAACAAAGTTTTCTACACCCAGATCCAATGCAGAGTTCTTTTCGTTACACTGACTTAGCAGGGAAGAAAGGACCTGCACGCTGCACATGCTCATAGGCTATGCTGAAGTTCAGAGTGGAAAGAGACCGCCTTCAACTGGTGTGATCTGAGAAGGCTTCAAGGAGCAGGGGGTGTCTGTGCCAGGCTGGAAAAGCGGGTAGGGAAAAAATGACCTGTGAGAGAAAGAGACCAGAGAAAGGATAGACTTGGAAGTTTGGGAAATACATTCTATAGGGGATGCCTCGAATCCTGCCAAGAAGACTTGGGGAAGCTTCACAGAGAAGGTGACATTTGCTATACATCCACAGGTATGAATAGGAGCTCAAGAGGAGAAGACAAAGGTTCCCCAAGGAGCAGAGCTTGTTCCACAATTACTTGAGGGTATGGGCAGTGTCACTGGTAGGCAATTGCCATGCAGCATAGAGCCCTCTTGGGGACAGATGGGTTCATGCTGTTTGGTCTACACTTACATAAGAACAAGCAATAAAAAGAAAAGATACATTTAAGAATGAAAAGAAAGGGAGGGAGAGAGGGTGGGAAGGAGGCTGGAAGGTCAGACTGGCTTAGTAAGGGGTCAATTTTGTATTCTATTTCTGGTCCACAAACAAAAGTTTGTGACTTTAGGCCT
Organism: Callospermophilus lateralis; assembly: GCF_048772815.1. Classification (NCBI taxonomy): domain Eukaryota; kingdom Metazoa; phylum Chordata; class Mammalia; order Rodentia; family Sciuridae; genus Callospermophilus; species Callospermophilus lateralis. The sequence goes on from NC_135311.1 coordinate 21,166,905, forward strand.
GTTGGCTGATTTTCTAAGAATCATTACATGTGAAGGGAAGATGGTAGTTCCTAACCTTGACTCACAAGTTCCTGAGAAATTAAAAGTATACATGTATGAACATCTAAAACCCTCACTCAAAGAGGAACCATTAGCAGTAGCAGGTTTGAATGCATGAGGTGGTGGCTGAATAGATAGATGCATGGACTAGGATGGTCCCAGAGTGCCCGAGTCTTTTGCCAAACATGACACCATGTGGATTCATAACAAGGGTTCCAAGTTACCAGATCTCAGAGCTGACCCATGCTGCTGTCTGAAGGGTATTGCTCAGTGCCGAGGCTTCGGGACCTGTCCCCAGAAGCACCTCTTAGTGCTTTCCTAGGGGAATCAAAGCTCTTGGCAGGACCAGTGCTGTCACATCTGTGTCACGCTCATCCCCCAGCCTCCCTGGCACTCATGAACATCCTTATTTCCCGTCCTCCATTGCCTCATGCTGCAGTTGGAGAGCTCAACAGACTCTGAAAATGATGTTCCCACGCTCACACCAAGCTACTGGGCAGGATTTCAGGGGCTCTTTCTCTTCCAAAAATGGGGTAACCACACATCCAGATTGGGTCAGCAGAGTTTATGCCTGCGGCCTCCATGTAATCGTTGCCAGCGTCCCTTTACCGTCAAATGCATCCCCATTGAGACAGACCCACAACACCTGCACTTCTCCATTGAGTCACCCTGGTGTCTTTTTCATTCCAGGTGCGCAGCGTAATGTCCATGTTGTTCTACACTCTGATCACAGCGTTTTTGATCGGCATACAGGCAGAACCATACCCAGACAGCAATGTCCCAGCAGGAGACGCCATCCCGCAAGTTCACTGGACTAAACTTCAGCATTCCCTTGACACAGCCCTCCGCCGAGCCCGCAGCGCGCCTGCTGCGCCGATAGCTGCCCGGGTGGCAGGGCAGACCCGCAACATCACCGTGGACCCCAGACTGTTTAAGAAACGGCAACTGCGCTCACCCCGCGTGCTGTTCAGCACCCAGCCGCCACCCACCTCCGCGGACACTCAGGATCTGGACCTGCAGGTCGCTGGCGCTGGCTCCTCCAACAGGACTCACAGGAGCAAGCGCTCCTCCACCCACCCCGTCTTCCACATGGGGGAGTTCTCCGTGTGCGACAGCGTCAGCATGTGGGTTGGGGATAAGACCACCGCCACGGACATCAAGGGCAAGGAGGTGACGGTGCTGGGAGAGGTGAACATTAACAACAGTGTATTCAAACAGTACTTTTTTGAGACCAAGTGCCGAGACCCCAATCCCGTCGACAGCGGATGCCGGGGCATTGACTCCAAGCACTGGAACTCGTATTGTACCACGACTCACACCTTTGTCAAGGCGCTGACCACCGACGACAAGCAGGCGGCCTGGCGGTTTATCCGGATCGACACGGCCTGCGTGTGCGTGCTCAGCAGGAAGACCGCCCGAAGAGGCTGATCCGCCGCGGCCCCCCACCCCACCTGCCCCCTCCACACTCTCCTGGGCCCCTCCCTACCTCAACCTGTAAATTATTTTAAATTATAATGACTGCATGGTAATTTATAGTTTATACAGTTTTAAAAATCATTATTTATTAAATTTTTGAAGCATCCTGTGTGCTGGCACTTTTGTCCTTTTTCCTCAATGAGATTGCTGCAAATTTCTGGAAGAAGCAGGGTGAATTGTCCCTGGCAAACTTGACCCCCCCTCCAAGATCCATCATAAACACCCCCCACCTCCACCACCGCAGCCGGTACTGCAGCTTAAGGCAAGGATCACTGGTTCCAGATAATGGCCTAAAACCAGGCATGATTAGGAAGGGAAGTCTGCTGGGGTACAACTTTGTTCTACATTCCAGAGCCAAATCTACCTAATCCTTGGATTACCTGCCCCGCGGCCTGGATCCATGAGCCTTGATTGCTTCACTTGGGAAAGTTAATGGAGTCTCATCAGAGACAGATCAGGGGTAGGCACAGGGCTGCCCCCGACCTCACAGAGGCTCTGGCTCAGTCCCAGGGGTCTCACTGTACAGACAGGAGGAAGCTTCCACCAAAGACCTGTGAGGCTGCTTATGTGCAGGGGGAGATCTGCTATCTGGAAAAGTTGTAACAAAATAATCTCCCGAGACCTGTCACGGTCGATCTGATTTCACGTTAAGTTTGCCTTAGCACTGATGGCTGCGCCTCTGCTTATCCCCTGGTGGCTTCCTGCCGAAAGACTTCATTACTCCAAGAAAGCATTAGGGCCTCCGACACTCTTGCCACCCACGAGCAGCCCCAGCAGCAACTTCCAGGGGCCCCAACTTCAGCTTACAACCAGGGAAGCCAGAGACCTGTCAGGAAAGGCCTTTTGAAAATGTTTTATTCTTTATTGGATAATTTCCACAAGTGACCAAAGGTGGCTGGGACCATGAGACCTGAAGAACAAGGGGTGGAGGGGAGAAGAAGAGACAGAGATAAATGGAGTAAGAACAAATACAAAAAAAATCCAAGCAAGATGCAGGGGAGAGGTGAGCCACAGCAGCAGGGCACAGTGGCCTTCTGCTCATCCTAATTGCAAAAGGGAACAGGGGGTTGTGAGAAAGGGGAGGGGCAGGGCAGAGGAGGAGGAGCTGGAGGGAGTTGTCCTTTCATCCTTACCAGCACCCCCTGCCTCCAAGACACCCAACACCCTGGGTAGTTTTTGTGGGATTTGTTTGTTTATTTGTTTGTTTGAATATGCTTGTGAACCATTATCTCTAGAGTATCTCAGAGAGAGATAAAGGTGACAGAGAAACTGTAGGATCTACCTTGGAGCAGGGCTTGACCCAGCCTTACAAGCCACATTTTTCCCCAGAGCATTTACATTGGCACAGAAATTTTATTCTCCTATCCATCCCCTCTCCCCACAAGAAAGAAATTTCTACTCTGGTTTTAAGAGAACAGGTCCAAACTGCCCATCTGATAAAAAAGCAAATGATCATAATCATTTCCTCTGCCCAACCTTAACCCAATCCAAATAGGGCAATTGGAAACGCAGGGAGCTTTGGCCCAAGAATCATTTGATGAGGGTAAAAGCATGATGAAATATGCCCTCCCCCCCCCCCGCAAAGCTACTGCAATTGGAATGAAGATTTATGTTCAAGAAACACCAACTGGAACATTCTGTGCTGAGATGCTTGGTCAGATAAAGGCCTCAGTAAGGGAGCCCTCCCACTGACGGGTATCTAGGGGTTTTACTGGGTACCGGTGCTGTCCTAGGCTCCTTCCACAAGCAGATCCTGGGACCCTTTCTCTTAGGGCTGAACAGGCCTGTTGGGCCCTGGAGATTGGAGAGAGGTGGTGAGGGAGGTGTGCAGGAAGCTCCCAGGCAGGACAGTTTTGTTTATGAAGAGCTACCCCAGCAGAAACCGTGCCTGAGAGCTACTCCCATCATTGCAAGACTCCTGGGACATCTGAAAAACGTTGTTGGCCCCCCTGGCGAGCCTGGAGGAAGGCTCAGTATCTAAATCTCTGAGGGAGGACAGAGGCCGAGGCACTTGTTTCCATGTGGGTTGCTCTCCTGCCCAGCGGGTGTGGGGAGGCCTCTCAGCCCAGAAACACCACCAGCTTCCCCAAAGGCAAAACTCACTGTAGGCTGATACTCTGGGTCCCAGCGTGGGAGCCAGAGTTTTCACACAGCACGGGGGATATCAGTTTGGCTGAGCAGAATCAGAGCAGTCCAAAAACAACCCCGCGCCTGGTGGTGTCTGCAGCTTGGCCTCTGTCCCCTCGTATGGGGGGAGCTCTGGCCTTCAGACCCACCCCAGTTTCCCCCAGAGGCCTGCCATTGGGGTCACCAGGGCCTGACCACTTAAGCATGTTGAGAAAACAGCTCTAACCCTCCCATTTTGCTCTATAGAGATGTGGCAGCAGCACGTCCCCATACTTTTCCTTCATATTCCTCACTGAGACGTTTCTACCTGGGTTCCCCAAAAGCCCAGAGGGTGAGAGCAGATCTCCTTCCCCTCTAGCAACTTCCTCTTCCAAAGGAAACAGCCGCATAGTCCAGCATGTGTGCCTCAGAAGGAGGCAAAGCCCCTGGCACTGGGCCCCTCAGAGTCAAGGTCATCAGCTAACCCTGGGGGTGAGGAAGCAGCCCAGTGTGATGGTACAAACTCTGGGATGACATTGTCAAAGCTGGGTTCCAAGCCCAGCTCCCCCATTCCTATCTCCAAAACTTTGGCAGGCTACAGTTTAAGCCCAGTTCCTACAGTTATGAAATGAAAATAATCCTGCCTGTATCCCAGGGCTGTGATCACGAAGCAAGAGCTCGTATTGGAAAACAGTTAATTCCCAGGCAGGTGTCAGGCAAAGTAACTGAGTCCAAACTTAACAATGCCTTTACTGATTTAGGAGGGAAGCTACTATGTCAGCCCTCGATAGGTATTCATTCATTGGTGGACATAGACATCAGGTAGCGAAACCCTCCAGTCAGTGGACATCATGGATTATGGATGTGACATAGCCAGGCTCAGAAGGGTAAGAGCAAGAATAACAGCTCTTCAGCTTCAAATATTTCCCAAATCTGGCCTCAGGGAGGCCATCTAGATTCTAGATGTTCTAGCATAGTGACTAAGAGCATGGGCTTTGAAGTCACACAGGCAAGGCATCCCTATGTAGGCTGTGTCATCTTAAGCTAGTTGCTTAACTTCTCTGAGTTTCAATTTCTTCACCTGTGAAGTGGAGATAATTATAATGCTTTTCTCAGAGGGCCAAGAGATAATTAAATGCGATCATATACATAAATATAGATAAATACCTAGCGCTTAAGAAACTTGTAATACGTTTTAGTTCTGAAAAGTAGAGTTGGCTGAGAAACTCTAAAAGGATATTGGAATGGGGTGGAGCAGTTTTCACAAGGCAATGAGGTTCACAAAGAGTCAGTTTTATAGCTATATCATAGGTTCATGCTGTGATGAGCAATTGTGACCATTACTAATAATGACCATTAGCATTTATTGAGAGCTAGCTATGTGCAGGCGTGGGCCTAAGCACTTTGCATGGATTAGCTCCAAGCAAGCCTCTGGGCTCAAAAACTAATGACCGTCTTATGTGGCCAAGAAGGCTGTGCTTTTGTGTTTATGTGCAACACTGCCAGAGAACTGCTCCCCAGCTCTCTGGGATATCTACTCCCCCAGCCCTTGGCAGGTTTATAAACCATTGGCTCTGAGCATTCCCACGTGTCAAGCACGTGGGATGTATTTTGCTGCAATTCACTTGGGTCTGTAATTAAAAAGCTCTGACCTTCCCAAAGTTCATCTGGGTATGTGGAGCTGGCTCCAGGGACCCAAGACCAAGAGTAAGTTGGGCAGATCATCCCACAACAGCACCTTGAGGAGAACCCTCCAACCCAGGACTGCTCACTAAGGATTCCTTACACCTGGGAGCGGTCATGCATGCAGCAGGCATTCAGTGTCTCAGGGCAGCTAAGGCAGAATTTAGTTCCACAGCCATTGTGCCTGGCCTTGCCTCCTGTCCCCTGCACCTGCCTAGTGTCAACAATAAGTGGGGTAATGGTTGAGGTCACAGCATGGTAGCACAAGTTGCTGCCAGAGGTTGGGGTCATAGTGAAAAGAGTGCTGAGATTTCCAGGTTAGAGCCCAGCCTCACCACTAGCTTGGTTGAAAGATGTTGAACTCTTACTTAGCTCTCTGCTCTTCATCTTTCTTACATGCAAAATGCAGAAGATAACAGAACCTACTTTGTTGTGTTTTATTGCACCTTTTTTTCTAGTGCTTGGCACCTAAATTATTGCATAGAAAATATGTAAATGCACAAGCAGTTATATATACACATATGCACAGATTTAAGCACAATATACAAATATATGTCCATATACAAGGATATTGTATATGTGCATGCACACATGTGTGAATAGCCTGTGAGAACTCAGAGCACACAGGAAGTGCACCTTCTACACTCACATGCACCCACACCACACACCGGAAACACAGATCGACACACAAATCAAAAAAACATGCCCAAATGATGACTATAGTAATAAAAAGCAACCAAGAACAGTAAGGCAGAGAAGACATCCTAAAGGAAACAACTTCTGAACTGTGTTTGGTAAAAGAAACTGAGTGAAATTATTGGTCCTAGGCTAGGATCTAGTCCAGAATTTGAAACAAGGTAAAATCCAAACCTAAAGCCTAATCCAGCCCTGAATGGGAGAGAGAGAGCTGTCTCTCTGTTCTCTCACCTCATTCTGAGCTACAACTGGCAAAGGAACGAGCTTCTCCTTCAAACTCAGACCTTGGGGAAATTCCTGAATAACCTGAAATTGTGTGAACAGACACCATGTAAGTCCCCTTGTGATTTCCACCAAATCTTGCCTGTGTTTAGACCAAAAACCAAAGAGCCAATCAAATATCTTTTGGAGATGGGGCCCCTTCCAGCAGCATCAGCTGGGTTTCCTTGATTCCCTCAAAATAAGAATGAAAGCAGACTCTCAGTAGGTGCCAGGCACCTCCAGTTCCAGGGGAGCTCTTGTGTTGGAGTTTCGTTTGGTGCCACAGCTAAGCCCAGTCTCTGGCTTGGCCACCTCTCCGCCTTTATCTCACCCTCACCATTCCTTTCACTTTAACATAATGAAAGTGCAACTTGCACACTGTCTCGAGATTGCATATGATAATTGGAAACATGTGTCTGAGCTGGCATCCCTTCAAAGGGCTTTGGAACTCTGACTCGGGCCGTCTTCTGATTGCAATAGCAATCCTCCGAGCTGGCTCTCCAGCCTTCACATTCCTGCAGCTGCACCTTGGTGTTAACTCTTGCCAGGAGAAGGCCTCTGCACACAGGCTCACTCCCGGGGTCCTGCAGAGGTTGGCCACCTCTGTTCCCCCAAGTGCAAAGCTCTGGGGATGGCCTCTGGGCACTGAGTTCTCAGATGATGGTAGCGCAAACCAGCAGGTTCAATTTCCTTTTGGTGTAAATGGCACATTGACAGTTAGACCCCCAGGAGGTCTTTGGGGCACTGCTTGGACTCTCAAGGGATATGAAGCTGAAACCTCTCTGATTCAGCACAGTGTTATGTTTTGTTTTGTGCTGAAGTAAATGCCAAAATGTCATTATCTCACATTATCTCACCGGGAGATTCCTAAGGGAAATTGCAGAATCAGTGACAATTCTCCACTACAATCCTCCCAAGCTGTGTGACTGAGGGCAGAGGCTGGTGGTGGTGGGGAGATAGGGGGGGGTAAGTGTTCAGTTCAGCAGAGACTATGCACCACACATCTGCAATGGGCAAGGTTCCATGACAGGCCCAGAGTAGACAGGAGGATAGGCATTGCATTGGAGGTCGAATGGAGCATTTGGGTCTTTCTCTCAGCGTGCAGTCTGGATACAGCCATACACCATAGGCCCAGCCACCAAGGCAGCCTCAAGCACTCCTGGTGTTGGCAGCCATCACCTGTCCCCACCACATATCCTCACCCTGGCTTCCAACTTTGTTCCTGATCTCTCTCACTCCCCTCTCATCCCTGCTCAGTTCCTGACCCTGATCCTGCTTTGAATTCTCAAGGGAAGTGGTTCTCCAACTTTTATCTACCTGAATCTTTGGAGGGTCTGGTTCAGGAAGTGGGGCTGAGGTTCTCTACCTTTAACAACCCCCACCCCCCAGGCAATGCCCATAGTGCTGCTCCAAGGACCACAGTTGGAACACAAAGGGCCTGGACCACACATGGTCTCCCCTAAGAACTACAACAAGACTCATCTCTTTGGTTCTTAAAGTCTAAATTGACTTTGAGCAAAGCAGCCTAGACTCTAGCACCCAGCCTTAACTTCTGCCTTAAGCTCCTCCTTTGTGTTCCACAAGGTCAGCTCTGTTCTCCTCCCTTGATGGGAAAAGGTCAGAAAAGGGCCCAGTGGACTAACATTATACCAGGAAGAAAGCGATAGCGGCTACAGCCAAGTCCCAAGAGAACAGGAACTCTCTCTCAGCTTCCCAAGAGGAAGCTGCAGGTGGAGGCAGAGAGGGCATAGAGTATAAGTCAGGTGAGGCAGGAAGAGAGCCAGGCATCACTTCATCCTGCTTGCAGAAAAGAAGCCTTGGTGACAGACAAAGCATCATGGTGGAGGCCTGACGCAGAAAATATATCTGTGCAGGGTTTTCTCTCTTCTCCAACCCTCAGCTTCTTCTTCTTGATAATGAGGGATGAAAAGTCATCCCCCTCCACATCAGACATTTTGGACTGTCCTGAAACTTCCCCGAGGAGTTGTTTGTACTGCACCCAGGACAGTTTATATAACACTTGATACAGCCATCAGTAATGGCTGTAAAAATGAAAAATGTCACCCAGTTCAAGGCGTAAAACAAGTAGCTCCCATCCGTCTCAAAAAGTTTGTCTTCCTTCAGCTTTAAGTAGATGAATTCCATAGCCAGACCATGTCGGGAGTCACTTGAAGCATTTGAAAGCCCCATTCCAGACCTCCTGATGGCCATATGTGGAGTTTCCACCTCAGGCTCTTACCCTCAAAGGGCAATATACAGTTTATTTACAGTTTGTCATATTTGAAGAATGTCATTTAAAAATAACCAGTTCCTTCTCTCTGTAGTTGGCTCCACTCTGGGTCCATAACAGTTACTGCTGTAATCACAATCTCTCTTTTATCCATTACATAAAAATATCACTATTTTCGGTAAAAGATCATGAACACAATAAAAATGAGGCTTATGATGGCCCTAAGAGGAGCTTTGCTGGAAAAAAAAATATTGCCAAGAATTCAAACTGTCTAAAGTTTATCAGACCAGATGGCCAGTGAGTTCTCTGGATTAATAGTTGCTCAGAGCAATAAAATCAAAATAAATGTTGTCCGTGTGTACCCAAAGTCACATGCTCAGGTCAGCCCGTGGACCTCTTTGGTTTACATCTCTGGATGTGGTGCCACAGGTCTGTAGCCTCAGGTGCCACGTGTCAATTCCTCTGGAAAATGTGCTGCTTTAGAGTCGGAGGTGTTGCTGTTGGTGTCCTTGTGAACTTGACAACGGGACTCTACACCAAGCAAGAGCCAGAAGATTACAAATGTAGGTAAAGCTCTCTTTACATCTGCCTTGCTCACTGATTCCAGAAGCCTCTGGAATCCGCACAAGCAAGGATTCCAGCTGGAAAAGCTATAGCTGACTGCTGATTTTCTTCTTCTGGGCTTACCTTTCACTGAGCTCATTTTCCTGATTTTTTTTTTCTCCACGTGTGCCAGGAAGACTTCTTTTTGCCTCCCATAAGCCAAGTCTCCTCCACTGAGCAATCACACACGTAAGATTCATGGCCGGGGAGGGTGATGATAGGATCGAGGTCTATGAGCAAGAGGGCCCAACATACATCAAAGGGCTTGGATGACTTGTGGTAACAGAAAGCGAAACTCTATTCATTGAGAGATTTATTCTGCATAGACTTTAATCATGGCTTTATTGGGTTGTGGTTTTGTATTTGGTGAGTCACAGAAGTTTTTAAGAGGAAAAAGCTTTTCGGTTGTTTTATTTATTATAAAAGGCTTTCTTTGTCCTACATAAAGCAATAAGGACATGATTAAAACGGAATACCCAGACCCCAGTGGAATGACCTGAGAGTGTGAGAAAAAGATGATGTTTACAGCAGAATCCCAGCTGTGCCACTGAATGAAGAGGGGCTCATCCTGGTGACACATGCAGACCATCTGGACTATGGGATGGATTTGAGTGCTGTTTGCTTTCAACAGACACTGGGCACAGTACAGGTGGAAAGTCGTGCCAGGTCCAGGAAGACACATGAGCACCCCACCCTCCACACACACACACCTGCTGTGTGGCTATCTCTTCCTGACACTTCTAACCCTTATTCACCAGACACAAACCCTGCTCCTTTGGCTCATATTAGCCCAGACTACTGACCCACCTGTTCTTCTTGTAGTTTGGCTCTCAACAAGTATATATTTTAGTGGGGGAGGGGCAAATATAGCAGAGACTTAGGAGAAGAGGGTATGGAAAATTTTCTGGATTCAAATCTTAGATTCCCCACTTATCAACCACATGATCTTGAGCAGGTCACCTATGCTTTGTCTCTTCATCTGTAGAATGGGAGGATCTTTTGCATTAAGAATTCAACAAACCACCTCTGTAAAGTGCTCTGCCTAGTCTTAGTTGTCAACATTACCTTTCACTCCCATAGAAGTAAACTCCATGGCTTCATTCTAAAAGGACGACCAAGAAGGGCCAGAGATGTGAGATTGTCAGGGAAGAAAAAAGGAACCTATGAACTAGTTCTTACTCTGAGAAGAAGAGGCAAAACAGGAGAGAAGATGGGGAAATAATGAGAAAAGAGACATCCCAGTCCACCGCTGGACAGCCTGGGTCTAGAAGGTTTCTCTCCTCATTTTGAACTAAAAGTCTTTCTCAACATGTCTACCCATTCATTCAATTATTGTCTCTAGGATGTGTTCTGTGGAACAGCACGTGGAGCTGGCCCGTGTCCCTTTCTATATGACAGATCTTTGAAAATAGCTATTATGTCCCTCATCTAGGTCTCTCATTTCCCAGACTCCACATTCCCAGGTCCTTCAATCATCCCTGTGTTGTGGGATTTCCAGACCCTTCGCCACCCTGGTCAGCTCTCTCTGGACATACTCTAATTTGTCCACATTGCTCTTAAAATGTGGTGTCCAGAGGAAATACAATACTCAAGATGTGGACTGACCAGCCCTTAATTATAATGGGACTATTAACTCCTTTGATCCAAAGAGTTTTATTTCTATTAATGGAGCCTAAAATTACATGAACTTTTTTAGTTGCCACATCACACTAGATTTTCATTTTGAGCTTATGGTAAATTATAACCCCTTGAGTTTTTTTGCTTTTGTTTTCTTACTATTATTAAACCAAGACTCCTCTATCTTGCATTTTGCCAATGATTATTTAGCTTAAACACAGACGTCTGGCTTAATGGTGAGACTTAAGGACTCTGTGGCAAGGAACTATGTCTAACTCATCATAACATTCCAGAGTACAGCACAGTGCCTGGCCCACTGAGATGTAAGCTGCATGTCTTCTACAACTTCCTCATCCATGATGAGAGTGTAAGGAACAAAGATACCAAGAACGTTCTAGGCAAAACTCATCTCTAGTTTTAATTATAGCATTAGCCACCAAATCCTGGCATGGCAACCCTGGAGCAAAGCACCTCTGTAGGACCTTCATGAACTCATTTGAATGAGCCCATCTGATAACAAGTTCATGAGGGAAGAGAAGAAAAGAAAAAGCGAAGCGAACAAAAGCAAACTGTGCAAAACAAGGGGCGAATAAAAGTATCTGCTCAATCTGGCACCAGTTTGATTGCTTTTCTCCTACCAAGAAGAGTTCTGCTTGTATTCTGGTCATCTTGGGAGAGGAGGGGGAGTCCTTGGGCGCCCCCTAGAGGTTAGAGCTTGGGACTGATAAGTGATGTTCAATAACTTGAATGATCCCTGGTTATGTGTCCTTTCTGAATTTTGATCTGGTTGTCCAACACATTGATCGATCCTCTCAAATATCAGAGAAGTGTGAGATTAGGCAGGATCAAGCCAACCTGGAGCTACTATGAGAAACATCAATGTGTGTGACCTTGACCCCTGGAAGTCACTGCAAATTCATTTGTCCAAACACTAAGTCCCTTGCCTTGTTGTTTGTCTTCCCCTATCAACCTTGGCTCCCAGGAAGTTTCTCATAGACTGTCAGACTTTGCATTTGTTGAACTTGAACTTTAGATTTCTTATTCATTCCTTCCTTCATTCAAACCAAGGGCAGATTCGGAGCTAGGAATACAGTGGTGAAGAAAATCAGGCATGGAACTTACAGCAAAAGAAAAACAACCCACAAGTAAATAAAATCATACCATAATCATTTCTACAGATAGAAGTTCCTGACCATAATAGAGGGCTTTGACTTAGTTGGAGAATAGCAAGTGATACAGGAAGTGACAGATGAGTGACCGGTCACATAACTCTTAATCCACCTTTTCCATCCTGTCTGCAATGATTTCATAGACTACGTTGTCAAATGCCTTAAGGAAATGAAAATACCCCGTGTCCACATCATTACCCTGAGAGAGCAGTGATTCCATCAAAGACTTCTGAATCGTCCTTCATGGGCGAGTAAGGCTTTTGCTTCATTTCCTTGCTTAAGAGGAAATGTTTGAGTATACTTAAAAGCATGGTGAAGAAGAGAGGGAGAAATTACAGGTTTTAGAGAAGATTTGAAGTAGGTAAAAAACAAAGTGTTCCACCAGGAGACACCAGCCACCTCCCTTCCATCTGCCTCTGAATACTTTCACTCACTCCTTAAGGATCATATCATCCAGCAACACTCTTCATTTGTTCCATGTTTTTCCTTATTGGGAAGAAATATCGGCTGGTAACCATGCAGCCCGAAGCCTATTTCCTTCTATTCCATGATTATTGAACACCAGCTACAAATTAATATCCCAGTAGTAGATTCCTTTATTCTTATTGCTTATTTTTTAACACACATGCATTATGTTCTTATTATGCCCTAGGCAATTAATTAACAATAAATATGTGTGAATGTGAAAAAAAATGGTAGCATGAGGTAAAGAAAGCTCTCAACTCTGCATATGAAGGCACAGAGGGCCTGTTACAGGCAGGGACATTTAAGCTGAAGTTTGAAGGATGAGTAGAGGCACATTACTCATGCAAGAGGGATCCCCAAGCAGAGGAGAGAGCATTTGCAAAGACATGGAGACCCAGGAAAACATTGAGTCCTGGGTAACTGAAAGAAGGGAGCTTGGACAGGGCCCCAGGTCACCTAAGGAGAGAGATGAGGTTGAAAGAGCAGGTTAGAGTCACTCTTGATAAGCTCTGAACACTGTTCTCTAGAATTAAGATTTTATTCCACAAGCAAATGATGAGTCTGTGAAGCTCCAATGAGCACTTTAGACAGATCACTCAGGAGGCCATGGGGAGGGTAATTTGCATTTGTGAAGAATCAAAGAGAACTTTATCTCATCTTGACATCAATAACTGCTTGGCCAATATCCATCTGGCGGTGTGGTGTGCACATGGCGTTACCTTCATTTGTTTGACAGAAGATGCAAACCTTAATAACAATCACAGGATCACCAGAAAGGTGAATAGGGTTGGCACTATGATCACTTCGGTGGGTTGTATAGAACACTAGTTCTTAGGGTGTTAGCAGGTGCTAAGTGGAGGGAGAAAAGGAATATCTGCCAGTTATATTCTAGGAAATGTTGCTTTAGGTTATTACACATGGGGAATAGAGCAGTCTTCCAGGTAACCCAAAGGAGATCAAGCATAGAAAGCACTTCCATGTTCCTTCGAAAGACATCAACGAACAGACGCAGCGAGTTACTTCAGGCACAGACATGGCCCCTTGCTTCTCTTTCTGTGACCGCTTTCCTTGGGCTGATGCTAAATAGAACTGACACTGGGACTCTTTGAGCATTCAACTACTAACTTCGGGTGTGTGGCAGGAAAAAATTAATTTGTAATTTGAGAATTGGCAGGGCAGCTAATTGGCTCTCCCTGGAGAAGGATCCAGGATGGGTATGTGGCACCAGCCAAGCAGATCAAAGCCAGGAGGAGACTCAAGGGACCAGGAGAAGTCAGAAAGAAGAAGAACCAGGGGCAGAGAAGAGTGGAGAGATCCAGGACTTAGTGAAAGAAAATGACTGTGGAAGAACTCTTCAGTATGAGATCAAGAGGGCTGACACTGAAAGGAAGATCAGAAGGAGGGTAGGTCTCGGTTAATGAAGAAACAGAATGGAAAGCTGAGAAGAAGATGGAGTGAAGCAAGAAGGTTTGGGCCTTTTTCCATGGACAGAGAGAGGTAATTCAGAGCATATTCTTATGAGATGCTAGCTGCATGGTATAAGAGAAAGGAAGGGTTACTCTGCATTAAAGGCATATCCTCTGGGTAGGCAGAGTCTATTCTTGGAGCTATGCAGAAATCGTCTGATTCATCTTAGCTACTGCAACATCCTCCACAGAACTGACCTGATAATAGGGGCTCAGTTAGGATTTGCTGGACAAATTCTTAAACTCTTCTTCCCTCCATATCCAACTATCCTAGTCTCTATGTTCCAAAGGAAGTTCTACTTGAACATAAAGTGTATTTGTAGGGGAAACCTCTGGGTGCTTAGCCCAACAAGAAGATATAAAACCCTTAAGCCTCTTGAGACCTCAGCTTCCAATCTTGAGAAAAATGAAACCACTTGGCAAAGTTGGTACCTAATGGGACACTAAGTGACACATGCTGCTATGGTCTGGATGTTTTCGCCCCTCCCCAAATTTTATGTTGACATCCTAACTTCCAAGGTGATGGCATTAGGCAATGGGACCTTTCGGAGATGACACCTCTGAGAGATGACCAGGTCATGGGGACAGAGTCCTCACAAATGGAATTAGGGCCCTTATAAAAGATCCAAGAGAGCTGCCTTGACTCTTCCACTAGGTGAGGACACGGTCTATGACAAAGAGGACTTCTCTCTTCCCTAAGGCAACATCAGTCAGATTGTATACCTTGAGATCCTCGACCTAAGACCACACAGAAAAAGGCCAAGGCATTGCCAGTATTCCAGCTCCCAGCCCACAGCATTCATGAGCCAGAGTCCAAGGAGTAGCTGCCTCCCAGTCAGTTCAGGTAGGCAAAGCACTGTGGTCAGTCCAGGTAGGCAAAGCACTGTGGTCAGTCCAGGTAGGCAAAGCACTGTGGTCAGTCCAGGTAGGCAAAGCACTGTGGTCCCGTTCAGCAAAAGCACCCTCTCATTCCTGTGCAGCCTCAGGGAATCTCATTCCATGGCACTTTCTCCCCACGGGCCTCCAAAAAACTAACCCTTCCCAGAGAAATTGTTCCCCTGTCTCCGTTAGTTCAGGCTGCTGTTAACAAAAATATCATGTAGGTTACTTATAACCAACACAAATTTATTTCTCCCAGTTCTTGAGGCTGGGAAATTTAAGACCAAGACACCAGTCTGGGAGGGTTTCGTGGAGGGAGCCTTCTTGTGGTGTCCTCACATGGAAGGAGCTAACAAATCCCTCAGGCCTCTCTGTAAGGGCACAAGTCCCATTCCTGAGAGTGGAGCCCGCATGACCTATCACCTCCAGATGTCTCTCATCTGAATGCCCACACAATAGCAATTAGATCTCAACATTTTGTAGAGGGTACAAACACTAAAACTGTAGCATCACCTACCACAGTTTCCAGGGTTTCTCGTTCTTCTGTTCTCCATTTCTATCAAGCTAAGATGAGGGGAGAGAGAATGGGAGTAGCAGTGGGCTCCCATCACTGCTTCCAAGCCATTATTCTTCCTGTCTCCTCGTAGGAGTTTCCTCTCTTAGGGCTTTCCCATGGTACCTCACTCCTCCTTAGGGTCACCCACTGTGCACCTACAAGACAGTGAAGAGACAATTTGCAACTATAAGATACTCCGAGTCCACAATAGCTAAGGTATGGAATCAACTGAGGTGTCTTTAAACAGATGAATGGATAAAGAAAACGTGGTCTCTAGACACAATTCAATATTACTCAGCCATAAAGAAGAATGAAATTATGACATTGGCCAGTAAATGGATGGAACTGGAGACTGTCATGCTAAGTAAAATAAACCAATCCCCCCAAAAAAGCAAACACTGAATGTTCTCTCTGATGTGCCCTCCCACCCAGCTTGAGCCATCTCAAACAAATACTATCGTAATACTTCCCAACTGATGGTGACCTCATAGGTAGAACTAATGTTTACCAAAGACTTTCATTGTGTCGGACCCTGGGCCAG
This sequence comes from Callospermophilus lateralis, assembly GCF_048772815.1. Taxonomy (NCBI): domain Eukaryota; kingdom Metazoa; phylum Chordata; class Mammalia; order Rodentia; family Sciuridae; genus Callospermophilus; species Callospermophilus lateralis. Next base: position 21,182,692 of record NC_135311.1, read on the forward strand.
GTAAAATGCTCTTATCCCCATTTCACAGCAGAGGAGATCATGTTTGAGAGAAGAGGGGATTTAATCAAGATCAAACAGCTGAGTGTCTCAGGTGGAGTTCAAGGACACAACTGTCCAACTCCAGACCTAAGCACTCAACCATTATGCCACTGAGGAAGACATCTCTAGGCTCACCAGTTTCCCCAGGTCTCTTCGCCCTTTGAGCACAAGGAGAATCACACTATAAGATACTCCGAGTCCACAATAGCTAAGGTATGGAATCAACTGAGGTGTCTTTAAACAGATGAATGGATAAAATGGATACCAGCCTCTTTTGGGTAGGGGAGACCATGATAGTTGCTTTGGTCAATGAGAAGTGAGTAGAAGTGATGTGGGTCATGTTCTGGGGGAAGCATCTGAGCCTGTGTGTGGGATTTTCCATGCTTCCTTCCCCTGCTTTGGTGAGCCCCAAATGTCTGTGTTGAGATGATGAAATCATACAATAGTGCAGACCTTGTCAACCCGAGTCCCTAGAGAACAGGTTGAGTTGAGTCTGCCATCAATCCACAGGCTTGAAGCATGAATGAGAAAATAAACTTTTGTTTTGTAAACTTTACAGTCACTGAAATTTGGTTATGTTTTAGTGGGAAAAAAAAATACACTCACAGAATAACAGTCTAGCTAGATTAATACAGATACTTTGCTTCACCTCAGTTACAAAAACCAGGCTCTGGTAACTTTTGCAAATTCAAATGCTTTCTCATACTCTGCGTACTCTAGTTTTTAGTTAGTTATATTTACAAACTATGCAAACTCCAGCAAACCACTTGCCTCTCTGGTTCTCAGTTTCGTTTTGTTTTATTTTGTTTTCATTCATAAGCATGAAGAAGTAGATGATGAAGTTAAGTTTTAGGTAACAAATTCCAACCAAGAGCATGGTGGGTGCCAGGCACAATACTAGACAGCAGTTGTTACTAAAAGTCCCTTCTATTCCCAATACCATGGGTCTGTCTTGACCAGCTGCCTAGGACTATCCTCTAGGGACTACAGCTGAAAATAAGCCTAGGGTCAGCCCTGGATCTGCCTCTCACCAGACATGAGACATTGGGCAAATTAGTACTTAATCTGTCCCATATTCCCACCCACCGCCTCTGTTAGGAAAATAGAAATAAGTATGTATATATAACTCCATGGCTAAGTCCGTTTAAGCTTTTCATGTCTCCATGAAGAAGCAGATGGGTCTGGTATAGTCATGATGGCCATCTCTAACATGCTGTGTGACCATATGCATGTTAGTTAGCCACTTTATACCTCAGTTTCTCCAACTACAAAGAGAGAATGAATACCTCTATACCTTTAGGTTTTAGTGAGAAATATTGAGCTCTTGATACATAGTGGCACTTGACAAATGTTAATTACTCTAAAGAAAGCCCTCGTACACATATTTACACACACACACACACACACACACACACACACCCCACACATCACATCATATACTTATCACAATTATTTAGTGAAAGGGTATTTCTCCCATCTTGAATATAGGAACATAAAGGGCTAAGCCTTCTTCCTCTTCACTTCTCCTGGGTTTTGAAAGTAGATGAGCTAAATAACTCTTTGGGAAATGAACCAAATAGACTCGCCAACTTTTCTATTCTCCTGAAGAAAATTCAATCTCTTGACCTTAGAAAAAGTCACAGGCTCTTTGGGGACTGTGTAGTTGTCAAGGAAATTATTGCACACAAATTTTCAATCTGACCCTCCTCTGTGCCTCCTGGACTCAACAAATGGAGAGAAGGGGAAAGATGAGGAAGGGGGGGGGTGTTTCTGAGCCCCCCAAATTGCCCAAGACTCTAAGATCATGTTTTTCTGCAGTCTGAGAGGTTTTGTTTTTGATTTAAGGAAACAAAAAAGTTTCCAAGGAAAACTCATTTTGTTATGGTTCAGAACCATTCAATTTGTGATATTATTTCCTCTGCTGAGTTTTCAACTTTCTAACCTCCTTCGAGGCTGGACCAATTCTAAGGCAGAGTGTGCTCTTGACTGTAACGTGGGGGCTCCCCAGCAGAGCCACCAGGGGCTGCAGAGTCCTGAGACATGGTTCACAGAAATAAATCCCTGTCCCCAAGAGCTAGGTTCAGATGGACGTCAGCAGTGGCCTTGCAAGTGGACTCTCCCAAGCCTTTTAATCATGGTCCTTTCCCCAGGGAAAATTCAGGGTCTGAGGCCAGATGCAAAAGAGCAGAGTTCAGGGTTGGTGAGATGAGCGTCTGCGTGGCTTTGTAACCAAGATTTGGGATTGCTTTATCACATCTGAGGAAAAAAAAACAGTGGAATGCTCCAAATGGCTATTTGCCATGACAATTTATGATCACAGAGGATCTTCCTCAAAACCTCACAATCGTGGGTGTGGTCAGAGGAAACATCTTTTACCTGAGGGCCATATCTCTGTTGAAAAACTGTTTTGAGAGTGATCTGGGACCTTTTGAAGTTTTCCTTGCCCAGTAGATGGAAAATTCTACCTGGGTCATGGTCAGGAAATCTGTCCCTCTCCTCTGCACCAGCAGACAAGGGGCAGGGTCTGGGGCCAGCATTCTCTTTACAGCTTGAGGGGTACTTCAGACCAGGGGAGGAGGCAACATCGAAATACGTTTTTGATCTTCATAAGGCTGGACCTTTCTAGCATAGTTTTCTATTTTTAAAATGGGCAATTTGACTTGGAATGGAGTTAAGTTCCCTGTCATTGGAATTGTCCAAACAGACTAGACACGTGGCAGAAATATTATAGGAAAGGTTCAGACAAATGGATGTTGATGTTAGGTGACTTTCCTTATCCCTTTCAATCCCAAAGTGCTGTGATTGAATTAAAACATGGTCATAAAACAGCTGTGTGCTCCATAGAAACAAGAGAGTAAGTGAAAATTTAGCCTTCATACTTAGCCTTTCTTGGGAGATAATATATCTTATATATCTTATCTAGTCTTGCTGATATCAGAAACTTAAAACTATAAATATTTAAATTCCCACATATGCTACATGTCTTACCTAAGTCCCTGAGGGGGCGGGCTCTGTCCCAGTCATCTTCCTTCTGGGTCCTAGGTAACAAAGGTGCAACATTGTGCAGTGCCACAAGTTGCTGCAATAGTTGGACGAGGGACAGTTGCATACTGAATCATCCTGCTCCTGCCTGAAGGTGACACTTATCAATTCTGCTCCTTCTTGATAGGCTAAGGCAAGTCACATAGCATGAACTACTTTAAGAGGTATAGAAGTGCCATTTGACTATGCCCAGGAAGAGAGACAGAAATACTAATGGACAAGACTAATGGCTGACATAGCACAGATGCACACAACAACTGAATGACAATATCAGACAATACACATCAAGGAAATCTTTCCATAAAAAAAATGATAAAAGGAATCTTGACAAACTCAAGAATGAATGAGAAATCCAAGGGAATATGTAGGATATGGATACACTATTGAAAAGGGGAAGTGAGTAAGTAGGTAGGAGCTACAGTGAGGAAAGTAGTCTCTCCAGAAGAGGTGAGGACAAGAGAAAGGCAAGGAAGGAACTAGAATTTACATGTCATCTGTGATATCCCAAGTACTTTGTAGGAACTGTAACATTTTACAAATTTCCATTTTACAGATAAGATTGGGTCTCAAGGAGAGTATGAAGCTTATTCAGAATTCTACACACCTACTTGTAATATATACAGAGTCAGCATTCACACTGTAGTATCCTTGGCTCCAAAGCATATGACATTTTCTGTACCACCACAAGAAAGCAATGGGCATTATACTTTCCCAGGATCGTGAGAAGACTGGATTCTCTCTCCAGTAGCCCTGGAGAATGGTGGAAGATGAGGTCAATGAAGTCAATTTTGGCTGTGGACAGAGTTTGGAACTGATAAGATAATCAATGGGGCATGACTGACATTCAATTTAAGCATATAATACCTACTTTGGGAACACCTACTACCTGTAATGTTGCAAGAGAGACAAATGTTAGTGAAATATCTTTAGACTTTATGGGCTTTCAAAGCTCCTGGGAAACAAAATATTATACTATAATTCAGGTAGAATCTACTGTTTTGAAGCAAACAGAAACACAAAATGTGAAGATGGTAAAAAAAAAAAAAATCTAAATATAAGTGTAGCTGACAAGAGACGAGAAGGAGACAGTAACTCTGATGTACCCAGGGGCAGGTGATAAAGAGAATGTCCATGGCCTTAAGTGTGAAGGTGCCTTCCCCAAGCCCCAGTCGCCTCAATAGGACCCAATACCAGTTTTTGTATTTCCCCTGAAACTCTTCAATTATTTCATGACATCACCAGGGAATTCCTCACTTGTGCTCTCAAACACCATCTTCTAGTCTACCCCAGGAACCCACCAGCTTCTTCTCTGCATTAGCTGAATTCTAGGTGTGGGCTAACCTGCTTTGTTAATAATAATAGTGATAATAACAACATCTAACGTGTACAGAAGACCAGTTACATGGGTCAGCACATCATTTACTCCTCAACAGCAGATGAGGAACCTGAAGTTCAATGCATCTTATCCAAGATCACATAACTAGGAGACGTCAGAGCCACGACTCACACCCAACTGCCCTGTATTCAATGTGAAGAACAAGGCCTATGTCTTTGATTCTCTTCAAGAAGTGTTGTGCCTGGCACAGAAAAAGAAATCAACCCTTATGAAAAGGGTTAAAGGAAATGAGAATCAGACAGCTGAAACCATCTTCCTATAGTGACAAATATGTTTTCTTTTTAAGAGTGAATAATGCACGTTAATGACTCAGGAGAATTTGAGGTTGGTAAGAAAGGGGACTAAGAAATGATGTTAGGCACCAGAGGCCAGGAAGCTGGGGTGGAAGTTGCTGGCATCCACAGCTGGCGGTATAGTAGTCCTCTGAGAAGTGAGACAGGAGCTTCACTTCAGAGATACGTAGGAAGGCAAGAGGAAAATGGGGTGGGAGCGATGGTGGGGGGATGAGAACCTGAACTAGGGCGGCGACAGTGGGAAGAAATACACCAGATACCACAGTGTGAATCAACAGGGCTTGGCCAAAGATTAGATATAGATGATAAAGAAAAAAGAGTCAAGAGTGACTCCAAGTCTTTCAGATAATGTGGATTTGGCAAGAAACTTCTTGCCATTGCAATATTGAGGGAGCACATTTTATAAAAAAATAAAAGGTATTTGTAAACATTTGCATGTATAATACCTTGTATTTTCTTATAACTCTTGGCCATTTCTGAAGAACCCCTGCATCCATTAAATTCCTTCAATTTATTATTACAAATGAAATAACTAAAACCTGAAGGGTTTCAGATTTGGACCACCCACCCCAAAGCTCTCTTTCACCCTGAGAACTGATTCTCTTGAGCGGCCAGCCAGCTGGGAACAAGGCAATCGAGGTAGCAGATATAGTTCGTTAACTTAAAGGGAAGAAGTTCTGTGGGAAAGTGTAGGCTCCGTGTTGGAGACACACTCAGCCTTCAGGGATGTGGGTTCCTGCAGGAGGGAGGTAGAACAGGAGCTCCAAGAGGACATGGGACCCGCCTGAAACCCAGACTGCTGTCCCAACAGCTTCTAAAGAAATAAGTCATGGGAGTGGGTGCGGGGGTCCTGACCGAAGAGGGACAAGGACTGCGCACAGCTGCAATCTTCAACGAAACATAATGCTCACACGTCCTTGATTAACCAAACCCAATGTCCCTCCTGCCTCCCTGTCCTTCAAGCAAGGGACATAGCAGAAAGCCTTCAGGGTTAAGAGGGTGGGTCTTTAGACCACTTCTATGTGCAAAACAGTGTCCTTGGTAGGTTCCTGTAGACTGGACAAATAATGAGGTGATCCCTTTAAACAGATAATTATTACTGTTGGAATAATTGAGACACATTCTTCATTCTTCCAATGCAAAATCAAATATAGTGCTTATCAGTTCCTGTTAGGGTTTTTTCCCTCCTCTCTCTTGGTCCTTTTTTTTTTCTTCCTTTCTTTTAAATCACTGCGTACTTACTAGAAGTTAAATGATAAGATGCTTTTTAAGATTCAATGTGGAGGGTTGGGGTTGTGGCTCAGTGGTAGAGCCCTTCCCTTGAATGTGTGAGGCACTGGGTTCGATTCTCAGCACCGTATATAAGTAAAATAAATGGTCCATTAACAACTAAAAAAAAATTAAAAAAAAAAAAAAGATTCAATGTGGAACACTTGATTCCACAAATTAGTCCTGGAGAATTCCCTTCAGTCTATTGCTGTCAAACAGGATGCCTTGGTTAATACTTTGTATCTAGCATATCAGAATTTTTGTTAATATATCTGTCTCCTTTACAGGAATAAGATCTCTCTTACAGTCAGGTGTCATTTAGCAGATATTAGTCAATAAAAGATAGACACACACACACACACACACACACACACACACACAGGATGCTGGATGACGATATATATGAACCCATCTTCTGAGCATGGGTTAGCCAGGATTACTGTGTACAGTCATCTGAACTATTCTTACTTTCCATTCCTGCTCAAGGCTATGGGGAAGATATACACAACCTGGTGCCCATCATTTCCTATCAAATTCTTTGATATTCCTCAGTGAGTCACCTCCTGAAGAACACGGGCCAACTACAGTAGGGGCTTAGCTATGGCACTTTGAGGTTTATATAACAAGACTGTGCCACTGCCTCCCCTCTGGAACTGTGTTTCCTAAGAAGTTACCATAATATGAGTCGTTCTTAAAAAAAAATTACACATTAGCATGTGAAATGATGAGCATGTCTTGCCTGCATCCTTGCCAGTACCAGATCTGCCAACCTGCTAATTGCCTTGCATGTAGCCTCAAGTCTTTCCATGCAGGTAAGACCATTTCCCACTCTGGATCGGAAGCTTTGAAGACCTGGGCCCTGTTTTTCCGTTTAACTGTGTTGCCCCTCAGGACCAGGACCACAGGAGCCTTATTAAATCCACCTTGAGGGGAGAGAGAGTCGGAGAGGCCACACACTCCTTTTCATCATAGAAATCAGTTGTCTTTGGCCCCAGATTTCGACAGCCCAGGAGTTGATCATCTCCGTGAAGAAGTCACGGTCAGGCCACGGAGTTAAACTGTTCTTTATACAAACACCAAGTCTTCAGAAATCCTTAATTGAAATGAATCGCCACATTAGTTGGAAACAGCTCTTCACTTTAAAAAGCAGCTTCAGGTCTCCACTTCCAGAACATCTGCCTCTAATGCCTGGAAATTCACTCTCCAGCACAGAGAAGCCAATGTGTCTGCTGCCAAGTGACTTAGAAAATAACCAAAAAAAAAAAAAAAAAAAAATCAAACAAACTCTCCAAGAAACTGCTCCCTTTCTACAGCAGCACTGATTTTGATTCATTTCTCTTCCACTGTATTTTATCCAAAAATGGCTTTGTTTCCAAGACATTCCACATGAAGTAAAAAGAGATGGACTAGAGGGGAGTGGGCTGAGCTGTGAAAGGGGGCAGTCGCCCCTCTCACTGCCACCTGTACTACCATCAACAGATGGACTCCCAAATGTCCCATGCCATTTCCCTCCAGACTAAGCTCATGACATTTTTTTCTGCCAAGGAAATTCTCCAACTCCTACCAGAACCACAGAATGGCAAATTTAAGAGTCAGCAGGGACCGTCGAGGGCACCAACAAGGACGCTTGCCCCCGCCCCCCCGCCCCATGCAAAAATTCCCTTGCAACTCTTCCCACTGGGCCGAAGGCCACCTCTCCTCCTTAGAGGGACTCCCACTGACAAGAGCCTCCAGCCCAGGCCTATTATTTATTTGTGCTTCTCCATATTCTCCCCAAATCCACTTCCCTGTAACTGGAATCATCTTCACCCTGTGAAGCTGCAGAGGACACATCACATCTCTCTTTCCCATGGCAGACATTCAAATATGACAAAAGCGTTGTCAGACCTCCTTGGAGGTTTGCCTTCTACGACCTAAATAGCTCCATTTCCTAAAACTGGGCCTCATGTGATGTGACTGTGGGTCTCTTCCCCATTCAGGCAGGACCTGATCCCACTTGAAGTTATCTTACAGGAATCGGGGAGCTCCCTCAACAGGAACAAAAGCTCCTGGAAGTGGTCTGCAGGGTGCAGAGGACCCTAAAACCACTCTAGACAGCTGCAGCGTCCTCAAGGTCTGTCTGTGAACCCTCTCCCCCAGGTACGAAGGCTTTTAAGTCACCTTCTCCTTATCCTGTGGAGTTTTGTAGCTGAGCCTGGCCTTTACCTCTGAAATTTGTCTCTTCATAATTTAAAGGCTTCGGTTAGCCTGCTAGAATCTTTGTGAATCGTAACTTTAAGTTGTCATCCAACCTATCATCCATCCCCTCCAGCTCTGGGAGGAAAGTAACTTGTCCATCTTAACCCAAGCCAAAGACTAAAGAATCTGGGCACCACTGACTACTTCCTCGCCTAAAAATGGGACAGCTGTCTGTTTGTTAATGTATTCTAGAATTCTGTCAAGGTCACAGAGAATGCAAACCAGCTCATCAGCTTGAATCTCTCTTCTCTTGTTTTTGGTTTTTGCTTTTTCATTTCTGTTTGTTTCTACTGGGAGTTGAACCCAGAAGCACTTTACTAGTGAGCTACATCACCAGATCTTTTTATGTTTTATTTTGAGTCAAGTTCTCACTAAGTTGCTTAGGGCCTTGCTAAATTCTGAGGCTGGCCTTGAATTTGCCATCCACCTGCCTCACCCTCCCTAGTCACTAGGATTACAGGCATGTACCCCATGTCCAGCTCTTTTCCTGTTGTTGTTGTTGTTGTTGTTGTTTAAAGCAGAATATTTACATATCTCCCCTGGAATGGGGATAATTCTTTCTACGCTGCTAGGGATCCGATTGAGGCCCTCATGCATGCTAGGTGAGCGTTCTACAGCCAAGCTACTTTGCCAGTCCCAGGAATAAATCCTAAATGCATTTTTTAATAGTCCTTTAGTATGATTTTCTCTGAGCTTGGCAGTTCTAAATGAAAGTAACTAGGTGTTCTTTTACTTCTTCATATCTAAATTGAGTCTCACTTTCCGCTTATCTGTCTCGGTGCTGATTTTGCAGATAGATTTTTTTCCTTACTTCTCCAAAAATTCATATGCTGAAGTCCCAACCCCCTGACATCTCCGAATCTGACTATATTTGGATAGAGAGTCTTTAAAGAAAAAAATCAAATTAAAATGAGGTCATTCACTAGAGTGGGTCCAAATCCAATGACCGATATCCTCAAGAAAGAGAAAATTAGAACACAGGTACAGAGGGAAAGTCACATGAAGACACAGGGAGAAGATGGCCAAGTATATTCCAAGCAAAGAGGCCTCAGAAGAAACTAATCCTGCCCACACCTTGCTCAGGCTGGCCTCTAACATTGAGACAATGCTTTTATTATTGTTTAAGTTACTCCGTTTGTGATACTTTTTAGGGCTGTCTTAGCAAACTAATATAGATTTTCTTCCCCTGGAAGAACACCTCTCAACCTTGGCTGCATATTTGAACCACCTGAGGAGTTTTTTTAAATTACCTATGTCTAGACCCCACCCAAACAAACAGGAACTTTTGAAGATTTTTCTGAGTGCTGATATTTTCACAAAGCTCCTCACGTGATTTTACCAGGGAGCCAGGGTTGAGGACTAGATGGCAGTAGGTTCATAGTACCACTCCTCCTGCACACTGATACTCAGCTGGGATGGAGCAAGGAAGCCAAAGGTCACCTCCTCAGGCAACAGAGGCCCTTGACATACACCCTGTTTAAGAGCTGAAACCCTAGCATCTGACAAACACCAAATACCCGACTCTTTTTTACTGTGCCTTCATCTTTACTAAACCCAGTGTCTCCTGCATGCTAAGCAAGCACTCAACCACTGAGCCACCACCCCAGCCCCAGTCACAGTATATCTTTAAAAATTATTTTTCAAGGAAATATAGGTTGGCATATTCTCCGAGACCTTGCATATCAGAAAATAGTTTTCTTTTACTTTCATACATGGCAGACAACCTGGCTGAGAAAGAGAGAGAGAGAGAGAGAGTTAGTTTACATATACATACATTGTTCCATTCTTTCTGATAATTAATTCTGAACAGTATAAATCTGAGAGGACTGCTTGATCTTGATTCATTTGTGGTATATTGTTTTCCTATATTGTTACTTGGGGGTTCTATTTTTATCCTGTAATTTAAATTTTTGGTCAGGAAAATCTAGCCAAGAATCCCTTTTTAATGATTTTTCTTTTCTATGTAACACAATAAACTTTTGAAATCTATATTCTGCAGTCCTTGTTCAGATAAAAAAAAAAAAGTTTAATTCTTTTTTTTAATTACATCTTTATTTCTGCTTATTTCCCCCGCTGTTTCTTCAGAGGCATCAATTATTCAAAATCTTAGATCTTTCATTGTAATTAATTCATTCAATAAATACAGCGTAGATTGTCAACTCAAAAACCATCTCCCACTGTCTAAATGCTCACAGAGCTCCAGTTTTGTTTCTCATATCTGTTCTTCCCCCAGATGATTCACAGTAACCCTCATTAGCATAGGCCAAACAGGCATCTCTGTATGCGCTGTCAGTTATTGATTTAGGATGTCGTTAAGGGGTGGTTTAAGGACCCAGATTTGATCTGTTGAAAATGCTGGAAGCCCCATGTGGTGGCGCACGCCTGTAATCCCAGCGGCTCCAGAGGCTGAGGCATGAGGATCGCACATTCAAAGCTGGCTCCAGCAACTTAGCAAGACCCTCATTCAAATAAAAAATAAAAATAAAAAAGGGTTGTGACTTAGAGGTAAAGCACCCTAGGTTCAATCCCTACTACAGAAAAAAAAAAAGAAAGAAAGAAAGAAAAAGAAAGAGAGAGAGAGAAGAAATCCTCTGAAGAAAACATTTAGAATATCTGTTTTAAGTCCTTAAAAGACAGAAGAAAGAGCCCATCTTTTTGTTTCTGGACACTAGTGACTGACACTATGGCACAACCAGGGTGCAGCCCACCACCTCTGGAATTCATGATACGTAAGATAACAAATCCCATTATTGTCCAAGCCTGGGTTTGACAAGCTTTACCTTCAAAGGGACAGAAAGTAAATACTATGTTTCATAGACTATCTGGTCTGTGTAGCAACTACTCAGCTCTGTCAGCATAACCTGAAAGCAGCCATAGTTGATACAGAATAGGAGTATGGGAGTGGCCATGTACCAGTAAGATACTGTCTTAGTCCCTTCAGGCTGCTATAACAACACATCATAGCTTGAATGGCTTATAAACAGCCAAAATTTATTTCTCACCATTCTTGAAAGTTCAAGATCAAGGCACCTGTTACCTGGTACTTGTTACCTGGTGAAGGCCCACTTCCTAGTTCTTGGCTCTCTTTTGCTATAACCTCACAAAGTGGAAGGGTTCAGGGATCTCTTTGGAGTCTCTTTTATAAAGGCAGTAATCCCATTTATGACACCGAAGCCTAATCACTCCTGAAAGACTCCCGCCTTCAGACACCCTCAGCTGGGAATCTAGGGTTTCAGTGGATTAATTTGGGTGTGTCATTAAGTCTACTGCAAGCATCATTTTTGCAACAGGCAGTAGGCATGATTTGACCCATGGGCTGAAGTTTCCTGACCCCTCTAAGCTATTTTGACTAGGACTTTCTGCTGGACATAACTAACTGTACCCTGAAGGAGAAAAATTCTATCCTATACGCCTTTCATTTACATTGGGCAAATCGAGTATCAGGTAGACCTTGTGAATATTAGAAATTAACCTCCAAGACTTAGAAGAGAGAGAAAAGCAAACAGATAATCACACTACAGTGTGATAATTATTGTAATTCCTGGGTGTAGGTGGGGGGAAGGTTGGTACCTCAAGGAAAAGGTACCAAACCAGTTCTGTAGAAACCGTCATTTTCTCCAGAATGACTGAAAGAGGAAACCTCCCCTTCTCATCCAGCATTCTCTCACATCAGTACATTTCTTTATTTCTTTTATTTACTGCCTTCTGAAAGATCTTAAGTTGGCTCTCCACATTACTGATTCAATTTTTGAACTGTAAAATTATCTTCCTATTGTTTCTAATACAGATTTTAACTCAGCTAGTACATAATTTTCCATAATTTAAAAAAATTACCTCACTCCCCCCCAAATTTGTTATATGCTCTTGCTTTTTATGCCTCAACCTACTGTCTTTCCATCCCAACCTGTGTCCCCCTGTGAATTCTATGCTTCTGTGCTCTGCAATCCATGTCTTCTTGCATCTCACTGAAGATGCCGGGTCATTCGCTGAAGTTTTATTCTGAGACCTTTAATATATAATTTTCAAAGAAAAGATCTTTCAGTCTTTAAATAAAATATATTATTAGTGATTATATATAATTTTTGTATATATAAAGAATTTTTTTTAAATAAGCACACATGCACACACTACTTTGTTTTAAATATAGAACATAATGAGTCTCTTAGTCTGTTCCTGATGCCTAACAAAATACCTCAGACAGTGTAAATGTCTGTAAACAACAGAAAGTTATTGCTCATAGTTCTGGAGACTGGGAATTCCATGATCAAGGTGCCAGCAGATTTGGTGTTTGGTGACAGCCCGTTATTCACGAATGGTATCTTCTCCCCGTCCTCACATAGCAGAAGGGGCAAGGCTTCCTCAATTCTCTTATAAGGGCACTAATCTCATCCAGGGGGCCACAGCCGTAGTGACCCACTCACCTCCTAAAAGGCCTGCTTCTTAATATTATCACATTGAAGACCAAGTCACAATATATGAATGGGGTGGGAGAAGACCAGCATTCAGGTCGTAGTAGTCAGTATTTTGGAAACTCCATGTGAGTCTTTCCCCTACCAGTGACCCTGAGGTAACCTGAAAAGACATTAATCATGCCCTTGTTTTCCTTTATATGTTTGCCATTTATTTCCTGTATGTTTCATACATGGACAGTTTCCCAACAATAAGTTCAGTTTGGTTTTTTGTCTTTAAATAAATCAAATCACTCCATATGTATTCATCCATATAGTACATACCATTGTAGCTGACTTGTTTGTACTTTCATTACATGAAGGTATCCCAATTTATCCACTGTCGTGTTGATGGATTTTGCATCATTTCCAGTATTTGCTGTTATGAACAATGCAACAAGCATAGTCTTTTTTTTTTTTTTTTTTTTCCAGAAGTTTATTGAGGATTTTTGCATCTAGGTTCATTAGAGATATTGGTCTGTAGTTTTCTTTCTTTGAAGTGTCTTTGTCTGGTTTAGGAATCAGGGTGATGTTGGCCTCATAGAATGAATTTGGAAGTTCTCCCTCTTTTTCTATTTCCTGAAATAGCTTGAAAAGTATTGGTGTTAATTCCTCTTTAAAGGTTTTGAAAAACTCTGCTGTATACCCATCCGGTCCTGGGCTTTTCTTAGTTGGTAGTCTTTTGATGGTATCTTCTATTTCCTCAATTGATATTGGTCTGTTTAGGTTGTCAATATCCTCCTGACTCAATCTGGGCAAATCATATGACTTAAGAAATTTATCGATGCCTTCACTATCTTCTATTTTATTGGAGTATAAGGATTCAAAATAATTTCTGATAATCTTCTGTATTTCTGAAGTGTCTGTTGTGATATTGCCTTTTTCATCCCGTATGCTGGTAATTTGAGTTCTCTCTCTTCTTCTCTTTGTTAGCGTGGCTAAGGGTCTGTCGATTTTATTTATTTTTTCAAAGAACCAACTTTTAGTTTTGTCAATTTTTTCAATTGTTTCTTTCGTTTCGATTTCATTAATTTCAGCTCTGATTTTAATTATTTCTTGTCTTCTACTTCTTTTGCTGTTGTTTTGCTCTTCTTTTTCTAGGATTTTGAGTTGAAGTATTAGATCATTTATTTGTTGGTTTTTTCTTTTTTTAAGGAATGAACTCCAAGCAATAAATTTTCCTCTTAGAACTGCTTTCAATGTGTCCCATAGATTCCGATATGTTGTGTCTGTGTTTTCATTTATCTCTAAGAATTTTTTAATTTCCTCCTTGATGTCTTCTATAACCCATTGATCATTCAGTAACCTATTGTTCATTCTCCAAGTGATGCATGATTTTTCCTTACTTCTTTTATCGTTGATTTTCAATTTCATTCCATTATGATCAGATAATATGCATGGTATTATCTCTACTCCTTTATATTGTCTAAGAGTTGCCCTGTGACATAATATATGATCTATTTTTGAGAAGGATCCATGTGCTGCTGAGAAAAAAGTGTAACTGCTTGATGTTGGGTGGTATATTCTATATATGTCAATTAAGTCTAGGTTATTAATTGTGTTATTGAGCTCTATAGTTTCCTTATTCAACTTTTGTTTGGAAGATCTGTCCAGTGGTGAGAGAGGTGTGTTGAAGTCTCCCATGATTATTGTATGGTGGTCTATTAGACTCTTGAACTTGAGAAGAGTTTGTTTGATGAACATAGCTGCACCATTGTTTGGGGCATATATATTTATGATTGTTATGTCTTGTTGGTGTATGGTTCCCTTGAGAAGTATGTAGTGTCCCTCTTCATCCCTTTTGATTAACTTTGGCTTGAAATCTATTTTATTTGAAATGAGTATGGACACTCCTGCTTGTTTCCGAAGTCCATATGAGTGATATGATTTTTCCCAACCTTTCACCTTCAGTCTATGTATGTCTTTTCCTATCAAATGCGTCTCCTGAAGGCAGCATATTGTTGGGTCTTGTTTAGTGATCCATTCTGCTAGCCTGTGTCTCTTAATTGGTGAGTTTAAGCCATTAACATTTAGAGTTATTATTGAGATATGGGTTGTTCTTCCAGCCATATTTGTTTATTTATGTTACTAAACATGGTTTGTTTTCCTCTTTGATTATTCCCCCCCACCTTTACTGTACTACCTCCCGCTGTTGGTTTTCATTGATATTTTCCATTTCCTCTTCCTGTAATATTTTGCCGAGGATGTTTTGAAGAGCTGGTTTTCTAGCTGCAAATTCTTTTAACTTTTGTTTATCATGGAAGGTTTTAATTTCATCTTCCATCCTGAAGCTTAATTTCGCGGGATACACAATTCTTGGTTGGAACCCCTTTTCTTTCAGTGTTTGAAATATGTTATTCCAGGATCTTCTAGCTTTCAGAGTCTGTGTTGAAAGATCAGCTGTTATCCTGATTGGTTTACCCCTAAATGTAATCTGCTTCCTTTCTCTTGTAGCTTTTAAAATTCTCTCCTTATTCTGTATGTTGGGCATCTTCATTATAATGTGTCTAGGTGTGGATCTCTTATGATTTTGCACATTCGGCGTCCTGTAGGCTTCTAGGATTTGGGATTCTGTCTCATTCTTCAAGTCTGGGAAGTTTTCTCGTATTATTTCGTTGAATAGATTGCTCATTCCTTTGGTTTGGACCTCAATACCTTCCTGTATCCCCATGACCCTTAAGTTGGGTCTCTTTATGTTATCCCATATTTCTTGAATGTTCTGCTCATGGTTTCTTAACAGCTTTGCTGAGCTGTCTATGTTCTTCTCCAGTTGAAATACTTTGTCTTCATTGTCTGATGTTCTATCTTCTAAGTGTTCTACTCTGCTGGTAGTATTCTCAATTGAGTTTTTAAGTTGGTTTATTGTTTCCTGCATTTCCAGGATTTCTGTTTGTTTGTTTTTTATAACCTCTATCTCCCTGTATAATTGATCTTTTGCTTCTTGGATTTGTTTATGTAATTTATTGTCGAAGTGGTCGAAGTGGTCTTTCATTGTCTGATTTTGCTGTCTAATGTCTTCCTTGAGACTCCAGATCATCTGAAGCATGTATATCCTGAATTCTTTATCTGACATTCCATCTGCTGCAGATATTACCTCTTCTAAAGTTGAGTTGACGCAACAAGCATAGTCTTGTCCATGGTTTCTGGTGCACCTGTGCAAGGTCTCTTGGGGTGAGCACAGTGGTGCACATTTATAATCCCAGTGACTCAGGAAGCTGAGGCAGGAAGATGGCAAGTTCAAGATCAGCCTCAGCAACTTAGCAAGATCCTCAGCCACTTAGCAAGACCTTGTCTCAAGAAAAAAGAAAAAAAAAAGAATGGAACATAGCTCAGTGGTAAAGCATTTCTGAATTTAACCCCCGGTTTGATGTGATCATATTTACATCTTCAACTACACCTAGGAATGTCAAATGGTTTATTAACATATTGGTGCCAATTTATACCCCAGTCAGCAATGTAGGGATATTTCCACTGTTTTATTGGTACTTCATATTATATGATTGGTTGAATTCTGCAAATATGGTGTAATAAAGTGCTACCTAATTGAGATATCACTTACCAGGCTGAGCATCTTTGCATAGGCTTATTGACCAGTCCTGTTTCTCCATTTGAAATGCTTGTTCATCTTTTGCCCATTTTTTTTCAAATCTTTGTCTCTTTCTCACTAATTCACAGGAGTTTATTATATAAACTAGATGCTAATTCCTTACTGGTTAACATGTTGCCAT
The DNA here is from genome assembly GCF_048772815.1 of Callospermophilus lateralis. Taxonomy (NCBI): domain Eukaryota; kingdom Metazoa; phylum Chordata; class Mammalia; order Rodentia; family Sciuridae; genus Callospermophilus; species Callospermophilus lateralis. The sequence continues at coordinate 21,199,145 of NC_135311.1, forward strand.
TATTTTCTAACAATTTATGACTGCACTTTTCAGTTTAGAGTATCTTTTGAAGGAAAGAGATTATTTACTTAGAGTGTAGTCAAGTTTATCCATCTAATTTTATACGATTTTTCCCTTTGAATCTTATTTAAGAAATGTTTTCCAGTCTCAAAGTTAAAAGACATTTTCCTATGTTTTTCTCTAAAATTTGTATATTTTTTCCTTTTCAATTAAACCCCTGCGCTGATCTTAGAACTTGTTTGTATCTGTGGTAGAGATCCAATATTTTTCCAATTTGGATGACCAGTTGTCTTAGTTTCATCTGTTAAATGCTTCTTTTCCCATTTGATCTTCAGTGTTAGCTCTTTATTCTTCATATAGTGAAGGTTTGTGTTGCTGTTGATATTTGTTCATTTATCAGAAATGTGTGAACCTGTCTCTGGGCTCTCTATTCTGTTCCACTGGGCTGTTTTCCTAATCTTACACCCAAACCACGTGATTACAACAGCTTGATCTGGTGGGCCAACTCCTTCCACCTGGACATTTTTCTTCAGGAGTGTGCTGGCTGTTTGTGGCATTTGACTCATCCACACACATTTTAGAAACAGCTAATCAAACCCCCCACAATCCTTCTTCAGACTTTTATTAGGATTACATTGAATCTGTGGATTGACTTTGAGAAAATTAGCAATTGCAAAGTTCAGGCTTCTTGTCTGTGACCCATGATATGTGTATTTAGGTCTTCTTTGATATCTTTCAACAAATTTTTATTCTTCTCTCCACAAAGACCTTGCATCTAGTTTGCTAAATATATTCCTAGAGGCAGGCCTTTAGGAAGTGGTATTATAAATTCTTTTTTTCTAGATTGGAGGAAGAAGGATCTCAGTGCAGACAACCCTCTCCTTTCTGGGTCCATGTCCACAAGTTCAGTCAACCAGAATTGAAAATATTCAGGGGAAGAACTCCCCATCCATTCTACACCTGAATGGACTTTTCTCCCCTGTCATTATTCCCTACACAATACAGTATAACAACTATTTATATAGCATTTACGCTGTGGTTAGGTATTGCAGTCTAGAGATGATTTAAAATGTTCAGAAGGAGGTGTGTAGCTTATATGTCAGCGTATATGCCCTTTCTTATCAGAGGTTTAAGCACACACAGATTTCGATATCTGCAGGGGGGTCTGGCATCAATCCTCCAAGAGAACCCGGGATGATTATTTTTCCCTCCATGTGGAGGGAACTTCACCTATGAAACTATCCTGGCCTGTCTCCACCCCTCACTCTGGCCCTGGGGGGAGAAGAAGCGACATAATCTGATTAATGGTTTGCAAGGATAAACTTGGCTTCTATACCCTGCTCCTTCCTCTTCCTGTCCTCTTGGGAGCAGCTCTATGAGAACATGTGGTCTTGATTACTCTAAGCCACGCAGAAAGCCTAACAGAAATGACCCTTCCCTTATCAGAGTGGTCTTTAGTGTTTGTATAAGCTGCTAGTAATTCACCAGGGATGGCTGTCTGATTCTGGAATTTAGGATTATGAATCTCTCTTATTCATAGACATAAGCCACATTTTGCAAAATCAATGTTATTGATGATAAAAATGTTTCAAGCCTTTGTCTGCTGATTCTTTTTTTCCAGCTTTATTAATGTAATATTGATGAATTTAAAACATATACTTAGGGTATACAATGTGAGTCTATTAATATATACGTACATTGTGAGATGACTACTAGAATCAAGCAAATTAACATATCTAGAATCCCACGTAGTAACTACTCTGTGTGTGTGTGTGTGTGTGTGTGTGTGTGTTGAAAAACTTTGATCTACTCTTGGAAAATTTCAAGTACACCATACATTATCAACAACTATAGTCACCATGCTATTCATTAGGTTTCTAGTACTTATTCAACACATAACTAAAGGTTTGCATCCTATCACTAATATCTCCATTTTTCCTCCACTCTTCAACCCCCAATAACCACCTTTTTACTCTTGGTTATAAGTTCAACTTTTTTTTCTGGATTTCACAGGTGAGATCATACAGCCTATTTCTTTCTGTGTCTGGGCTATTTCCTTTAGTGTAATGTCTTCAAGGTTCAACCCTGTAGTCACAAATGGCACAACTGCCTTCTTTATGACTAAATAATAATCAAGTATGTGTGTGCATGTGTGTGTGTGTCCATGCATGTGTATATATGTACCTGTGTAGACATGTATGTATGTGTGTTATATTTTCTATATCCACTCATCTGCTGATAGTCACAAGTTTTTTCCATATCTTGGCTACCGGGAATAATGTAGCAAACAGCTTGGGAGTACAGATATCTCTCCAAGAGAGTGATTTTTATTTCCTTTGGACATATGCCCAGAAATAGGGTTGTCATATATAGGCAATTTTAAATTTTTCAGGAACCTCTATACTGTTTTCCATAATGTCCATTCCAATTTGTATTCCCACTAAGAGTATTCAAGGATTCCCTTTTTTTTCATATCCCCACCAACACTCGCTATTTTTTGAATTTTTAATGTAGCCATTCTAACAGGTAGGAAGTGATATCTCATTGTGATTTTGATTTGCAATTCCCAAATGATTAGTGATGTTGAGCATTTTTTAAAATATACCTGTTGCCCATTCAAATGTCTTCTTTGGGAAAACATCTTTTCAGTTCCTCTGACCAATTTTTAATAGATTTTAAGATGTGTTTTTTTTTTCTCTTTGCCTATTGTCTGGTTCAGAACTTGGGCTGGGAAATAGATGCTATTAGGATCTCTCAAACCTCAATATAATGCATTTTCTAATTATATGCTGACACTATACAGATAAACAATAAACTTTTTATACATACATAAAGACATATATGTTAATATATATCTGGCATACTTCATGAATTTAATTTTAATAATCTGCTTATAGGTTATTTTAGTTTTCTGTATTGATAACCATAGCATCTATAAACTATATTTTCATTTCATTTTTTTTCCTTTCCAAAACTTACAAGTTTCATTTGTAATTCTTGTCTTGCTTGCTATGTAAGTTCTCTGACAAAATATTTAAATAGAAGTGATGATAGAAGGCTTATAAAACCTTAGAAGACTTGCCTGGGCATGGTTCTTTCTTTTTAGGAAGATCTTTAAATACTTAATTCCTTAAATAGTTAGAGAACATTCATATTTTCCATTTCTTTCTTGGAACAACTTTGGGAAGTTTTTAAAATATTGAGTCAAATAACCTTTCCCTTTCACTCATGTTTTCAAATTTTATTGACTTAGGAGTTTTTATTTTATTCCCCTATTTTTAAAATATTTCCTGTTTTGTGGCTATGCTATTATTTTTACATACCATTGCTCCTATTTTCTTGCTTAATCTTGTCAGATATTTTTTTCTATTTTATAATTCTCCTCAGTGACTCCACTGAGGCTTCATTGGTATATTTTAATCATCTTTTTTTTTTTTTTTTTTTGGTGGGGTTCTTTCTTTCTTTTTTTTTTTTTTTTTTTTTTTTTTGTCTTTTTTGGAACTGGGGGTCGAACCCAGGACTTTGCGAATGCAAGGCAGATGCTTTGCCACTGAGCTATATCCCAGCCTTCTGAGCTTTTTATTATGTTAATTTCAGTTCCTATCTTAAAGAGTTTCCTCATTCTGCTTTATGGGACTTGGTTTACTTCTTTTCTACCTTCAATTTCTAGTTATCAACTTTTTTCTAATGTAAACATTGAAAACTACAGATTTCCCTCTGAGTACAACTTTAACTATAGTTCAAAACTTGCTATTCTATTACTTTTGTGTGTGTGTGTGTGTGTGTGTGTGTGTGTGTGCTGGAATTGAACTCAAGGGCACTCAACCACTGAGCCACATTCCCAGCCCTATTTTGTATTTTATTTAGAGACACTGAGTTGTTTGGTGCCTCCCCATTGCTGAGGCTGGCTTTGAACTCATGATCCTCCTGCCTCAGCCTCCTGAGCTGCTAGGATTACAGTCATGCACCACCGCATCCCACTTCTATTACTGCTTTTAAATGTTTATCCATTTTGTAAAATGAAACACATATACAGAAAACTATATAAACAAATTTATAGACCAGTGAAATATTATTAAAGTCAACATCCTTCCAACTACCACTGAAGGTCAAGAAATAGGACTTTGCCAGTTGCCCAGGAGCCACCCATTGGCCCTGGCCCAATCTCAGTTCCCTCTCTCTCCAAAAGTAACTATATTCTGAATTTTTTTAGGGTAATCACATTCTTCTGTATTTAGGGATTTTGTTTCATCCAAGTACACATCCTTAGGAACTATAGCATTTACTCCTACTACTTAAAAAACAAAACAAAACCAACAACAACAACAACAAAACTGTTTGGTCTTTAAACCTTCTTTTACTTTGAAATTTTTCCTCTCTTTCTTTTCCTCATAATTTATCTGTTGAAAAACTTGAGATTTTGATCCCCAGAGTTTCCTATAGTCTGGATGTTGCGGATTTCTTTCTTTCTCTTTCTTTCTTTTTTTCTCTTTCTTTCTTTCTTTCTTTCTTTCTTTCTTTCTTTCTTTCTTTCTTTTTGGTAACTAATTAAAACAAACAAACAAACAAATAAAAATAGCAAAAACAAACAAAAAATGGCAACTGGTTCTAGGGGCTAGGCCAGACTTCAGTTTGACAAAACTACTGTGTGACATTTATTAGGAGGCAGAGAATGCTTGATTATCTCTCTTTTGGTGGCATTTGCATCCATTGCTGCTTATTATCCAGATCTATTAGTTCATTGACAGTTGACAATGGCAATATTCTAATTCTGCAATCTGTTCTCATTTATTAGCTGAAAGAATTTTATAAATAAATGCCTCCCTCATTATGCTACCAGGTTACCCAGTGGTTCAGTTCCTTTAGGAAGGAAGATTAAATGCTTTTTATTTACCCTTGCTTACTAATTTTTAAATTAATGAATTGATTTTTTGTTATTCATCCAAAGGTGATTGATTAGTTTTTAAAATATCATTATAAACTCAAGAATTTATATATATTCCATTTTCTTATCGTTATTGGTACTTTAGCCATCTTTTGTTTGGCCAAAAAGAGTCTCTTCATGTTGGTTCCTGAGTCCTTTTGACATGATTTTAGTGGTCTTTGTTACCTTCCATCCTGTTTGATTAGGCAAGATATTCTAGGTGGCTCTGATTCATTTCTTCCCCAGATCGTAAATCAGTCATTTCTCCAAGAAGACCTGGTCTCTTTTATAAGAAAATGGCAATTCACCCTCACGTTTCAGGTTCTAACAATGCTCATTGAAGCTGGTTGAGCCTTTCTCTAAGCCTTTCAATAGGTACACATATAGAAAAAGATACACATATAGAAAAAATATTTTCCCCTCAACTATATGGAGGGTAACAGAACTATAAATCCAGGACCATCCATTTGCTTTATCTCACATTTCACACATATCTTTCTCAGAATAATATTACTATTACCACCACCAATCAGGATTTTGACCTGCTTGCATACCCAATTTCTATTATAGCCCATTATTTTTATGCTCATACTGAATATGCAGTGTCAAACACTAGTCACTCACATTTGTGGAGTCACCGGGATGTGTTGCCCAGGTCCTCCTTCTAGCGGAAGGACCTGCTGCTCACCTGCAGAGCCGGGGTCAGTAAAGAGCCTACACTGAAGGCTAGTTTAGGATCTATGTCAGCAGCAGAAAGCTGCTCTCCTGAGATGATGCCCTGACCAGCAGGTTTCACCTGTTAATTAAGTAGGTTGGGGGTATAAAGACCTGGCCATTTTGATCTAATGGCAGACACTCAAAGGGTCAGTGGTTGCCTCAGTGTTCCCTGCCAAGGCTTTGTTAGCATTGCATGATAATTTTCTTTTCAGAGCTTTTTAATCACTCATTTTAATCTCCTTCACTTTGTAACATTTTTTAAACCCCCTATCTGCATTCCATTTTTTATAATTCTAATCCATTGTGCATCCAATTCTGCAGTTTATTGTGTCTTCTGATTCTAGCGCAGGATGGCTTTATCTGTGTGCACACGTGTGTGTGTTTAAAATGTTCCTGCAGAGCATTTCCACCTGGTTCTTCCAAGGACCTAGATGAAGCATCAAACCTCAGCTGTCTTGGATATTGGTTTTCGAGTCTTAGGGTTAATATGAATTTTGGTCCCAGGTACCTGGGAAGTTAAGCTTGGGTGTTAGGAATTTTAGCAGAACATTTTCCTCTGATTTTCTTCTACCCAGAATGGGATTTCACCTAGTGTACCACTGAGGATGTTGTCTTTCAGTAATGCTGGAATTTAAGCTCTGACGAGCTTTGTCTTCAGGCCAGTTAATGTCTGGGCTCCATTAGGAAGGTCCACATGTGACATATGGCAAATGAGGCCATGACTTATTATTTTTCTAGATGTGGAGATTTCTTTTGCTCCCCCACCATCTCACAGATCATTTAATGCAATCATTCAGCATCTTTGAGTGTCCTAAACTTGGAGGGTTTCTCTAGTCCCTGCCATAAAAATAGATGTCCTTTCCACTGGGTTTTCACAATAAGGTTGAATTTCTTTGCTATGCAGGACTTTTAAGTGCTCACCGTGGATGATTTTTCCCTTCATCCATCCTCCTCTAGGGCAGAATCTATAAACTCTCAGTCTTTGTAGACAAGAGGTGTTATAGTTTGGATGTGAGGTGTCCCACAACTGCTCATGTCGTGAGACAACACAAGAAGATTTAAAGGAGAAATGAATGGGTTATGAGACCCTTAACCCAATCAGTGAATCAATCTCCTGATGGTGATTAACTGAGTGGTAACTGCAGGCAGGTAGGGTGTGGTCGGAGGAGGTGGGCATTGGGGATCTGCCTTTGGGGTATATATTTTGTATCTGGTGAGTGGAGTCTTTCTCCGCTTTCTGATCATCATGTGAGCTGCTTCCCTCCACCACACTCTTCTGCCATGATTTCTGTCTCACCTAGATCCCCGAGGAATGGAGATGGCTGTCTATGAATTGAAACCTCTGAAACTGTGAGCCCCCACATAAATTTTTCCTCCTCTACAATTGTTCTTGTCAGGCCTTTTGGTCACAGCAGTGAAAAAGCTGACTAAAACAACAGGGTCTACAAGTTGTCCTTGGCTCCATTCCAACTCCTAGGCTCATGGCTGACTCTTCTCAGGTCTACCAGCTGATAGATATTGATATTCACAACTCAAGCTGCTACCATTTCTAACAGATTCTCCTCTTGTTCAGTATCAGCAACATCTCCCCCTATACTCATTGTTGAGTCTCTAATACCTTGAAAAAATATGGTTCAATAAAACGTAGCTTCCAGCTTGTACTGCTATCCTCTGACCTTACCTAGTTCCCTAGATAGAAAGAACTACACCTATTCACCTACAGTGTTCTGCCCCCAGGTTTTCCAACTCTCCCTTCCATTCTTCTCCCCAATCACTGTGCATTTTTGAATGTTGTTATTATTTTTCAGGATATAGCAGCATTTCCCAATACATCAATATTATTTTCATAACTGATAAAACTAGATCTATATTTCTAGGAACAGAGAAAGATGCCTGAGTTTTGAAATGACAGCTTTCAAGAAACCTCAAACTGCTCTCTACCCAATGCCCTAAAGGAATGTTCCCTACTTTTCTGGTTTATGAAAATCCTCAGCCTCTGATCAATGAAGCAGACATCAAGGGATTACGAAGTGACTTTTTCCCCCTGAAGTGTTCTGTTTGATGCAGTTCAAGAAACCTGGTTATACCATGAGGAGAAACCTGCATAGGATTCATTCTTCCTATTTAGTTCCACCTCCCTTATACTGAGGAGAGTCTTCTTAATGTTCTTAGGAATTCTCAAGAATGTAGCCTCAATGAAAAAATTTTTTTGTAGTTCATCAACTTTACTCAGGGATGATGAATATATGCTAATTGTAGGAAAGTGTCCATTATTTGGGGTTTTTAGTTTTTTTCCTGGCCCATCAGGGATATTTATACCATGGGAATATTTTGACAAGTTTTATCAGGAACTGCATTCAACAGGACATTTTAAACAAATCCCTTCCTTTGCCTTCACAAATTGCATGAAAATATGATACTTTCACCCAAAGTTCCTGTCTCCTTGAAAATTTGGCAAATGCTTTCCCAAAGCAGCTATGGCCCTCAGAGCTGGCTCTCCCAGTAGAGTGAAAGATCCCAAATATTTGCGATTAAACTTGAAAGTGGTGATGGCTTCGAACTGATCTCTTGCTACAATGCATCCCCATGGATGGGAATAAAAATCAACTCAGCTGGCCAAACTAAGTCTGTGGCCTTATGAAAATGGAATTTATACAACCTCCTCCCCACTCTGAGCCATCTCTGATTCCTGCCTCCCCTCTGGTCCACTTCTCTCCACATGGAACCCAGTGTTCAAGCTCCCTTTATCTAAAGGTTCATGTTCCCTCCCAGTGGCCATAACCTCCTCCTTTCCTGATCACCGAGTCCCTAACTTTCTTAGTAATTCTTCACAACAGCAGAAGCTGTTCATGTAATGGTCGCTACTCTTATGGGACAAAATAAAAATAGAGATGACCTTAAAGATTGGATATCATGCTCTTTGGTGTCCTGGTCTTGGGTGTCCTGGTCTGGTCAACTTTTCCTCAATCTTCTAAGACATCAAGACAAGAATCTCCCATGTGCATTTCCCAACATGCCTAATATTCGTTCAATGAATATCTTGCCTCTGAGTGGCCAGAACAATCCTTTCTACACATTCTACCTGAGTAAGTGATGTCATAGGCAGCCAGAAAAGTCAGACCGGTTAATATGGTTGGCCAAGTATATATGCATTTTAAGAACTCCACCCAAATCATTAACAATGAACTTTCACTTACTAACTGAATGACTGTGGAAATAGCCGGGCTTGGAAGTTCTCAAGATTGTAGCCTCAGTGAAAGAATTATGAAGTAATTTTGCAGGTCAGCAGCCTTAGTCAGGGATGATGGATACGTGCCAGTTGTAAGAAAGTCTGCAGTGTCCGACTGAAAGGCTCTGTCATCAGACTTGCTTATTCAAAAGTACAGATGATACAAGGCTGGGAGGAACCAGAAATAGGTGGATTGATTGACAAACTAAGATTCAATGAACAGCCAGAACAATGGCCTGAGACAAAAGAGGGAAAGAGATTTTTAATGAAGGATAGAGTTATCTGCATTTAGATTACAATATTGAATGACTTAATTTAATAATCTAATCCAGGGAAGACCTAACTTCTAGGGGCTCATGTGGAAATATCTCAAGGATTTAATTTATTAAATGCTAAATATTAAATAATCATGTATGCTAATAAAAATAAAAGAAAAAGCTGTAATGCTAGCAACCTAAATCCAGCCCAAGGAAGACTTTTCCATCCTCAGAGCTGCCATACCCCTCCTAGGTCGGCTCCACATGCCACCTCTGGAGAACACTGGAAAATGTGGGTATCCTCAGAGAAGAGCCACTGAGTTGTAAAGGATCCAAAAGACCTGGAAGCTCTGTCACTTGAGAAACAACCAGATAAAAGAGTATATAGAGGCTAAAAAGGAGAAGAGTACTATCTTCGAGCATCTGAGTGCCATTGAACAAATAAGGGAGCCGACGCGCATCTCTTTGCTCTATTTCACTGAACTCAGGCCCATGAAGCACAGTTTTGAGGAGGCAGACTTATTTCAATTTTAAATAGAGTTTCTAATCAGGGCTCGGGTTGTGGCTCAGCGGCAGAGCACTCACCTAGCACGTGTGAAGCCCTGGGTTCGATTTCCAGCACCTCATAAAAATAAATAAATAAAACAAAGGTATTGTGTCCAGCTACAACTAAAAAATAAAAATTAGAAATTATTTTTAAAAAATTAAAAAAAGAATATCTAATAACCTTTGGTTGCATCACAATGGAATATGGTCCTTTCTAATGGCGGGGGGGGGGACAGATTTCTTAATCATTGGAATCATTCAGTAAGATTCTGGGTGACCATCAAGGCAGTTATTGAAAGAATTTTTGAGGGGTGAGGCAAGAAAGACTTTAAAGTTATTTCCTACTAAGGTTTTAATGACTAATTTGTGTAGCATAAGGCCAGATGACAAAAGCAATAACTAATGACACCACTCCAGGAATTATCCCAGCCTTTATCACAGGGGTTTCCAGACAAAACTTTCATCTAGAGCTGGGCGAGGAAGGTCTTCTTAATGCTTTTCCATAGGCTCCTTCATTGTGGTATGTGGCTGGCTTCAGTTTGCTTGACTTCATCAGTTATCTTTGTAAGACATTGGAGGAAGGAAATTTTGTTTATTAAGCTCCTGTGAGGCTAATACACCCCTTCACATATATTACTGAGCCCTCCAGACAACCGAGAGCAGTAGCATTCCATCCATCTTACAGACAAAGAGACGGCACTTAGAGAAGGTAAGAGTCAACAGTCACACAGCTGGAAAGTAGGGGTGACGACAATAGTGACAGAAAAGAGGATAAACAGGCTCTCGAATCTTCTTAGGAAATTCCAGATCTCTAAGATAGAAAGAGATTTTAGGGTTGTATAGTCCAACCACCTGTCAGCACATGGAGTCCCTCCTAGCCTCAGAGAACTGGGTTTGTGCACTTGGGATGAAGGTCAACCTAAGAAGAAAAGAACGAAGCTGACTTTGAAAACCTCATGGCTCCAGTAGCTCAGGCCTTCCCAACCTCTTCTGTGTGCTTCAGACCAGGCTCCTGCTGCAGACACCCACAACAAATTAATGGGTGTCTGGTCCCAGGGGGAGAGACCCCATCAAGCTGCCCCCACAGTATCTTGGGGCTTCCTCATTGGCAGCTGGAACCTTGATGAAGCCCCAGGCTCAGCCTCAGCCCTTGCCAGTCCAGGCACTGGGAGAGCTGTCTCTGTTCCAAACCATCTCACAGGCCTGCACCCCAGGGAGCAAGGCTCAGTGGGAAAGAATGTACTCCTAACATCCGTGTCATGGATTCCATTTCTTTCTCTGAATTTCTTGACTGGGCCGTGGATGCTTCCACGCTGCCTCAGAGAGAAGGGCTGAGATGCAATGCTCTCCTGACTTGCTCTCGTTCCCGCAGGCAGCCCTGGGTGCAGTCCAGCCTCGCAGAGCCCTTGCGGAGCAGCAGAAACTCCCGGCCTCCTGGTGTGATTCATTAGCCTCTGGTTTCCCAGTGAGTGACACATCCTGACTCAAAAATGAATTTTTAATCTTTATGAAATCTTTGAAGAGAAGCCCAGGAGAACTGAGTGGCATGAGAAGATAAAAGAGAAAGAGAGAAGTGAAAAGAAGTGCCTTGGTCTCTGGTACTATCCTTCAGAGCAGGGGTCAAGAGCACGTAGGACGAGTCCTCTGCATTCTAACAGAGAAGCTGTGCTGAGGTCCCAGTTAGACTGGCAGAGGACTCTCCTGGTGTCTGTCACGCTGTGCAGAACTCTGAGATGAACCCAAACTGGTATAATATAGTCTCCCTGCCCTCGGGAAGCTTCTGGTAGAGCTTTTTGGATCCTCTAGGTGACAACAATGCCTTCCACCAGAATCCCATAATACTCCTCCTAGTCTTCTCATTGAGTCTCACACTGTCAACGAGCCACCGTTTATGTCCCTAATAGCAGAGGTTCGTCAAATCCAAGAACCAGGTTTTCACCATCTTTATAGCCACAGAGCGTCTAGCCCGATGCCTGGTACACGTTAAATGACAGTCAATGTGAAGAGAATGCAGTCTTGCTGGGGACATGGAAGATTTATGGGGATGAACTAAGAGCATATGAGAAGCAGCACAAGTGGGGGAAAGTGGGGAGATCCCCAGGTGGTGAGTCAGCTCCCCTGGAAGACGGCCATGGTTGGCCATTAAGTCCTGTGGAACCCTGGACAGGTTGCTTCATCTTTCTAGACCTTGCCAATCCCTACACACAAACTTCCATGTCTGTAAGTTTTGTAAAGGATTTTTGGAGGCTCTTCTAGAAAGAGGTCCAGAGGTGGACAGAGCCCCTGAAGGATGGGCAGCAAGGGCTTATGTTTGCTTGCTGCCCTCTGGCTCTTCCCATCCTGCATTCTTCCTCCCTTTGGAGGTAGGGCTGCCCTCTCAGATTTGCATCTCCCAGGTCCTTTGCCACCAGGAAGTGAAAGGTCTCACAGGCGGAAACCTCTTAGTAAATGTCTGCCCCTGTGTGTGTCCATCCTTGCCACACCTCGTGCCTTCTGCTTACAAATGAAAGCATATTTTCTGGTCTCTAAATTCCTGAATATACTTTTTACACCATTTTGAAAATTAAAACATCTGTCAGTCCCGAGTTTTGAAGCACTTACCATTCCATAATCACATCCGCAATTGCATCCTTTCCCAGGATGTAATCCGTCAGCACCACAGGAATGTGAAAATTCACCAGAAGATGTTGTGTGCCCTCTGACAGCTCTTCACCTCTCCCAGCCCCCAACACCTCACTAAATGCGATTGTTCCACATCTTTTCTATGTTATAGATATCCTCCATAATGGAGAAAATGAATACAAAGATAGAATTGAGTGGCTCTGGTTTCTCTCTCTTGCCCATTAGCATTTCATCAGCTGCTAAGCTGTGGGCCTGGGACTCCTTCTGTCTTTCCTTCTCTCTGATCAGAGTTTTTAAAGCATCTTTTTTGTTGTTGTTGTTGTTGTTTTTGCTTGCAGCACTACTTGGAAACTTCATCTTCTTCTGCAATTTGGAAATTCTAACTCTCTTCCTACAGGTCTCTGCTGACCTTGAGCAGGTCACTTCCCTCCATGTTCATATATGGGTTCTCAGAAAGCTGGACTCAAGGACATCTCTGACAGCAACTGAATTCTTATTCTTTTTTTTTTTTTTTTTTTTTTTTTTTTGGTACCAGGAATTGAAGGGATTGACCCCAGGGGTGCCTAACCACTAAGCCACATCCCCACATCCCTCACATCCCCAGCCCTTTTTATCTTTTATTTTGAGACAGGGTCTTGATAAATTGCTGAGGGCCTTGCCAAGTTGCAAGGCTGGCTTTGAACTTGCAGTCCTCCTGCCTCAGCCTCCCAACTCTCTAGGATTACAGGCATGTGCCACCATGCCTAGCCACATTCTTTCTGATGATGTGTTCCCTTTTTCTTCTTTACCAGGCTCATTTTCAGTTGCCTAGACATGGTCATAATTCTTAGACTCTCCCAGACTTTTAAATCTGCTTCCACTTTGAGACCCCCTAGGTTTATCTCTGATTTTCTACTCTCATTTGCTTCACTAAATTCAAGGAAGGTATCAGAGTTTCCAACCTTGACTCCTATTTAAATCTTTTTTCTTCCAAAGTTTCTGTCGTTTCCTCATCTTCAACATTAGTTCTTTCTTATTGATGAGGCTTGAGTCTATAGACTAGAAGCATTTTCCCAAATTCTAAACAGCACAGTCCCTGGGGAGGGAGGGCCGTAGAACTGATGCGGGAGTACTCTATGGGAACTTCAACCTCATCATGTTTTACTTCTTCAGTAAATGTCTAGAGCCAATGTCTCAAAGCAGTAATGTTTGCTGATTCGGGAAGTAATTATATTTTTGTTGTTAAATTATTCTCAGTATTTTCCAAGACTTTTTTTCAATATAAAATAATTCATTTGAAAACAATTAGGTTTAGAGTGGCCGTTCACCTCACCCCTTACTCCATTTTCTGAGAGAGAAGTTTGTAAGTGACACTAGAGTTTCTCCAATGTCCTACTTCCACAAACATTCAGGGCCTGCCCCTCACACCGGCCTCACGTATGTCTTGCTCTTTTGCCATTTCTCCCTGTGTGACAGTCTTTCATCCAACAGTCCTTGGCATGCATTTTGATTCCCACCTGTGTTCTCAGAATTTCTTTCTGATTTCTTCTGTCTTGATTTAGGTCCAAGAGCCATTTGCTCTTTCTAAAACACTGGGACATAATGGTGCACTGCTCTAGTCCTTTGGCCCTTTCTTCCTAAAGGGACCTGATTTTACTTAGAGCCCACATCCGAGGTGACCACTTTGTGTCTGTGACCCTAGCTGAGAACACATTCACAAGAAAAGCTCTCCTAACCCACAGCCTGGTATCTGGAGAAGCTGCAGGAGATCATAGCCACCTGGATGTGTGCCTCCATGCCCCCATGCCCATCCTGTTCTCTGACACCCTTTCTGGAAGGAAAGAACAAAAGAAGGAACAGGTAGGAGAGCCCAAAAACAAACCTAACCTTCTTCATAGCTTTCTCAATGTCAGTACTGTGTAGGAAACAATAAAATGGAAATCATTAAACCAGAATAGGAATCACATTAAAAAAAAATGTATGAAGGTAGTTTTATGTGCCAGGGATACAGCAGACATGGAACTGTGAAATGGCAAAAGCTCTGTCTCCTTCGGCGGTCCAGCCAGGGAGGTTGAGAGGTTGCACAGGTGGTAACTATAGTGAGGAGGGGAGATGAAGGTAGCACCATCCATCCTGATTGGCTCTCTTCTTCTGGAACCTTATAAATCCTCTTCCTTTGCCACAGGCCATGAACAGCAGGGGCTCTGAAACAAACTCACAAGGCAGGAACATCTGCAGAAAACACAAAGAAGGACAGTCCTTCTAAAAGATAGATAGATACAGCATTCCACAAATGCATGCAATAAATAGGATTGGAATAAAGACTGGTAATAAAGGGACCACAATTGTGTACTTTAAATAAATTGTAGGCTGAGAGGTGAGCATTCTGCGTGGTTAGTACCCACCCCTGAGCCTAGACAAAAGAAGTGACCAGGTGTACAAGTACTGTTTTAAGTCAACTGACACTCAGAGAGGACAGAGGAGGTCTGAGGTGGAAGTAACCAGGAAAACACTCCTTAATCACCCCTGGCTCAGGATTTCACTACTAAATAGAGCATGTTTAGATTTTGGGTTGGTTTGGTTGCTTGGTTTGATTTTGTTTGTTTTTTGATAGTAACACAAAACCAAAACTATACCACTCTGGTTTTATTTTATTTTCTTGTGTATTATTTTAGATACACACACACACACACACACACACACACACACACATGCATTCACTATGTTTTTTAATTAACTGCTTAGTACATTCTACATGGCTCTCTCTGTGTTATGATTTCTACTCCTATCAAATCACCTTCCATAGCCTTTATTGACAACATTAAATCATTTGGGAAAATATTATAAAGAACTATCTGGTGGCTGGGGTCTGGCTCAGCCATAAAGCACTTGCCTCCCACGTGTGAGGCACTGGGTTCGATCCTCAGCACCACATAAAAGTAAATGAACAAAATAAAGATGAGTTAAAAAAAAAAAAAAAGAACTATCTGAAATGTACTCCACTGATATTTGAGGCAGGGGGAAAAAAAAGGAAAATAAAACAAAATAGGTTCGCTGCCACCCTCAGGATTAACCTTCTCACTCTGAAAGAATTCTTAATCCAGGCAAGCCACACAAACACGAAAAAGGATATAAAAACTTTTTAAGATTCAGTTTCTGCCACATGGCTTTTATAATGGAATTAGAAAAGAGGGTATTTTCAGTTATTGTCCCATGAAATGATAAAAGATGAGTCAAGATAATAGTTGAAATATCATGGAACAGCATATGATTTATTACTAAGTAAATGTTAGAGATCACAGTTCCTATTACATATCAGAAAAAGGAATAAATAAATCTTAGGGATGGACGATGAAGTATTTACATTGCACAAAAATGAAACTACATACCTGCATTTAAGTAGTAGCTGCAAGAAGTTACCCTTATTTTATACAGTTTCAGGATTTATGAGCATGCAGTGCTTATTTTCATACATTTCACTTGACATTCAAAATATTCTTGTATTGCACACAAGGTCAGTATTATCTCTTTTTTACAGAGAAAATTAATGCTCAGAATCAAATTTTTCTGACCCCTAATCCAGTGCTCCTTCAAGGGCAAAAAGACCAAAATAATTTGACAATTTTCTGGATCAACTCTCCAGCCTTTATTAAAACCTTTTATACTTGGGGTCAAAAAGACTCAAACTTTGACTCAGGAAGCTTGGAAAATAATCAGGAGATAGAGGTCCAAGGTATAATGCACAAATGTTCTGTAAATTGTAAAACTCTACCAAATGTTAGTGGTGGTTGTTATTTTCTTGTAGGTAACACGTGGCTAGTTTCTGAACCCGGAGATGGAAATGCCATTTCAGTCTCAACTACCGCATAGCCAGTGAGACGTCCCAGCCTGCTGAGCAAGGAGCCAGGGCCTGCAGGAATGTCCCCTTCCTCCATCAATTCCTTATGCCGCCACAGCCAGTACAGAGGAGAGGAAATTGCAGCCTTCCCATTTTATGACCTTGACGCTGTGGCTGAAGGATTTTAAAATATCCAGCCCTACTGGGGAGGCTGGGCACTTGGAAACCCTCTCTTCATGTTTTATAAAACATGTTCCTCCTGTGGTGCAGTCTGTGTGGAACTGATGAGGACAAGTCCTGATGGCAGTTGACCCCACTGGCCTGTCACCCTGCTCCTGATCTGAGGTCAGGGAGGCCAGGGGCAGTGGGCTGGGTGGACCCAACCTCAGGGGCTCAGGCTCACAGAAGACTTTCCTCAGAGCCTTAAATATGAAGTGTGCCACACAAACTATGGTATGGAGAAAGAGGCTGTGGAGTCAGCCAAATCTTAGTTCCAATCCAAGCTCTGACACAATAGTGGACAAATTCCCCAACTCTCTAAGCCTCCGTTTTCTCTTCGGCTAACACGAGGACAGTAATAACCCCAACTACACAGTTTCTGTAATGATTCAATGAAATCGTGACAGTACTTAGCATGGCACCTAGGCACATTGTGAGCTATTGCTATTATTGTAACAACTGCTATCAATTCTTATTAAGGACTTCATATGCCAGTAAACTGGCCAGAGATGAATGAAGTAAAAGACCTAAGCGACTTTGGGTCCGGGATCTTTGGGTCAACAGATCAAGGTCCTAATAGCTCTGCCCTTTTGCAGTGGTTGGGAGGAGGGAATTTTGATGAGCACCCCCAGTGGTGGGAGACTTTCTTCTAGTGTGCAGTCCTCACCTCCACTATCACCCGCACACACTGCCCCACAGGTGGAATCCACAAGCCACCTCTGACCCCCATTTGTTCAATGCTTCCCAGCTCTGTCACACCACTGTTTTCCCTTCTTTTCATCTTCCCCTTCTTTCTCACACATAGGCACATGGTCCTACCAGCTGGGACCAATGCTCACATCCCTCTGCTCTAAGCTATATATCCAACAACATTCAAATGGACAATGCTGAATTTAATGGTGTCCCCAAGATAACATGAAGTCAGCTTAATTGCTATTTATTTACTTTGAGATTTTGATAACAATGTATATCCTGAAAGCATAAAAAAATCATCAAATCCGCAATGTTCTGGGGCTAAGAAGTACATAATCTCTGACATTTGGCTTTGGTATATATTTGTGACCCTTTCCCACATCCCCATCCTCATATGCTTGGCCATATAAAGACCCAAGGACTAACTTCTGGAGAGAATTCCTTCAGAACCAAATGCATCCTCATGTCCTTGTAGATGGCAATTATAGCTTCTAAGGCTTCTCCATGAATCTAAACGAATTCAGAACTTGGGGTTTCAGATTTACTAGAGTAGTGAAGAGTCAGGACTATCCTGAAGACTCACACATATTTAACTGTGAAGTTTGTTATCTGAGAACATTCCACCAGTGTCCTCTGCGTAGCAAATGGAACCAGTGATGTTAACTCTTCCAGCACCAAGGGTCCTCCGAGGAAAAGGAGGGAGAAAGGAGAAGTTTACCCCAAAATGTGCCCCTAGACAGATGTAACTCTTCTGGTCAACAGTGACTGCCCCATAGCATGTCAGGCTAAAGGCACATCCCTGGGTGGTATGGTTCTGCCTCTTTCACCCACTAGCTGTGTGAACTTAGGAAAGTTATTCAACCTCTACCTAAGTTTCCTAATCTGCAAAATGGGGCAAATCACCATTACACAGGGTTTTTGTAAGAATTGAATCAAATAGTCAAAGTCTCTTTACTTCATAAGTACTCATTAGATTATAAATACTATTCTGGAGAACCTGTGAGTGAGTCCTGCTACTAAGCCTATGCTCTTTTGTTTGATAAACTCAGATTCTTTTATATTAATTTTTCTTAAATAAATCTAGAGAATTTCACAATTTCCCATTGGAAGAAATTTTTTCTTTCTTTAAAATGAACAAGGTAAGCATATGGAAGAGCAGCTCTATGACTGTATAAAACAATTGGTGACAAAAAGGCTGGTAGCTGTTTGTCCTCAACAGTGCTCCCCTATGTCTGAAGAGAGGACCTGGAGGCAGGAACAAGGGCTAGAGCTTTGGGTTGCAGGGCGAGGTGTAAAGACCAATGCTCTTGAACAAAACTCACCTGCTCCACCAAACCTTTCTGGCTAAAAAAACAAAAGATCAGTCTCAGTGACTATGGGGTTGGCTGTGCATCACGCAGGCACAGTACCCCAGGGTCCTCTGTGCTTTGGTGCTGGCACTGATGGACGCACTGGCCTGGATAACACCTGGAGCCAGCCAGTGGCTTCTCAAGAAAGACAGAGAGCAGAGAGAGACAAAGTTCATTATCATCTCTTGGCTGCCCTCTCCCAATCTTGATGGTCCTTGAAGACCTATAGGAGGGAGAGGTGATGAGCACCTGGCAGGGTACAAAGACAGGTGATGGCAGATGTCTGTCGCCGTTCCACAGCTCATCATGCAAGCTTCCTCTTGGAAGGTTCTCACTCAGAAAAAAACAGCCACAGGGAAACTGACCCAAAGTGGAATAGAAGACTGGGGGAGATGGGAACAAGGAATTGCCAGGAAGAGGTAAGAGCTGACACTTTTTCCCCTAAGAACCAATAGGAAATTAATAGAACGTCCTTGAGTGAAAGAAATTATAAATCAATGTGTCAATGAATTGCAGTTATTCCAGCTGGTTTTGCAGCTAACCAATGCCAGAGGCCTGCTGGGGGAAGAGAAAGGCAGCCAGTGTGGAAGTTTCTAGGGATATAGATGGACTTGTCTTGGACCCTCTTTACCCCAGAACAGGAGTCACAGCGTTTGAACATTTGGAAAAGCTCCACAGTGGGAAAACCCCCAAGTAAAGGTCTTTTGGAGTCCCTTGGCCCCAGGGAAGTATATGCCAGAATTATTTCCTATACCACCCTGTGTCCAACAAGCACAAAACGTGTTCGGTCTGTGAGACTGCCTCATTAAGATGGCATAAGCTAATCTCACCATATCCAGAAATGTCTAAAATAAAACAAAAATCATATCTGGCTATAGAACAACTCTAAATGTTCAAAATGTTTGACCTCAAGATTGTCCCCCACTTGTGGGTAGCAAGGACATTTATCAGCATTTATCAGTTCCCTTCCGTTGAACTCATCGCCCTGCCTCTCCCCCACCGTTCCATCCTCATAGGCTGAAAGCTTTGCAAGCCTTTTTTGATTCTTTTCTTTCCATTATTCTTAATTCCAACAGCCACTAAGTCCCACTGTTACTTCTTTGGAGAAACACTTCCATTTGCTCTTTGTTTTCTGTCTGTGTGGCTACAAGGCCAGCCCAGGCCCTCATCCCCTACCTGTTTTAAGACTTTTCCCCTCCAACACTATGGAATATCAGTATTCCAACAGTCTTCCTAAATCTCACGCCATGCCAACCTAACCCTACCAAGTCTTGTCTTAATCACATTAAACTCATTGTCGCTTGGACCTGGATATCCTCATGGCTGGATCAGGGACCACCTTTATTGTGAGCCTTCTGACTCCCATAACAAAAGTTCTGTGTCAGTTCACTCCTTCCTTTCACATAACACACACTTGACCATTTAAGTGGTAGTTTTAAAACTAAGTTATTAGCTGTTTATCCATCTCACTTAACCTCCTTCCTGACAGCTCCTTGCATAGATCCTCCCAACAGCAAACTGGGGATGAATGCTTACTGAATTCACCCTAACCTCTCCCAGCATGTCTACACATGCCCATGGTCCATTACTCATGCTTACCGCAAACTTCTCACAATCCCTTCTTTGATCCACGCTACTTATTTAAATCCTACCCACCCTTCAAGGCTCATCACTGTTTCTAAACTTCTGCATTGGGATCCTCAAGTGCCAAGTCCTGCCATATCAATTTCATCTCCTCCTTGGGTAGGATTATTCTAGACTGGTAGGTTAGGGGATATGACTTGTAGTGAATCTGATTGCAGCAGAGCACTTGACAAGCATTTAAAGAGAGTCTCATGGACAAGCACAGAGGAAGATGTCTGATTAGGATAATTAACAACTAATTGAAGTCCATGCCCAAAGTGTGTAGGCCTCAGACCTACACCTAAATTACTCAACAAATATTTATAAATTTCCATTGTATTAGAGGGCTTAAATTAAGGCTTACAAGTCATGCTTAATACATCAATTATAGGAAATATTAGCTGCCCGAATGAAGGGGGAAAGGGTGGGAGAGTCAACACATGGTTTATCAGCAACAGGTTTGGAAAATAAGAGTCTTAATTGACACTCAACTCAATATATCATAATAGAATGATCAATGAAGAAAGGAAAGAAGGGAAGGAAGAAGAAGGAAATAAAGGACAGATGAAAGGAATAAATTGCTTCTGGTGGTATAAATGGAGGGAAAACAGGGCATCCAAAACCCTGCGGTGCACAAGGAAGGTTGATGGATGATACTTTGATGAACAGCTCTGTGGTCAAATAATTTGGAAAATAGTAAATCAGGTAAGAATGAACAGGACTACTCAGATCCTTTAGTACTGTAATGTACATTCTGAAATCTCCACGAGGGACATTAGTCTATAGGGTTTCCTTAGCATATTTGATGGTGAAACTAATTGGTCACCTATCCCCAACCCCCATCATGATGAACAGAGCATATTTCAGAACCCAGTGATTTAGAACAAAGGAATTCTGCTCCCTGGGCGGATCAGAGCCTCTCTAGAGTGTACCAGGCACTCTGGGCACCTCAAAGGAGAAGAACAGAGATCAGCTGGACAGGATTAGGAAGAACAGTCAGGTTGGTAAAAGGATTCAGAACCATAATATCTGAGGAATGTTGGAGAAATTGGCATGTTTTGCCTAGAGAATAACTGACTTGGCAGGAGAGAAAAGTAGTCACAGAAAGTTGGGGTTTTGATCATTGTAATTAAATATGTGAAGATTTATCACATGAGGAAGGAATTAAGCTTATTCACGTGTGAACACAAAGATTAAAACTATGACCAATAGTTGAAATCCTCAGTGAGTCATACTTCAGTTCCATCTTATCTTTCCTTTTCTACATATCACATTCGGCTAAAATTCTGGTTCAGGCCTTACTGCTCAACTATAAGTGTTATATTCTAGAATTTTTTATTTCCTTGTTTCTTTTCCTTTTGGCCTAGCATCAGGATTTGAGTCATGAGAGATCAGACAGGACCCTTGAACTCTGTGTTAGTCAGTTTTCCATCACTGTGACAAAGTACCTGAGATAACTCACCTAAAGGAGGAAGAATTGGTTTTGCCTTATGGTTTCATTTCATGGTTGCTTGGCCCAGTTGCTTTAAGGCCTGTACCAAAGCAATAAGTACATCATGGTGGAAAGGTATGCCAGAGGAAAGCCACTCATGTCGTGGTGGATGGAAATCAAAGAAATAGAAAATGGGGGGCTAGGGATAAAATATACCCTTTAAAGACCTGCTCCCAATAACCTACTTCCTCTGACTAGTCCCCATCTCTTAATAGTTGCACCAATTCCAATAGTGCCACAGGCTAAAACCAAACCTTTAGCACATGGCCTCTGAAGGACATTTTAGATCAAAACCATAACTTTCCATTCCTGGCCACCAAAGGTTCATGCCCATCTCTTAAAGCAAAATGAATTTGGCCCATCTCCAATATCCCCAAAGTCTCCACAGTTTCATCATTGCTCAAAAGTCCAAATCCAAAGTTTCCTCTGAAAATCAAGGCAAACTCTTAACTTTGAGGTTCTATTAAAAAAAAAATATTTTTAAATGACATGTTCCTGAGATACAATGGCACAGAACAAACATTCCCATTCCAAAAGAGAGGGATAAGAAAATAGCAAGTGAATTATTGAACAAAGCAAAACCCAAACCCAAGAGGGCAAACTCTAAAACCTGCAGCTGTACGTCCAGCATCTTAGGAATTGGCTAGACCCCACCTATTACAGGTTCAGGGGTGTGATGTGAGCTCCAAAGGGCTTCAGCATCCCTGCCCCTATGGTCTCGTCACTCTTTTGGACAGTCTCTGCTCGCTGCCTGCAGCTTCCCTCAATAGTCATTCCAAGTACCTAGCATCGCTGACTTCCTGGATTCTCCATAGTAGCTTCAGCTTCACTGTGACAGTCCCTACCAGGGGCTGGTTTCAGAGATTTCAAACCTGCCGTACACTGCCTGGTCTTCTAGGTTTTCCTCTGAAATCTTGATGGAAATCTCCATGATCCCAAACTCATGCATTTCGCATGCCTGAAAGATGAGCACCATGTGGATAATGCCAAGGTCTGCTGCCAACTCGGGCAGAATCTGGAACCACTAGTACCACAGTGGCAGCTGCCTCTGAACACGTGGATGCCTGAACTTGGGTATCTGAATTCAGGGGAACCGACTCCCTAGGCAGCCCTCCTCAATTAGGGAGCCCTGGAACACTCTTCTCCACATTTTTTTTAATAAATTTACACTTTTGCACCCTTGAGCCTGCAATAGGTAGAATCTAGACAATTCTTGAGATTATACCTCAAGGCTTCTCTCCTATTGTCCCAATGCAAATCATTTGGCCTCTTTTTAATAGCACTAATCTCTTTAGCAGCGACACTCTCCTTGGCCGCTACTTTACATGTGATTCTTTCCTGGCCAAACTGAAAGTTTTTCATATCTCTCTGTGCAGCTCTTTGCTCTCAGTTCTCACTATAAGTCAGGCTAGAGGAAGCCAGCAATACCCAGGCCACAATCTGAACTTTGTGCTGCCTTGAAATTTCCTCCATCAGATTAGTCTGTGACCTCAACACAGCCTCATACAAAGTCTCAGGCCATGGAAAAAAAAATTGTGGACAAGTTCTTTCCCAGAATGCAACATGAATAGCCCCTACTCCAATTCCCAATAGCATCCCCCTTCCCACCTGAAACCTTAGGAACACAGCCTTTAATCTCTGCATTTCTATCACCATTCTGGTCTTCTGAACTCCCACCAGAATCACCCATTAAGCTCTGTTTAAATCCTTCTAAGCTTCTTCTAGGCTTCCTTTCCAAACCTTTCCAAATTCCTAATACAAAACAGTAACAAAGTCTTCTGAACCACCATCGGTTATAGTCACAGTAACGACCTTACTTCTCAGTACCAATTTTAGTTAGTCAGCTTTCCGTCATTGTGACAAAATACTTGAAGTAAAAAAACAAAAGAGGGAAAAGTTTATTTTAGATTATGGTTTCAGAGGTTTTGGCCCACAGTTGCTTGGCCTGGTTGCTTTTCGGCCTGTTGTAAGGAAGTTTATCATGATAGAAGGGCATGGCAGAGAAACAGTTTTCATCTCATGGAAGCTGGGGAACAAAGAGAGAGAGAACAAGAGGAAGAATCCAGGGGCAAGATATGTCCTCAAGGGCCCACCCTGGTGACCTACTTCCTCCAACTAGGTCCCACCCTAAAGGCTACAGCACCTTCTAATAGTACCACGGATTAGCAACCAAGCCTTTGGCATGTGGCCTTTAGGGGCCATCTCAGATCTGAAGCATAACAAACCCTCTCTGAAGCAGTATGAAAAGAGATGAGTTCATGAGTGGGTCCCAGTCAACACCTTCAGGGAAAGCTAAGAATCAATCCAGGAAGAATAAATAGCAACCCCAGTCCAAAGGGCTAGAGACAGTAATAGTGCCAAAAGTCAGGCCCAGACAGAAAAGCACTGGAATGGGTGCAGGTCACGAACCGGGTCCTGACAACTGCTCTGAACAGCAGTATCTGTAGGGAGTTAGCATCTGAGATGTCATGCCCATATGAGATTCAAGATTGCAAGGAGTCCCAAAATGCAAGTCAGCGGCAGGAGTCTTTCTTAGCCTATCCAGAAAGATAACCTATCAGAGACAATCAGAAGCTAAGTGTCACTCATAAACAACATCAAAATATTTTCACAAATTCTACACATGTCCTTCAACTACACTCATGAGACTAATACCTTGAGAATCTTTCCCTTACTTTGAATTCCTTCATCCTTTGTACTAACTGGTTCAAGCTCTTTACCAAGACCCTCTGAATTGTCCATATAATTTTTGTTCCTTTGCCTTTACCATGACACCCAATAATAATGATCAATAACTAGACTGTGTCCCATGTGTGTTGGCTGAAGTCAATTAAATAGATATCATTATGTCAAGGACTAGTATTGACTTCTATATCTAAATAGAAAAAATGGAAAACGAAAGAATCAAAGCAGTTTCTGCCCAAGTATAGGCTGATGACTGTACTCAGCCCCAAAGGGCTCCTAACGAGGACATCTTCCCCACAAGAGTGCTGGCATGATCTCTGTTGACCCAAGGAAAGTCCTGTGCGTCCAGACACACCACATCAGATCCTGAGGTGATGCTGGAGAAGTGCTCTGGGGAGTCTTTGGTCCCTGGCTGCCTATAACTAAAGCATAATTTTCAGTTGAAATATGGGCTATGGGCTTCTCCTTTCCTGGCATTCGGGAACTCCCTGAGGCCCCCAGAGTTGTGCCGCCAGAAAAGGCCATTAACTCCCACGAACGCAGAGGTAAGGGCTGCTTCCCAGCCAAGGCTCATAAAATTTCAAACAGAAACCCTTCTGAACCCAGGAAGATCAGCCGGGTTGACAAGAAACACATGGGCAGGGCCAACACATGGAATGCATTTTGCTCTGAACAGCTTCTTTTTGATGATGTTTCCAAGGACGGAGACCACAGCTCTCTGCACCTTCGTGGCAAGTGCTCAGCTCTTGTTTCTCTAGACCTTGGCATCTGGTTGGTGCTCTGAGTCTCCACAACTGCTGACTCTCAATGGCTTCATTGTGCCACAAGAGTGGGGTCAGGCCCTGTGGGCATGAACGTATTGCACAGCATCACTATCTCCACCGGACCATTTCCACCTCCACCACAGACTCAGAGCTACAAGTGTGGGCCTCTAGCTGCAGGGCAGGCAGCCTGATGTGGAATGTTCACCCTCACTTGCATGGAAGACCATTTCCCTGCTGGTCCCTAGAAGCACCTCCAGGCCTGCGATGCATGATTTCTTCCTTCCTGCACCCAGATGCCAGAATGTGTTGACTCTCTCTGCATCCCTACTATCAGGCCCTACGTAGGTCCCTCTCCCAACCTGGAATGCTTTGCTCATGCTCTCTCTTCTATCCCAAGCACTTCTCCAGGAAACCTTCCTCAGTGAGACCTCTCCTCTCCTCATTTTTTTTTAAATGTATTTTTTGTTTGTGGTGTTGTTTCATTTAGTGCCAGATTTCAAAGGAAGAAACATCTGTCACTGTTACTCATTCATTCAGTTGAAGACCCATGTAGATGCCTTAATGAGACATTGTCAGGAGTGGGAGGGCCCCCACAGTGCTTTCCAAAATGAATTGCTCAGGTTATGGCCTCTCTCCTTTCGCTTTCATTCTCTAATCTTCTAAGTACATCACAGCGATGTAAATGCAGGTGGATAAAAACTTAAGGACATGTTGTCACATTTATCTTCTAAGAATTTTTTTTCTATTTAGTTACTCACTGCAGTTGGGTGAGTGGGTGGATGGATGAATAGATAGATGGAAATGCAGATGGGTAAATTAAAGAAATAATCAATGATTTCCCCCAGGCTCTGGATCTTGTCTAATGCTAACTTCAAAGAGTACCTTTCTCTGGCCATGAGGTCAGTATTTCTACCACAGGAAACTGTTCAATGACTGTCTCAAGGTACAAATAAAAGTCTTTTTGTTTGAAACAAAGCAATCACAGTCCTACCCCTGGTCCTGACCCTGACCTATAACTGGTCGCCACTCTTGGTAAGATTGGGGAGACTCCCTCTTTGACCAACTCCACACTTGTCCTTGGCAATCACCAGCTGCTCCCAGGTCCCCAAGAAAGCCTACCCAGAGCCTCCTATGCCTCATCTTACCCTCTTGACTGCAATTCTAACAAACTTATTTTAAATATTTTTCGGTTGGCATTTTTTAAAGAATGAAGAAGAAGCGGGGGTAAAGAATTTAAACATCAGATGTAAGCCAGGGAAGAACAGAGAATTAAAAAAAAAAAAAAAGAAGAAGTTAAAAAAAAAAAAAAGCCCCTGCCCAGAGGGCTTGCAGTGTAAATTAGACACATAGAGAGAGTGTAACAAGACAGGGCAGGCAGCCATAGGGAGACAGGTGGCAGCCAGGGATGACTGTCTTTGTTTCTGGCCAAGCCAATCTGTCACCTGCCACCTCTGAGGCAGCTCAGGGGAAGGCTCTGGGAAGAGATTTAAAGAGGGCACAGAAGTAATGAGTTACTTCCAATAACAAGTGGACACGAAGGCACCGCTGAGGGAGGCCCAGACACCCGGCTTCTGTTTCCCTTCCTCCTTACATTTCTATAAGGGCCAAAGGGAGAGAGAGGAGGGAACAGCAGTGAAAGAGTTTCTCACCTCCACAAGCCAAAGGAAAGGGCAGGCATGAGGACCCAAGGGGAAAGTGCAGGATTTGTCACTGTGCATGCACACACATGTGTTTTTGTGTGTGTGTGCGCGCGCACGCGCATGCGCATGTTTTGTGCATTCCAATGTTAGTTTATTACGGAGATGAAGTCTGTGGGTGGGTGGCCTCTTCTGCCTCACCCTTGCCATAACCCTCCAGCTTCCTTTCTTTGTAAATTCCAGATTGAAGCCCAAAGGTATCTCAGTCCAACACATCTTGTCACATCAAAACAAAAGCAAAATTAATGCCTAGACCTTGTGGAATGCCCATAAAGCTCTCTTAGCACACACCCCAGGCTTGAATTTCCCAACATGAAATAGCTAGAGATTTCTGAGACAACTCAGTGGATACACACACTCGATATGTAAGTCAAGAAGGATGGATTTTAATCCATTTACTACAAGACATAAGTTACATCAGTCTGAAGCACAATATTGGAGCGTCTGGAGAAAGGCTGGCAGAGTTTGTCCAATGTGGGACTTGACCCTGTCTTCATCGAGGGCACAACTGGGACCTTTGCTGCAGACCCACCATGCCTACCTCTCTCCTGTGAACTGTGTGTCTCTCTCCCTGGATCAGCCACTTCCTTGCAAAATAGAGAGGAAACATGCACAGCCCACACCTAGGCTTTGGTCCTCCTTACTACTTACGTTCTTTTTTCAGATCCCCCCTGCACGTCCATTGACTAAACGGTGACCATTCCAATTACACAGCAGTGAATGGCAACACTGTTTGAAATGGAGTTGTTTGCACTTCTCCCATTCTTCAGGGATCTCAAAATTTGTTTGAAATGAGTCTTTCTTCAGAGAGAGAGGGAGCCAGAGGAAAGGAGAAGGATAATTTTGATGAAGGAATCATTGAAACGCCAGAGAGTGACTCTTCAAAAGTCAAACCAAGAGCTAGGACCAGAGGGAAGCCAAACTACTCATGGAGAGGGAGGGTCTCTGATTTGGAAGAAGGTGGCAGCCTTCAGCCCCTTCCCAGCTCTCCGTGGTTTGGAGGTGGGAGGTGGAGAGACAAAAGGAAAGAGAGAGACCTCCCAGAAGGTGCCCAGGCAAGATGGCAGCATCTCAAGAATCCTCCATTCCTGAACTGCGTTTTGGGAGACAAGACAGAGGCCACAGGGCCACACTGTGGCTCCTTCCCCTGCATCTCCCACTGTGCATGGGGAGAGTTTGGGACAAGCCCTGATGTGTGCAGTGAAAGCTGTCTTTCTGGAATTACAAGTAGATTAATGAGGTTGAGTTTTACAGAAAACATGTTTCCAAACACATTAGCCACAGGCCAAACATCTCAGAGGAGCTTTATTTTTAGAAGGGTTTTTTTTTTTTTTAAGTATTTTCTTTATAGTACCTAAGACTAAAATCAACCCCTGTAATCACTTGAAACTCCATTTATTGTAAACCTCTTGAAACTGGACAGCCATTTGACAAATTCTCAGCAGCGTGGAGTTACAGGCTCAGTGAGCACAACAGGAGACTCACGTGAGCTCTGGGAGTGGAGAGGGTGGGAAGCCTCCATCGGTTACACTCCTCCATCTCCTGCTTTCAAAGTTGTCTGACTGAAACTGCCAGATCGGCGAATCAAGTTCCTCTTTGGCTTTGTCACAATCTTGGGCATGTCACAACTTTACCAAGTCTCAATTTTCCTATTGATATAAGAAAGAATTGCAAAAGCCCATTTCCTTCCTAACCCAGAGATTGCTTTCAGAACTGCAAAGACACACCTGAGATTCCTTCAGCTGCCCCAAAGGGACATACCTCCCAACCCAGATGTGAGTCGGGTCATGCCTGGGGTTTTTACATCCGAAGAGCAAAACACTTTCAAGATTGCTGTTGCGATTCTCCCGACAAACCTATAAAGCAGGTAACATGCACAAGGAGGTTGCAACTCAGAGAGATTGTGTGTTTCCTGAGTCCCAGAGCTATAAAGTGATAAAGTAGTATTTGTACCTTCAGAGGTGATTCCCCAACATCTTTTCTCATTGAATTCTGTGACCAGTTACAGAAAAGGTGTCTGCCTCAGGAGTTTAGGATTGAATAAATAATTGCAATAGTTGCTGTCAACTGAGACTCTATCAGAAGCCCTGTGTTTGGGAGGTTATGAACATTAAATCTAATCCTTATAGCAACTCTGTCAGCAGATGGATTGTCTTCCTCTTACCAATCAGTAAAGCTGGGATCATTTAAATAGGAATAAAGATGGAGGAAGCATTTACATCTATGCCATGCTACCTTCTTCCCCATGATTGGGAAGGGAAAATAATCCCAACTGGGGGAAACTTGGGAAAAATCTTACAACCCTCCCAAATATCCCTGGGGTCTCAGGGACTTGGCTGTTATCAGGGCCAAGTTTTTAAAACTTACCCACATCTCTGTGCTATTCACTGGGGGACATAAAAAATTATGATGTATACATGAAAACTTCCCATGTGCATGGGAAACTCACTCTTGACCTGGGGAAATGAGATCTTATGACTACCCTTCCACATCAGGCTGCAATATGTTACGGTCATATTTTAATGAAATAATTTGCATGTCCACTAAGTATATCATCTTTTTATGATAAGATTATGATTTAGGGGAATGATCAGAGCCCACAGGTTATGTTTCTGTGTCTCCTTTGCCCCAGGAGAACTTGAAGTGGTCACTCCATATATACATAAGGCCAATTTGATAGGTTGCTTGCTGACTGGCCTGCAGGATGTTCAGGAGATACTCTAGCTTCCCTGTCCAGAAGTTTCTAAAAGATAAAGGAGAAGGATGCATGAAATTGCATTTCAAAAGAACAACATACAGAGCATCTAACAGGCCAGAGAATCAATCCCACACTCAGTCTAGAAGTGTTAACAGCAGAAACAATTTAAAAAAAAAAAAAAGAGGAGAAGCAAAATTGCATCACAAGATGTCTCTTATTCTAGGTAGCAAATAGCAAGTGAGCAGACCTGGGAGGTATAAAAGAAACTATCCCCAACTAGGTTGTCATAAAACATGCTTCTCCAAGGGACGCTGACCAAGTTCTGTTTTCCCCCCACATGGTGTCCTTCCCAAGGAATACACCCATAAGCCAATCAGGCTCCAAGGGCACTTGAGTCACCAGCCCCTCCAAAGACAGAGCTCTTTCCCAGGGAGCTTAGAACCTATTTTGCATACAAAAGAAAGCAAGTCCCATTCCCAGGCTGTGCA
Organism: Callospermophilus lateralis; assembly: GCF_048772815.1. Taxonomy (NCBI): domain Eukaryota; kingdom Metazoa; phylum Chordata; class Mammalia; order Rodentia; family Sciuridae; genus Callospermophilus; species Callospermophilus lateralis. The sequence goes on from NC_135311.1 coordinate 21,228,965, forward strand.
GACAACCAAAAAGAGAAAGGGAAGTGTAACCAAGGGTTTCCATCAGGTTCAGTTTAAAAAAGAATCCTCCAAAGCAGTAAACACTTCATTACACATGTATGACTTCATTATTTAACAAATTTTTCCACCCAATTTGCCATCTCAGGGTGACATCCCACCATCCTCCCATGCCCACAAGATGCCGAAGGGTGTCCTAGCACCTGTCATTTAGTCATGAGGATTCAGAAAATGCATATGCATTTTAGTATCAGTCAAAGCAAGCATAACATAGATAAACTTGCTATTCGACTCGCCTCCCCACTCCATCTCCCCCCACTCTTCTCTCTCTCCCTACACACACACACACACACACACACACACACACACACACACATTCCCAGGCTAATTCTTTGTGATTTGGGTTTTTTTCCAGAGCTAGGGATTATCCACATTCCTGATCCTCTAGAGTCTGCACTGTGGCCCATTCTATTTTTCTACTTAAAGAAGCAGGCCTGACATCTCACCCTGTGGTTCTGTTAGAAAAGGAAACACAGTGGGAATTTCACAGGACTGGACCCAGCTCTCGGGGGCTGGCGCAAATCTGGGACGTGTTAGGGATGTGAAAACAGCTCCACATCTGCATGGCGCCTTCCTTTCTCCAGGCTCAGGACGCCGGAGAGACTGCCCTGGGGACCTCACCAGAAAGCAGAGCGCTATCCAGCCCACAGCCCAGGCCTCATGCCTGATGCCCCCAGACCACAGAAGGCCTCTCTGGCCTTCTGCAGGCAGATTGGACCACTTCCCTTCAGCATTCTGTATTCTGCTGTTCCAGGCCAAATTCCAAGCTGAGAAGTCAAACTCCATTCATTTGCCCTCTCCACAAAGTTGTAAATGGGAGATGTGTGGCTCTTCACCTCCTGCCTCACCCTTTCCACTGATTTCTAAACAGTTTGCCACTTCCTACCCTGGAGGCAGATGTCCTTCAGCGTCCCTTGGTGCAGGGCCAGGCAGCCCACATGAACTCCAATGTGTGTGCTGAGCTGACAGCAGCTCCAGGGGTTGTCTGGGTCACAGTGGTCTCCCCAGTGACGGGGAACTGCTGTACCCACGGGCTCCCTCCTGACCTCTCAGGGTGGGCTTTCTCGGGGCACTGACTCTGTTCCCCAGTCCACCCTGGTGCTTTCTCCCCCTCTCTGAAAAGTCACCTCTTCAAATCTCTGCAGTCCTAGGCTAAGAAGGGACAGGCATAACTCCCCTGTTCCCACATTGGCTAATCACAAACAGCCGGGGAGATGGAGTCGCTGCCCTCCATGTTTGTGGGAGATGAACATACACATACATGGCTCCCTTCTCTGTCCTTGGAAGGCAGGGTTCTTTTTTGGTTTGAATTCCCAGAGAAAGTGGCTATTTTAAACCAGCCTGGGGGATAGGAAGATAACCGACCATTCTTGTTGTCCAAAAAGAGAGTGAGACTATCCAGAAGGTGAGAGGCCGTCTGCGGCTGGTTTGAATACATATTTTGAGTTTTGCGTTGAAGCTGATTCTTTTCCCATATAACTTCCCTAGTGTTCCTTTCCTGATTTTCCTAAGAAGAGCTGTTCTCCTAAAATCCTCTGCATGTGAGTCTCAAGGCTTCTTAAATATCTTAAGGGTAAAAAATATACAGAATTGACCCCAAACACATAATAGTATTTGTGTCCTGCCACCAGAAAGGTAAAGCAAAACTGTGAAGTTCATGTTTTCTCCAAAACTTACCCCACACACTTAGTAATCTCACTCCAGTTCTCGATACCCTCCTGAGCCACCCTGGAATCCTTGTGCATGACAAAGTGGCACTACCCCCACCGCCTGTTTCTGGAGATTTCCTCTGAGCTCCAAGTTCACCTCTCTCCTTAACACTTAATCTTTTAAACTAATTCAAATGGATGTCTTCAGGGGGTAATAATGGGAAATAATTACAACAATTTCTACGTGCATGGAACTAAACTCCTCAGACCACTAGACAATTTTCAAGGCTTTTACATTAATTCTTTCACTTATTAATGTTTCTACATTGGTCTATCAATTAGCTAGTTATGCTGAAATTTCTCAGAGTTTAATTATCTGTCCTCAAATCACAGAGCTTAAGAAAATGGGGAGCTGAGACTAGACCAAGGTTTTCTAGAACCTGGTGCCCGTACTGTGGCTGGGGCAGTTGTTCTTTGCAACCTGTGTCTAGAGCAGCTAGAGCGGGCAGGGCCCGGATGACCTCACGAAGCAGAGACACGCTGGAACCCTGGAACCATTTAGAGCACTTGTTCGTAGTGCGTATTCCTGGGCACCAACCCAGCCCTGTTGCATCTGAATCTCTGAGAGTGGGGTCCAGAAATCTTCAAGTGAACAGATTTCTATGATATTCTTATGCAATGTCTAAGAACCTTTTCCTTATAAATCTAAGAAGTAGATTTCTAACAGTGACATTTCAGACTTAAGGGAAAGAAAAATTAAAGAATTATTTAAGAGACAGGAACTCTTATGTTTAATGCCACTAATACTATCTGAGCACCTCCACAACTGAATGTATGCTCACCTCATCCAAGAACAGGCCAACTCTGCTGAAAGAACTGGTCCCACCACTCCTACTCCCTTACCCCCGGATTGCCTCTACCCAGCTGCAGCATCCACTTGCAGTTTGAGATAAAAGTCAGGCCCTATGCTTCTTTCTTTTTTCTGTCCTCGGTCTCACGTACTGTTTTGTTTGATGCTGTTAAACTCAAAAAGGAAAAGAAAATATTAAAAGATATTAAGGAAACACCCTCTTCTTCCTTCCAAGAACATGTTTTCTCCCACCATTTTGCAAGAATAATACATGATTGTCATGAACCAAATCCCCACTGTGGTTGTACCCATGTAAAATTTAAAAACATCTGGATAACTGATTGACCTTTTTCTCTTTCTGTTTGAATGCGCGGCATTGTGTACAACCAGCCGGCGTGTTCTCCCATGGGAAACGCTGGGGATGTAAATCCATCCCTCAGTTCTTTAATTAAAGTTGCAAAAACATCAAGAGGGTCTCACCCTTGTAAACACAAAGAGCCTTTCCAGGAAATAGCTCTGCCTCTTGTGTTAACAGATGTTATGGGGCAGTTGGGGTGTAGAGTGTTGTTTTTAAATTCTCAATCTGCCTCACAAGAGGTTTTTCCTTAGATGGTTCCTGGAGAGCATCACATCCTTCCCTCTTTTCAACTTTCACCTCACTTCATTTAGCTTTTCTTCTCTGATTCACCTTGAGGGCTTGTCATGTGGACTAGAAATAATTCAAAGGTCAACCCCTTAGATCTAGGATTGCCATCATCTGCCATCAGCTAATTTCCCTGGATTGAGCCACAATCACATTATTTACCTCCCGATAATGAGATAGTGAACAGCTGTAACTGCACAAAACTGGGTGAATCTTCCTAACTTTAAACACCAGTGTGAAAAGCGGAAAGTCATTCTTTTAAGAAAATCAAGATGTTAGTTAGCATCCTGGTGACAAGGTTCCAGATCATTGAGAGACTTTTTAAAATCCAGATTCCTTTTAGGATGTTGGTTTCAATGGCTCTGTGTATGTCTTTGTCAACATTAAGCAGCCTTCTGGGTGTGCATTCTTCTGTCCTGAGGAAGGATGTAAGCTCTTAGAAGAAAAGCTCTGAGTGTCTTCATTCAGGTAGGGGTCCAGTCCCAAAGGAGACCTAAGAGGAAGAGAAGTCTTCCAGAAAGCAGGACACGAAGAAGACTAGAAGACTAAGCATACAGGAGGGGGCTCCAGGTTTTGGAATACCGAAGATAAATGATTCTGAGTTTGGCCCTGGTCTAGCAATCCGTCCCAAGATCTGGCCAATGACAATTTTAAGAGGAACAGAAGTAAAGTCATCAGAGCTGACTCGACTCCATCAAGAAATTGAGCTGGGCTAGGCACAGTGGTGCACACCTGTGATCCCAGCGGCTCAGGAGGCTGAGGCAGGAGGAACACGAGTTCAAAGCCAACCTGGGCAAAAGTGAGGTGCTAAGCAACTCAGTGAGATCCTGTCTCTAAATAAAATACAAAATAGGGCTGGGGATGTGACTCAGTGGCTAAGTGCCCCTGACCTCAATTCCCGGTACCCTTCCCCACCAAAAAAAAAAAAAAAAAAAAGAAACCAAGCTGGATGGCACGGATACCTCCACATGGATGTCAAAACCCCGGAGATGATCATAACATCTCACCATGTGCTCAAATCATAGAAAACAGCCACAGATTGTCCACAAGGATTCAAACAATGCAAGCAACAAAACAATTAATGGGATGGCATGACAGGGTTGGCCTTCCTAATAAGGGCTGTGCTCAGAGGACAGTGGAATGGTGGCTTCAAAGCAGAGGGAGATGCAAGGGGTATTCCAGCCAAGCTCACCATTTGGGCGCCCATAGTGGGAGAGGACCCTATTGTCCAAGAGAGTCTGGCAAAGCAATCAATTCCTGCCCCTGTGCTATGAAATCAATCTTCATGTGCTGGGTGCCAAAATATTCCACTGTTTAACCAGCACACAGCGGAAGGTGAGAGGGGACATGCCCTCTCCATCCAGGGAGAGCGCTGCAGGAGGAGAGTAGCCCTAAGGGACTCTCTGCTTCTGACTTCTTGAAGCAAAACTGAAGTAGCTGGAGCTGGGGTTGTGGCTTAGCGGTAGAGCACTCACCTAGGACTTGCGAGGCCCTGGGTTTGATCCTCAGCACCACATAAAAAATAAATAAACAAAATAAAGTGCCACAGTCTGGCTGGGCACAATTCAGGAGCCACTTGTCAAAAGAAACTAACTTTATTTTTAGAACCACACACGCCAAACAAAACAGCTCCTCAGGAAAAAACCCTCAGAGCCCAACTGCCACCACCAGCTCCCACAAGCCACTCCCTCAACCATCAGCCTCTCCACCTCCCACAATCCTCCTGCTCTTGAAGCCGATTGGCTGGGTTGCGTGGGCGGAGCCAAAAAAGTCCCCCACTGAGCAGCTCCGTGGCCTGAAAGGGCAGGGAAACAGCCCAATGAGCATCACTGCAGAGGAGCCAATCAGCTAGATGTTGCTGGGGCCGCTGTGAGCCAATCATCAGCTGGCAGTCTGAAAGTTTGCTGGAGCCCCTTCCGCTGTGGCTCTCAACGATAAAGGTATTTTTAAAAAATGAAGTAGCAGAGGAGGAGGCAGTCTAGGGAAGGGTGCTCAGGCAAAAAGAAGCTCTTGGACTTTGCTGGGGAATAACCTGCAAAACCAGGCCAGGCATGACGTGACCAAGACTCCAGACGGCATCATGCAACGGACTGAGCTCTGGAAACTGAATTCTCAGTCTGACCACCACTGGTTTCCTATGTGACCTAGGCAAGTCCTGTGGCATCTTTGGAACTTAGTCTCCTCATCAGCAGGAGAAGGGGGATGGCTTCTTCTGTCTCCAACACCCAACATCCTCTGAGGAAAACACACAGCTCTTGAGGAGGGGGTGCCGCTGCCAAGATCTCCCCCCGGGCCCAGCCCTGTTCTCTCGCTGTTGCTGCTGTTGTGTTTTTCTTCCCTCAGAGCCCTGTGGGCTAGGACGGCAGAGCGCAGACAGAGCACATATGAAAGGCGGGGACAAGTGGGAAAGGGCCGGGAGGGCTTCTCCAGGGTCTCCAAGCCCTGCTCTCCAGGGCCTCTGGCTGAGGAAGTCGGCCTTCCTGACAGAGAAGGGGAAGCTCTGTCAGCACCTCTGTGAGGAGGGCCTTAGGCCTGAGCCTAAGCAACTCCATTTTAAAAGCTCCAGTTTGAAACCTGCAGTCTCACCAGGCACACCCACAAAGCCCTCCAGTGTGGCCTCCGACAAGTCACTTCCCCTCACCCTGATAAACAGAGTGAAGCCCCTGGCAGGCTGTCCTCGCCTGATAAGAGGGAAAGGCAAGAAGGTCAGGGTGGAGACCACCAGACCAGAGGTTTCTGACTCCAGGGAAAATGATGTCATGGGGAAATCCAGTGGTAGCTGATAAGGATTGAAAGGGGGGTCAAAAGCCCCAAAATTTAGTATAAATAATAGAGCTGATGAACAGGGATTCAGCCAGCGGAAACAAGGATGCACTCAAGCTGGAGACCTTGATGAGGACCCGACATCCCATCACTTGTCATCCTTTCCTGATCCTCTGTGCAATCCTCACCGCTCTCAAACTCTACCGCCTCGTCTGGACCTTGGTGAGAGCCTCATCTTCTCCCTATGACCCTCTCCTCAACCAGTCGTCCACTCCACACCAGTAAAAGCCTGCCTTGGTTCCGGACCTGGTCACTGCAGTCTGAGTGAGTGTGCATCTGCTGGACTCAAAGCCTAAGGCTGAAGACTTTTGAACTTAGCATGCGGAGGAAATGTCTGTCATTAGCCTGTCATGATTAAGTGTGTTTGCAGTGCTTAGAATTAATCTAGAATTGTTTGCTGTGAACTGATTATGTCTATTGCAGTGCCTAGCATTAAGAATTGTTATTTTCTTGATTAAGAGCCTATAGAGTGAAACTGTATTGAGTAATTTGAGTGAATAAAGCATTGAAAGGGGCATAAGCATGTGGACATTCTTTATTTCTCCCCTGGAGGGCATATGTGGCAATTTTGCCCCCTTGCAACAATCCCCCACGCCCCCAACTCTGCACCCTCCCCACTGATGCTCCTGTTCCAGCTTCAGGCCACTCCAGCTCCAGGTGATTCCAGCCCGAGACAACTTGTCTCTGGCTAAATAGTCAATAGAACTATTCAACAAAAATATAACACAAATGACATATATATTGTAATTTGCGATTTTCTAGTAAGCAAATTTTTTTTTAAAACAAAAAGACACAAATGAAGTTAGTTTTAATATTTTAAATGTAATCTAATATGCCCCCAATATTATCTCATATGTAATTGATATAAAGCATAGGTTTGTTCACAAGATGGAGGAAGACTTCCTAATGGAGCCCCAGTGCTTCCATGCTTTCTAAACCTCTGTTTCAAGTTTGCCAAATTCCCATGGAGGAAACCCAGAGTCAGAGAGGGGGTGACCTGAGGGCATAGTCGCAGAGGCAACTTGGAGGAGGCCATTTTCTCAGTTCTCAGGATCTAGGAGACACCCCCACCATCACTCTCTTCTGTGAAACTATCAAACACAGAAAATTTCAAAACAAAGGAAAGTGCAAAAAAGGAAAAGTGAAACAAGCTGTAATTCCATCTGCCAGAGATAACACTGTGAACCTTTCCACTATTTTTTCTATGCATACATACAAAGACATTTCATAAATTTGCAATCAAATTACATAATGCTCATTACTTGCATATAACAATTATCCTTAACACATTCCCATTATTAAGTATTCTTCTAAGACATGAATTTTAATGGTTTTAATACATCCTACTATACGAATATATCATAATTTATTTCAACACTCCCTTATTGCTAGAGGATGGACTATTTTCTCATTTTCACACTTACCAATAATAAATGAATAATCTTATCTCACACATTTTTTCATTTATTTAGGCCTATTTATGAGGAATGACTTCCTAGAAATGGGATTTTGAGGTCAAAAATATTGCACATTTCATAGTATCTGATTCATTCATTCATTCATTCAAAAGAAGTTATGAAGCACCCATAATGTCTAGATGCTCTCAAAGGTGCTGAGGCTACTGAAGTGATCAAACTGACCAAAAAAAAAAAAAAAAAACTGTCCCCCATGGAGAAGCTTATACTCCACTAGAAGGAGGCTGCAATATTTTCTGGTATGTTAGAGAATAATAAATGCTACAAAGAAAAGTAGACCAGGAATGAGGATGAAGAGTGCTAGGGCAGAAGTTGAGCTACAAATATGATTAAGATAGTCAGGACAAAACACACTCATCTGACATCTGATCAAAAAATATTGCTCAGTTTCTTTCTTTAGGGTATATAAGATGGAGGAGGGCAGGACCACTGGGTAAAAGCACTAAAAGGGTGGCCAAAAAGAGTCCAGACCCATCATGGGTCTGCTATGGGCCTTCCTATTTTCCTTCACCTTTACACACTTGGAAAGTTACAACTAGACTCCAGGTTGTGGAGCTGAGGATCCATGGGAGAGGGGTCTCGTGCTAGTCCATAGATCTGCACACACCGCAGTACCCCTGAAACTCTAGGAGAGTGAGAGATTCTTTGGGGCATGGAGTCCCAGCACCCTTCCCAGAAGCCAGCTCCTGGTCTCACTGGAGCTCACTCATCTCTTTGGTCAAATGTTCCTTGTGATTGACCAAAACCCTTCCAGACACCTGCAATTGGTGCCTTTTCTTCTCAGAAAGATCAGACCACAAATAACCCCCTCCACCATCACAGCAAAGGGTTTGGAAATACTGAACACTGAGTATATGTTTGACGAATGGATGCAAGAATAATTAAATAAATGAGTGAATTATTTGAATTAATTAAAGAAACATCTGTACTCAAGGAAGATGAAGAAGGTTTCACACAGCAAGCCTTTGGCATTGTGGAGGCAGAGTGAGATAAAGATGGTAGTGGTCTCCTGAAAAACAGATCTGGAGTCTACTTGTACCTCTACCATCAACTAGATTAATTTCCTGGGATGCGGCATTGCTATCTGGAATTGTCATATTTTTATCTGGACATGGATTACACACAACAGTGTGTGTCTCTGCCTTTGAGGACCAGGCCATAAAAGCCACCTACAAAAATCTCTCAGAAACCATTTGTTGCAGCTATTCACAAAACCATTCACTCACTCAATCAGCAAATATTTACGACATCCTACTGTTTACCATGTATCATTCTAAGTATTAGGAACAACAGTTATAGGTGTTGGAGATAAATAAAAAAAAAACTAGTCTAGATCTACTATCTACAGTAGGAAATAAATATGTTAAGTATACAAAACAACTATAGAGTAATAGGGACTAGAAAGAATAATTAAGACAGGGAGATGATGTCATAGAAATGAACAAGGTGTTTCTTTGAATCTGGTGCCCTGAGAAGTGACAGTGAAGTTGAACAGGCAGGAACCATGGAAAGAGTTGGGACGGCAGCAGTGGAGAAGACAGAAGCCCACTAATCTTACTATATTTTTCATTAGGATTTTGGATGGATGAGATTTGGCTTGAGCTAATGGGTGTGTGATGGGACTATTTACAAATGGAGAAGACTGTGGGAAGAGATTCAAAGAATCTGTTTTGGCCTTCAATTGGAGAAACTTTCTAGATATCCAACAGAGGTGTTGAGTGGTCTGTTGGAAATTACTCCAGAGATCGGGGTTTGCAAGGCACAAGTCTAAGGTGGCAGGACATAATGCTTTGGAATCTTTTATTAACTCCTCTCATTAAGTTGTCAAATGAAAAATGAATAAGTAGTTGTCAGGGCAGTAAAGAACATGAACTTGGCTTCATAAAACCAGAAGCAACTGCCTCTCCCTGAGCAAGACATCTCCTCATCTCAAACCTTCACTGTGAAACAGAGTTAGCAGAACAAGAAGGGGTGTCCCATCGTGAGCAGAACTGCATAGTAAGGTGCTCTATCTTCTCTATTTGCCCTAAAATGCCTTCTGGAAAATGCAAGGAATAGCCAGGCATGGTGGTAAGTACCTATAATCCCAGTGACTTGGGAGGTAGAGGCAGGAGGACCACAAGTTCAAGACTCAGCAAATTAGCTGTCTAATTAGCTGAGACACTAATACTGTCTCAAAATATAAAAAAATAAAATAAAATAAAAGGGGCTGGGGCTGGGGATGTAACTCAGTTGGAAAAAGCCCCTGGGTTCGATCCCCAGTGCCAAAATAAAAATAAAGAAGATGCAAATAATAACATGGGAACTACCCTCCAAAGCAGTCTTCTGTTGAGAGCCACAGCCAAGTCAGAATGGCCCCTGGCATTTTGCCAGAAGTAATGGTTGAGAGGCGAGCCATTAAGATGATGCTGGATTGATTCAATTGTATATAGACCCCTGCTCGGCACCCACTACTTTGGAGTTCTCAAGGGGATTTTCTGGGGAGTTGGTTGGGGAAGTTCCGGTGGAGGGAGTTCCGGTTGGTGCGGTGTGCCAGAGAGGAGCCACGTGGGTGGCGTTCAGGAGAGTTCCCGGGGAGTGTGCGTGGAGTGCTGTTGGAGTTCAGGCAATCAAGTTTCCTGTTCGAACATACAAGTGCTTTGTGGCGGCTCAGTGATTTGTGCCCAGGCAGTCTTCTTCAGGCCTCACAGGCCTGCATCTTTGTGTTGAGAGCTTTGGGAAAGACAAAATCAACACAGCAGAGGTCATATTGGAATCTGAATTCAGTAGCTTTAGTGGGGTGGAAGAGACGGTGATGAATCTCCTGACAGCTATGCTGTTTGTCAGCTGATAACATAATTTTCACAGATAATTAGATTTGAACCAAGTGAGCAAGAGTAAAAATGCATTCTACAAATATTATTGTTTCTAGGAGGATCCCCCCTCCTTTTCTTTAATAAAGTGTCTGCTTTATTTGGAGCCTATTTTGGGGGCTGGCTTGAGTGGTTTTCCCGGCCATGCTCCAGGGAGGTTCACAGCAAGGGCTGCTCAAGCTGCAGATAGTAGTTTTGTGGGCTATTTGTTGCTACTTTTAAGTGCCCCCAAAGACCCCTCAGTCCCACAAACTCCTAGTTCAAAAAGGAGGTGCGAACTCCTGACCACTCACAATGAGAGCAGAATCTCTGAAGTCAAAGAGCTGGAAAGAGAAGGGGGAAGGGCCATTACTTCATTCCACGGTCATCTGTTCCCTTCTCATGACGGGGGCAATTCCAAACTGGACCTGCTCCAGGATCCTGGTGGGAAAATCTGTAGACAAACCGCCACAGCAAACAGCACCCTTGGGGAATGTTATTGTGGTGTTTCTGTCATAAAGGGGCCATTTGCACTCAAGGGGTTTCCACAAAGGACACCATCCCAGCATGGTGTGTCACTAAGAGGGCACCAGCCTACAGTGAGCCGTCCAGGACCCTCACAGGGGAGGTAGAGGCCTGGTGCTCATGAAACCCAGGGCCCCAGCAGGGCTGGAGCAACTGTAAATGAGACTGTTAATTGGCTGGTTCAAGGAGGCACTTAATTCTGGGTGAATGAATTAAGCTTCCACATGTCCCAGAACTAGCTCCACCTAGAAGCACAGAACCAGCCCCCATACTGAGTTGCTGGGACACTACCACCTCCCTGGAGCTGCTACCTGGACAGAAAGTGTCCCCTACAGTCTTTATAAATAGCCTGAGTTAGGCTGGAAGGTGGGCATCAGGCAGTGGCCACATGCAGGGGAATGAGAAGTGGGCAGGCATCCAGGAACCAAAGCAAAGCCAGGGTCATCTGAGCTCCATCTTGATAAAACAGCTCCCTTACTCAGGGTCTCCTAGCTTTCACCGCTGTCCTGTCAAAACACAGACTTACTGAGGCGGGTGGGTGGGGGCAGCCCTATCAATGACAGAGGTCAATCACACACACAGGAAGGAAAAGAAATTCCTCACTCTGAATTCTTCACCTTACATTTTTGCAAGGTGTCTTGCCCTGGAGCAGTGTCTTTGGCCTCAGGGAATGTCAGGCGCTGAGGTAGAATGAAAGGAGATCTGCAGACTGGGGCTGGATAGGACTCTGGGGATCTTTGAGGAAACTGCAATTTTTCAACAAATATGCATTGAGCTTTGTGTAAGTGCCAGAGATTCTCTGGAGGCAGCAATCCAGAAGGATCTGATCTCTGAGTTTACTGCTTAAGGGTGCACACAGGTGAGTACGTCTCTGAGACTCCATTTTCCTGTTTACATAGAGTGGGAAACAGTCACACAGAAACACCATAAATGGCCAGCAACCTGGGAGTACACAACTCCATGTGGTTAATCATAATAAAATTGGATACGGCAGTGAAAACAGATGAACTGGAACTACACTTATTAACAGGGATAAATAAATGAAAAACAAAAACAAAAACTGAAATTATTTGTGTAAAATTTTTAAATGTGCATTATATTAATAGATTAGAGCTCTATCTCTGTGTAGTAAAGCAAAGCACAGAAGTGACAAACCAAATTTAGAAATGCAATCACCTTTGAGGAGGCACTTTTATTGAAGTGGCAGTCCATTCAAGGGGAAGTTCATTATTACCGTCCCCATATTCCCTCAAGAGAAAGTAGAGACACAGTGGATGGCTGTGGGCTTGCCCAGTGTCAGGCAGGGGATCAAGAAGGCTGTGAGTTGCCCAGGTATTTGCTCTCTGCTTGCAGCTCTCATTGATGAACACTCCGGCAAATGGACCTGAAATTGAATTCCGAATCCCCACTTAGTGGTCATGCAATGTTGGCAAGCTTCTAAACTTTTCTGAGCTTCAATCTTCCCACTTAAAATGGTAATAACACATGAAGCATCCTTAGAAACCATGTACTAGATGTCTGGCATAGAGGAAGCCCTTAATAAACACTGATCATAACAATTGTCAATAATAATCAGGAAGTCAAACCTTTTATCTGCTGGCATGCTGGGACTCTACCACCTCGGGAATCACTTGGGACCTTTCAGCTGAACCTGAAATGTTCTATCTTTTAGTCAAGCTAGTAGGTAGAGAGGTATTTGTTGAAACAGTATTTATACTTTCGGCATGCCCAAATATGGCAAAATTAAGAAGCTTAATACATTGAACATCCAAAGATAATGATTTAATCTCTAGAGTCAGTTGTTTCTACAGTAGAATGGATAATTCACAACAACAGCTGACCCCAAGCTTATCAACTTAGGTCAGGAGCATGCCACTTGATTACTGAAGGAAGAGGAAGAGCAGATAAAAGGTCGGACCTGATTATTATTGACAATTATTATGACCAACTTTTATTGAGCCTCAGCGTTCCACTTAATATGGTAATAACATGTAGAATCCTTAGAGACCACGTACTAGATGCCTGGCACAGAGGAAGCCCTCAATAAACACTGATCAATATTTGTAAAGGAACAGTAATAATGAGCTTCCACCTGAGTGGACTTTCTAATTGAAAATGTGCAAATCTCTGTGTGGGCCTGGGATGAGATTAGTGGCAGTTATCCACGGTGACCCTAAGCAAAGTTCTCCTGCATTGCCCCCACTTGGTGACAGCCCTGCTCACAAGCCTTACAACTGCTTTTCCACTCAGCTTGGCCCTCTCTATTGACGTCTTCACTGCTAATTCTGCAAAAGTGGGGTGACTTCAAAGCGGCTTCTTAATTAGGTCATTACATTCTTGACCTAAGGCACAATTTTGTCTTTATTTATTTGTCTTTTATGCATGCTTAATTTCACAGATAACACATAAATGCGTTTTTTATGACAATAAAGCCAAATGCTCTGCTAAACACCATCCCAGGCTCTAAATACCAAGCTTGCCTCTCCAGAGGTAACCCCATTTCCAGTTTGGTGGGTATATTCTATTCTTTCTCCAGCCATTCACACACACAGGTATGTACCTATAAAATACAGTGTGAAGGCCTTTACAAATATTATATCATACTATACCTATTGTTCTAGAGCTTGACTTTTCTTCAATTTTTTAATTCATCAGAGTGATATAGCACATAATTTTAAGAATCGACTAGAATAAATTTGATCAACCTCAATATTCAGCCTCCCCATCCCCATTTCTTTCTTCCAAGAGGTAAACATTTGCATTTTTCATGGCTAGCTCTTTGGGTATTTACTTCCTAGCTCTTTCTTTCTTTCTTTTTTCTTTTTCTTGTCTTTTTTTTTTTTTTTTTTTTTGTACACTTAACCACAGAACCACATCCCCAGCCCTTTTTTATATTTTATTTTGAGACAGGGTCTCATTAAGTTGCTTGGGGCCTCGATAAGTTGCTGAGGCTGGCTTGGAATTCGTGATTATCCTGCCTCAGCCTCCCAAGAGGCTGGAATTACAGGTGTGCACCACCGTGCCCAGCTTACCTCTTAATATTGTGCTGCTACTTCTATTTTCTCAATTTTCGAAATGATCAACTAATTTACCACAATAAAAGATAACATTCGACTCCCTTACAACCCCTCCCCCTAAATTCCCGAAATTCATTCTTCCCATCCTTTCAAACTCCCAATATGCCTTGAGCATGACTTTGATGAGATCACAGGTGAGTTGTATAGTGAACTCATTAAAGACCCTCCCTGTACATACTTTGGTTTCTCTGGATTTAGTAATTATCTTTAGCCACATTTTCTTCTTTTTCCAAGTAACTCATTGCCAGCTGTTTAAATTTTCTCCCAATGTACTCAGGTGATCTGTCAATTACATCTTTTTAAAGAATTCTCTCCTGGAGTCTCACCTGATCTGAGACTCCAGGATCCAGGAGATCAAGGGCTCTCCCTTCACCATATTCCTGACGATTCTCCTCACCTGTCTCCTATATGGAATCTCACTTTCCCCGGATCCTGTATCTGCTTCTTGCTTTGTTTGCTTGCTCACTTGGATGGAGCACATTTTCTGGTAGCTTCCAAGAAAGGATATATGAAAAGGTAAATTGTTTGAGACCTGGAACATCTAAATTCTCCACTGACCCGTGATAGATAGTTTGGGTATAGAATTCTAAGTATAAATTGTTTAACTGAAAATTTTGAAAGCATTACTCCAGTGTCTTCTAACTTTCTGTTTTGCCACTGAGAAATCCAAGGCCATTTTGTTTCCTGCTCCTTTGTTTATAACCAGTTTGTTTTTCTCTGAAAATGTGTAGGATCTTCATTTTGTAACTATTTATTGATACCCAAAGCACCAAGTATCATGTGTTTGGTACTGTCCTGTAAGTTTCCCAACTTTCTTAGCGTTAGGTTGAGACCATGTTACGGCCAGTGACCTGAGGGAAGAAGTGACCCATACCAACTCCAAGAAACCAAAGTTAAAAACCAGTGTGCTTCCTCCAATCCTGTTTTCCCTTGCCACAGCTATCTCAGGCATCCAAGTGGCATATTTATAGGGTGGAATGCCACCACCTGAAATATATTAGATTTTGCATAAGTAAAAGATAAACTTTGATTATGTCAAGATTTTTAAGGACTCTGCTGCAGCACACTGCATTAATAACCCTAAAAAATACAGCAATAGTCTAGAATTTCACCTGTATGTGCTTTGATACAGGTCTGTTTATAAACATTGTCCTGGGTGGTCTCTGAAGACTCACAGCCTCCAGTTCTGGTAAATTTTATTCACTGATACTTTTCTCTCTTTAGTTTTCTCTGGCTTCCTCTTTGAGCTCCTACTATTCAGTTACTAGACAGCCGGAGTGAGTCTTCTAATTTTATATCTCTTTCCTTTTATTTTTCATTCTGGTTTTGACTTTTCTATAAAATATATTTATTGTTTCTATAAAATGTCTTCAATTTTAAATCTTCTCATTTTTCTAACAAATTTTTAACTTATCATATTCTTAACTTTCAAGAACTCTTTTAAAGTACAGAAGTCCAGAGATTCTTTTCCAAATTTGATATATCATTCCCATATATAATTTATTTCTTTTAATATAAAAAATATACATGTATTCATAATATATTATTATTGCTTGGCACATATAAAAATTTTTTATGTAAATAATCAAATTAATAATAATATCTTCTCCAATTTCTCTCTTTTCACTTACTCATCTCTATTAATAAATGTAGCTCCAGTTCATCTGTTTTCACTGCTATATAAAATTTTATGATTAACTACAATGTAGTTGTATAGCTCACAGGTTGCTGGTCCTTTATGATGGTTCCAAGATATTGCTGTTACATACTCTTCATATAGGAAAACTGAGTCTCAAAAATGTACTCACCTGTGTACTTCATTAAACCATAAACCAGAGAGCTCTGTGGATTGCTGCCTCTAGATTTTTGCTTCCAGGGAATCTCTGGAACATGCATGAAGTTCAACAAGTATTTGTTGAGCTTTGTACTGAATGAAGTTTGCTCAAAGGATCCCAGTATCATATCCAGCCCTATCCCACAGATCTCCTCCTGTAATTTGACCCAAGTGCTTTCCATTCCCTGAAGCCAGAGACACTGCTTCAGGACAAATACACATTTGTAAATGTTGTAAGGTGAGGAATGCAGAATGAGAACCCTTTAAAAACTCCCTCTATCATGGGAACCTGTCTGTTTTCCTTTAGTTCTGACTTTTTACTTCATAAATTTAAAATCTCTGCCATTAAGTGAATATTTATTTAGAGTCGTCGTATTTTCCTGATGAATTCAATTATGACACCCTGCTTCTTTCATTGCAAAGTGTTTTTTTTCCCTGACCAAATGCTTTGACTTGGAGTCTATTTATTTATCTGCTACTCTGAAGTACCTTTTTTCCCTTCTTTTTTTAAAAAATTTGTTCTAATTAGTTGTACAAGACAGTAGAATGCATTTTGACACATTGTTCACAAATGGAGCACAACTTCTAAATGGAGCACAACTTTTCATTCCTCTGGCTGCACCAGTAATTCTGTGAAGTACCTTTTAAATTTTTTATTGGTCTGCATGTTTTCTTATTTCTTATTTAACAACACTTTACAGATTTCAGATAGATTTTTTTTCCTTAGGTACATGTGAGACAAACATTTTCTTTCATTCTGTGTTTTGCATTTTTCATTTTCTTATTGGTGACAAAGAGGAAAAGTTTTTAATATTTGTGAAAATTAAATAATTTCAACAAATTTTACATTTCAAGATTTTTTTGAAAATTATATTCATAAAATTTTGCTCATCTCTGATTTGCAAGAATTTTCTCCTATGTCCCTTGTAGAAATTTTATAATAGTTAGCCTTTAGTTATATGATTTTTTTTCAAGATATTTGTATGAGGAATAAATTAAGTACTAAAGTTCTTTTTTTACCAAATGAATACCCAATTGTTTCAACACAATGTTGAAAAAAACTATTCTCATCGACTTATCTTGGCACCTTTGGTAAAAATTTATTACCCGTGTGTGAGTGAGTCTGTTTCTGAATTCTCTATTTTGTCTCATTTGTATATGTCTATCCTTATTGATTACAATCTCATCTATGATAACTTCATTGTAAATCTTAAAGTCATGTGGTTTAATTCTCTAAATTTATCCCTTTAAAAACTATTTGGGGAGACCTACCCACACCAGTTGGTGCGGGACCCAGGCTCCCAGTAGGTCTGGGTCCACCCCTCCACCAGTGGGGCAGACACCTGCCACAGCCTAGCCTCTGGTGCAGAACTGCCCCTTCTGACCACCAGACTACCACGGGAGTCCAGGCCTGACCCAGATCTGTCCACACTGACTTGCGCAGGACCCAGGTCCAGGGTAGGCCCGAGTTCGCCCGCCCCACCTGGGAGCCTAAGCCTAACACACTTCCATCTTGGGACACTGCAGTCATCACCATAGCCTTCCCCACACAGTAGCCCCTAACTTTTTTGACAACAGACAGGGCCTACAAGCAGCTGCATCACAGAGCAGGCATCCCCAAAGGAGTGTGAGGCCCACTCTTGCAGTCCCAATTCTGTAAGACATTGCTCCCATCTCAGGGCACCTGAACTACTATCTCAAGTTACCTTGGCTATTGCCGTCACCATCTTTAGAGGCAGTAGCATACATTGAGGGACACCAGCAGGGCCTGAAAGCCCAACATCAAGGTGAGGTACAGACAATCTGCACAGGTACTATAAGAATATAGGGAAGAAACTGTAACATCTCAGATCCACACTGCAAGAAAGGAAGACACATAGACAACATAAAAAACAAGGGAGGAAAGGGCCACAAACAAACCAGGACACTATAAAAACAGAACCCATGGACAGCAAAGTTGATGAAATGTCAGAGAAGGAGTTCAGAAGGTTCATAATTAAAATGATCTGTGAATTAAAGAATGACCTAAATGAGTATTTACAAGCAAAAAAATATGGATCACTCCAACAAAGAGATAAGAGAGGAATACAGGTAGCAAAAAATTTACTTCAAGAGAGAGATAGAGAATCTGAAAAAAAAGTCAGAAATCTTTGAAATGAAGGATAAATAAATCAAATTTAAAAACTCAATAGAAAGCATAACCAACAGACTAGGTCACTTGAAAGAAAGAACGTCAGATAATGAAGACAAAGTATACTATCTGGAAAATAAAGTTGACCACACAGTGAAGATAGTAAGAAACCATGAACAGAACATCCAAGAACTATGGGACAGCATCAAAAGACCAAATCTAAGAGTTATTGGGATAGAGGAAGGTACAGAGTTTCAAACCAAAGGAATGCACAATCTCTTCAATGAGATAATATCAGAAAATTTCCCAAGCATGAAGCATGAATTGAAAAACCAGACACAAGAGACTTACAAGACACCATATGTACAAAATTACAACAGATCTACACCAAGACACATTGTAATGAAAATGCCTAGCATACAGAATAAGGACAGAATCTTAAAAGCTGCCAGAGAGAGGAATCGGATCACATATAGTGAGAGAGACCAACTTGTATCTCAGCAGATTTTTCAACCCAGACCCTCAAAGCCAGGAGATCTTGGAACAACATACACCAAGCTCTGAAAGAAAATGTATGCCAACCAAGAGTCTTATATTCCGCAAAACTAAGCTTTAGATTTGATGATGAAATAAAAACCTTCCATGATAAACAAGAAAGCTAGAAAGCCTGCACTACAGAACATCATCAGCAAAATATTCCATGAAGAGGAAATGAAAAACAATGATGAAAATCTGCAGAGAGAAGGATTACACTAAAGGAAAATCTAATCAGAGGAGAAGCCAAGTCACCTTAAATACCCAAAATAAACAAAAATCGCTGGAAATACAAATCATATCTCAATAATAACACTGAATGTTAATGGCCTAAACTCATCAATCCAAAGACATAGACTAGCAGATTGGATCAAAAAAAAAAAAAAAAAAGATCCAACAATATGCTGCCTCTAAGAGACTCATCTCATAGGAAAAGACATCCACAGACTGAAGGTGAAGGGTTGGGAAAAATCATATCACTCACATGGACTGCGGAAGCAAACAGGGGTTTCCATCTTCATATTAAATAAAGTAGACTTGAAACTAAAGTCAATCAAAAAGGATAAAGAAGGACAATACATACAGCTCAAGGGAAACATACACCAAC
This sequence comes from Callospermophilus lateralis, assembly GCF_048772815.1. Taxonomy (NCBI): domain Eukaryota; kingdom Metazoa; phylum Chordata; class Mammalia; order Rodentia; family Sciuridae; genus Callospermophilus; species Callospermophilus lateralis. Next base: position 21,248,001 of record NC_135311.1, read on the forward strand.
GAGACTTAACAATTATAAATATATATGCCCCAAACAATGGAGAATCTATGTTCATCAAACAAACTCTTCTCAAGTTCAAAAGTCAAACAGACCACAGCACAATAAATCTGGGTGACTTTAACACACCTCTTTCATCACTGGATAGATCTTCCAAACAAAAGCTGAACAAAGAAACTATAGAACTCAGTAATACGATCAATAACTTAGACTTAACTGACATATATAGATATTTCATCCTTCAACAAGAGAATACACTTTCTTCATAGCAGAACATGGATCATTCTCTAAAACAGACCATATACTATGCCACAAGGCAACTCTTGGCAAATATAAAAAAGTAGAGATGCTACCCTGCATTCTATCACATAATAATGGAATGAAATTAGAAGTCAATGATAAAATAAGAAATAAAATCTGCTCCAACACCTGGAGACTAAGTAATATGCTACTGAATGAACAATGGGTTGCAGAAGACATCAAGGAGGAGATTAAAAAAAAATTTTAGAAGTGAATGAGAACACTGATACAACATATCAAAATCTCTGGGACACTATGAAAGCAGTTCTAAGAGGAAAGTTCATTGCATGGAGTTCATTCCTTAAAAGAAGAAAAGTCAACAAATAAATGACTTAACATTACATCTCAAAGCCCTAGAAAAAGAACAACAAATCAACACCAAAAGCAGTAGAAAATAGGAAATAATTAAAATCAGAGCTGAAATCAATGAAATTTAAACAATTGAAAAAATTGACAGAACAAAAAGTTGTTTCTTTGAAAAAATAAATAAAATTGACAGACCCTTAGCCATGCTGACAAAGAGAAGGAGAGAGAAAACTCAAATTACTAACATGCAATGAAAAAGGAAATATCACAGTAGACACTACAGAAATACAGAAGATAATTAGAAATTATTTTTAAAAACTTGTACTCCAATAACATAGAAAATATCAAAGGCATTGACAAATTTCTAGAGTCATATAATTTGCCCAGATTGAATCAGGATGATATACACAATTTAAACACATCAATTTCAAGTAAAGAAATAGAAGATGCAATCAAAAGTCTACCAACCAAAAAAAGCTCAGGACCGAATGAATACACAAGCAAGTTTTATAAAACCTTTAAAGAAGAACTAATACCAATAGTCTTCAATTTATTTCAGGAAATAGAAAAAGAGGGAGCACTTCCAAACTCATTCTATAAGGCCAATATCACCCTGATTCCAAAACCAGGCAAAGACCAGAGAGAGAGAGAGAGAGAGAGAGAGGGAGGGAGAGAGAGAAAACTTCAGACCGATATCTCCAATGAACATAGATGCAAAAATTCTTAATAAAATTCTTGCAAATCAAATACAAAAACATTTCAAAAAGATAGTGCACCATGATCAAGTGGGATTCATCCCAGGGATGCAAGTTTGGTTCAACATATGGAAATCAATAAATGGAATTCATTACATCACTAGCCTTAAAGATATGATCATCTCAATAGATGCAGAAAAAGAATTTGACAAAGTACAGCACCCCTTTATGTTCAAAACACTAGAAAAACTGGGGATAACAGGAACATATCTCAACGTCATAAAGGCTATCTATGCTAAGCTCCAGGCCAACATCATTCTAAATGGAAAAAATTGAAGGCATTCCCTCTAAAACTGCAACAAGACAGGGATGCCCTTTCTCACCACTTCTATTTATCATGGTTCTTGAAACACTGGCCAGAGCAATTAGACAGAGGAAAGAAATTAAAGGGATACATATAGAAAAAGAAGAACTCAAATTGGCACTGTTTGCTGATGATATGATTCTATACCTGAAGACCCTAAAAGTCCCACCACAAAACTTCTAGAACTAGTAAATGAATTCAGCAAAGAAGCAGGATATAAAATCAACACCCATAAATCAAAGGCATTTCTGTATATTAGTGACAAATCCTCAGAAATGTAAATGAGGAAAACTACCTCATTTATAATAGCCTCAAAAAAATACTTGGGAATCAACTTAATGAAAGATGTGAAAGATCTATATAATGAAAACTACAGAACCCTAAAGAAAGAAGTCAAAGAAGACCTTAGAAGATGGAAAGATCTACCTTGCTCTTGGATAGGCAGAATTAATATTTTCAAAATGACCATACTTCCAAAAGCACTATACAGGTTTAATGCAATTCCAATCAAAATCCCAATGACGTTCCTCATAGAAATAGAAAAAAACAATCATGAAATTCATCTGGAAAAATAAGAGACCCAGAATAGCTTAAGCAATCCTTAGCAGGAAGAGTGAAGCAGGTGACATCACTATACCTTAACTATACTACAGAGCAATAGCAACAAAAACAGCATGGTATTGGCACCAAAACAGACTGGTAGATCAATGGTACAGAATAGAGGACACAGATAATAATGCACAAAACTACAATTATTTTATATTAGACAAAGTTGCCAAAAACATGCATTGGAGAAAAGATAGCCTCTTCAACAAATGGTGCTGGGGAAACTGGAAATCCATATGCAACAAAATGAAATTAAACTTCTGTCTCTCACCAAAACTCAACACAAAATGGATCAAGGACTTAGGAATTGCCGCAGTCTGGCTGGGCACAAAATCACGAGCCACTCACAGCCTTGTAGATTCAAACACCAATTCTTTATTCCCGAACTCACACCAACACTCTACAATCATGTTCTGGGGAAATCCACGTTCTGGGCCAAATCCACACACTCCACCTGGCTCTGAATCCCAAATACTCTCTCCATCCCACGAGAACTCAATGGGAACTCAAGGAGCAGGCGAACTCAAGGAGCGGGCGTGCCTGAGGCAGCAGGATACGCCCTATTCCCAGCAGGGTACACCTTAAACCTGGAACCGCCCTAAACCCAAGGAGTGGGATACTCCCTAATCCCAGCAGGATACACCCTAAACCTGGATCCGCCCTGGTCCTTGAGCAAGGTCACCTTACATGCAATGTCACTGCAAATGACCTGGGTCCAATATGGAGAGTCCTTCCTCTAAGCAACATTAGGTAGGCTGACAAAGAAATTGCCATGCATCATTCCTACTTGGCAATGGCTCTCAGCAAGGAATAAAAGAAAAAGTAGGCCCTAATCTCCATCGTGTGGGATTAGGCCCCAACTTCCTTAATAAGACTCCTTTGGCGCAAGAATTAAAATCAAGAATTAATAAATGGGATGGACTCGAACTAAAGAGTTTCTTCTCAGCAAAAGAAGCAATCTGTGAGGTGAATAGAGAGCCTACATCTTGGGAGCAAATCTTTACCCCTCACACATCAGATAGAGCACTAATCTCTAGGGTATTTAAAGAACTCAAAAAGTTAAACTCCAAAAAAACAAATAACCCAATCAATTAATGGGCCAAGGACCTGAACAGACACTTCTCAGAAGATGATGTACAATCAATCAATAAATATGTGAAAAAATGTTCATCATCACTAGCAATTAGAGAAATACAAATCAAAACCACTCTAAGATTTCATCTCACTTTAGTGATAATGGCAGCTATTACGAAGACAAACAACAATAAGTGTTGGCGAGGATGTGGGGGAAAATGTACACTCCTACACTGCTGGTGGGACTGCAAATTGGTGCAGCCAATATGGAAAGCAGTATGGAGATTCCTTGGAAAATTGGGAATGGAACCACCATTTGACCCATCTATCCATCTCCTCAGTTTATACCCAAAAGAACTTAAAAACTACATACTACAGAGACACAGCCACATCAATGTTTATAGCAGCACAATTCACAATAGCTAAACTGTGGAACCAACCTAGATGCCCTCCAATAGATGAATGGATTTTAAAAATGTAGCATATATACACAATGGAATATTACTCAGCAATAAAAGAGAATAAAATCATGTCATTTGCAGTTAAATGGATAGAGTTAGAGAAGACAAGGCTAAGTGAAGTTAGCCAATCCCAAAAAACAAATGCTGATATAAGGAAGCTGATACATAGTGGGATAGGGAGAGGGGCCATGGGAGGAAGAGACAAACTCTAGATAGGGCAGAGGGGTTGGAGGGGATGGGAAGGGGTATGGGGTAAGAAATGATGGTGGAACGTGATAGTCATTATTATCCAAAGTACATGTATGAAGACACAAAATGGTGTGAATATACTTTGTATACAACCAGAGATATGAAAAATTGTGCTCTATATGTGTAAGAAGAATTATAATGCACTCGACTGTCATATATACATTTGAAAAAAAGAGGGGCTGGGGCTGTATCTCAGTGGTAGAGCAGTTGCCTGGCATGTGTGAGGCACTAGGTTCGATCCTCAGCACCACATATAAGTAAATAAATAAAATAAAGTTCATCAACAACTTAAAAATTATATATATATATATATATATATATATATATATATATATATATATATGGAAAAATAACTATTTTGGCCTGAGTCCTTTGATGTTCCATAGACTATAACAATTAAGTTGTATAATTTTAAAAATTCATGTTGGAATTATTAGAATTTCATTACATCTACAGATAGATGTTGGGAGAATTGCCACTTCAACAACCTTGAGATTTCCAATCCAGGAAGATGGTTTATTTCTAAATTTATTTAGATCTTTTTTCATCTCACTGAGCAATATTTTTAGTCTTTGTTGTACAAATCTGGCCCATAATTGTTATTTATCCCTAAGTATTTAAAAATTATATTACTGTAAATAGTAATGTTTTTACTTCATTTTCCAATTTAGCTGCTAGTATATAAAATTGCAATTAATTTTTACATATTATTACTTTTATCTTATACTCATGCTAAACTCACTAACTTTAGCAAATTTTTTGTAGATTTCTTTAAGATTTTTTATACATAAGATTCTACCACCTGTGGCCTCCAGAAAAAAAAAATATTGTAAAGAAATAGTAAAGATAAACATATTTGTCTGGCTTACCATGTTGAGGGGGAAATTTTATCTTTCCTTTAGTGAGCATTTTGTTAGCCATGTGGATTCATTAGATTGTGTGGTTTTATAAAAAACTGCCATGCCCTTGTTTCAGAGTAGCTATACATTTTCCTTTCCCATCAGCAATGTGTGGGTGATCTATAGCATCTATTATTTTATTGTATTCTTTTACTGTTAATTGATTTATTTTAGGTGGATTCCTTTCAGACAGCATATGTTCAAGTCTTGCATTCTTATTCAGTCCCATCATCTCTGCTTTATAACTGAAATATTTGTGCCACTTACATCTAATGTAATTATTGATATGATTGAGTACAAATGTATCATCTTTATTTATTTTTTAGTAAACTGATGTTGTTCCACCTATCATAAAGGTACCTATAATAAAGTTCCTTTTTTTCTTTCCTTCTCTCTGCTTCAGACTGATTCATTTATAATTCATGACTTCAAGTTCACTGATGTTTCCTCTTGCTGTGTTTTTCCTTTTGTTAATTTCATCCAGTGAATTTTCATTTCATATCTTTTTCCATTCTAAAAGAACAGGTGGTTCTTTTTTGTACTATTTTTCCCTTACTATGTTTCCTTGAAATGCTTGGACATATTTGTAAGAACTGTTTTTGCATGTTTGTTAATTTTCATTATTGTTTTCAACTTGAGGCTCATTCCTATTGACTGACTTTACTTCTCATCATTGGTCACATTTTCCTTCTTTGTGTTGTGTCTAAAAATTATTTACTTGCTTTATTGGATATTATTAATTCTATGTTGTCTCGATATTTAACCTTTTAAAATAAAGGATTATGCTTTATTTTTGTAGGAAGTTGTTCAGATGATCTTGATTATTTCACAACTTGTTTATCAGCATTTCGTTTGTGTGAGTCTAGAATAGGCCTTTTTTGAGAGACGTTGTCATCTTACTCATAAGATATGACCCTGCAGGAATTTCTTTTTTGTGCTCAGGGTGATTAATATGGACTCTCTATCTCACTGGTTAGAACACAATTATCTCCCAAAGCTGTGTGAACACTCATCATTGTTCAGTTGGTAGCTCCACAATCTTCCTTTGCCTGTCCCTGTGTAACTTTATGTACAGACTCAACTGAACATCTGCCTAAATTTCTGGTTCTCTTTTTCTATTTAACTTGCACAACTTCTACTTAGCTGGGCCCTCCTGAACTCTGAACTCTATATCATCACCTGCCAAGACTATTACATTATGCTTTGGTTTAGAATGTGGCTGCAAGCAGAGAGCCAGTGCTCACAGATTTTCCCTTCTCTCAGGGAACCCAGGCTCCCCCACCTGTTATCCATTGTTGAAAACATGCTTTCATATGTTTGTTCAGTTTTCTAGTTGTTTACGGAAGGAAGGTAATTCCCTGTTACTCCATCATGGCTGAAATTGAAGGGTTTTTGTTTAAAGAAATTGAGAGAAAAATATTTATATTCCTTGCATGTTTAGGACTTTGAGATCCCTTAATTTTTTCCATATCTAAATCATTGGTCTGAAGAATGCTTTTATGATTTGTTATAATCGTTTCTACTGGATTTATTCTTCTCAACTTTTCTTTATCTAAGAATATCTTTATTCTGCCTCCATTTTTGAAGTGCATTTTTCACTGAATATAGATCTCTAGGATTACAGAGAATTGCAGCACTTGTGGATTTTTGAATCTCAGCACTGTAACCTCTTGTCTTTTATTTCCCAAAATCCCTCATATGTTTGATCCTGCTTGATGATAAGGTTATATTCTTTCACCAATTTGTGGTTATTTCTTTAATTTTTTTCTGCCATTATTTCTCTCCTCTCCAAGTGGTCTGTGAGTATACATATGTTAGACAGCTTGATATTTTCTATTAATTTTTCTTTGACCTGTTTTCTTTCTGTTATTCACATTGGGCAATTTATATTGATCTATATTCAATTTAGTGATCCTTTCCTTTGCCACCTTCAATCTTCTATTAATTTTGTTCACTGAATTTTTCAATCAAATATAGTACTTTTTAGTTCTAGAATTTCTACTTGATACTCTTTTTCTTTTAGAGTTTGCATCTCTTTGCTGAGAGTCCCCATTTTCCTTTACGTCCTTGAGTATATTTATAATTGCTGCTTTAAAGTTCTTGTTTGACCATTTTGATATCTGAGTCATTCCACAAAATCTGTTTCTATTAGCTCTTTTATTTTCTCTTGTCCATAAGTCACACTTCAACATCTCTTCTTGTATCTAGTGATTTTTTTCATTGCATAAAATTTGTAATAATACATTACAAACTATCTATAGAATGTCATTTTCCTCTGAAAAAAGTCTTCTGGAAGACTAGTAATTTGGCTGGATTCAAGTACCAATGTCTGTTGCCCCTGAGTTGGCAACAGCTGAAATATATGCTTAAATCCTTCATTTTTCCAACTATTATTTTCCACCTAGTTCTGGAATTTCTCCCACAGTTGAATAAATTAATAATTAGCCAATAACTAAAATATATACATGAAGAATTTAGGACCCCCCTCTGAGACTCTTCTCATGATTTTCTCCCTAATTTGCAGCTACTTAGGCAGCCCCAAGCCCTGTCCTTCGATTCTTCATAACAAAGACTGGAGCTGTCTGCTTGAGCCCCAGTCATCCTGCACCATGCACACTGGGATGTATGATCATGTGTATAAATCCTATTCAGTTGCCCTATTTCATAGGTTGACATCCATCCAATTTCTGCTTTCTTTTGGTCACTCTTCGGTGTCTTTAAATGGTTATTTCATTCCAAGTGCATCACTGTTACTTGTAGGAAAGTTATTATGATGCAAGCTGCTCTATCATTACTAGAAGCACACACTTACATTGCTTTTAATCTACCCCAGTCAGATTAAACAGCATTTTCAAATTACATACCTGGAAGACTTTCCACGAGAAAGAGAGGGTGATTTTATAAACAATTTCATTTTCTAACACTCATGAAAACATTTTTACTATCCCGTTTAAGCCCGGTTCATTTTTCCACTTAAGCAGAAGAGGTACCTTTTGAAATACCTATGATTTATCTCTGTTTATTCTTTGATCTTTAAGTCCAGTCTGTCTGAGTACATAGTTAATTTGAATTTTCATCTTCTCTCTGAGTGTTATGCATAACCAAACCAACATGTTTCTGAGTATTTTGAGTCAACCAGCCCTGAAAACAACTTAATCTTTGCTAATCTGAGAATTACAATGCTGATATTATGTAGATGATGAGGGAAAATTGGCTCTTAGGACTTTGTAGTGAAAAAAGAGATCATTATAAAGAGACAAGAGATAGGGATTGTTTCACAAGCATCTGGACGTTTCCTTTTGTTTGTGTAAGGTCATTGTCCTTATACCTGGGGAAGAATGAAGAAACTTCTACACTGTGAATCTGTGTCCTTCTGGATAAACCCAACCAGTTCCAGCAGTTTCTGCCCCCCAGGCAAAGGACTGCAACCACTAGAATGAGTTCTTGCAAACTACTATGTTTCTTGGACCTGAACTTTTAACATTCCGCATTCCTCATTTTAATCACACCAAAGTGCACTTTTTAAGGTCCTGGCTGAGCATGGTGTTGTACCCAGCAAGTTAAGCACATGAGTCTCTGTTGTCAAGGCAGACAACATCAGGATGAAGAAATACAGACAGCTCAACATAAACATTGAATGATGATTCCTTTGTGTCTGTGGTCTACTGTACCTACAGGATGCCAAACATCTGGATGAAAGATGTAATGTTCAGTTAGGAGTCTTGCTGTTCTTCCAGATAATAGAATAGACTTTTACATAAATTGTATAAACCCAGCAATTATAATCGTCAGACCAACTTATATTTATATAACGATTTACAACTGCAGAGTGTATGTGTGTGTGTGTGTGTGTGTGTGTGTGTGTGTGTGAAATGTATGTTTGCGTGTTTATGTATAAAGACTGGTTTAATTACCATATCTTTGTGGAATAGGCTTATTGATCCTATTTTACAGAGAGAAACCAGAGAACTTTTACCAAACGTGTATTGATCTCATACTCTGTGCCAGATGCAAGGCCTACAAAGGAGAAGCACAACAATCCCTGCCCTAAAGGTGCTCACAGGCCAGGGAGGAGCTCGAGATCCAATGAACCTGACTTGCCCAAGGTCACACAACTAGTTACTGTCAAATCTGGGACTCAGGCCAACTTTTCTGGCACCAAGTCCAGCACTCTCTTCACAGCTGCCTTCAATAAGGGCCAGATGCACTTAGAGAACAGTGACTCAAAAGGGGACGGGACAGGGGGCCAGTGGAGCTGGGAGAGTCTTAATGAAGAGATCAGAAATGAAGTACAAGTCATTAAAATTACATTTAGGAAGACCATGACCAGACATTGGAAAATGCTTTTGAAGTAATGCTGCAGGGGTGGGGAGGAAAGAGGGAACAGAACACCAACGGCATGTGTACTGTCCAGTTGACACACACGTGGGCGGGCACAGGAGGAGAACATGGGCAAACTTAAACAGCTGGTTTTTTGTATTTTTTTTTCAGGTGGCAGGGTTGTGGCTGCACTTTCCCTTTTTTCTTTCTTTCCTTCTTTTTTCTAAGCCATAAACTGTGTCACTTTAGAGTTTTGTATGTATTGCTAAAATATAATTACAGTTAGGAAAAAAAAATAGCAGAGAAAGATGAAGACCTTCCAAGCCGAACAGACCCGGATTCAGATCACAATTGTGCGATGACTATCTGTTTGATTTGGGGGGAGCTACTTAACGTGTCTGTGCCTCAGTTTCTTTGGTTGAGAATAATGTGAACTTTGCAGGATTGTATTGGGAATTAGCAATTATGTGTTAGACACCTACTACCCATAGCAACCACTCTGCTGGTAATTATTTTTATCATCATTATTATAGAGTATGAACCAGGAGGAACGTGTTGGAGGCAGGCAGGCATTGCTGGACCTGCTGTGAGGCATGGGATTGGCCAAGAGTCTGCAGTGGCATTTTTGAAACAAAGAAAAGTAACCCGGAATCATCTTGATCAACAGCAATGAAAAGAATTGAGCCAAGTCCTAGGGATATAAGTGTGTAAAAAATTCTACCTTATCTTAAAGGGATTTATCATCAGTCTCTATACATCCTCAATAAACATTTATTAAGTACCTCTTATATACCAAAAACTAAAAGAAGAACTAGTGGTATAAAGCTAAATAGGACTCTTACTATGCTCAGTGGGGAAGAAACAAATGTGGAAACAGGTTAAACACAATATAGTGGGGCGAGTGTAACCATAAAGTTAGGCCTATGGGAGCGTAGATAGGGATATACCTCGTCCACCTGAGTGAGGCAAGAGAGGGGAAGATTGGGAAGAATTCTGGAGCCGGTGGTCCTGGGCTAAGACTTCAGTATAAGCAAGAGCAAGTTAGAATAAAGGACCAGGTGGACCCGAATAAAGCATCCCAGATAATACATTAGAGAACCACAGCCACGAGTTCTGTTTTGCCAGGACATAGAATCTGAAGCAGGCCTGAGGTTGGAGAGGCAGGTAGCAACCAACTCTTATGAGTTTTTGTCCACCTTATCCCAGAAGGAAGAAGGATTTGAAGCTGGGCAGACAGGAGTGAAAGTATCCACATTTGCATGCCAGACAAAACCCCTGGAGTCCTGTAGAGGAAGGATGTGAATGGGAGGAGCCTAGCTGCTGTTAAGGGACACCTCTAAGAGTTCAGGTGACAGCTGAATCAGGAGGAGGATGAGGATCCTGGGGTGGAGAGGAGGAAGATGGGAACCAGATGGCAGGACCATCTCTAATGATCCCTAGAGTCTAGTGAGGAACAGAAAGGAAATAATCAAACCGGAAGAGAACTTGCTACAGACACAGCTTGGGAAAGCTTCCTGGAGGAGGTAGGCCATGGGAGCCCATTAAAGAAGGGGACATAGGGGAGATGAGGGGCGGATCCCACACACAGGGAGTAAACTCCCAAAGCCAAAGAAGCTGTCGTATTTGGGCTCTGCCTACAGAAGTGGAGGGGTTGACAGTCAGAGTGTGACCTTTGACATACCCTCCACATTATAAATTGTCATCCCCAGCAGGGGGGAAAGCATCTGTGGCAGGATAGATTACATTTTTCTCCACCAAACCCCTTCCTTTCCTGCAACTAGACACAGACGACAACAAGCTCAAAGTAGAAAATGATTCAGAAATTCTCCTACATTAAAATCCACAAAAACATAAGACAGTTGTTCCTGCAGGTATGGAACATCTGGTGGTCTCATGATGATGACCCCTGCCCTGCAGGGACACCCCCTTTGCTCTGCTCCTGGCTCATCCCTCACCTCCAGCCCCACTCCCTGCCTTATCGTGATGGGCAGAAGTGATTGACAAGCTGTGCCAAGAAAGAAGGAAAGGCAAGATGGAGGAAGGCGAGAGAAAAGTGCTGAAATGACCGGTAAAGGGGTCAAAGGAGTGGGGAAAGAGAGCCCCCAAATGGTTTCCTTACCAACCTGGACATTTTATGGATGCTCTAAGGGTTAGAACAGGATGACAGACTTTCTCTGTGAAAGGTCACATGGCAAATATCTTAGTCTTTGTGGCGCATTCAGTCGGCGTCTCAACCACTCAACTGTACCAGGGTGGAAGGACAGCAGTCGCACATGATACACAAACAAATGACCACACCTAAGTCTCAGTAAAACTGTATTTATGCACGCTGAGGTCTGACTTTCATAAAATGTTTACATGTCACGAAATATTATTCTTTTCCATTTTTTCAGATCAGTTAAAAATATAAAAATCATTCTTAGCTTGAATATAAAAATAAGCCACAGACTGGATTTGGTCTGTGGAGTGTGACTTGTCATCCCTGGTTTAAAAAAAGGATCTCATGACAGATGAGGAGCTGGGGTGGATCATCTAGTGTCGAGGGGCTTCTTCCTGTCCAACATTCCCGTAGGTTCTGTATGCCATGGGATATTGCACTGAAGTTGATGGAAAAAAAACTATTTTCCATATTTCTTTGGATTTTGTGGATGCTTTCCTGGCTCATAGTAAAGTTGTTGAGCAATGGACTATCCCAGCTTTCTATAACTGAGAATGTAGTAATGGGGTTTTACATTGCTTTTATATTAACTAAATTTTAAAATACTGCTTCCTGTGTTTCTGTGAACTATATCATGCTAATGAAAATATTTGAAAAATATAATTATAAAACAAAAGAAATAGATAGCCCGGCCATTATATTCTCTCTGACTACTGAAAAAGCCAGATGACACTGGGACCAGGCCACTTGAGCAGCTGGACCTCATTGTGGTCTCCATTGTACATCTGGGAAATGGGCAAAACCTCATGAGGGAGGGAGGGAGGTAGATTGATTGATAGACAGACAGACAGACAGATAGACAGATAGATAGATAGATAATCAAGGGGTCAAGGGCAAGAAGAGAAGTCCCTAGGAAAAAGGTCCATGTCATGAGCTTTTATTCCTGATGCTCCTCCTGTCCTCAACCGACCCTTATGACAGAAGGAGCCAGCAGTCACTGCACCAAGGACCTAAGAAGTGTGATCCACAGAACTCCAACCCGAAAGGATCTTGCCAAGGGGATTTCACAGAACCCAAAATGGCAGACACTGTTACGTCCATTTCCAATAAGTCAAAGCTCACAAGACTTGCCGACCCTCACCGCCATGCTGTGGGAAAGATGGATGTACTTTTCCCCCCTGCAGGCTCCAGGCGGAACCCATTTTCTGCCATGAGGAACGAGGCTGGTTCGGCTGACTTCCCACAAATCTGGTCCTGAAAGAAACACACAGTCCCGCTGAAAACACATTCATCCTCCTCTCCCATTTGATCTTTCTCCCACATGCCTTTTGGATTAATGCTGGCATTTTGTTTCCATCTGTTTCCAGCTCTTGGCTAGAAATGTAAAAGTCCAGCTCTGGCCCTCTACAGGGCTAGGGGCTCTGCAGCAGGATGCCTCTCGGGAGTGGTGGGGGGCTGCAGGAGAGCTGTGGAACATCAACTGCTTGTCATATTGTAAGTCAACCGACACCAAATGAGGACCTCCTATGTGCTGTGTATGTGCTCCTATGTGCTCCTATGGTTAAGTCCTCACAGTGACCTACAAGACCTAAAATGTGCCCCCCACCACCACCTCTCTAACCTCCTCTCCTACAAAGCCACCGTGGTCTTCTTGCTTATCTCCCTCCAACCCACCAGGAAGGCTCCCTCCCTGGAATGGCCAACTCCCGCACCTTAAGTCTTCATTTAAACACCTCCTCTTCAGCAAGGCTCTTGCTGACAGTGCTGTTGGCGATTGTGACCCTCCCGCAGAACCTCCATCCCTTCCCAGCCAGCTCTGCCTTTTTCTTTTGCATTTCACGTATCCCCTGCTGCCTTGGCCCAGTTCCTTTAGAAAATGCATCTGGGAAGGATGCCATTCTAGAGATGCAGAAATGAGAGAACCAATAAGGAAGGGGTGGAGGGAAAAGGAAACGTGAGGGAGTCATTTCCAAATGACCATAGCTTTGGAACAAGTCAGTGGCGCTATCCCACCAGACAACTTCAGAAAAACTGCATGCCGCTAATGCATCTTCAAACAGTCTGCCTAGGGGAGGAAGAGAAAGCAATGGATCCTTCAGCATCTGTCCCCCGTTGGTCAAAACTTGCCCTAAGGGTGTATAGTACCCTCACACTTCCAGATGATGAGAAAGAACGTGGGTTGGCACACGCTCCCTCACCTACGTGGCACGCAGAGGCCTCGGGGAGGAAGGTGGAGATGAGAGCTAAGAAACCCCAGGCAGCAGGCTGGAGGTGATGGGGCTGCCTGTGAGCCATAGGAGGGACCAGAAGCAGTCCCTGCTATGGGTCCTTGGGCCTTCGGGAGTGGCAGGGATGGTGGAGGAGGCACCAGTGGCTTCAGGATTGCAGGGATGGACTGAGCATAAATTGAAACCCACACAACCTTCCAGTATGGCGCCCATCTCCCCCGGCCAGTATCTGATCTGTTGAGGTTCCCTGGTGCATCTCAAGAGTCTAAAACAGCACCTGGCACATGACAGGACTTCAGCATACCGTTGAAAAAATGGAAGGGTCATGATAATGAACGAGATACAGACTCTGCCCTCAAGGTTCATACAATGCCAGGGAGACAGTCAAATGAATGGATCATTGCAGTACAGAATGGGGCGTGTAGTGCTATAGGCAGGCCAGGCAGCTTGCAGGAACACATAACAGAGCTTTGGGCAATTGATCTCTGAGTCCTAGTCTTCAACTTCATGTGTGACAAGCTGTGCCAGCCCAGTCTCTCTGATACAACAAGAACATCAGAATAGGAAGCAGAGATCTGGACTCAAAACCCCACCTCAGCCACTAATCGGATGCAGGAATTCCCAAGAATTACCTAATAATGATAATAGTAATGACTATTTTTCAAGTACACACTTTTGCCAGGGCACAGGCTGAGTGATTTCCATTTATTTTCTTCTTGCATTCTTAGAACAATTTAATGACAGAGATGTGATAGTTTTCACTTAATAGAAAACTATACTGAGTGTGAGAAAGTTCAACAGACCTATCCAAGCTCCGCTGGCTAAGAAGTACCAGAACTAGGATTTGAACTTGAAACTAAGTCTAAGTTTATAATCACCTTCCTCCAGCACCATACCACTAGTGCCCTATTTTGTGAAATGAAGATACGGCCAGATCGTCTTTAAAGTCTTTTCCCATTAAACCGCTTCCTAAAATTGTCAAAGTCAAAGTGACCAGCCCAGACTTGGAAGAAAATGATTGGACACCATCCAGAACTGTGAGCCACCAACCACGTGTCAGTCACCAACAGACTACTTTTAGCCACAGACCCATGGCTCAAGTCTCTCTCTTCTGTCCATGAGGATATGCACAGGAGACTTGCCTGAGGTGGGATCCTAAAGACACACAGAGTATCCTTGCAGCTCCACGTTATGCAACATGATTTACGGAAGCCCAACTACTCACTCATTGTAGACGTCTGAAGGCTGGAAGACACCAGAGCAAGTGGGAGCCTGTGACTGCTCAGTGACTTATGGCCTCTGTCACCAATCTACATCCACACGATCCAGTAGAAATACAAGACGAACCACATATGTAATTTTACATTTTCCAGGAGCCACATTTTTAAAAGTAAAGGGAAAGAGGTGAAATTAGTATTTTGTTTAACCCAATACATCCAAAGTATTATCATTCCAACATGTGATCAACATAAACTTATTGAACTACTTTACATTCTAGTCTTCATTCCTAAGTCTTTGAACTCTGGTGGTGTATTTTACACTTACAGAGCATCTTAGTTCAGACTAGCCACATTCCAAGTGCTCAACAGCTACCTGACCTGGGGACTGTGGTCACCTTATTTGGACAGTGCAGGTCTGGGGTGTGCTGGTGTTGATGGAGGACACACACACACACACCTGCCCAGAAGCACACGTGTGCACACCACCCACAGTCCATCGCAGAGCAGCACAGCTAACAAGAAACTTTGTCAAATCCCTGCAGCTGCAGCATCAGAACCAGCAAAACGCACAAGCTACAGCCCCTCACCCAGGCATCTGGGCGCAGTACGGGGAGCAACCCGGATCCAGGGGAAACAGATACCTGAATTCATATACCATGTAGACAAAGGAGAGGAAGTCAGTCTCTCGTGGGGGAAAGAAGACATCTGGCCGGCTGCCCTTTGAAGTTCAGTTTACCTTCTATTATCTAGAGTAGAAGACCAAGGAAAAGAACTGGAGGCCTTTAAGCAATTGAGGCAGGAGGTCAGAGGTCCTTGGTCAGTTCCTTGGGAAATGAGTTGCATATGAGATTTGAAAGAGAGAAGAAAATTGTTGAAAAATCATAAAGTTAACAATTTGTGCATTTAAATGGTGTCAAACCACAAGGGCCGGAAGTCCTGATACATTAATGAAAGCCTCAGCCCTGAACTCAATTACCCTGAAATTAATTGCTGCTTAAAACAGACCCACAGAAGCAAGGGGTAGCTGTATGTTTTTTAAAACTAAAGAACTTAGACACTGGGGGAGGGGGGATTGTGGATTGTGGTTTTTTCCAGGAATGGAACAGATTGGAATGGATTCTTTAAAAAGAGAGAAAAAATATTTCCAACCCTCCTTTGTAAGCCTCTACATGCCAACCAAGCATGCATGCGATGAGGAAGGGTGACTTCTCTGCCACCGGAAGACTTTCCTGGCACCCTCCCTCAAGTGTCACATCACCCACTTCCCCAGGCTGGGCTGCAATGTGCACATGCCGAGCCCGTGCTCCCAGCCCCCACCACAAGGACCATGCCATATGGGCAACACAGCAGAATTGCACTTGGGGAGTGTTTACTTACTACATTGCGAGATGGAGACCAGAGCCACATGGAAGGCACATGCAGGAAATGTGCTGTAATAATCTTATGTTTATAATTCTGAGAGGATGGCAGTGTCCAGGATGGGATTGATCAGGTTCCAAATCTATTTCCTGGAGTCAAATTTAAAAGAGAGATGTTCGGGGCAAAATCTGTAATGATGTGGATACATTGCAACAAGCAACAAGGTTATTTCTATTGGTGTTTGTACAGATTTCTAAAATCTGTCGTTTTCTTCTCACATGTACTCGCCCATCCCTGCCAAAGGTATAGATCTCTGGAAACTGCTGCCTGCAATGTATTCCTATCAAATTCGAAAAACATCATTTTGGAAAGAGTTTATTTGCAGGACAACAGTCTTCTGTTGCCTCCTTTATCATTTTGTTGTTGTTGAGATTTTAAGCAGCAGCATCTGAAAATCTGTTCTGTTGTCACTGATGTGAACCATCCACCCAATACGGGTCCAATTTTTAAATTTCTCCCTGAGACAGACCAAATCTTAGAATAGGTCTGCTCCTATTATCTGGCACACCCATCCAAGAAGACACTCTGGGACATGAGGAGTCTCTTCAAAGCCTTTTGTCTGAGCTGGCTGCTCCCCTGGGGCTGCTTTGAGTCACTGGTCCCCATTGTCTTAGAATGAAAGTTTTTTAGGACTTTTTCTGGGAAGTAGATTTCTGGGCTTCCTAGCATTGCTTTTCAACTCTAGTCATGACTCATGTAAAAGCTGTGAGGGATCACTGAAAAGCAGGTGAACTGGAAAACTCACTAGAAGGATGACAAAGAGTCACTCATGCCATGGACACAGCACTTCACAGTTTATAAAAAGAAAAAGATTCCATACACAATATCTCACTTAACCTCAACTGCCTAGCAAGATTGAGACCGCACCCTCTTGTTAGAAGACAAAAGCTGAGGCCCGGAGTGCTGACACATCTCACCTGAGGTCACACACATAATTCCATGGAGCATCCAGGAACTGGAAAAGTTCTTCAGACAAGACACACAGCCTGTCTCTGTCCAAGTATCACCTCTTTTGAAGAGTAGCAAGTTCATTCCCAACACCAGATATAGTTGCATTTAACCTAACTTCATCAAACTCTTGAGCATGTAACACGTGTCTAATTGCAAATTAGCATGCCCCTTTTACCCAAACTATTTCTAAGCACCTTCCTCATGGCTGTTTGATGGTGTTCAGGTGAAATGATTTGAATGAATGTTTACCCAAAATTAATATAATAAGAGGAAAAAGGTAATATTTCAACCAAACATTTTATTGAGGTTCTCCAGTGTGAGAAAAAAAAATACTTGCTGCCCACTCTAGAGAACTTCCTATTGTTTCAAGAGAAAAGCTGCAGACTGCAGAGGGTCCCAGATGCACATAGAGTAACAGAACAAGAGTTGTCACTATTGTCAAAGACATGAGATGAATCCTGGGCACAGGGGGCACCTGGAGATTTTGTGAGAAGGAGGACTATGAGCAGGCCCTAGACAGTGACACCCAGACTTTCCCCAAAAGAAGTTCACCTGGTCCAGGCCTTCTAAATCAGAATTTCCAAGAGAAACACCTGCTAACCTGTGCCAGGTGATCCTTCTTCTATGGAAGGCTGGAAACAGTGGGGGTCCTGAGCAAGACCCGGAGGCTAAGATGCTTCAGCTATTCCGGGGCAAAGGGAGAGGTAGGAAAATGTGATGAAAGAGAACAGGAGAGGTGAGACTAAAGTGAGACAAATACCAAAAGACTGAATTCCAACATAAGAGCAGGTCTTAGTGGCCATCAGGGAAAACATGACTCCAAAGAAGACTTTCGTGGCCATGGTAAAGAGGGAAGGCCCCGGGTCTGCAGGAAACCTGGGTTGAAAACTCAGTTCCACAAGAACCTCACAGTGCAAGATCATTTCTTTGGTCCCTTGTTTCTTCCTCACTTACACGACAGTAATGTCTCCTACAGTCCTTATAAGGGACTTAACATGTGTCCAGCCCCATTCTACATATTTTTTTTTTTTTTATGTTTTAACCCATTTCATTCTCATAGTAACCATGTAAGGAAGTTTCTGTTAATGCCCTGACTTAACACATAAGAAAACGGAGGCAGAAAGAGGTTAAATCACCTGCCCAGTGAGTAACTGACAGAGCTGGGACTCCAACCCCAGCATCTGACTGGCACCCTTAGCCACTATTCCTTACCACCTCTGGGGCAGAAGCAGTGATGGTCAGTGCAGAAAGAACAAGGAGTGAGTACATGTGGGGGTGGGGTGAGGAGGCGGTAAACCATTTCAACGGAGTAAGAGATTTGGGATATGACAATGGTAGATTCTACGACAGAAGATGACTCTGGGCTGGAGCAGGTTAGGAAGTCTTTATGGAGGTCCATCTGCCAAGGGAGGAAGCCCAGAGGAGAGATCAGTGTGGATGGAGACTGCAGAAAGGCATTTTCAGATAAAAAAAATGTGTAGCCAGAGTGACAGGGAGGCCTATCTGAGGAGGGTACGCCTCAGAGGAGAGGGAAGGGGCTGGGTAGGTGTGAGAATCTGGAGACCAGTGTACCCAGAGCACACTAGACAGGGAAGAGGTGAAAAGGGACCAGAGCCAGCAGGGACCCATCACTGAGGTCCTGGAGGCCACTGGGAGTTTGGATTTTATTCTATGAGCAGTAGGAGACATCAAAGAGCTTTAAGCAGAAAAAAAAATAAATAAATAAACCACAATCCAATTCCTGTTTTTATGAAAAAAAAAAAACATCTTTGAACAGATGTGAGGAAAATAAATAGCTTACAGGGATGCAGTTGGAAGGTGTGGCTGTTGAACAGGTAAGAGAGGGTGGCTCACAGACGGGTGGCAGCCATCGAGGTGGGAGCAGGAGAAGGACTTGGGGGTGTGTCTGAGAGACAGAATTGACAAGTGCTTATAACTTTGTCCCCAGTACCATTGCAAGACAAGTTCCATAGACAACAGTGAGGTTTAGACCACAGGCAACTAACCAGGCAAAGGAAGAGGGCAAGAAAGGCCAGGAACTCCCACGCAGCCTGTACCAGTGGGAAGGACCGGGAGACACAAAGAGATGCTCTGTCTTCCCGGGAAACAGAGGTTCGTGCACCTGAACCTGACGGGAGAGTGAGAGAGCCAAATTCTCTTAGGCGTGTTTTTTTTTTTTTTTTTTTAATGAACCTGAACTGAGGGCAGTGATCCAAACAAGAACAATGCTTGTTCTGTGGAGAGTTGAGCAGGATCCCACACGGGCACTCGCAGACAGACAGCTAGTGACTGAGGATGCCCTGGGACATGACCCCGTCGGAAGGACCCTGAGTCTCAAACGGGGCTGGGGAAGGACATGGCCAGCAACACAGCCACCTGCAGAGCACAGGAACAGGGAAGAGGATGCAGGGGCTCCAAGGAGAGCCCTCATTTGTGAGTCAATGTCTGTGCCTTGGAATCAGAGCCAGGGACAGGGTCTGTGGAATAGGAGTCAAGCTGCTATTGGATCCAGAATTCTTAGCAATATATGTGCTTTTTAATAGATATTTCCCTCTAAATAAAACCAGTGACGTCTTAGTAAATTTCTCTGCTCGCTTCCTAATCTTACTCCTTTTCTTTCTTTATTTAATACATAGTTATTGACACCGTATCCTAGATCAGAACTTCTCAAACTTTAACATGCAAGTGGCGTCAGGCCAAAATGCCGATTGTGCTTCAGAGGTCCAGGGTAGGACCCGAGGTTCTGCATTCTTAATTCTCTGGTGATATTGATGCTACTGGTCCTTGAACCCCACTTGCAATAGGGACTGGATCGATTAAATGTTCTTTTCTCCTACCCCTTTTCTCACTCCACTTCAACTGAATTCACTCACTGTTTGACTACCTACTGTGCACAAGGCAATGGGTTATGTATTCAGAGAGCAGACTGATAGACAAACGAATAAGATATAGCGTTTCCTTTAAGGAATGGGAGTCTGGTTGGAGTTAGAGAGAAAGATGGCCATTAACAGAGTCCAAGGCCTACCCTCTGCCAAGTGGCATACCACATTGGAATCCACGTTGGAATCACGGGCATTGCCCTACTTAATCTTCACTATGACTGGAAATAGGAAAGGCTCTATCTTTCAGAGAAGGATAACCATTCTAGGAAAAGTCAAGTATACCAGCTCACACAGCCCCTGAAAAGCTGATTCAGATTTGCTTCTGTCTGGCTCTAAAATTCAAACTCTTTCCATAAAGCCACACTGGTGATATAAACATCTAAACATCCCAAACACTGAGTGTAATAGGATGTATGCAAGATGAGAACTACGAAAGGAACTTGCTAGACGAGTTGATGGGGGGAGGGGCGCGCGATGGTAGGCAACTGCAATATAGACCCAGTGTAGAAAGATATGGAATGATAGCCCTTAAGTTAAATTTGACTGGTTGAACGGAAACAGCAGCCGTGAGGGTTTCATGTTGAAAATATATTTTTTGTTTCATGTTGCAGAAGAGAGACAGGTTTCCTTGTTTGTTCATAAGTTCTCCTTTTATGGCCTGCAATTCCACAGTTCACAAAGCCACTCGCCCAGCCAAAAGATGTTGGCATCTCTGGCTCGTGGCTCCAGATGCTAGCAGACATTTTGTCTGCAAACACCCAAAAGGAGGGCTTCCTGTCCCAGGAGCAATCTACTAGAATCCTGCCTCGAATTGAACAGACAGCAGAGCATGCATGGCCTGGAAACCCCAGTTTTGAGGGAAAAATCAGCACGTGTGTGTGCACGCTCACCTCACACTGAGGGTTTCTTCCACTGTGGCCGTCACTTTCCAAAGCCCCTTGCTCTCGGGCTTGCCCGCCCACCTAGCCACACAGATGGCTCCTGCCCAGCTCCTGCCAGCTACCGCCTGGATTGACCACTAACTAGGAGCCCCCGCAGCAGCATGTCTGGGTTTCAGAAATGACTCCACTTTCTCTGTCGCTGAGTCATTGTTATTGGGCCAGGGACGGGAAGACCAAAAACCTAGGAAAGCTCACCAAGTCTCTGTCCTGAGGGCCACTCCCTGTGCCGCCACACAGAGGCTCCCCCTGAGGCTCCAGTGTGCCCAGATGGTGACAAAATTTTCCATTGCATATTTGGGACAGAAAGAACAAAGAGAATCAGGGTAGTCTGTCATTAAACACTGGAGTACCTGGAAGTCAGCCCCCACCCCCAGACCTACCAGAGGGCTTTAGTCACACTTTCTGAGCACTAATGGCATGCTTTCCATTTCCTGCAGGCGCACAGTAAACTGAAGCTCTCGAATTAGGGAAAGGACTCCTGTCCACACTCCCAGGCTAGAGTGTTCCAAAAGCACAGATCAGCTGCATCTCCAGACTGGTCACTGTCCCTGATCCTATTCACTTCTGGGGACAGAGGCAAAGGGCAGCGTGTGAATGTGGGCTCCTATAGTCACAAGCACCCCGAGCCCCAGGACAGGGACTCACAGGGCTGTTTTTGTATCATCTCACCCACCCCCAGGCGCCAATGGGATGTTTTGTCATTAAGTGGATATGAGAGGGACCTGAAAGCACCAGCATTTCCTTAGCCAAACACTCTGGAGACAGCTTCTGGAACCAATGAAGTCCTGTTTCTTTGTACCAGCTGCTGACTAAGGGGATGCATTCAGTGCCCAAGGATGACACTTTAATGCAAATTGAACCCCTGCCATAATGAAACGAGCTGAGTTTTAGGGGTGATTTGTTTAAAAGCCACATCGTAAATCAGTTGTCAGTTGCTCTCTCTTCCAGGCCTGGCAGGCTCACCTTTACACTGAATTCATCGCATCTGAAACCTGACCTCCCAGCCCCACAGCCTGCTAGAAACAACATGCGCTCAATGACTTCCAGTCAGAGCAGCGAGAACTTAAATTGTTCCACATTTTTAATAAATGAGCCAGGAACCCATAGGGCAACTCCCATTGACCTGGGCGCTCAACATATTGATCAAATGAAGAGGAGAGTTGAGTTGGCAATGACCAGATTTGGGAGTGGAGTTACTAACATTGACAGGTCCAAGACTGGACAAAACAGATTCATGTTCTTAAGTGCAGCCAGAGTGAATCTCGGCCTGAAGAAAAGCCCAGCACATTAATTGCCAACAACAGCTCAGCTGGGTAGGGGGTGGGAGTAAGTGGAAGCAAAGAGGGGAGGGAGGGCAGGCATGCAGGACCACCTGCAAGGGAGGGCGGAGGGAGCCGGTGCATTCAGTGAGGAGCTGGGTCTCTGGGATTCCTTCCAGCTTCTTGCTTCTCTGATGCTAAAAAAAGAAATTTGATTGCTCAAAAAAAAAAGTAGTTTCAGAGTTTATTGTGACAGGGCCTAGGAGTTCATGCTGTAAGTCAGGCTTGATGAGACACACCAGGCCCTTTGCTAACCACCAGAGACATGATGTTAATGAAGATCAACTCCCTCCTTAAGGAGCTAGCACTCTTTGGTGGAAGACAGGCATAAAAATCAGTTTGATTTTTTTTTTAATATGATGGACAGCTACTATAGGCCTAGGCTAGGGTTAGAGCTACAATAGAGAACAAAATACCCAGCTTCTACCCCAAGATGCTTACAGTCTAGCAGAGGAGTCGGATAGGACAGAAAATTTTCATAAGAAGGTGCTGCAGAAACCCACTGGAGGCCCACCCAGACTCAGGAGCTCAGGAACATGTTCCCCAAAGGAAGAGATGTTCAGCTGACCTGAAGGCTGGGGGTCAAGGAAGCTGGGGACAGAGGAGAGGCCTCCAGTGCTGTCAGCAGAGGGTGTAGGACATGTGAACACTTGGTAACAAAAGAAGGTGTAGCACACTTGAAGAAGCAAATGGATCCCAGAAAGACCAGAGTAAAACTTTCAGGAGCAGAGTCGGGGACAGATAAGCTGGACAGCACAGGGCTACTATATGCAGCACACAGCAGGAACTCAGAGGCCTGAACAGATTGCTGTGGTGCACAGAGAAGGGAGCAATGGAACTTGCAGAGGGTGGCTGAAGAAGGCTTTGCAAAAATAGATCAGATAGAGATAGATGGATGGATGGATGGATAGTTAGATAGATAGACAGATAGATAGATAAGGCCCCTTAAAGACTTTTACCAGACTAAACATTTACCAGAAATGAGAAGATCATTCCAGGGAGAGAAAATAGCATATGTAGAGGCACTTTGTCATTTTGAAGATGAACCTTATTTTTCCCAATCCCAGGTGGTGCCCAAGATGAACAACACACTCTATTTTGTAGGCTCATATCAAGGCTTAAGATGATGAAGCTTTAAGCTCTGAAGCAAAGGGAACACTCACTTATGCAGACTAGAATCCTTCAGCCAGAGGTCTCCCTGATGAGGCCAGTCTAAATTCCTGAAGTCAGAAACATAGCCCAGCCAACTGGAAACAGAGGAATGATCACATCTTGGGGAGGCTCTCTATTTCTTCATTAGTTATATAGACATGCCATACAAACGGGGTTTCTCAGAAATGATGCCGATTTAATTAGCAATTCTTATGTATGATGTTCTAGACACTGTGCAGCACATGATCCACAAGCACCATCCCCTTTAATCCTATGTCCAGAAGGGTCGGGATCCCTATTATTTTACAGTTGAGAAAATAGCCCAAAGTCTCAGAATGGTTGGGAAATGGCAACTGGGAAAGGCCTAGATCCTCTGGGCCGCATTCCCCCCACTTTCCCCTGGACGTGGCCACTGTCCCTACAAAGCCATTGGGGGAAATAACATGGAACCCAGTAAAAGAAAGAAAGATTATTTCACAAATGTGTAAACCTGCCATTGTTGTGTGAATTACCTAAAGTTAAAGCCCTTTTACTGTCTCAGGCAATGACTGGCAGCCAACTCTCATGAAGTTTCCAGAACATGTGGCCTGCAAGACCTTTTTACAACCTTGTCTTATGTGACCTCTAACCCTTGTCTCTTGTTGACCCCAATATACAGGTGAGGAGTCAATATTCCAAGCTCTTAAGTATTTCCCAAAGTCTCACTGTTTCAAAAGCACCCAAGTCAGGACTCAACCAGGTTCTCTCTGACCTCGGGATCCAAGCCTGTCCATAACACCACATGCATCATGGCACAGACAAAGGGCATGCTGCATGGTCTCAGGAGGAGTCACCTCAGAGCCAATGAAAGCAAACCAAGGACCCACTGTGGAAGGCCTCTCACAAAGAAAAAAAAATTGTTTGCAAGAATGCTGACATGTTGATCCTGCCAAAACCAGGTTCTTTGGGGGAAAATATTAAAAACACTGAACAATGATGATTATCAATGCCGAAAGAGAAAGAGGAAGAAAGGGAACATCTACAGATGAATCAAGGCTAGCACATCAAGAAAAACTTACGCTTAAACTTTCCACTCTGAGACGCCATTGTTCGAAAGTAACTCTTAGACTGTGGACTTATGAAACTATTTAGATAATCTTATACAGGGTCTTGGGACAGGATGGCAAGGTAAGTTTCTTGGAGAGGGGAGGCCAGGGCATAGGGAAGGAGAAGCCCATCCACACAGACTTGCACTAATGAAAGCATTACCATATTTCATGCCCAATTTTATACTCTCAGGGTCTCTATAATCGGTTCAGATGCTGAGAGGTGATGTCAGAGAAATAGCACTGAACAGAAACATACCCAGGTTCAAGTTTTCATCTTGCCATCATTTCAGGTAAGTCCTAAAAGCTCCTCTGTCCCCTGTTGTCTTTGTCCATGAGGAAATTGGGTTGTACCCCTTCTAACTCAAAAGCATGGATCATGACTCTAAGTCCTTCCTGTCACCACATCCTCGATGGGGCAGCAGCCTGAGGGGCCGACCTGAGGGGTAGCCCCTGAAACCAGGACCACAGGAAGGTATTACTCAAGGAGCTGGAGCCCAGCAACCAATTCTCTCTATATCATCACCTTGTCCAAGGTCATCCCAAAGTCCACCACAAGCCCTGGTCACCAGACTCACAGGTCATGGAAGCTTCCATTTTCATTGTCTCTGTACCCACACACCGCAGTCTCTGGCTGGGCACAAATCACGAGTCTCCACACAGCTTGTAGATTCAAACAGCAATTCTTTATTCCCGAACTCACACCGGCCGTCTACAAACACGCTCTGGGGGAATCCACGTTCTCTGCCCAAATCCACTTCTCCCAAATCCACTACTCTGCCCAAATCCACCACATGGGCTTCTGTCTCCCAAAATATACTGTCTGACCCTAAGCACTCAAGAGGAACTCAGCAGCAGGATACGCCCTATTCTAAAGGGGGAACACCCTAATCTCCTATTATGCTAAACCGCCCTATTCTAAAGGGGGAACACCCTAAACACGGATCCTGCCCTGGTCCTTGAGCAAGGTCACCTTTCAGAAGTCCTTCCACTAGACAGCATGGGAGTAAGCTGGCAAGGAATTTGTCATACCTACTTGGCTGATGGCTCCCAGCAGTATATATGTTGTTCCTTCCTCTGATGACCAGCCTGTGCCTGTTGGGCTTAAAGGAAAGTCAGAAGATGAAGACACCCCTCCTGATGGTCTCAAGGATCTCCCAAGAAAGCAGAGAACTTATCTGGGGGTTGAGATAACATACGCAAATCATGGAAAGCAGCAGTCTCTAGGGTGAAACAGGACTGTCTCTTACAAGCTATGTCCCTTTCAAAACAGGTGGTTTAATCTCTCTGAGCCTGTATTTCCTGACATGTAAAATAATGGTGATGGTGATATTACCTGTTGATAAATGGCCTATCTCATAGAGTCCCTGTGATCGTCAAATTATATGCAAACACCAAGGCTTGATAAATAAAGTGACTATTGCTCCCGGGAAAGGGATGGCAATGTCCAAGGGTCTAGGTGCAAGGCGAGGTGCCACCACATGTGTGGAACTCAGCACTGGCTTGTGTAGACTAGGATCCTTCAGTACAGAGATCTCTCTAATGAGGACAGTCTAAATTCCTGAAGTCAGAAACATAGCCCAGCCAATTGGAAACTATAAGATCACAAGAATGGACCATACAAACACAACACAAGAACAGCAATACAAATTACTACTCAATTAGTGGGGAAAAAAGGACTAGCTTTATTCACGTGGCCAGAAATACAAAATAGGTACATGGGGAAAAAATCCTGCTGATCAGGCTAGACCAGGGCACTAGGGAGTTTACCAGTTACCACCCAGAAGCATGAACCCCCTGGGGGAGGGAGAGGAATCCAAAAGATTGACCAAACCAACTTCCATATAAAACAAAGTCAGAAATAATCACCAAAAGACAGTTGTAGCAGTTTAAGGACAAGATCATTCCTCCAGCCCTGCCGTGTCCCTAGTACCCAGCATGGAGCCAGCACAGTGTGGATGTCAATTAAAAATGTGTTGAATGAAGCTGAGCACAGTGGTGCCTACCTGTAAACCCAGGGACTTGGGCAGCTGAGGCAGGAGGATTACAAGTTTAAAGCCATCCTGAACAACTTAGTGAGGCCCTCAGCAATTTAGTAAGACCCCGCCTCAAAATATAAAATATAAAAGGGTTCAGGGTGTCGCTCAGTGGTAAAGTGCCCCTGGGTTCAATCACCAAAAGGAAAAAAGAAAAATTTGTTGAATGGACAAATGGTTAAAATGGAGCAAGTGATAGGAGAGAAATCCCCATGAGAAAACTAAGTAGGAGGCTAAGAACGGAGTATGCCTCAATTAGCCTCCAGACCAGGGGTGTCCCAGATGTTGGGATGACCTGGAGAACTAAAGATAACACTTGGGAAAACCAGACCTAAGAGAGGGTCATCCTGTGAGTCACCTGTCCTCCAAAGCCAGGACGTGTCTGAGGAGGGAGCTGGGGAATCCAACAGTGAGTCAGCGGGTTATCTGTGCCACCACCCTCTGAGTCACCCGCCGACCCCCGTGGGCCTGCCCTGTGAGTGAGGGGGGTGTGTTTACAGCTAACCCACATTCTCAGCAGACGCTGCCAGCCTGACTCAAGAGGCCTCTCACGTTTTATTCGCTGGCACTGCACAGCCCTGTCCAGGCCTCACTTCTCACCTGCCTCCCCCAGAGGAAATGACTCCCCCAGCAGAGGCCAGGCCTGCCGCCTGGGGGTCAGGAGGCAGGAGACTGCCAGGCCAGGTGCTGTCTGGTCTCTAACAACGTTCAGTTTATTGCCAGCCACATAGAGCATGGGACGGACAAGCCCCAGAGGCTTTCTCTGTAAAATGTGGCCCTGGCCACAGCCGAGTGGTCCCCAACCTAACCTGGTCCAGTCTAACTCTCTTTCTGGAAAATTCTGAAGGGAGACAGAAAATTCCAGTCTCAGCTGAAGCTGAAGCCAAAGGCTTCAACAAATCAGATGTAAAAAACCAAGGCCTGGTGGGAGCCATTTTCCCCAAAATGTGATCAGGAAGCAGGGTCCACAGTGAGGAAAGACTGAGGCTGACATGAGACTCAGAGACCAGGGAAAAATTACCCGTGGTCACTAATTGAACCCAGCTGCGAGGGCCCAGTACCACCCAAAAGTGCTTTCCCTGATTTTGACATAGGAGACCAAACATGCAGGGCAGGAGATGAAATGGTTAAATGTCCACTTGTAATAGAAAACTTAATTGGAAAAACATTTAATATCATAGAGTATATGAAATGATATTTTAGAATTTTTTTTTCTGTACTCACAGTTCATAAAAAAATTTTTTCCAACCTCCTCCTATTTATGTTTAATATCAGTGTCTTGGCCCCCCTGGAGCCATCTTTTGAGTTGTTGGACATTGTTTTCCAGAGCATTTCAATCTTTCTCCCCATCTAGGTTATTTGAGATTATTCATAAGCCAGTCACTAGAAATTCTGTCGCAAGCCACCGAGAGGAAGGAAGGAAGGAAGGAAGGGAGGGAGGGAGGGAGGGAGGGAGGAAGGGAACAATTCATAACATCAGAAATGTCCTGCTTTCCATTCTTCTTATAGGTGATTGTGTTAGTCTGCTTTTCATTACTGTGACCAAAATATCCAACAAGAACAAGTTGGAGGAGGGAATTTATATGTGGGCTCACAGTTTCAGAGGTCCAGTCCATGGTCAGCTGGTCTGTTGCCCTGGGCTGAGGTGAGGCAGAAAGCATCATGGCAGAAGGACACCATGGAGGATGGCTGCCCAGCTCACGGCAGCCAGGAAGCAGGTAGGGCAAGTGAGGCGTCAAGGATGAAATATAAAATATAAAAATATAAATATAAAATATGAAATATAAAAATATAAATATAAACTCGGTGGCCTACTTCCTCCAGCTTACAGTTCCCACCCAGTGGTCTGTTCAAATTCCTGCTCCATCAATAACCACTGAGCAGGTGCAGCTCTCCACCTGATCACCCACCTCTGAGCACTCCTGCATTCACACCCGAGTTTTGGGGGGACACCTCATATCCAAACCATACCAGTAATTATTTGTGATCTAAAATTAATCCTCAAAGGGCTTATTTACATCTTTTTACTTGCAAATGGAAAACCTTTCTCCAATAATGATTATTACCTCCCTCTACAACTCTCCTATAGATCTCTAAGCCTCTCAAAGGGGCACTGGTTTAGGACATTTCAGGCTGGGCCTTAACCAAACATTTCCCTGTTGTTCAGAACAAACTGAGAGAATTCCCTATAACACAAGAGCTCTTGTATGGGCTCAAATATAAGGCTGCTTTCTTGGAATCCTTTGGATAAATCCTCACTTAAACCAAGGTGTATACATTACCGTATCTCATTTAAACTTTACAAGAATCATTTGAGGTATGTGGCATTATCTCCATTCTATAGATGGGGTGAGTGAGATTCTCAGAAGATAAGTCTGCCCCTCATGGCCCACAGAGCAGCCAGTTTTGGAAGTCAGAGTATCGATTCCACCATGCATACAACGTCTTCATTAGCCGCAAGGGAAGGAGAAGCCTCTTTTAGAGAAAGGCCTTTGCTATACCTCTAAATCACATCACCTGGACAATTGCACAGGAACGTTATGACCGGTACTGAGCACAGTTCTTCTTACATGAAGGAAAAAAGTTATCTCTCACGAGCAACCAAAGCACACAGATTGCCTTTGAGGCAAGCTGAGTAACTCAACCTAATTTTACTGAGCACCTACAATGGGCCAGGATTTCTGCTTTTTTTTTTTTTATAATTAGTATTTCCAAAATCAGGTAGGCATGGCCCACATACAAAGAACATGCTTGAAATATCAGAAAACCTGGAAACCCGGGCCTTAGGAAAGAAATGGAGTAAGATGAGGTGAAGAGGAAGGAGAAGGCACCTAGTTGCAAAGGTCTTCGACATGGCTGTGTGTGGGAAAGGTGGGAATTAGTGGGCGAGTTAGCCTAGTCACTGGATTTAGCTCTACCTGGGAACCTTAACTGTGGTTTATTAGTTTTTGCTTTAGTTGGAATTCAGTGTTTGCTTTTTTTTTTTAATAATTGCCTTGTCTGTTTTACTATAGACAAGATCCAAGCTGGGATGAGAGGGCCTCTGGGAGAATCCATGTTCTAGCTCCTTGTCCTCCTCTCTCACTTTCTCATTTTCTCTTTCTCTCTCACTTTCTCCAGGATGTGGATGTGGAATTCTAAAAATAAACCTAAGAGTGGGGGAGACAAGAGAAGGAAAACGGGGAAGAGTGGAGAGTATAATAGCAATGAAAATAGCTGGCATTTATTGAGCATCCGCTATTGGCCAGCCTCTGAGTAGTGCTTTACAGACTAGTTCACACTGTCCTCACAATCGGTTTTAAAGGTGGGCATTATCATCACATTTCCAGAGTTGAAGAAACCGAGATCCCAGTTCTCACTGCTAGCAAGTGTCCAAAGGCAGCCTGAGCTGAACTCAGGGCTGTCAATCAGGATAGAGGCTCTCAGCTGAGCTCTGATGGCATCAGAATGGCCTGCACCCTTTAGTCAATCTAAACCTCGGGCCAGTTGCTGGGAGGTGGTAGAAGTTACTGAGATTTGAGAAATCATCAGCCTAGACAAAAAGCCCATGTGGCCGGGCAAGGTGGTGCACGCTTGCAATCCCAGCAGCTCAAGAGGCTGAGGCAGGAGGATCATGAGTTCAAAGCCAGCCTCAGCAAAAGCTAGGCACTAAGCAACTCAGTGAGACCCTGTCTCTAAATAAAATGCAAAATAGGGCTGGGGATGTGGCCCAGTGGTCAAGGGCCCCTAAGTTCAATCCCTGGTACCAAAAAAAAAAAAAAAAAAAAAAAAAAAAAGCCTATGTGTTCAGACCCAGGCAACCATCTTCCAGGCTCACTCTCGTCAGCCTCCTCTGACTAAGAACCTAGAACCTTGAGCTCTTGGGAAGAGCCCAGAGGAAAAGAAACTGTAAACCAGGTGGATGTTCCAAAAGACTTGGCCCCAATATGTGACCGGGTTAAGCTGCTCTCAAAAGTCCATAAACCAGGGGCTGAAGTTGTAGCTCAGCAGAAGAATGCATGTGAGGCCTTGGGTTCAATTCTCAGCACCACATAAAAATAAATAAAGGCATTGTGTCCATACACAATGAAAAACTATACTAAAAAAAAAGTCCAGAAACTAAAGGGACCAGGTTTCCCCATTCTCCTATTCCCAGAGGCCCTCAAGCATCCCCAGGAAAGCAGAAAGGAGCCAGAGTACTGAAGCATCTTGTTTTGATTGCACTGAAAATACCCCTGTCACAGCTCAGACCCTGTGAAGACTAAAAGGAGCATTCTCCACGCAGTAGGCAGAACACAGAGTGCCGTGCGGGGAGCCCGCTCCCTGCACTGGAGGGTATGACAGCCAAGAATGCTTTCATAGTTGTGCTTTGCTGCCTGATTCTGTCTGGAATGCACAGCCTCTGTCGCTTTGATCTTTAATATGGCTGCTCCGAGGGGCCAGGATCCCACATTTGCAGCTACTTCTGTCCTCATTCTCCACAGACTGCGCCTCCACCCCAAGTTCCTGGACACAACTTTGAACGCTATGTTCAGATCTGCCCCCTACCCCGCCCCTCTCATCTGGCCCACTCCTCAACTCCAGCTCACCAACAGTGGGCTAGCCTCATCACCAGGACCTTCCCCAGTCATCCAGGAGAAGAGAACCCTGCCCCTCCTGTTCTCAGGACTGCCTTGCAGTGTTACCTGCACCCGCCCCCCCAAAAAAAAAAAACAAGGACCAAACATCTAATGTTTCTAAGCCAGCATCTGGTAAGTTGGCTGGGGTTTCTTCTGTTTGTTTGGTTTTTTGTTTTTGTTTTTCATCCAGATGTTAGTATCATGTAGACCTTGCCTGGAAGTCTCACAATCACAGCTAGAAGTTGTGTTTTCTATTACGATTTGGAATAAGTCACAGCCCGGAAGAAGTGAGAGGCTTCTTGTCCTTTACAAGCAAGGAATTTGCCAACACCGTGCCCAAGAACAAGACTGGAAGCTCAGCTTATGGACATACATGCTACACTCTTTTTAAAAGGGAATTTCTACAAAAAAAAAAAAAAGTGACAACAAGATTCTAGAATCTGCTTTCGTGGTGCCCCAAAGACATCAGACATCAGGACTGAATTCCTACAATCTATAAATGTTACCTTATTTGGAAAAAAGTCTTTGCAGATGTGACTGAGGTAAAGATCCTAAATGTCATCTCATGTATCCAGAACCAGAGGGAGAAAGAGGAAAATCTGACCCACACAGAAGAGGAAAAGGCCAGGAAAAGACAGAGGCAGAGACTGCGGTGAGGTGAACACGAGCCACGTGCCGCTAGCAGCCACCAGAAGCTGGAAGAGGCCTGGAAGGATCTGCCTGCCACCGTCTCCAGAGGGACTGCAGCCCTGCCAATACCTTGACTTTGGACTTCTGGATTCCAGAACCGTGAGAGAAAACCCTATCAATTGTTATTGTTGTTGTTTGTTTGTTTGTTTTAATAAAATGGTATATTTTATCATTTGATTTTTTCTTTTTCTTCTTTAAATGATATACGACAGCAGAACACATTACAAGTCTTATTACACATATAGAGCACAATTTTTCAAATCTCTGGTTGTATACAAAGTATATTCACACCAATTCGTGTCTTCATACATGTACTTTGGATAATGATAACCATCACATTCCACCATCATTTCTAACCCTCTGCCCCCTCCCTTCCCCTCCCCTCCCTCTGCCCTATCTAGAGTTTGTCTATTCCTCCCATGTTCCCCCTTCCTACCCCACTATGAATCAGCCTCCTTATATCAGAGAGAACATTCAGCATTTGGTTTTCTGGGATTGGCTAACTTCACTTAGCATTATCTTCTCCAACTCCATCCATTTACCTGCAAATGCCAAAATTTTATTTTCTTTTTTGTTTTTTAAGCCTCCAAATTCATGGTAAATTGTTGCAGGAGCCACAGTAAACTAATATACTGCGTATTTCTAGGAAATATTGCGGACAAATCTGGAGACAAAGGAAGGAACTGTAAGATCTCAACACATGGAGGTGTTCGTTGGTGACCGAGGTTTGCATCTCCTCAGTGTCCAGGCTGAAGAGCTATTTCAGAGCAGAAGGAGAGTAGGAGAGTAGAACTTCCAACAGTACGTTAGGAACCTGGGTGAGGTTGAGGACCCTTAGTTGGGGGAGCTCTTGGGTCCTGCTTTGGCTTAGCCGCTCCTTCTCCCTGTGAGTTCTCTGGAGAGATACAAACATGATGAAATCTGGCAGCCAGGAAACCAACATCCCCTACAGAACCCTCTGACTGAGTCTGGGGTTGAGACTCCACTGCAGAGCCTCACGGGAGGCTGGGCTCACACACATGACCAGGTCAATAGCCTAAGGGTCTCACCACCTTCTGGCAAGTCATAGAAAACCAAAGAGATGCGCCCCACAGGCTGAGTGTGGAGGCATACACCCCAACTTGTTGTCCTTCAAATCCTGTCCACCGGTAAATGTGGCTCTGTCTCCAGGATTATGCCTAATCTAATTAACAACTCCTCTTCCATGTCAGACATGAGAAGGGAAGTAGGAGCAGAGCTAAGTCCATCCATCTTCTCAAACAGGAATAGTTGGGAACCTTCCCAAGACTGTTGGCTGAAACCTCTATTCAAGGATATGGGCCATGAGAGGGAATCACACCTTCTACCCATTTCAGCTTCCTGCTCTCACCTCCTCAAAGGAAGAGAGAGATTGAGCCCACACTCCCGGGTATCTACTTGATGCCAGGCACCATTCTGGGCTCTGGGGATAGAGTATTAACAGGGCAGGTGCAGTCTGGTCCCTGCAGTTAGCCTTCATCACTCTGAAACACAGCCCAAGGGAGTCCAGCCCACGCTTAGTCCTTGCCACCATCTGAACATGACAGCCACACTTTCCACCCAGTGCCATGCTGGTCTGAAAACTAGGATTCCTGCAAGAACCATGCCTTTCAGAGTCAAAATGAAAATCAGACAAAATTCTTAAAGAGAAAAAACTACTATAAAAACGCAAAGCATTTTAACATGATCCATATCCAATTTTTTTTTTTTTCTGACCAGAGGATCAGAAAATTGTGCTGCTAAGGTCAAAAACCCTGCGGTCTTATTAACCGTATTTGTTGTCGTGTTGCATTCTGGGCTTAAGACCTGAACTGCTGATGAAGACCAATAGAAACCAGCTGACGCCCATCTGGTCTTTGGAGGCACTGTTTGCATCTCTCCAGGGAACTCACAGGAAGAAGGGGCAGCTAAGGCAAAGCAGGACCCAAAGCAGGAAAGTGACTGAGATATCTTTCAATAGGACTATCTTCCTTTACAGAGGATGGTATTGTGTGTGTGTGTGTGTGTGTGTGTGTGTGTGTGTGTGTGTGTTTGACAACATAAGGAAAGAAATAGAAAGGGAACCCTTAGCAAGGTCCAGGAAAACCCAAGTCCATGAATAAGCAAGTCATGTATCTGGAGGTTACGAAGGAAGAGGAGAAGAAGAGAAGGGGAAATACACCCAATCAAGCAAATAGCTCTAAATATGCAAATGTTTCGTATTGTGTAGAGATGGTGCTCTGTCCTCTCTATTTGACAATGCTATCCATGAGCAAACACTAAAACTACAGCTAATGGAAAGAAAAACAATTATTCCAAAATGACGAAATTTGGGGATTAGGTCTAATTGTTTAATGCTAGTAAAAACAAGTTGATTCTGACTAGCTCCATGGGAAGTGGCCCTGAGCCTTCCTGTCCAGCGTCTGTGGTTACCTAGGTGGCCCACTTCCAGAACCACACAACTTTGTTCTCCTGCTTCAGTGTCCCTACTCATTGCTGGCACCCAAGGAGCCCTCAGCAGACCACAACCCATCAGGAAAGACATCCTTGTTTGGGTGGAAATGTGGGGGAAAGTGCACCACAGTAAAAGAAACAATAATAGAAAGAAAAAAGAGAAAAGAAAGAAGAGAAAGTGACAGAGATCAAAAACAGAGCAAAGGAACATGTAATTTGAAGAAAGTGGAAACAGGCCACTTGAGAGGTTTAGTTGAACTGAATGAACTGAAGACAAAGGCCAGGAAAATGTCCCCATTGCCATTGGCTTCAACCGGGTTAGTTAAGTCCCTAAGGACAGCCTGTCCAAGAATTCACTTCAGTGATTTCCATTCTTCATTCATTCAGGCATTCTCAAACATTCACTCGTCCAGTAACCACTTAAGAACAACGCAAGGCTCTGGGCTTAGTTCTAAGGCGTTAAAAAGATGAACACCATCCTGAAGGTGGAATCTTGTAGAGATGGGAGGTATAGAAGCAATACCCACAATACCAATGTGAGGCCTGGATGTGGCTCAGTGGTCTAATGCTCACCTGGCATGCAGAGAGCCCTGGGTTCAATTCCAAGTACTGCAAGTAAATACTAGTGTATTATATTAGAAGAACAGAACTTGACAGGGTGTGTCTTTTAAGTAAACTTTTTTATTTTATAACATCTTTAGATTTCCAGAAAAATTATGATGATCTCACACCTAAGGTCCCCTATTTTTAACATCTTACATGAGAATAATACATTTTCCATTAATGAGTCAGAAGTGATTATTATTAACTAGCATTCATATTTTCTTCAAATTCTTTAGTTTCATTTTGTCTCACGTCCTAATTTCTGTCCCAAGATCACACCCAAGATTCCCCATTGCATTTAGTTATCATGTCTACTTAGGCTCCTCTTAGCTCTGATAGGTGAGAATGTGTATTTTTAAGCAATTTCGATTTTTCCTGGACTTCCTTTCCAAAAGGGCTGGTGAACTGAATGATCTTTGTCGCTGAATGAAATCGTAAGCTGGTCCCCAAACATTTTGAGTTTCCCTCAGATAATATATTATATTCAAATACAAAATCAGTATGTCTGATGGATGTAGTGTAAGAACTGGCCAAAATGGGGGAACACGAATTAATAGAGGAATAGACAGAAGAACTGAACAAAGGAATTTGAGCACTGAGGAAAGTATTGTGGAAGCCAAAAGGAGAGAATTTTAAGAAAGAAAAGATAATCCAGTGCCAGGAAGAGGCCCAGAGAGAGAGGGAGAGAAAAGGCCTTGACAATCAGAAGTTCATTGTGACCTTTGAGAAAGTAATGATGCAGAGTGGGGAGAGTGGAAGCCACAATGGAGCCAGTTAAAGAGTGACTATGTGGTCAGAAAACCAAGGTCCCTTGCTTCTGTTCCTCTCTTGAGAAGCTGAGTGGGAATATAAGGAGAAAAGTAGTTCGGCACATTAAATGGGTAACATTTCAAGAAAAGGGTTGGAGCATTTCATGGGGTTGGAGCCTATGGTCGTCGGCCTGCTAAAGGATCCCCAAAACCTGCCTTCTGTATCCACACCCTTTGTAATCCCTCTCTTGTGTGTGAGCTGGACCTTGTGATTTAATTTTAACAAAGTGTGACCAGAGCAATGAGATCTCTTTCTGAAATTAAGTCATAAAAGACTATGATTTTCTCTTCTTCACTCTCTCCATGCCCACTCCAAGGGAGCAAGGTGCCATGGTATGAGACCACAGTGACCTCCAACCAAGCACCTCCAAGAAACAAAGTCCCTCCGACGATAGCCCACATGGAACCAAGTGCAGCCAAAAGGCTTGTGATTGTGCTTTGAAGCAGACCCTCCCCAGATGAAGCTTTGATATGGACAGCAACCTCCCAGTGCTTTTATCACAGGCTGTGAGGAGCCCTGAAGCAGAGGGCTCAGGACACGTCCTGACACCTGGTCTTCAGCAAACTGAGCATTTGTTACGCAGCAATACCTAGCTAGTACAGGATGACTGTTTTTGATAAGAAAGGTCTGCACATGATTCTAGGTTCAACATGCTTTGCAGCTAAGATTTCCTTGCAACCTGTCAAGGACACCACATCCAAAGATTTTTATTTAGTCAGTGTGAATATAGCACTAATGGGAAAAGACTGAGGGTCTTCCATTCTGAAGTAGGTTAGATGATTCTAACACATGGGGGAATGAAGTTCCCACCTTCTGAGAAGAAAATACCAAGAGATGCAGTTCAGAGGTGTGTTCTTGATATACTAGAGATGGCTGAAGGGGCAAGAATCCGGCAACCCTGGCAGGGGACAGTCTTGGAATTTTGATTTCTTTCTCTGAAATAGAAGGAGAAAAACTAAAATAGAAGGAAAGACACATAGATATTTTGAAATAAAAGGAAAAGCCTCAGTGTTCTCTGAAAGAAAGCTATAAGGCCATCTATAAAGCCTGAAGGGATGGAACGATTGTTCAAGGTTTAAAGAGAGAGGGAAAGATTTGGAACGAGTCGACTCCTTGAGAAAGCTTTGATGAGTCTGTAATAAATGTTTAAATGATAGGAAAAGCTTTGAAAGGGCTTGAGGAAGACCAATGAGCACCATTTGGAGGAAAATGAAGGAGTCCCTTCTCCTCACCTTCCTCATTCTGTGAGCCACTGGGATTGGGAGAAGGAGAGTTTCTGTTGGAGATTTTTGCAGGACCAACTCCAGAGAAAAGGTGCTTTAGGCGTCTGTTTGGGTGAGGGGTCAGAGATAGGGCTTTACAGAAAGGCTATGGGAAATTTGTTTCCAATAGAACAAGGGTTCTGCTGGGCTCAGGGGAAGGTGTCACAGAGGGGAAGCAGGGGTCTCCCAGGAGGGGCGTTAAAGGTCTTTAAGATGTTAAAGGTCTTACATTTGCCCTTTAGAACTTCTTCATGCATCTTGTAGGAGCAGTTTGCCTTGTGTCTAAATTGGCACAGAGGACAGACCCCTGGACTCACAGTGAGGAGGTCCCGGAGTCTCCTCATCCCGGCTCCATCCCTGTAGAGCTCTGTGACCTTCGAACAACCTCCCTGTCGCCATCTGTATAGCGCGGGACTGAACAAGATGTTCCCTCAAGTCCCTTCAGCTCCAACATTCTAAGAGCCTGTGGACACAAAATGCTAAGCCAGATCTGCAGATCATATGGTTTAGCTCTTGGGAATTTTATTTAAAAAAAAAAAAGAGGCAATCATTCCAGGCCTTATCTGTAATCTTCTGGCGACTTCCTATCCATGGATAGCATTCCCTATAAGAAATGTTTTGAAATAGTGGACATTACCATGGAATGATATTCTGGGGATGAATCTGCAAAAAGGACTGAAATTTTTGAGTGATTTTTTCCCCAATGTGTGAGAAATCTTTATCCAATTGGATATGGAGTATAATTCCTTTCTTAAGCATCCTGTTTGCATTCTTCAAGCAGGGTTTGGTAGGAAAAAGAGTCTAGGCCAGATATCTTACCAATTACTCATCAAGTTGTTAGAGAAGATGCACTGACAGCAACCAGTGAATCATGTCTAGGTCATGTCGTGTCTAAGTTTTCAAATTGTCTCCAAGTATTGCCACACACACACACATATCCTACCTCACCACCATCACCATGAGACTGATTGTGAAAGAACTTCAGTCACATCCCAGTAGTGAAAGTGGGACTTTCTCCCGACCTCGAATCCCCGAGGGACTCTCTCACCACTGTCTACTTTTCTGATGGGAACTCCTGAGGTCATTTAGTCCCCTCTTAGACTTTGTAAAAATCAGGATAACCCAATTAAAAAAAAATGTCTCAACCCATTTCTCTTACGCAGACTTTGGGTAAGAGAAAGAGGATGGAAAGCAGATATGCTGAAATTTTGATTACCCTGGCAAGGTACTTGGAGACTCCGAATAGTCTTATTTTTTTTTTCACAGTATCATTGCTAGTAAAAATAAGAACACATCTCACAAGGGTGCACTGGATGGTTTAAGTATTTTATGTATTTTTTCAATAATTCAGCCAAGATATATTTGGTACTACACTGGGTTCCAAGAGGGAATTCAGCATCTAAACTACAAATTAACTTTAAAGCAATGAAATAAATTCTGTAATCGTGGTATGTTAAAAGGAGAATGTCATTTATTTGGCCTCAGGGTAAGGAAATTGAGGAAGGTGAGTCTTAAATGATGATTAAGAGTTTGGAGATGAGTTAGAGCTAACCAGATGATGAATGAAATAAAGAGCTTTCAAGGCAAAAAGAACAAGGGGAAAGACACAGAAAAATGGGACCACATGAGGAGGATTTGGAGGTCTACCAATATCATCATGTGGCTAAAACTCAGGATTCAAAGGTAGAGGACAGAAGGATGGAGAGGTGGAAAGGTAGATTGTAAAGGCCTTGAAAGACGTACTGAGGTCTGTGACTTTACTTCAGAAAGGGGATTCTGATAGCAATGAAGAGACTTCATCAAGAGAGAGGGAGAAGACAGAGAGGGACCAAGACCTTCTCTAGTAGCTTGAGAGAGACATGATACATGTAAAACATACCAAATTTTCCTGACATTCTTTGTTCTGCCCCTCTCTCTCTCTCTATCCATCCCTACTTGTAAGTTCCTTATGTAAAGGTACCATGTCTCATTCACCTTTGTATCTCAGCACAGGACAGATTGCATGACATCCTGTAGGTATGCAATAAGTGCCATTCCTGGGTAACTGAATGGACAGGAGTAGTAGGGATGTTCAAAAAAAAAAAAAACACACAGTCAAGAAATATTTTCTGAAATAGATTTTAAAGAAATTAAGGAAAAGAGAAAAATCCCAAGTTTCCATATCAGATGATTTGGATTATCTTTAAGATTTTTTAAATGTTTTTATTAGTTCATTATAGTTATACATCCTAGTGGGGTTCACTTTGACATAATCATACATGCATGGAACATCATTAGCTCGACACAAGTCCCCAGTACTTCCTCCTTCCCTTATCTCCTTTGACCCCCTCTTCCTTTTCCTCTCTTTTTCTGGTCTTCCTTCTGTTTCTTTGTTGGTTTGAATTGATTTTTTTTTAATACAGGAAGATGAGCAGGTTGAGGGAGAAAGGTAATGAGGTGAGCTAGGAACACATGGAGCTACCAGTATCTGTGGTCCAGGGTCTTGAAGTCCAGGGGACAGCTGGCAATAACACGCCATGAGCTCATGAGACTTTATTGGATGGCTTTTATTGATGTCTATCCGTAAAGGCAGGTGAGCCAAGTGAATCAAACTCCAGGGTTCTGAGCATGTGCTGAAGAATTGATTTTAAAGAAAAGAATAACCACCCCCCAACATAAATAAATCCTGTCTTCAAAGATTCCTGCTTTATCATTCTTGAAACAAAACCAAAAACAAGAGCAGGACTGGACATAATCTTCTGCTCTTTGATCTCTAAAGATGTCACAGTGGATTTCTTAGATCTTCAGAGGCCCAGTGGAAATATCCCCTTGAGCAGCCTTAGTTGTCCAAGCACAGCTAAGCTTACTGCAGAGTAACAACAGTGAATATTCTAGCAGAAATCCCAACATTCTGCCCTGTGTTTTCTTCCCACACATTGCCACCAGGAGTTCTCAGGTAGAAGATGCTTTGTTTTCACTCCAGTAAGAATGGCAGCCATTATAAACTCAAACAATAACAAGTGCTGGCGAGGATGCGGGGGAAAAAAGGTACACTTGTACATTGCTGGTGGGACTGCAAATTGGTGCAGCCAATTTGGAAAGCAGTATGGATATTCCTTGGAAAGCTGGGAATGGAACCACCATTTGACCCAGCTATTCCCCTTCTCGGACTATACCCAAAAGACCTAAAAAGAGCATATTACAGGGTCACAGCCACATCAATGTTTATAGCAGCACAACTCACAATCTCACAATAGCTAGACTGTGGAACCAACCTAGATGCCCTTCAATAGATGAATGGATAAAAAAAATGTGGCATTTATACACAATGGAGTATCACCCCGCACTAAAAAATAACAAGATCATGGCATTTTCAGGGAAATGGATGGCATTAGAGCAGATTATGCTAAGTGAAGTTAGCTAATCCCTAAAAATCAAATGCTGAATGTCTTCTCTGATATAAGGGGGGTGACTCAAAATAGGGTAGGGAGGGGGAGCATAAGAAGAAGATTACCACTAAATAGGGAAGAGAGGTGGGAGGGAATGGGAGGGAGAATGGGAATTGCACAGAAGATGGAAGGAGACCCTCATGGTTATACAAAATACATGTATGATGATATGAGGGGGAAGGAAAAAGAAGAGAGAGAAATGTGTCACATTAGATTGGGTAGAGAGAGGGGATGAGAGGGGAGGGGAGGGGATGGGGGGATAGGAAGGGCAGCAGAATAAAATAGACACCCGTATTGCTGTATGTATATATGTGGTTGTATAACCAATGTGATTTTGCAACCTGTACAATTGGAAAAATGAGAAATTATACCCCATTTGATTCAAATGTATGGTACGTCATGAGCAACTAATAAAAAAAGAAGAAGATGCTTTGTTGGAGGTGTAGAACATGATGGACACCTGAATCCACGTGGTACCTGGACAGAGCACTGGATAAAGTGTTGAAAGAACTGGTTTTAGGGGTTTAGTCCCTTCTCCACTACTTATTGGCCAAGGGACTATGGGAAAATCACTTTACCCTTCTGAATCACAGATTCCTTATCTATAAAATGTGATCAATCTAAGATATAAGCTCTGTGTGTGTGTGTGTGTCTTCATTTTCTTATACACTTGCCTCTGACCTAAATCTTTTCACATGTGTTCATCACTAACCCCTCCCAAGCCCCTCCCAAGGCCTCTAGAGCTTTTCCAGGTCTGGTTCCCACTAACTCAGGGACTCACAAATGGAGCCAGATGGTCACTACACTGAAAGAAGCAGCGTGGGCTAAGGCGCGTCTTTATTTCCTGTCTCTTTGATCCACCATTTAAAGACCTAAAAATGTATATCTTCTACTAAATTTACTGGTGCAAGTTTGGGAGCCTGGAAATGGGGTGCTACCATCATAAAAACCTAAAATACAGGAGTGGAACTGGAATCAAGCACTGGGCTGAAAATGGAATAGCCGAAGGAGAATATTAATAAATGCCTACGTTGTCTGGGATGGGCATTAGTAAAAATCAGACTTAGGGGAAGTTGCTGGTAAGGTCTTCACAAAAAAAAAAAATGAGGAAAACCTTGTTGGAAATTTGAAAAGAGGAGATCTTAGTTATGTCATGGCAGAAAATTTAGCAACACTGTCTCCTGTAGTCATAGGAAAGATAGAAAATGTGCCTTACGCATTGGGTAATTCAGCTAAGAAGATTTGCAGCCAGAGTCTTGAAGGTGCCACCTGGTTTCTTGTTGCTGCTTGTATTAAAATGCGAGAGGAGGAAGATAAGCTAAAGAAAGCATTGTTAAACGCAAAGACAGGGCTTGAGTGGTTTTGAAGATTCTGAGGCTCTCCAGATGGCAGACAACACCAAGAGCAAGAAATTGCTTCCAAGCGAAGGTCAAATCCAAGTACCCTCAGGAAACAATAGTCTAAAGGGGAAGCCAAGGGTGTCTCTATAAAATCCTCTTTTAAGACCTCAGAAAGTTAAAACGGGGTTCTTCAGACAGACAAAAGGCCAGTCAGACAAAAGGCCCCCTACAGAATTTAAAGCATAGCATCTATAAATAAAATAATAAAAGTTTCCAAAAAGCTTAAGGGCATTGTCCCTCAGCCATCTCAGCAGAAGTCCCACACAGAATTCATCTCAAAGAGATTTGTAGATGTGGATTTTCTGATGTAGCAAACCCCAGTGAAATTCACAGGAGGATTAAAAAGGTTTTGAGAGAATTACATCACAAGAATACTGCTAACATGGACCTCAAGTGACAGAGACAGTCTCAAAGGAACAGACAGTGTCACACTTCTAAACTCCTACAAGCAGACACAGGTTGAGAAAACCCTTCACCTGCACACACCTGATACCTTTCATGAAAAAGAGATGATGATCCAGAAGGTGGACCAAAAGCGTAGGGAACAGAATAAGAACCATAGTCCTTTCCAGGCAGGAGTGGCACTGAGTCCCGACCAAGGAACTTACAACGTTTATCTGGCTAATTTCAGAATTGCTGTGAACCAGTGATTTACTGTTCCTTGGTTTCCCCATTCTTAAACAAGAGTGTCTCTACTGTTGTCTTCTGCCTATGTCCCCCTTGTACACTGGGTGTGCAGAGGACAGATAACTTGTTTCCTTGCTTCAGTGGTCTTCAAGTTGAGAAAAATGGTACTTTGGGAGCTGTGCTAAAGGAGCTATGTCTACACCTGGACCTGACTTTGAAGATGGGATTCTGAGCTTTGAGCTGATGCTGTGTAATGGGATGGAATTTTTGTGGACCTT
Organism: Callospermophilus lateralis; assembly: GCF_048772815.1. NCBI lineage: Eukaryota > Metazoa > Chordata > Mammalia > Rodentia > Sciuridae > Callospermophilus > Callospermophilus lateralis. Next base: position 21,290,810 of record NC_135311.1, read on the forward strand.
GGAATGGGATGAGTGTGTTTTGCATGGGTGGAGAATATGGATTATTGAGAGTTAGAGGGCAGTCTGTAACAGCCACACTCCAAGATGTTCCCACACGATTCCCACGTCCTGGCATTCACTGCCTGTTCAGTCCCTTCCCTATTGTATCGAGATCTGTATGTGTGACCAAAAGCACATGAAAGCTTATCACTTCTGAGATTAGGTTACACTGCAACTTCTGTTGTGGGTACACTCTCGGATCATTCACTCAGGGGACGTTCTGCTGCCATGTGGTGTTCATGTGTATACACGGGCATACATAATTAGGAACTGAAGTCTCCTGCCAGCAGCCACATGGATAACCTTGAGAAAACTTGCTGTTGAACCTGTGAATTACTGCAACTTTGGTTAATAGTTGATGAGAAACTATGAGCTAGGATTACCCAACTAAGCCATTCCTAGATTTTTTTAAATATTTATTTTTTAGGCATAGATGAACACAACACAATGCCTTTATTTTACATGGTGCTGAGGATTGAACCCGGGTCCTGCCCATGCTAGGCGAGTGCTCTACCGCTGAGCCACAATCCCAGCCCCCATTCCTAGATTTTTGACCCTCCGAAACTGTGAAATTATAAATGCTGGGTCTTTTCGATTTGCAAACTTGGGGTTAATTTTTGGCACAAGGATGGATAACAAATCTATAAATAATGTCAATATATTTAAAAATCAGTTGTGTTTCTATATCATAGCAATACAAAAGGAAAATGAAATTTTAAAATATAATTTACAATGTCATCAAATCATAATATGTTCAGGGATAAATCTGAGGACATATGTGAAAGGGCTCCAAATGGAAAACTATTATATATTGTGGAAAGAGAGAAACAAAGATCTAAATACAGAGATATACCATGTTCATGGTTTGAAAGACTCAATATTTTGTCAACTTTTTCAAGTTGATCTATATATGTAATGCTATCTCAAAGTGCTCAAGTTATTTTAGAACTCTACAAGCTTCTAAAATCTATATGGAAATATTTTTAGTCAAAGAAATCTTGAACAAGAACCAACATGGAGAACTTATTCTACCTGATTTTAACAGTTACCATAAAGGTACTATGATCAAGGAAAATCTTTTTAAGATTTCTTTATATTCTTTAGTTTTTAGATACTGGAAGAACTGCCTACTATATCTGCAGGGGAACAAAAAGATAAAAACCTCAACCTGCACATTAAAACTAGCTATAGATGTATTTTATATCTAAATATAAAAGACAAATCTATAAAGTTTTTAGAAGACAACATAGAAAAATATCTATGGGTATAAACAGTTTATTAGAACTCAGAAAGCAATAACCACAAAAGATAAAAATTAATAAATTAATTTTAGCAAATTTTAAAATGTCTGATTATCAAAGATACTGAAAAAAACACACAATATCTGGAAGAAAATATTCACAATATCTGACAAAGGACATACAAAGGATATATTTTCAAGCAGGGCATGGTGGCGCATGCCTGTAATCCCAGAGGCTCAGGAGGCTGAGGCAGGAGGATTTTGAGTTCAAAGCCAGCCTCAGCAATTTAGCAAGGTGCTAAGCAACTCAGTGAGACCCTGTCTCCAAATAAAATACAAAATAGGGCTGGAGATGTGGCTCAGTGGTCAAGTGCACCTGAGTTCAACCCCTGGTACCCCTCCAAAAAAGGAATATATTTTCAATACACTTACAACTCAATAAAAAAAAAATTATTCACTTTTCTTTAAATGGGCAAGAGAGTTGAACATGTACTTGACAAATGATAGCCTATAAATAACCAGTAAATACATAAAGAGGTGCTCAAGATGATTCATCATCAGAGGAATAAAATAAAAACCACAAGAAGACAGCATACGCCCGCTGGAATGGCTAAAATTAAAAAGAATGACAATACCATTGCCACTGTGAGGATGTGTAACAATTCAAACATCACTGGTATCAAATTGTGTACCCACTTTGCAACTGAGACTGGTAGTTTCTGATAAATATACACCTACCTTATGACCCAGGCATTCCATTTTTAGATATTTCCCCAAGAGAAATGAAAACATATGTCCACACAAAGACTTGTAGCAGAATGTTAAGAGCAGCTTTATTCATAATAGCCCCAAACTAGAAACCACACAAAGTTTCATCAACAAGAAAATGGAAAAACAAATGTGGTATATATATCCATACAATTAAATATGACTCAGCAATATAAAAGAGAAAAGTACCGGTACACACAACAATACAGGTGAAATTCAAAGTGAGTTTAAGCATCCAGACACAACAGAGCCCCGTACTGCATGATTCCATTTAGGTGCTGTTTTGAGTAGGCAAAACCAGTCTATGGGGAAAGAAATCAGAACTACAAAACAATGATTACCTTGGAGGAGAATTGACTGAGAGAGATAAATGAGGCCTTCTCAGGGGTGATGGAAACGTTCTGTATCTTGCATTACACTATGATCAAAATCTACTGAGTGTACATTTAAAGACCTATTAATAAATGTTTATAAATTAAGCCTTTAAACTTTAAAAGGGAAGAACCGTTTATAAAGCCACTAACAATATCAGATAGCTAGATATTATTCTAATGAAAAATATACAAGACTTTCAGAAGTAAATCACCTTTGACATAAATTGAAGAAGATCTAAATAAACGGGAGAAGGATATTGAGTATTTCCTTACTCATAATAACTTGGAAAAACAAATGTTGTAAAGCTATCAATTCTCCGCAAGTGATCCATAAATTCAATTCTGTAGCAATAAAAATCTCAGTAGGATTTTTTGATAGAACTTAATAATTAACAAAATATGTATGGAAACGCAAAAGCCAAGGATAGCAAAAAACACTTGACGAAGCCAAAGAGGCAAATTTTTTTTCCAAATACCAAATGTATCAGAAAACCACATAAATTGAGTGGCCTTCAATGTGCAAGGATAAACAAAGAGACCAGTGGAATCTAGTAGCACTTCCAGAAACCCACACATTCAGGGACTCTTGATTTGACACAAAAGTGTTACTGCAGCGGAAAAGTATGTTTTTAATAACTGATACAGAGTTGGTTAGATATCTACATGGAGAAAAAAAATAACTTCTCTCACACCATACACAAAGATCGATTCCAAGAAGAAGGTAGCTTTAAATTTGAAAAACAAAATAAAAATTCTAGACATTAATCTAAGAATATTTTTGTGACTATGAGGGAAGATATATATATTTTTTAAAACAGAAGCCAAAATGCATCACTCATAATGAAAAAGACCAAAGAAACAGAATGCATCCAAATTTAGAACTTCCGTTTATCAAAAGACACAAAAGAGTTCAAAGTCAAGTTGTAAAGTGAAAGAAGATGTTGGCGATTTATGCAAGTGACAAAGAGTTTACACAATAAGAAAAATACTAACAGCCCAACAGAAAAGACTGAAAGTGATGTGAACAGGCACTTTATAGAGCACTGTGGTTCGGATATATGTGTCCCCCTACAATTCATATGTTAGAACCTGAGACTCAAGTGACAATATGAAGAGGTGGGACCCGAGAAGGTGATGAAGTCATGAAGGCTCAGCCCTCAGTAATGGGATTAGTACCTTATAAAAGGGCTCAAGGGAGAGATCTAGGCCCTCTTGACTTTCCATCTCTTCTGCCACGTGAGGGCACAGCATTTTCCCTTCCAAAGAACACAGCAGTAAGGCGCCATCTTGGAAGAAGACCGTGAGCCTTGACAAGATACGGAATCTTTCAACACCCTGATCTTAGACTTCCCAACCTCCAGATGTGAGAGATAAATTTCTATTATTCATAAATTACAATCTATAGTATCTCTGTTATAGCAGCAGGAGTAGACTAAGACATAAAAGATAATGCCCAAATGGCCAATAGGTTTAAAAATACATTGAACTTCATCAATCATCAAGGAAATCCAAAATAAAACTGCAAGTCAGCTAGCTCCACATTTCCACCATCATGGCAAAAGTAAAAAAATCTAAAAATAATTAGTATTGGCAAGCATTTAGAGCAATGGAATTTCTCATCTACTGCTGGTGATTGCATAAATTGGAACAACCACTTTGGAAAGTGGCTTGGCATTAAGCATTAAAGATGATGGCATGTGCCTAACAGAAATGCATGCATATGTGCACAAAGGATGCTCATAGCGACTTCGGTTCATATATACATGATGGAATACTATACAGAAATGAAAATATCTGAACTACATTTAACAACATGAATAAGTGAGATAAATAAGGCATAAAAGAAAAAAATACCATATAGTTCTGGTTACTTTAAATAAAGTTCAAAAACAGGCTAAACAAAACTATAACATTAGAAGTCAAATAATGGTTGACTTTGAAGAAGTTTCTACTTTGGAATTAGAGGAGCGGACCTAAGAGAGGTTTCCAGAATGGTGACTATTCTCTCTCTCACCTGGATGGAGGTTACATGGGCATTTGCTTTGTTTTAATTCATTAAGCACATTTATTTTTGTGATAAATATTTTTTTTCTGTGTGAGTATAATAATTCTTAACAAAAATTGAAATAAACAAATTAATAAATAACAGTGTCTGGCACGTTATAAGCACTGAAAGTAAATAAAAGTTCCCACAGTTATTCTCTCAGTACCCTTCTCACCCCTGAGCACGTGGAATAGACGTTATTCTCCCAAAGGGCTCTCCAAGAAAAATTACAGGCTGTCACAAGCAAATGCTGACCTTCCTCTCCCTCTCCCTCTGGGACCAAGTTTACAGATAAGGAAAGGGACCCAGCACAGTTCTTCATTGCATCATCAGACCCAGACTAAGGAAGAACTCTTGTGGCCATCCTTAACTTTCTCAAGAGCTGGAGACTGGGTGCCACTGAAGAGCCCAGGCTCCATCATGTATTAAGAAGTTAACTGAAGGAAAAAAAAATATTGAAATTTTCCAAGCATTGGCAACCTCACCTACACAATGAGAATAACTGTACTGTCTCACAGTATTCATCAAGGAAACTACATGAGATGATTTTATGAATATGCTCAGCCCAGTGTAGCTTCTTAATAAATTTAGCCTCCTCTGACCATCTTTGGTGTTCTCCAAGGAAGATCAACCATCCCAAAGTGATTTCCTGGCACCAGAATTCTGGAAAGTTGGAATTTCGAATGTTTTGTTTCTTTGTTCCTGACTTCTGGTTTAGAAAATATGGCCTTCTCTAACTCAAAGTGTGTCTTTCCTAGAGGCTGACCCTTTGGGACATGACCTAGCTATGTCCCCCTAGCTGAGGATTTCCACAAAGGTCCTTTCCTTTTCCTTTCCCTTCCTGGGACCCACAAAGATATTTTTTGATCTGGGTTTCTTTCCCCTGGGTGGAGGGGAGGTCCTTGCTCCCTCTGACACTTTATATAAAAGGTTGCATGTACATGCACAGGTACCCATATCTTCAGCACAAATATGTAGTTTTTCAAGACGACCTATAAAGCACAGGGAACCATGGACCACAGACAGACACCAAAATGGTGTACTGCTCCAGCCCCTCTTGATTTTATTCTCTCACATTCAAAGTACAAGAGAGAGCAGGTCCTTCTGCTCCTATATTTTCCTCCTGATGTTTAGTACACCATTGGCCTGTCCTTCTACACCAGTGGTTCTATAAATACTTACTATTTCTATCCAGTAGCAGAGCCAACAAGTGGATTCCACAGGTCATAGCCAACAGCCAACTTCCCTCCATCTTTCCTCTTTCACAGATGTTGCCTCTTTTTTTTTTTCTCTCTCATCATCATTTATACAAACTCTCGGCCAGGTTTTCCAACACCCTCCCATTTCTCTTGCGGGAACATGCGCACTCACACCATCACACATATGCATGCAGGCATGCACTCACACACCAACACACGCATGCACACAGGCATGCACTCACGCAGGCGTGCCCTCCCAAGGTATTGCCTGCTGGACTTGAGCAGACCTGATGCATCTCTTCCAGCAAGATTGTTCTCCACCTTCACCCTAACTCTTCACCACCTGGGCTGGCTGCATCCGGCCCTTTGCCAGACTCTGGCAACACCCTCCTGGACACCCCGTCCCTTCCTGCCCCTCACAGTATCATCAAAAGCAGAAGTCGTTTTGCAAACACCCTGATTTAGTATTTGCAATTTTGTATTTGTTCTTTAAAAGTACTCTCTAAACTGTATAATCTTTAGGCTTTTAACCCTGAATCTTCTTCCATTTAACAGTAAAACAAACTGGAGGGTTTATACACACTGAGAAAATATGCATAATGTCACACATAACCAGCTGCTGCTGGGTTTTTGCATTTTTTCAGAGCTCAGAGACCATACGGTGGCCTCTCTCACTGTGTTTACTGTTGGCAAGAAGCTATGCAATCCTCACTGATTTTTGCAAGGACTATTTTTATTTAAAAGAGTTCTAAGGATGCTCCATTTACATCAATCACCGCTGCCTCTTGTCCCAGGAACTGGGTCCAGCTCCGCCCTGCCCAGCCCCTTGGCACACACAGTCGGGCTGCCTCGGGCTCTGCCTCAGTTCTGCAGGGAGCCATGTTGGGGAGCAGCCTGTAGCCCCAGACTTAGTATAAACACAGTGATCCAACAGGGAACAAGGATATCACAGCCTGGAAAACAAAGTAGCTCATTATGTGTGAAAAGAAAACAAAACAAAACAAAAAACTTGGAAAGCCCACATCCGGCTGGACCATGGATGGTTTTATTTTTCTAAGGTCAAAGGACCAACCACCTGTCACCCTGCCTAAGTTCCTTCCCCACCCATTAAGCACGCACCAGCTGGAGCTGTTCAGCAGTAGGGGTAACATGGGACAGGAATCCTCAGCAGTCTGGTAGCCTCCACTGTGGCTGTCCCAAAGTCTCTAGAAACAATGCCTTTGGGGAATTCCACCCTTTGGGACAAACACAAAGGGTACCTCGTGTGCCCCTGCCTTGTAATCCATGACTCTGTAAATTGAAGTGATCAATTTGGAGGATAGCAGCACTACCAGTAAAATAGAAGGTGGAGGTTCCCCGGGAGCCAGCAGTTCCACTTCTAGATATATATCTCAGAGGTGCTCTTGCACAGTACACAGGCACAAAGGTGCTTAATGCAGTAGTATCCATAGGAGTGGAAAGGGAGGGGAAAGAAAAAGAGAAGATGAAGGGAAAGGGGAAGAAGTAAGGGAAGGGAAGGGGAGACAAGAGGAGGCAAGGGGAGGGGAGGGGAGGGATGTGGAGCAACCTAAATATCTGTCATTGTAGGCATGCATAAATAAATTACGGTACAATCATATAATGAGCCGCTGTTACAATGAGCAAACTAGATCTAACTTATTAACATGGAAAAATCTCCATCAAAATACAATTTAGCAAAAAGGAAACCAGATTGGGAAAGGAGTACAACAGGATGCCATTTATATGCATGTCAGCATCCGAGACCATGTGTACTGTTTCTGAATGTGTAACAAAATTATGGAAAGGTAACAGAATTCAAAAGGAAATACTCACCTCTGAAAAGGGAGGGTGATGGGATTTACAGGGGATGGCTGTGGCTGAGTCCCTAATATTTTATTTCTTTAAATAAATACCTGAAACAAATTGGATAAAACATTAGCAGTTTTTTTTTTTCAATCTAGTGGTGGGAACACTGGATGTCTATTAAAGTTGGCAGTTAGGTCGCTCACTGTCTTCAGCCAGTTCCTGACACTGAAACCTCTCTTACCCTCAGCACAGCGCCCCCCACCCCCGCCCCCGATCCTGCCAACCCTGGAAGCTGACCTGTAAGGCCAACAAGCTCGCTGCCTTCCTGCTCCAGGCTGGGATTGGAAAAAGGCAATTAGACATAGATGGCAAGAGACATAGATGGAAGGACAAGAAGAGAAAAAGGACAGGGTATCTGTGCCTGGCTGTCTCCCTGCTAGCCTGATGGTGGGAATGGCTGCATTTCTCTACTAGAAACCGGTCTCCTAAGTGTGGCTCTCTTGGGTTCTCCTCTGGTCCTTCTGGGTTGAGGTAATCCCTCCTTCCTCTGGCTTCCTTAGATGTTGGGGTGTGCATTCACTCCTGGTCATTGCCCGCTGGGTACATCCAACATGCCTTGTGAGTTTCCCCTCTTTCTGATCACATCTTTATAAATGGCACCCCCATTCAAGGCTCCCTAATTTCCCCCACTTCTGCCATCTATTTCCTACTGGTGCCCTGGCTTAGTATGACCCAAAAGAAGTATGGGAAGTCCAGCGAGGGTCCAAGAGTTCAGAAGAGGCTGCAGAGGTAAAGTCCGTATCTAAGCAAAATCTGGAAAGATGAGTTGAAGCATGGCAGCTGGCCCACAGATATGGGGGGTGGCGGGAAGGATGGAAAGATTGTCAAGTCTGAGGGGACAGCTTCGACAGTCTTTGGTACTATGCTGACTACATGAAATTGCCAACATTAGATCTTTTGATCTACAAAAAAGACCATTGCATATATGTTATAGTTTGGATGTGAGGTGTCCCCCAAAAGCTCACGTATGAGACAATGCAAGAAGGTTTAGAGGAGAAATATTGGGTTATGAGAGTCTTAACCATTCGGTGAATTAATTACCCATAGGAATTAGCTGGGTGATAACTGAAGGGATGTAGGGTGTAGCTGGAGGAGGAGGCTTTGGGGACCTGCCTTTGGGGTTGATTTTGTATCTGGTGAGTGGAGTCTCTCTCTCTCTGCTTCCTGATCATCATGTGAGCTGCTTCCCTCTGCCACATTCTTCCGCCATGATGTTCAATCTCACCTCTAGCCCCAAGGAATGGAGTCGACTGTCTGTGGACTAAGATCTCTGAAATCATGAGCTCCCAAATAAACGTTTCCTCCTCACAATTGTTCTGGTCAGGTCTTTTAGTCACAGCAGCGAAAAAGCTGACAAAAGCAATGTAATTGGACCTAATAATGGGATTCAGTCCATGAAGGCCTGAGTTAGGGAGCAGAAAGAATCTAATGACTTTGTCCCACCAGGACAGATATCAGGAAGGATTAGAGATAGCATTTATCTCAGGCTGAGGATAATCCATTTTGCAGAGAGGGAGGAAAACAAGTCTTCCACATTTTATTTCTATTCAGAGCCAGAGGTCTCTTTCTGGTCCCCTTATATCTGAATCTGCAATCTAGTTCTTAAAAAGAAAATGCATACAAATTCCCACAACTTGAACCACAGCACTTAGAGCTAGACAGGACCTTAATATTCTGCCCCCTCATTTCAAAGATTAAACATATAATGAGACACCAGGGTTAAGATTCTTGCTCACTATCGCACAACTGTATGATCTTCCAATTGGCTGTCTTGACCATGGAAAACCGCCAACGGGAGTGAGATTGGAAGGACATTTCTATGGTGTGAGGGTGAAGTTCAATCCTGATAGAGGTGAACTCCAATAGAGGTGAAGGGAAAAGAAAGTTGCAGAGAGAGAGAGAGAGGATGCTGAGAGCAAATTAACTTGTCTGGAAGAGCAAAGAATGCATAAGAGGAAGGATTTCCTTTTATTAATCTTGTGCTGGGACCAAAATTAATCTTCCCCTGGACTTGTTAGGATGACCAAATTTATTATCCTTGATGACAATAAGTCTTCCCAGGTTTAGGAAGAATTTTAAGATGTATGATTTATTTTTCCTGAGCTGATTCCCAGACCCGTAGTGTTGCTCCTCAAAACTAATATTTTGGCATTTAATAAGCCAGAGAAATTAGGACATGTACTCAACATTAGCCAACTTTAAAAAAAAAAAAAACTTCAAGTAATATTTAAAGTTGAAGTTGCTTTGACCTCATAATTTCTCTTGTGACACTTGAGTTAATGCACATCCTGGAAGCAGATTGCCAAAAGCCTGTGTTCAGGGTGAGAACAGCTTCTCTCCATCCCGTAGTTTGGTGACCTTAACGATCTAGATCCCAGGTTTTATCGAATGAGCTAAAATGGTGCGTGCCTGGGCCTTTAGAGAAGTACTGCTCAGAGCATTATAAATAAGGGCTATGGTGGGACTTTGGAATTTGAGAGTAAAGAGTAAAGTGACTCTTACAGGAGCAGCAGATGGTGGCTAAGTAGCCCTCCAGGTTGGGGACCTCAATGACACACCCATCCTGGTGACCAGTCACGATCATCAACATCATTCCCAAGAATGGCAGTACCGATGACAGTCCTGCTGGAGCGGATGACTCACGCGCTGGTCTGTGAGCACCAAAAATAAATAAATAAACAAATAAATAAATTGGCATATCTATTGGCGTGTGGTGTTTACTATTTCAAGGACTCAGATTTCCAAGCAAGTTACTCAGTTGCTTATTTTCAGAACTAAATCATCAATCATGACTCCAACTTCAGCCCTGGGGCAGAGCTAGCAAATGGGCCAAAAGTCAGCAAAATGTGATTAATCCAATTGTTCCCCAGGAGGAACCCTGGCAAGGTTCTAGTTCCTAATTCTCACCCTACAAATGAGAAACCTCGGGCTCAGCAACAGTGAATGAAACCAAGCTCCCTGAACCCGTGTGTACAGGCTCACACTTGACTAAGTCCATTACTGGCCAGCAGTGACGCCTGGATCCCCCCTTCAGCACATAGTCCACTATCCCCCATGCCTAGAATGGTTTTCTCCATCCTCTTTGCCTATAAAAATCTTTTTCTTCCCTTTGTTTGGATATTTCTGTTTTAGGACTTTGTCTTCCTAAAAGAGAGAATATGCATCTTAAAAGTAGCTGACTGTGGTGTACCCAGAGCACGTATATTGAGAGCCTATAAAGTGAGCATCTACTAAACAGGACTATACACAGAAAGCTATTCTAACTTCAGACATGGGAGAAGAAGGATCCTGAGGCTGGGGCAATGGGAAACATGGTCCTGGTAGCATGCTAGTTATGATGTAATTGGGTCCCAAAGGAGGATTGTGGTGGTAGTGACAGGAATGAAAATTATGGGAAGAATGTGAAATGCATTTCAAAGTAAAACTGGATGTCAACGGAGGAGAAAAGAGGGAAGGGGTAAGAACATTCTGTTTTGTACATTTCAACTGTACAGTACCAACTGGACCTTCACATGGAGAAGCCCAACGACTCAGGCAGAGGTGGAGGTCAGAAGTCTGTAGCCAAGCAGCGGCGTGAGCTGTGCAGATGGAACTTGCCTTGCTGGAGGTGGGAACCACTCTCCACAAAGACTCACCTACTGCCTTGGAATGACCTCAAGGACTAGAGCAGATAGTGAAAACAGAAAAAAAAATGCAGAGGATCAAAAACTGCAGCCAGGCACCGTGGTGCAGGCCTGTAATCCGGGCAGCCGAGCAGCTCGGGAGGCTGAGGCAGGAAGATCACAAGATCAAAGCCAGCCTCAGCAACTTAGTGAGGCTCTAAGCAACTCACCAAGACCCTGAATCTAAATAAAATATAAAAAAAAGGACACAGCATGTTGCTTAGTGGAGAGGGTTCAATCCCCAGTACAAACAAAAAGAAGCTGCAGTTCACAGAACAGGAAGGTCGGGCCCTTGCCCTCTGGCTCAGCCATCATTTTCCCACCACCATTTCAAAGGCCTCTCTCCTCCAGGAAACCCTCAAGTTTTGATGAAATGAGAAACACTAGCTTACCTGCCTCTTGTCCTAGATTTGGGCATTCCAGACATCCCCATGTTCCCATTAGTGGCACGCATAAGCACTTAAGGATAATAATTTGCTCATGATAATGGCGGTTATTACATCATTCCTCTGAATAACCCCCTCCATTAGCTATTCATTTTCCCACTTCCCCTCCGGTCTCCTTGAGGTTTCCGGATCTACCCAGGCATCTCATAATTCTTTAAACTTGAGCTTTAAAAAGCAAAACAATAACAACAACAAAATTCATGTCAAAAAGGAGAAACCTGCTTAAAACAGACTTTGACTTTGTAAATATTCTGCATATGTTAGAACTACTCTCTTTAAATGTGGCCAAACATCTCTATTTGATAAACCTAACTCAATTTCATTTTTAAAATATTTGCAGAATTTTCCACTACACTCTACAACAATGATTGGTGGCAATGATGATTAAAATAGAAGCAAGGAAATTGGATAAAAACAGCAGCCCACCAAGGCCACCCAAGTGGGGAAACCAAACCACAGAGAAGCAGGAAACCCCAGGAACAGAGCCCTCTGGTAAGACTTTCAGTTTCCTCTATTCCATAGCAAAAATGTAGTCACAAGGCAGTTTCCCTTATCATCAAAGGGAGGCCCAACCTAAATACTAGAAGGGAAGAGGCTTTATTAGGCAGTGTCCTGCACCCAAATAGCGCCATGGTTTACCACAACCAACTCTCGGTATGTGGAACTCATCACACATTGTCTTCTGGATTCCCCAGACCTGCAATAACTTCACCAAAGTCCACACTCGGTTACTGGCAGTAAAAATAGCAAGGGCCCTTCTGGAGATGAATTGAAACCCCAAATTCTCACGGCCTATAACTTGAGTAGGTCTCCTCCTGAATTGGCCCAGCATTCCCTGTTGCCTCCATGACATCTTCCATGGAAGACTTAAATGGACAACGTGAAGCCATGTTATCAACCCCTCCTTGGCTCGGAGTGTACATGAAGATAGGAACCATCCCCTGCAGAGCATTCCCCACCGCCACAGCTAACAATGGCATCTCGTCTTCTAAGGCAACCCCTCCAGTAAGAGCCCAAGCCAGAACCCCACCACACCCAGTAATGGGAACTCTGCTGACAAATGTTTCTCATCTGAACCCAATCAGTTTATAAGGCATTATACAGAGTTACGAATGTATTCCATATGTGCTCCCTCTCTGAAATTGGGAGGCCTCTGCCCCAAACCAAAATCAGATTACTATTATTGTTGTTATTTATCACTTGTCCTTTCTTACAAGTGCAAAATATGGCAGAATCATTTCACTGGTACCTTATCATTTGGAGCCCAGCCCCTGCGCGCTGAAGACACTTTAAAACAGAAAGGATTTTGAAAGAATACATGGGCATTGCTGTAGCTTCCTAAGCCACCTCTTAACCTTCCAAAGGGAGGGGAGCAGCCAGAGATCCATATGAGATTTGGGGAACAGAACCGACCTCTTACAAAATGATATCAGTTACTGCGGTAAATGCAGAGAGAGCCCTGATCCTTCCCAGTGCTTTGGGAGTGGGTAGTGCGCATACCTTCCAAGCCATGGTGAGAAGTGATGACAGGAAGAGTCACCAGAGCGCTCTGTTCCCTCTCAGAGAGAGTGTTTGCAATTTAGGGAAAATGATGGTCCGTGAGTGAGTGCCGACTGCAGAACTTTCCAAGAAGAGGATAATCCAGAAGGTGATGTCTGAGAAGGCAGTGGTCCACTTGGGGCATTTTTCCCAGCCATTCTTCCAACATTCCAGGCAAACAGCACATTCCCACCTCCCCGCCTACTCTAGCACGCTTGGGCCAAGTTCATAGGCCCCTCAGTATACTTGAACATTTCATATCATTTTGATGGTAACCAGAAAGGACACAGAAAATTATTGTCTACCTGTAAAATGGCATGTGACAGAGCTCAGAAGGAAGATCTGTACTTTGGGACAAGCCTCTCCTACACATACCTGCTTTCCCCATCCCTGCTCCTCATGGTCCAGAATCAATGATTCAGCCAAGGCTGGTGCTAAGAAAGCATGCCTCGGGCCGCACTGCTCAAATCATATATCAGCAGCTTTAAAAAAAAAAAAAAAAAAAAAGAAGAAGAAGGAAAGAAAGAAAAAAGTGATCATATAGACTTTTCTCAGTTGTAAGACTCCATAAATTTTTGTTCCACCCTTGGTGCTTGTTACCACTTGCCTGTTAGCCAGAACCAGCATAAGACAAAATAAATGAATGAGTAGAAACTATTAATGAGAACATTCAGAAACGAGCATGCGTGCATCCCTCAACAGCTTGCTTTTTCATGGTTCGGGCTGCTAGTGTTTGCGGTTTAATAACGCGTACATAGCATACAATCATTTGTTTGCCAGAGGAAATTGTTCCTTGCTCATTTGAGAAAACTCAATAGATCATATTTTATGGCATTCTGGGAAACCCTCATGACTGTCAAGCCCCCTGCCTGGGTAGACATAGTAAAAGGGCACAGAATTTTGAGGTTAGTCTGGTTCCCATCCCTTGGCAAGTTCTGAAACTTAACTCAACTGCTCCTCTCCAAGCCTCAATTTCCACATTTGCAAAAATGGAAATGATAGTAAGTACTCCAAGAGGGACGTTCTGAGGACAAGATGTGATCATGCATGTGTTGCGCCTGGTTTAAGTGAAGGGCTCAATAAATGTCAACGATCATCATGATGAAGCCTCAGCTTCCCAAATGGCTGTTCTTCCGCCGCTCCTCAGTCCTCAGACTCGCTGACCTCCAGAGAGATGCCTCTGCCCCTCTCTAACATCACTTGGCTTCAATGCTACGTATAAGCTCTTGTCCTGAGCCCCCAGCTGCCAAGAGCTGCAAAGAGATTCCGTATGTTCCCAGGAAACTGAGGCTGCAGCCAAAATGAAGCCAGAGAGAAAAGAAGCTGTCTGCACACCAAAGGGGGTTGCTACTGCTGTTCTCTGCAAGAGAGCCCAGAAGCTTCTCCCATGCCATCCACCCAGGCCCCTCTTGCAGTTTTGCCTGGACCAGGCCCAGGAGTTTTTAATCAAATGCATTTAAAAAAAAAAGGAAATAGTCCTCCTTGCACAAAGAACAAGTCATCTCCATCCAGAAAGAGCTAACTAGCCCTTGGAGAGGCACAGCCTAGGTGCTTCATCACAGGGTGTTAATCACCTGGCAGAAGAGCAGGGACCGGAGAAGCTGTTCTGGAAGAGAAAAGAAAAGTGTCTGGGCTGGCCCCCAGCCCCCTCCCCAAGGTGGCTCCAAGTTTGGCTTCCTTAAGGTGAATTTAATTGTTTAAACAAGATTAAACAAGAATGGAATTTGACAGGGAGAAGGAAGAAACTTTTTTTTAAGTAAGGGAATTTTGCTTCCCAAAAACCCTAAACAAATCTAAACTGAAAAAAAAAAAAAAAAAAAAAAAAAAAAAAAACTTTAACTTAGTAACTAAAAACATTTTTTTTTAATCTTCTAGGCTTAAAGTGAAGAAAGACTCCCATAGAAAGTAATTTCTTATAGACAATATGATTGATGTATGTACATTCCATGTATGTATTATATGTCAAAATACATTCTGCTGTCATGTATGACTAAAAAAAATAAAATAATAAAATAAAAGAAAATAATTTCTTGAGGTCAACATAATATCAAGTAGCAATGAACCCAGAGTCACCATCTTCACTATGCTTTAGAGGAAAAAAGAAAAAAAAAAAAAAAAGCAGAGAAAGCTTTTGGGTCCTGATGCATTTCTGCTCCAGACACCAGCATCATCTCCATAAAATTAGAAAATCATGCACTTGGAGCCCCAAGGGCCTCTCAAGAGTTCCATTCAGAGGGAGGGAGTCTGACTTTTGATTCACACATTCATCAGTTTTAGTCATTTAGCAAACATTTTGTACACACCTATCTATGCCAGGTACCAAGCTAGCACTAAAGCTACAAGCAGGAGGCAGAGAGAAACGATGCCTTCCTTCAGAGCCTGCAGAATCATGGAGCATGAGGCTCTAAACCTGCCCTATTGGGTGCTGTGCAAACAGGAAGGAAACATCATCTATTCTACCCAGAGAAGTCATGCAGCTAAGGGACTGCCTTAGATGAGAGGTGACATTACAGATAGAGTGGGAGTTCTTTAGGAAGAGAGTGGAACCAGGAGCTTTTGAGTGAGGCATACAGATGTTCCCAGGCACACCATGTGCTGGGGATCTAATGGGGGATAAAAGACCATTGTGCCCAGAGCGCTAAAACTTCACTATTTTCCAGAGCCTCACTCTGTCATGTGGATATCAGAGCATCTCAGAAAGCAGAAAGACAAGAGCACTGGATGAAAAGCCAAGGAACCAAGGGATTTGTTGGTCCCTCGCTGTGCAAACTTGGGCAAGGGACCATCCCTCTCTGGACCTCAGTTTCCTTCTCTAATAAGAGAATCTTTAGGAAATGATTTCTTCATGCCACAGGAAGCATAGAAGCTTGGTTAAGACACAGATTATAAGGATGTCTATTTGGAAGGCTCCCCACAACCTTGAGCCTTTCAATTAACCTCATTTGGACCATGCACACCTGTATATGTGCATTCAAACGTACGCACTCAGCCACACCCCTTCCATCCATCCTCCACTTGATCACTTTGGGGCAATAGGATTTAAGGGCTCCAGAAATCCCAGGTCTCTAGAGGATGAAGTTCCTTAGTACAAAAGACAAAGGGCTTCACAACTCTGCCATCTCCTATAGCACAACTCTGCAGCTAAACCTTCAGTCTCCAGTCACGTCACCGACCCCAACTCCCCGGATGCACTGTTCAGCCTCACGTATCTGCTCCTTGGCCCACAGTGCTTCATCTGCCTGAAATGCCCTTTCACTTGGTAAACCCCTACTGACGCTTTTTTAAATGGGCTCTTGACTGGTCTTCTCAGCAAAGCTTTTCCTCCCCTGTCTTCACTCCATCCTGGGCATATTTCTATCCACGACGGGACCCTGAATTGCACTTCTTGGCTCACACAGATCTCCCTCAGATGATGAATGCCTCAAGTCACTATGCCTCAGTGATACCTGCATCCCCAGCTCCTGGACTGAACCTGGACTCACAAGGCCCTCAGCAAGCCTTTGCGGAGCCGAACACTTGCATTATTTTATTTAACTGTTCTGATTGTGTGCACAAGGAGACAGGAGGCTGGGGAGGGAGGTGGAGACCAAGGTCTTCTAGGGTTAAGTTAGCTGCCAGAAAAGAGGCTAGAGGCCCATCATCTCATGCACTCCCAACTTTTCACAAACTCTACATCCGTCCATAGGAGGGGCAGGTCAGAAGGTAGGACACTCAAACTTGTCCATCAATTTGTCATTTTAATTAAGTCACAGAACCTTAGAAGTGAAAGGGATCCTGGAAGCCACCACGAACTTCCCGGGACAGACATCTCGACATCCCTGACAGACGCTCATCCAAACCCAGTGGGTCTCACCACATCATAAGGGAGCCCATCCCCTTCCTGACTGGGTATTAGAAAACATGTCCCCATTTAACCCATACAGTCCCAGAGTCCCTTGTTCTCCTGTCTCAAAGTCTTGTTCTAATAAAGGAGTCTAACAGCCAAGAATAGGAGAAAATGCAATTCAAAGATGGCCTGGAATTTCTCATAGATTATTACAAGCCACAGACAACTTCTTAGAATCTTCTTCCCTCAGAGTTTTCCTTTGATCAGTGCAGAGGCCCCCCAAAGCCCCTCTCATTTGACCAGTGCCAGCCAAGCCTATAAGCAGGGGGCTGTAGCCTCTGTCCTCAGTCCCCACCCACCCTGCCTTCAGGGCAGAACTACTGCACATGCCATGGGCTCTCAAGTTTTTAAATTTTCTGTTGGTTCCTCTCTCACCCTACCCAGCCCCCAACTACATGTTTATAAGAAGACTCAGGAGCTTCCTCCGTGTTGGAAACGTGTTCTTTCATTCTGTATTACCTATTGGTGGAGACAGAAGGATCTGCATGCCGGGAAGCCATCCTAAAACCCTACATCTTCCCTCTGCAGTCTTCCCAGCCCCTTGCTTCAAGTTACCCAGCAATGCCAGGGCTCCCAGGGCCTCCACCATTTTTGGTCACCCTCCTTTGATATGATCCTGAGATAATTTCCGCTGTCTTTAAAAAAGAGATGCACAGAACACAAGAATTCACATGTAGGTTCACGACACAAAGCACCGTGGGATGCCACGAAGGAGAAACTTTATGAATAAAGCTGAAGAATGCATTCCTTTACAAGTAAAGGTTCTGAAAATCAGTAACATGGTCACTTCAAAAGAGGACACTAGTTCACAAAGGGATCACTACACTCCGCGCATAGGTGTGCTGTGACTGGTACGCTGTTGGAGGTGAGCTCTTACAAGGACAGGCAGGTGGGGCACTCACAGGCAGGGCACTGTGGATGTGATGTGAGGAGCTCTTGGGGCAACCCCACCCCTTCCACCAAAAAACATAACCACCACCAAAGCACATCACTGTCCATGTTACTCAAAGGCATGAAAAGCCAATGTTATGTTGCAACTATGTCAACAGAAGAATGGAAATTCCAGAATCATTGACAATTAGCATCTTACAGCAAGTTATGTCAGATATTGTTGGCTACCACTAAAAGAAGTAAGGAAAGGTCTGAATTCTCCATAGTTGAAAGTGTACACATCCAGGGGAAGCCTGAGGTAGGGGAAGAGTAATGAGAAAAAATGAAGGAGACATCTGAAGATAATGACAGGAGCCCGGATAAGGGGACTGACCCGTCAGAGAGCGAGTACCCTGGGGCAGCTCCGCTCACAGAGTCCCCAGGCTCTGCCAGACACCTGGAGTGCCGCTCAGGAGGAGCAGAGGGCCACCTCCGCGAAGCACACAGCCAGAGTGCCCTCTAGTGGGAGGAACAAGCACTCACCAGCCCAGGGACAGCAGATCAGTATTACCTTTCCAGTCACTGGGTTGGCAGACGTTGGTCCAATCCCCACTATGTGCTACACGTGGTGAAGATGTGTGACCATAACATGAGCACCACTCTCAAGAGAGTTTCAGCTGGCTGAGGAAGTCAGACAAGTCATGGCAGGCACGTGTATGTCAAGGACAGTCGTATGCAAAGGCCCAGGTGGTGAGTCAGGAAGTTTCTTCCCGACAGAGGGGACCCACAAGCTGAGGGCGTGTTGGCCAGATAGAAAGTAGGGGGCAGGCATGATGGGCAGAACAGCACAGTGGGAGAGAGGAGGTGGGGTCGTGGAAGCTGGAGAGAGGAAGATAAGTGAGCCCGTGGAGGGTGGCCTCATTCTAAAGCCACAGAGGCAGAAATGGATTTTACAGAATTATAACAGAATCAATCTGGTAAAGGGGACAGAAGTTGAACCTCAGAGAAACAGAACTGAAGGCGAGCAGAAAACCAGAGCCTTAACTTAGGGTCAGAATGAAGAGAGGTGAGGGAGAGCAGGACAACGGGACTTGGTCACCATCTGGGTGCACGGGGTGAAGGAAAGAGACCCAGTCAGTCTCCAGCAATTCCCAGCTTCAGGCTCAGGAGGTCCGCCTGATGGGGACATCATCCATCAATCCAGGAATCACAGAGAAGGAGCAGATGTGGAAGGGAGACAGTGGGTTCCATTTTTGAACACACAGATTTGGATGTGACTGAGAGAGAATTCCAGAAGGAAATTGGTAATGACCACGTAGTGCGAAGCTCTGGGAACTGAGGTGGAGTTGGACCCATCAATGGCACAGGAAGGGGAGAGCTCTCCCAAGGTAGCAGCCGACTTGAAGAGAGAAAGAGCTGAGGACGGATGTTATGGTTTAGATATGAGGACTCCCCAAAAAGCTCGTGTGTGAGAAAATGTGAGGAGGTTCAGAGGTCAAATCATGAGGTTAGGGGAGCCTTACCCCAATCAGCCTGGTAGAGATTAACTGAGTGGTAACCGAAGGCAAGTAGGATGTGGCTGGAGGAGGTGGGTTACTGCAGGGAGAGGGCATACCTTTGGGGTATATATTTTGTGAGCCAGTTTAGTCTACCTCTGTTTCCTTGTGCCATGTCTTGAGCTGCTGTCCTCCACCACATCCTTCCACCATGATATTCTGCCTCACCTTGAGCCCAGAGCCACGGAGTTGGCCATGTATGCACTGAGACCTCAGAAACCGTGAGCCCCCATAAAATTGTTCTTGCCAGGTCCTTCGGTCACAGCTGTGAAAAAGCTGACTGAAACAGCAGACCTTTGGGGAAAGTTCATTTTTAAAAGACAATCCAAGGAAGAGCAGCTCTGCCTGGAGTCCAAGAAGAAAGACTGAGATGGAAAGAGGGCCAGAAAAGAACTGTAGACGGCAAGGAGAGAGGTTCTAGAAGGGTGTGACCCACCTCCTCACATGGCTACCAGGAAAGTCCTGCAGCGAGTTGAAGAGAGAATGGAGACAGAGTGTGGGCACTCAGCTTTCTGGTTCCTTCACTTTGGATTTTTAAGGAATGGGTTCTGGTTTCCTTCTCTCACTCAACATCCAGGACAACCCAGCCTGTGAGGCTTCATAACCCCTCCCAGGACTCTGATGACTAGGATGAGGATTCCAAAAAATCATTCAGAGAGTGACAACTTCCCAGAACATAGCAGGCACTCAGAGGTAGCAGCCTCCTCCACTATAACAACGTAATCAGGAAATAAACAAAGCAGGACACAGACCCACATGAGATCAGCCGTCGTCTCCACTGACCAGGTCTGTACATGATCACCAAGTGGGCACTGTGGCCTCAGTGGCCCACGTGTGTGCTAAGCGTCAGCAATGGGATCCCAATATGTAGACATTGCTGACTCAGATTCATACTCTAAGGTAGGTGTTGTTATTATTCTCCATATCTGGATAAAGACGCTGGACTTATAAGGATTGTGTAATGTGCCCAATGTTAGGTAATGGGGGTCCCTTTTTAAATTATGTTATCTTCAGGGTGTCCCCTTTTGAAGACTGAGGATTAGAGAGGAACATGTGTGCACCCACACACACACCTACTCAACTCTCACACACACCCTAACTGGCCACCCTAAATCAGTTTGTTCTCACCTCTGAAGTAGCTCATTACCTCCTCCTTACCAAGCTCCTCCCCCTGCTTAAGGCCTCAGTTTCTCCACTTGGAAAATGGGACACAGTGGTCCTGCACCTCTGCGTCTTCCCTCTAGGGAGTCACCCTGGTTAGATCATGTGTGAAGCTCCAGGATCTGTAGAAAGCTAGGGAATGGCAGTGGACCATCCGCTTGGACAGAAGGAAGGCCCAGTCTCTCCTCACTCCAAGCAGATGTGCACATCTGGAAGTACCAACCAATGGGTTTGTGTTTGTTTGTTTTGCTTTGCCACATTTTTATTGGTGCATTATAGTTGTGCCTAACGATGGGATTTATTGTTACGTATTCATACATGCACTCAATGTAACAATAAAATTTGGCCAATATCAATCCCCAGCATTTCCCCCTCCCTCCCTGACTTCCACCCCCTGATCCCTTTCCTCTACTGATCTCCCTTTATTTTCATGAGATCCCCTACGCCCACCTTTCTCTTTTTTTCCCCTCTCTAGCTTCCACATATAAGAGAAAATATATGACCCTTGACCTTCTGAGTTTAGCTTTTTAATTTAATATGATGGTCTCTAATTTGAAAATAATTTCATTTCTCTTTATGGCTGAATAAAACTCCATTGGGTGTATATACACCCCATTTTCCTTCTCCATTCATCTATTGATGGACACCTAGGCCACACTTTGGCTATTGTGAATTGTGCTGCTGTAAACATGGGAATGCATATACCACTGTAGCATGCTAACTTTAATTCTTTAGGATAAATACTGAGGAGTGGTATAGCTGGGTCCTGTGGTGGTTCTAGGCCTAGTCTGTTGAGGACCCTCCATGCAGATTACCATAGACCGACCACTGTTTTGATATCTAATGGCCACATTACTCACTTCTGCAGCCCAGAACAAGTGGGAGCACAGGAATTTCGACAGTTCTCCACAATGAGCAGGAAGTAAATAAAAGCTCAGTTTCACAGTGATAAACCTTCAAACAAAGAGGTGGTCAAATTTTAGACCCCAAATTATTGTATGGATCTTGGGTCCCAGTTTATTTATTCTGCCCTTGACCCTTAACCCTTCCTCTGATTTTAACCTAGCCACATTCCAAGTTTCAAATCCAAAGATGCTGGGGACATCTTTATTGACTACAGTGTAAAGAAATGTCTTTACAGGGTTCCTCTGAAACATCTCACCCCCTAAGACTCTCCAGCTCATTTTTTTCATCATCTGCACCAAGTATCTACTATATTTCCTTCCACCCTCACCATCTATCACTTCCCCTCAACCCCCCAACCAGCCCCCTCTCTTTCCTCTCTCTCTCTCTCCTCTCTCTCTCTCTCTCTCTCTCTCTCTCCCCCCCTCCGCTCCCCCTCCCCCCCACACACTGAAGCCATTGCAAACTGTCAAGAGAAATAAACCATCCTGAAGGCACCTTGCCACCTCAGCCTGCAGAAGTGACCAACATTCAGGTGCCTGGAATGTCCTCTGACCCCTTCTTCTCCAAGCCCCATCCCGCCCCGTAGTCTACCTGTTCCTACAAGCCTGCTTCCTCCAGAAGGTCCCCTTGGATTCGTTAGATAAAAGCAGTTTCCCTGCCCCTCCTGACTCAGCCTGTATCTTCGGGCTGTTCCCACAGGCTACTTCCCTTCCTCAATTATTCACTTATGGCTTCGTCTAGCCTCCAAACTTCACTTTTTGTGTGTAACTTACCGGAAAGTGGCGTAGCTCTGATGCTGTCCCGTGGTCCTCAGTGCCCCCCCACACCCTCCACACCCTCCCACACCCCCACACCGCCCCCCCCCCAAACACACACACACCGTCTCTGTCAGCAGCAGGAGGGTGAGTCCTCTGGCACAACAGATAGGTGTTAATGAGGAATTTGTGAAGATGAGAATCACGATGATCCCATTCAACAATTATTCATCGAGCTCCTCCTATCTGCTCAAAAGTGTGCTTATCTTGTCAGAGTCGGAGCTATGAGACAGTCATAAAAACGTAAAGAACAGTCCTTACAAGAAGAAAATACTGTCGATTCCTCACCTGACACCACAATGCAGTTAGAAAGCATTCTCAGACATTAACATTTGGTCCCTGTTCCAGGAACCCTATCCCTGGAAGACAGGCCAGTCATAGTAGCTGGTTATTCAATGTCTTACCCCCACTTTACACCTGAGGAAATAGAGGCTTGGAGATGTCCATGACTTACCAAAGGTCACACAGCACAGAGTTTCAGAGGAGGGACTCCTGACTTCCGGTCCAATGTCCAGGGAAGCAAGACGCTCCCAGACACAAAAGACCTTTAAAGGCTGTAACCAAAATTGTAGGTGGTGGGTGCCAAGAGGCTGTGTACAGATGACACACAGTAGAGGTATTCAAAGAATCACAATGAAGAAGAATCAGCCACAGTGGGGAGTCTCAGGGCAGAGAAAGATAAAGGCTGCCCAGAAATAGCCTTTGAGGGATCACAGAGTTGCTGCCCTCGGGCCACCATCTTCTGCTCCTGGACAGCATTATACTACCCAAGTAAGACACGGAGAGCAGCGTGAGTATTCGCCAATTAATCATTTTTTAGGCACTACTGTCGGGAAGTGACTCTGCATCTACATCCTAGAGGATGTCTCTTCTGTATTGCAATTGAGTCTGCAAACACATTATTTACGTGAAGATACATGGACATGAGCCTAGAGAGGTTCCATGGACCCTCAGTCTCCAAGCCTCTAAGGGATTATTAGCCTAACAGATATTCTGTTTGCATGAGACAGACTAAGCAATGTGTCCTCTTGTCATGGGGATTGCTTTAAATTTTTGTATTTGTTCTTTTTAATCATATGTGACAGCAAATATATTTTGACATGTTATACATACATGAAGTATAACTTCCCATTCTTGTGGTTGTACAAATATCATGACAGACACTAGTGAGATACAGACAATAAACAGAAATTATTTTGAAAATTTATACTCTAATAAAATAAAAATCTTGAAGACATCATGGGGGTTTCTTAGAGGATGCCTGGACCCAAGAACCTAGAGAAAGCCAAACAGCCTGGCACTGCGGATCGGATGGCACATAGAGGTTGGTTCTGAATCTGCAGCAGACCTTGGGGCCTTGGTAGTGGGAGTCTGTGTGTCCTCCGTCTGACACTTCACCCTTAATGTGATCTGGCCTCCTTCTGCATCTTCCCCGCTTAGCTCACTCCTGGGCGCCCTCCTAGGTCCACTCTGTGGCTTCTCCCCCACCTAACTGATCACTTTCTATGATGGCGTGTATGGGCCCAAGCAGGCCCCCTCCCTCACACACCATCATGGCCTTGCAGCTTCCTCTCCCACTGCTACCCTCTTCTCTGGTTCAGAAACATTAGAGGGAAATCCAACCTACTAGGCTTCTCTTTTCTAACAGCCAAGTCACCGGCTGGCTCACGGGTGAGTTGCACTTAGGTCAGATGCCCCGTCTAATCAGGGGGACAGCCTTGTACAAAAATAACCCCTTGGGCTGTTTTCCAGAGCCAGGGGCTGGGAGCAGACTGGGCAGACGGCACAAGGACAGCCCCCTCCTGTGCATGCAGAATCTCCTTTCTGGTTTTTTTTGTTTGTTTGTTTGTTTTTTGTTTTTTTTTTTAAGAGAGAGAGAGAGAGAGAGAGAATTTTTAGAGAATTTTTTAATATTTATTTTTAGTTTTCGGCGGACACAACATCTTTGTTTGTATGTGGTTCTGAGGATCGAACCCGGGCCGCACGCGTGCCAGGCGAGTGCGCTACCGCTTGAGCCACATCCCCAGCCCCAAGAATCTCCTTTCTTTTCCACAGATGACCCTAGGCCAGGCCCTTTCCACTACACACCTGGAATTCCACAGTAGCTTCTCAGTGAATCCTGCTATCCCACACTGAGCCAAGATTTAAATGCTGTTTTGGCCATGAGTTTCCTGTCTCTCTCTCTCTCTCTCTCTCTCTCTCTCTCTCTCTCTCTCTCTCTCTCTCATTTTCTGATGCATCCAGTTGTCTACTTCCGTGTGTACTTGACTCATCAGTGAGACCACAAAACCTCAAGGCCAGGGAGGAGCTCACCTTTCTTACAGGTCACAAAACACAGAGGGTAATGTGCCTCGCAGGCCAGAAGCACAGAAGAAAGAACACGTTAATTAGCTTAGCGAGGAAAGGACGCTGACTGACTGGCCATCGCTCTTTAAAGCAAGGTAGCTCTGCAGTCCCCTGGACACACGCTGCCTGTCCCCATGGCCAGGCTCCTCTGCCTTGCTCTTCCCTCGGGGATGGAGAAGCCCTAACAGGTCTCAAAATTCTTCCTCCCCAGGGCATCACACATGGGTGACTGAGCCCTCAGCTCCCCCCAGACACCAAACACCCAGACGTGGAGGCTCCTGAGGAAAAAACCTTTCCTGTCTTCTACGTCGTGCTACTTATAGCCCATGTGGAAACTTAGCCATCTAATTTGGTTACTGGAACTCAAGCCAAGTCCAGAAAAACAGAGTCTCAGGAACACATTTTGACAGCATGTCTACAAAGGAGTAGGGGGGTGGGGGGCCAAGAGCGGCCCATTTGGAAAAAAGCTTTCAGGCACAAGCTGCCATGTTCAAGATCTGGCCTTGTCCCCACAGCCAGCTGTGTCCCTGGGCAGTTTCTCATCAGCTGTGGCCATTCACCTCACTCGTCCTTCCTACCTCCCCCCAGGTACTGTGAAAGTCACAGGCAAGTGTCATGGTAAAATGGATGTTGCTATCATCACCATCACTATTACAAGGTCAATAATTATACCTGGTGCAGCTCAGAATCCCCCAGAGCTGCCACCTGGGACGGGCACACCCAGACCTCCAGGTTGGGAACACAGCAGGGGGGAATGAAAACAAGCCACAAGCACTCCTCTGGTGTATATATCACATAGCAAACAAAGCTAAGTGGTTGTTTATTCTAGAACACAGGGTCGTCCCAGTGTGGAGCCCATATCCCAGGTACACAGAGATATGAAATGAGGAGGAGAGAACAGTAGCACGCTCTAGGTGTATTGTTTCATTTATTTCTCATGGAAACCCTGCGACAGTGATATTATTATCTTCATTTTTGCAGAGGAGGAAAACAGGTGTGTAAGAGAACTGAGACTTGACCCCAGGGCTGTCAGGCTCCAGAGCTGGTACCTGTCCACTACACAGTCTCAGGTCAGCATCCTCAGAGGTCATTCAGACCAATGCCACTTCAGAGTGGCCACTGGAAAGCCCAGCTGGTTATCTCCAGTGCTGGGCAGCTCTCTGTCTCCTCGGCAGAGCCCAGCATGCCTGGACACCTGGGACTGTAAGAAAGGCCACTGTTCTCCAGCACAGAGGAGGGAACACATTCACCTGCAGAAAGAGAGGCTGCTGCCATCTTCCTCAACACCCTCATAGAGAAGGGCACGCGTGAGTGCCTGAGGAAGACAACCTGATTTCACAGTTGGCATTCAAATGCTGAGCTTCATGTTCTGGTTTCATGATTGTCCCTGAGTTTAAAGAATGAATGGATTACTGGTCCTACAAATGCTTCAATGAAAAGTACATGGGAAAGTCCACATGACCCAGCGCTGCAGGACCTAACGGTCCCACTAACAGCCAGGGAGGCTGGAGAGTTCTAAATTGGCTCCATTTCAGAGCCTCCACATGATGCAGCCACCCACATTCATAAACTGGGCTTCTGGGCCTTTTCAAAGATCCTAGAACCAAAAGACGTAATAAGGAAAGTCAGGCATCTTGGAGCCAGAATACAGGCCTAGTGACAAAGAAGGTACAAAGTGAGTGTCTAGAGGACGCTGGAACGGGCAGAAGAAAAGGGGGCTTCTCAGGGGCAGCACAGGGACAGCTTCTGGCACCTCATGCTAGGGCTGAAGGACTCTAATCCACATGTGACCCAGGGAGTTGTGTGCTCCTGATGTTTATAATCAACAAATCCATTCGTGTGGAACTGGTTTATTTTTGCCAAGTAGACCTGGATATCATGCTTTTCAAATATGTGGAAAATAAGGAAATGGCTTTAATAATAAGGGTCCCTTTTCACCTGACCTTCCTCTGGGAAGCAGATGTCTGGAACCCACAAAGAAGGGCGGGGGGTGGCCAACCCACAGGCCATCCTACCTCCTTCAAGAACCTTAGCTAGCTGATGTGGGCCCCCAACTTCCTCCCCTCAAGTGACCCAGGCAGAGGAAGTTTCCATCAAGACAGGGCCTGACTCAACCTCTCCCAAGCAAACCAGACACCAGCCACCAAACTGCCTGCACAAGAGTTTCCATAATGAGAAGCTTCCAGGAAAGCCCCATAAAACCTTTACTGTAAATTCAATAAACTGGGTTTCAAACATGGTGGCTGGGCTGGGAAAGCCTGGAGCCACACCGCCACCCTCCACCCCTCTCCACCATCTCCACACACACACACACAGAAGTGGGTTGAATCAGCCAGGATGGAAAGGCAGCCTCACCCTCAGCCCAATGCCAAGTCCTTCTTGCTCCCAAATCAGCTCTACACACTCTCCCCACACCCCCAGCACCACCAGACCCAGTCCAGCCAGACATGCAGATAGCCATGTTGACAGGACTCAAATGGCACCCTGCCATTCTCAGGGTCCCTAAGCCAAATCCCAGATCCCTCAAGTCCACCCATTGCTCAGGGACTCAGTTCCCGTGCTTTTAGTCCTAACAAAAGAACACAAGCCAACCAAGACCAGACCAAGCAAACGCACCCCTGAAGGACTCAGTTAAGATCCAGGAACAGAGCCTTAGCATTTCCCCCTGCCCTGGGCAAAAAAAGCCTCACCTCTACCACCGCCCCCAGCCCATTATTTCTAGGTCACTCACCCTGATCCATACCCCAAATGCCTCACCCCTGACCCTGAGACCCTGATTGTTCCACATACAAGATTTCTGTTCCCATGTTTCAGTCTCTTACCAAATCCCAGCCTCACTCTTCCCTTTTAGGGCACAACCAGCAGAGATCAAACAGCTGGTGAGGTGCTTAGAGTGGGCAACTCAGCCTGGGCTCTGTGGAGATGCAGAGCAGAGCAGGTCTTGGACATCTAGACCCCGAACTCAGCTCACTAAATCAGAGCAAGGTGGGTATCAGGAAAGGTCACAGCAGACAGTGGAAAAATGAGGTTGTATGGACTGGGAAGAAGGGGATGGCTTTTCTGGCAGAGGTTAGGAAACCTGGATTTGATCAGAAAGTACAGATCCTCAAAACTTTGGAATGGGATAGCGTGTAGATGTCAACTGTCCGGCTCAACCCTTGTATTGTGCAAATGAGGAAACTGAGGCATGGAGAGGTGACTTGCCCAACCAAGGTCATACTCATTCACTCCTTCCTACAATCAATGAGCCAAGCATAGCACCACCCATGGCCAGGCCTTCAGGCTGCAGACCGGCCTTCACTACCCAGTACTTCAGATTCTGAGATAACAGCAGCAGGGTCCCATGGATCACTTAAGGCACAGGCTGTGGCCATGTCCTGGTCTAGCAGTAAGGAAACTGAATTCATAGGTGACCCCGGGTAGATGACTTCCCTTCCTGAGCCTTGGTCCCTCCTCTTGTACAATAATACACACCTGTCACACCTCATTGCTACACTTGCTGCAAGTATTAAATGGATCATGTGTAAAACTGTGAATCACTACCTCAAGGTAAGGAGAGAGGGAGAAATAGAGAGAGAGAGGTCAAAACGAGGAGGCCTGGGTGGCCTCAGCACCCACAAGGAAATAGACGTGTGCCTCAGGTCTCCATTGAGCACCTGGGGAACAGGGGGTCAGGAGTCCTGACTCACCCACTGTTGGAACACTGGCTTGTGGAGTCAGATCCCAGGAGGCTGTGACCCCCCAGCACGCTCGGCATGCCTGGCCCCTTCCCAGAGTGGGCAGAGAGTGAAACGCACACTGGGCCTTGCTCCTTGGGGTGATAGGGTTTCACATTCCTTCCCTGCCTCTTCGCAGGAGAACTGTGGAATCTTCAGCTGGAGCCCGTCTAGAAGACTTCCCGCCCCACTGGGGTTGCGGATATTTTCCATATTTTTTTTTAAACTGCTTTTTTAAGAAACTATTTTTCTCCAGCCCTGGATCATGGACAAACCAGTTAGCACTTGTAGTTGGGGAGTCCAGAGGGCAGTCAGGCCTTTGCCTGAAGGCTTGAGGGGCACCAGCCTGCCTGTACTTTTCCATGCCTGGGAGGGAGGGGGTCTGCTTCCCTGGGAACACTGCCTAGTGGCCTGGCATCCTGGGGATTTTCCCAGCCAACTCTGGGGAAGTTATTCCAACCTAACCAGCCATGGCAGAGGCCCCAGTGGGTATGTGAGGATTCAGATCTTCAGCTCTGGTCATATGCTCAAAGTGATCCTGCCTTCCCCAAGCCAGCTTTCTCTCCTTGATGGGTCTGCCCAGTAGCTCCTCAGCATGGGTTTCTGGCATTGGGCAACATTGTCCTCCAAGCACCTACCATTATATGCACATCCTAAATACTCTGAGTTTGGGGGCTGACCAGCCTCACCCCTGACCTAGATGATCATCCTTCAGTCCAGCCCAATCCTAGGGTCAGGTCAAAAGAGGTGAAGTTGATGCTTT
Source organism: Callospermophilus lateralis (assembly GCF_048772815.1). Taxonomy (NCBI): domain Eukaryota; kingdom Metazoa; phylum Chordata; class Mammalia; order Rodentia; family Sciuridae; genus Callospermophilus; species Callospermophilus lateralis. The sequence goes on from NC_135311.1 coordinate 21,320,006, forward strand.
GAACAAAACAGAATGATGTTAGACAGTTTGGAGGGGACATAGCTATATGAAGAAGTGGAATTTGGATCCAACATACTCACATTCGACTGTCTTTGCCATTTGGTAGTGGCTACTTCTCTGAGGTTCAGTTTCCTCACCAGGGACTCTACTGCTTATCTCAGAGGATGAAGTAAATAGTAAATAGTAGAGGATTCATCAAAGTGTAAAAGGGACCTATCACTGAGCCAGATAACAAAGCAATCATGACAGGTGGGATAGGCTGAGGCCCACGATTTATCCACCTCCTCATCCCAGGCTACCTGTGCAGGCAGAAGGAAAGATGGGGGTGTGAGAGGCCCTGGAGTAGCGCCCAAGGACAATCCTCCCACATTAGGAGTTACACAGGACAGCTTCTTTGGGGGGCGGTAAAGCATGCAGGGGAAGGAGAGGGGTTGGCACTACTTGTTCCTTGAAGAGCTCTGAGGAATTGGAATCTTCAGAGAGCTCACATGTGGCTTGAAAGCAGCCTTCCAAGTGACAACCTAAACCCATGGCCCAGACATGACCCACCTTCCTGCCAGGCTAATTCCCCTGGAACAGGAACTTCTTTCCATCCCTCCACCCTGCCAGTGTCCGGCTCTTCCTACAAAACCCTGGAACAAAACTGCCACTTGATACTATATTTTTCTTAAGTGTGGCTGATAGAACAATATGTACAGCATGATCATTCCAAATATGCTATAATACGAATATTTATTGATGATTGCAAGATTACATTCCGAGGTTAACATGATTATCTGTTGCCTTGGAGCATCAAATTAGAAGTGATTTTTTTTTTCTACTTGGTACTTTTCTGTGTTTTTCAAATGAGCATATGTAAGTTTTATAATCACAAAATATATTTTTTAAGTTCGCCACTGACTTTTTAACATGCATGTTAAATTGCACACTCTCCTGATTATTTATTGCTTCATATAGCACGTAGAGTAAGATGAGATTCAAACTCCTTCTCATGGCCCACAGGCTGGGCACAACCCAGACCCTCTACTTTTTAGCTCCAGCCTGATCTCCTGTCCTTCTTGTCCTTTCTAGTCCTCACCACCAGCCCAGTCCTGATGGCATCCTGCTGGGTGTGGAGGTCCCCCAGCTCCACCACTTATTGACTGGGTGGCCTTGGAGAGGTCACTTAACCTCCATATACCTTGATTTCCAATTCTGAAAGAAAAAAAAAAACCTTAATAACCAAACTTACCTCAAAGAACTGTTGTGAGAATTAATTTTAAGAGTCCCTGGCATAAAGTGTCATATGTTTTGGTTATTATCATTTCTCCACCACAGTTTTGCCCACACCCTTCCCTCTGCCGAGGACATGCTTCATTTCGTTCTTCCCCTGGCAAACTTCTTCCCTAAGTTTTGGATTAAGTGTTCTTCCTGAGCACCTGCTCTCAACTCTGCCCTTGCCCTTTCACATATTAAAGGTGTGGCTAACTTGTTGAATGCTGACCCCTCCCCCAGACTATAGGCTTCTTGAGAACAGCATCAAAGCAGGTTTGCCCACCTACAAACAACCTGGGCTTAGGAAAGCCCAGTAGTTGTTGGAAAGCAAGCAAATGAATGAGTGGTTTCAGGCGTCTCAGATGGATAACACCTATTTGCTTTTCTATTTAGAAACTCATCAGCACTGAGGTTTTTGCTTTGAAATCATGTTGAATATGGCAATTAAAGCTATTCTTCAGTCAAGAGTTCTCCTTAACCTCACAACGGCAAATGACAGAAACTGAGCAGAAGCCAGGCTAAGCCAAAAGAGAAAGTTATGGGATCATGTACGAAAGGGAGGGCAGGAATGTAGCTGGACCCCAAGACCATCAGCTCACCATCGGCTCCCTGCCTCTGCTTTTCTCTGCTGCTTCATTCTCTTTACACCGACCGTGGATCCTGGAGGCGACCTGGTGGCTGAGGCTTCAGCACCTCAGTGCTTTTGGCTCCCACTGCCAGAGAGGCAATGAATCTCTTTCTTCAATTCCAGCTTGGAGAATTTTTGAGAAATAACCAATAGACCTGAGTCGGTCAGATAACTGCCCCAGCAGTCAGGGTCTGGGTCTTCTGCTAAGACCAGACCTTGAGACACAGACAGGGCCCCTGGAACCCGCCTCTGCTAACTCCAGGGAGCCAAGCAAGGTTGAGTTGATCAGGGCTCTGGGGCTCCATGGTGTGCCACTAACCTCTCTAAAGAGAGCCCCAAAATCTCAAGGCCACTCCAGGAGGAAGTTCTTGGGTCCATCAAAATGCTATTGACTATCTGACTAAAGCATAGACTGTCTTCTTCTCTAAGACAATCTAGCTTGGATTAATACCAACTTTATTTCAATAGTATAACATTTTACTAGAACTTCATTTGCTACCTCCTCCTTTGTGCTATTGTCATACAGCTTACGTCTCCATACATCATAAACCGTTCAACACAGTTTCATAATTATTGCTTATATAAATTTTCTTTTAAATCAGATAGAAAAAGCAAAGAATTACGAGGGCCCGGGATATAGCTCAGTTGGTATGCACAAGGCCCTGGGTTTAATCCCTAGCACCACAAAAAAAAAAGAAGAAGAAGAAGAATTACAAATTACAAATAGAAATATGATTATATTGTCTTTTATATTTACCTATGTAGTTACCTGTAACAATGTTCTTTTTTTCTTCATGTGGAGTAGAGCTGCTACTGCCAACTGCACTTTTATTTCAGTCTGAAAGAATTCCTGGTATATATATATATATATATATATATATATATATATATATATAGAGAGAGAGAGAGAGAGAGAGAGAGAATATAGGAATATTCTCCTAGTGAGTTGTTTTTTCATGAACTTTTTTGTTTACTTTAGCAATATTTTAATTCTCCTTTTTTGTTGTATACTTTTGCTTAAGACAAAATTCTTGGTTGACAACTTCATTCTTTCAGCACTTTGAATGTCATTCACTGCCTTCTGGTGTCGATGATTTCCAATGTTAAGTCAGATGTTAACCTCATGTTAATCTTAACTATTATGTATTACAAGTTGTTTTTCTGTTGCTACTTTCAATATTCTGTCTTTATCTTTGACTTCCAGTATCTTGTTTGTGATGTGCTTAGATATCTTTGAATTTATCCTACCAGAAGTTTGTAGAGTTTCTTGAATGAGCAAATTAACATTTTTCATAAACTTTTAGAAGTTTTCATTCATTAATTTTTCAAACATTTTTCTACTCCTTTCTTTCTTCCCATATTCATATGTTGGTACACTTGATGGAGACACACAAATCTCTGATTCTGCTCATTTTTTTCTTTCCTTCTGTTCCTCAGACTGAATAATCTCCATTGACCTATCTTCAAGTTTGCTGATTCTTTCTTTTACCAACTCAAATCTACTTTGAGTCTCTCTAGTGACTTTTCATATTAATTATTATACTTTTCAACTCTAGGATTTATTCCTATTTGGTTCCTTTTTATAATTTCTGTCTCTTATTGATACTGTCTGTTGAGACAATATTGCTATATTTTCTCTTAATTCTTTAGGCATAGTTTTTGTTGTTTTTTTTTTTCAGTTCTTTGAACAGGTCTATAAAAGCTAATTTAAATTTGTCGTTTAATAAATCCAGTAAGTGGGATTTTTTTCTGGGAGAATTCCTTTATCTGATTTTTCCCATAATATCACATTTCTTTTATTCTTCTTTTTCCTAATTTTTGGTTGAAAATTGAATATTCTAAACAATATGTGTCCAAAAATCATGTTCTTCCATCCATCCTGTTTGTTGATGTTGCTACTGTTATTTGTTTAATGAACAAATGTTTGTTTCCTAGAATAATTCCATAGAGTCTGTAATCTTTGATATATGCAACTATTGAAGTCACTACTTGGTTAGCTTAAGTGATTAGCTAGTATTTGGACAGAGAATTTCTTACATTCCTTGAAGCAATTAGTCTCCAATCCGTTACCATGCTGGCACTCTGTCTGTATTAGGATGCATCTTCAACTTGCCAGAAGTGTACAACTCTGCCTTAACTTTTATTTCCTAATGTGCAGAGCCTCAGCACCAATCACAAGTGAGAGATTAGGGCCTTCTCAAAATTTTTCTGGGCATATACATATGCCCACACACATGTATGGCCTTCTAGATTCACGAGAATATCGTGAAGCTTTATAAAACCCCCATGAACATCCCATACCTCAGATTTTTCTTTTAAGTTTTTTGGTCTGACCTTTGCTCCCAAGTGGTGTCAGTGTCTCAAGCAGCTTGATATTGAACAATTGCAGTGGATTGTTTTTGAAAAACACCCTAGGAATGGGGCTTCCCTGAGTGAACTCTGAGTCAGGTAGATAAAGATAAGCCCTGTGGATGGAGCTTTTTCAGGGAGGTCAAATAGCAACAATTATCTGAGGTTAGGACTTCCTGGGTCCCCCAAGACAATTGTGCCCCCTCCAGTAGTTGCTAGACTGCTGGTTTTCACTAAAACCATTATTTCAATGCTATTGGTTTTCAAGACTACCTCTACTGGTGCAAGAGGAATGGGAATGGGGCAAATTAAAACATCACAAATCTTGCTTTTCTTGCCATTTCAGTTATTTTTCTTGAATAAACACTCCCCAAATTGTTTTGTCTTTGATTAATTTCCACCGTTTTGAAAAAATTAATTAGAATACTCCTGCCAGTGTTCCAGTTACTTTCATAGAGGAACCAATTTTCAAAAGTCCTCTAACTCTGCCGTTCCAAAGGGCCTCCTCCCTTGTAAGCATGTGAAGAGCCTATCTTTCAAGTCCTCTCTTTTAAAAACCTAAACTTGGGGCTGGGGATGTGGCTCAAGCGGTAGCGTGCTCGCCCGGCAGGCGTGCGGCCCGGGTTTGATCCTCAGCACCATGTACAAAACAGGGATGTTGTGTCCGCCAATAACTGAAAAATAAATGTAAAGTTCTCTCTCCCTCTCTCTCTCTGCCCCTCTCTCTCTCTCTTAAAAAAAAAAGAAAAATTTAAAAAATAAATAAAAACCAAAACTTCTTAAAATATTTAGGTCATTTTCCTAAAACAGCATAACTAGGAGTCCAAGGTGGAGAAGATCAGATGTCAAAGATCACTGTGAATATAAATTTTGATTGGTGGAGTGAATTATAAATCGAGACATTAAAAGCCCACAAAGTTTTTAAACAATGATTCCATTTCGGATTAGAGGAGACAGACAGTACAAAATAAAGAAGCCTTTGGGTCCCAAAACCTTAACAAGCAGACAGTAGACTTGGAAAGTCACTCAGCTGGAAACATAAGCTGTTGTATATATAAAAAGAAGAGTGACTCAGAAATCAAAATCAAGAGCCCAAGAGCTGAGAGAGGAGAACCCAGAGGCACACAGCAACTTCCAGAGAGAAGCGAATCTAATCATCACTGACTGAGCCCAGAGATATTTCAGAGTTTCTGTGCACCAGTGTGCCCTATTTTACTCTTTATAAACTGAAGGGTCTGTATGCCTAACCTACCATTGTGCAGAGGCTATGTCCTTTGCTTATAGTTTTTCAAATCAAGAAAAACCTATTTAAGGTTTCCTTGAGGACCACACCTGAGTAGCCTCATTCACATCTGTACCTAATTTAAATTACCAGACCTAGACTTCAAGCTGACACCGTAATGAGATAAGTCTTGGGAGTCTAAGGAGAGGGATGAGTATATTTTGCATTTGGGAGGGATGTGAATTGTAACTACAGAGTGGACCGTGGCAGGTTGTATTTTTCAAAAATAGTCACATTACTCAACCACCATGTTTTTTTTCTGAGATTTTTCCCATTGAGTGCTGATATCTCTGTTCTCTCCTTTTGAATCCAGTTGAAACATTGTGCCTTCCCTGGCCAACACAGTAAGACAAAAGTGACACTGTGATTTCCAAAGTTAGATAATAAGTAGTTCGCACACAGCTGCCTTGCTCCTGCGGATCACGTGCTCTTGGAACGGAGCCATGGTCCTGAAAGAAAGTCCAAACTTTCCTATATGGAAAGATCACATGGACCTGAGTTAGTCAGCTTTTTGTTGCTGTGACAAATACCCAAGAAAAACAACTTCGAAGAGGAAAGATTTATTTTGGCCCAGAGGTTTGGCTTCAGAGGTTTCCATTCATGACCAGCTGCCTCCATTGATTTAGGCCTGAGGCAAGGCAGAACCTCATGGTGGTAGGTAGGAACGTGTGGTGGAGGAGACCACTCACTTAGTAGCAGCCAGGAAGCAGAGAGAGAGGAAGGGTTCAGGGACAAGGTTCAGTCCCCAAGGACCTTCCCCCCAGGACCCTCTCCCTCAACTCGGTTCTACCTCCTAATAATTTGCACCTCCCAATAGTCCATTCAATCATGAATCCCTCATTGATTAATCCATTGATGAGGCCAGAGCCCATGATTCAAGAGTCCCAAGAGCCCCACCTCTGAACACTGTTTCCGGGTGTTCAGAGGTGGGGCTTCCACACGTGAGTCTTTGGGCAACATTCCAGGTCTAAACCACAACAAGAAGCCACATGCAGGTACTCTGCCCAACAGCCCAGTTGAGATCCTAGCCAAAAGGCAGCAACAACCACAAAACATGTGACTGCTGATAGCCCCAGATAATTCTAGATCCCAGCTTTTGAGCCACCTCCAATCTTCAAGTCTTACCATTTAAGTCCCCAAAAGGAGAGACTTCCTTCTCTGCCCTGCCCAAATTTCTGATCCAAAGAAACTTTGAAAGATAATAAATGATTGTTGTTTTAATATTTTGGGACTTTTATGCAACAACAGCTAATTAGAACATGCCCAAACAATACGATTTAAACCTCTTATGCCTGGACTTTTGAGTTATTTAATTCTTTTTTGTTATCTATTTATTATGAACATCACTGCTTTAAACACTCGCGTACATTTCCCCTAATACAGTCAAAAAAGTGTATTTAGGGTATGTGCTTAAGAATAGAATTGCTTAACATGGCGGCGGGCGCGGAGAGATCAAGTCTCTGACCTCCTAAGCTGCGCGGGCACAGGGAGTCGTAAACTGTCTAAATGCTGTTTGCTCAGGATCACTAGGCAATGCTGAGCTGACGTGGATCTGGGCCAAACAGTCCAGGCCTCTCAGAACACACACTGAGCCTGGATCGGCTGCATTCAAGCTCCCGTTCGCCTGCTTCTCACAGCCAAACCGCTGTGACTCAGCACTAACGATCCCGCCGAAACAACTAGTCGGCCCTTCTGATCCTACGGAGGTAAATGCCAACCGAGCCTTCATAGGCAGTGGCCACAGGATTGAAACGGGGCTTGGGAGAGACAGTCAGGACCCACCCGTTGCATTGGTCACCCGGCAAAGGGAATGAACTGTCACCATTTGCATGGGATACCACCATGGCAGAGAACTGACGTCACCAAAACGCGGCGGAGGAGATAAATTCATTGAAACCAGCGGTGACAGGTGTGTAATCCCCTAGCCTTTCCTCTCCACACAGCGGGGAAACCTTAAGGGCCCCTCCCAGCTCTCCCGTAAGGACCCCTCCCAGCTCTCCCGTGAGCGCCATGGCCAGACCGAGGGAATCAGGAGTGGTGCGGGACTCGTGGAGCGGAACTCCCGGCTACCGCTCCCACCAGTGCTGACAACTGAGGTCCCTTGCACCAGCTACCGGGGGCATGGCTACCAGAGGGCAAGCAAATTCGCTGGGGATTCTCAGCCCCAAGCTCTACAAACTTAGGATCTGAGGGAATGGCAAACAGGGAGAGTGTGCCCAGGAGTTCATGAAAACAGGGCTCCAGGAGCAGCAGACCTGGCGTGTAGCCAGTATTGTAGTGAGCGTCACCGATGAGCCGGGCCTGGCTTGAGGAAACACAAGAGAAGGCCCTAGACACTCAGGATTGGAGACCCCCGCAGTCTGCGAGGAGGAGCTGCTGCACAGTGATTGGTTCCCGCCTTTTGAGAAGAGAAGCTTGGCCCAGTGGGCACAGCTCCACCTACTGGAAGAGAAGTTAATCAAACTCTAAGACTACATTTATTAATTTTTTTTCTTTTTTTTCTTCATTTTCATTTTTTGTTGTTGTTGTTTTTAAAATTTTTTTATTTTTTTAATTTTTTTATTTTATTTTTTAAAAATTTTAATTTTCATTTATTATTATTATTTTTTTCAATTTTTTTCTTTTTTTATTTTCTATTTTTTTTCTTTTGTCTTTTCATTTCTTTTCAATTCTCTTGTTCCCCCTTCCTTGAATTCTACCTGCTTACTCTCATTCTCTTTAGTGACTTCTTCCCTTCCCTTCTAATACCTTTCCTCCCAAGCATCAAATAAATTTATAGGAGTAAACAGTAACTCAGCAGTCAAACAGAACAAGAAGTAACATGAGCAGCATGAAAAAGCAAGGAAAAAAAGGAGTACAAACAATGCAGGACAGCCTAAATATTCAGGAGGACCTAGAGTCATTAGAAAAATGGTCATATAAGGAACTCAAGGAATACCTTAGACAGATGGAATGGAACCTTAAAGAGGATACGAGACAGCAAATTCAAACAGTGAAAGAATACATTGAAAATGAATTATATAAACAGATAAAAGAAGAAGTGAAGCATCTTTATCAGGAGATAGAGATTATAAAAAAAATCAAACAATAATTCTAGAAATGAAAGAAACTATAAACCAAATTAAAAACTCAAAGGAGAGTATCACTAACAGAGTGGAGCAAGTAGAAGCCAGAACGTCAGATAATGAAGACAAAATATATCATATTGAAAAGAGTCTAGCCAACTCAGAAAGGCTGGTTAAAAATCACGAGAAAAACATCCAAGAGATATGGGATAACATAAAAAAACCAAATTCATCGGGGAAAAAAAAACCAAATTCATCGGGATAGAGGAAAAAAAAAACCAAAGTCATCGGGATAGAGGAAGGTACAGAGATTCAAACCAAGGGAATGAATAACCTGCTGAATGAAATAATTACAGAAAACTTTCCAGAAATAAAAAAGGAAACGAATATACAAATTGTAGATGCATACAGGACACCGAGCACACAAAATCACGGTAGACCAACGCCAAGACACATTGTTATGAAGATATCCAATATACAAAACAAAGAAAAAATATTAAAAGCTACAGGAGAAAGGAGACAGATTACATTCAGGGGTAAACCAATAAGGTTAACAACGGATTTTTCATCACAGACGCTGAAAGCAAGAAGATCCTGGAACAACGTATTTCAAACACTGAAAGACAATGGATGCCAACCAAGAATTCTGTATCCAGCAAAATTAAGCTTCAGGTAGGACAATGAAATAAAAACCTTTCATGGTAAACAAAAGCTAAAAGAATTTGCAGCCAGAAAACCAGCATTGCAAAGCATCTTGAGAAAAACACTACTCGAGGAAGAAATGAAAAACAATAAACAAAACCATCAGTGGGAAGTGCCTCGGTAAAGACAGAGGGCGGAGGGAAAGCTAATCATGGAGAAACAAACTAAGTTAGGAAAAAAAAAAAAAGATAAATAATCAAACATGGCAGGAAGTACAAACCATATATCAATAGTAACTCTAAACGTTAATGGCTTAAACTCTCCAATAAGTCGACATAGGCTGGTAACATGGATTAAAAAACAGATCCAACAATATGCTGCCTCCAGGAGACACATCTGATTGGAAAAGACATACACAGGCTGAAGGTGAAAGGTTGGGAAAAAATATACCATGCACATGGTCCTCGTAAGCAAGCAGGGGTGGCCATCCTCATATCAAATAAAATCGACTTCAAGACTAAGTTAATCAAAAGGGATAAGGAAGGACATTATATACTGTTAAAAGGAACCATTCACCAACAAGACATAACAATTATCAATATTTATGCACCAAATAATGGTGCTACAACATTCATAAAACAAATTCTCCTCAAGTTCAAGAATCAAATAGACCACAACACAATAATTATGGGTAACTTCAACACATCTCTCTCACCATTGGACAGATCCTCCAAACAAAAGTTGAATAAAGAAACTATAGAATTCAATATCACAATCAATAACCTAGACTTAACAGACATACATAGAATATATCAACCATCATCAAGTGGATATACTTTTTTCTCAGCAGCACATGGATCCTTCTCAAAAATAGACCATATATTATGCCATAGGGCAACCCTCAGTAAATATAAAGGGGTGGAGATAATACCATGCATTTTATCTGATCATAATGGAATGAAACTGGAAATCAAGGATAAAAGAAGAAAGGAAAAATCCTACATCACATGGAATATGAATAATATGTTACTGAATGATCAATGGGTTACAGAAGACATAAAGGAGGAAATCAAAAAATTCTTAGAGATAAATGAAAATACAGACACAACATATCAGAATCTATGGGACACAATGAAAGCAGTTTTAAGAGGGAAATTCATCGCCTGGAGGTCATTCCTCAAAAAAAGGAAAAACCAACAAATAACTGAGCTCACACTTCATCTCAAAGCCCTAGAAAAGGAAGAGCAAAACAACAGCAAATGTAGCAGAAGGCAAGAAATAATTAAAATCAGAGCAGAAATCAACGAAATTGAAACAAAAGAAACTATTGAAAAAATTAACAAAACTAAAAGTTGGTTCTTCGAAAAAATAAATAAGATCAACAGACCCTTAGCCATGCTAACGAAGAGAAGAAGAGAGAGAACTCAAATTACTAACATACGGGATGAAAAAGGCAATATCACAACAGATGCTACAGAAATACAGAAGACAATTAGAAATTATTTTGAAAACCTATATTCCAATAAAATAGAAGATAGTGAAGACATCGATAAATTTCTTAAGTCATATGATTTGCCCAGACTGAGTCAGGAGGATACACACAATTTGAACAGACCAATATCAATGGATGAAATAGAAGAAACAATCAAAAGACTACCAACCAAGAAAAGCCCAGGACCGGATAGGTATACAGCGGAGTTTTACAAAACCTTTAAAGAAGAATTAATACCAATACTTTTCAAGTAATTTCAGGAAATAGAAAAAGAGGGAGCTCTATTCTTTTGTCAAAACAGCAATGCAGGGGTAGGGGAGTTTCTAAACTTTCTAAAACTTTCTTTTTAATTAAAAAATGTTAAAATGAACTTTGTTGACCACAAAAGATTGGTGCTTGAAATTCAAGGGATTACAAAGGACCTCCGGAGAGACAAGCCCACCCAGCCCCAGGCCCAGGCCCCTCTCACTTTCATTCAGCATTTCACTTTCTCCCCAGTAGCAATGTCAGGAGAGACTTCACCATTAATTACCCCCTAAGAGCTGCCAGGTGGGCAAGGGGTGGGGGAAAGAGGAGAAGAGCCCAGGGGAAGGGGCTGAAGTTTAGAAATACCAGCCAGCAGGAGTACCTCTCCGGCTGTCAGGAGAAAGCAGACAAGTCCCAACACAGGATTCCAAGGGGCACTCAGGGGATTTAAAATGTAGCAAAAGGGTGGCCATAACAGGGGTGGGGAGGGGCCAGGTATGAAAGAGCACCCGGGCTCACAGAGAAAAGGCTGCACTTTAGCAGAAAGAGATGCCCTTTCCGGAGGTCCCCTTGGAGGCAGGGGGAGCCAGGGTGACCTCTGTACCTCTAAATGCTCCGCTGTGATCTGCACATTGGCACAGATTCCCCCAAATGAGAGGAGAGCTAAGGGCAAGGAATAGAGGAAATGGGGGTCCTTTGAGTCCTTCAAAGCTTTGGGCTTATGAGTCAGTGATCACAGGATTCCAAACTCTCTTGAGCTTTGTGGCCCAAGGATAAAATTTATTTTTTCTTAATGGCGGAAGAAAAGGGGAAATTCCAAAACATAAATACCAGAAGGTGCCCCTGTCCATCTTCTTGAGATTAGCCAGGCCATCAGCCCATAACCTGCAGGGATTTCTGAGTTCTGAGTTCCCCTCAACAGGATGATTCACTGAATCTTATTTGAAGTGTTCAGACTTTGCCTCCAGTGAATATTTGGCTTTGACACTTTCTGTCATCTCTGCTGAGAACAGAAGCCATAACTCGCTGCTGCTACCAGAGCTCAGGGCTTCCGTAAATCTCCTCCCTGCCTCAGGTCTCCGCCTCTGAGCCCAGAATGACAGGCTGAGCACTGGACTCAGAGCCAAAAGGTCTATTATGGTCCCTTAATTAGCCTGGTGACTAGTCAAACCCATTCCTTCTTCTATAAAAGAGGAGCTGGCCCCTGGTTCTGAGATGAAACACAAGATTAGAAATTGAAAGGCCACCAAGACGAGAGAGAGAGAGCAGAGTCCAGGAGCACTCCTTATCCTGCACCACAGACTTGCATGAAAGGTAGCTGCAGGTCTGGTCTGGCAAAATGACAGGAAGCACCCAGGAGAAGCCTGCATAGCTCGGGGCAAATCCCCTAGTCCTGTCGCCATCACCAGCACTGTGACCAGAGGGTTTTCTCTCCAGGTTCCCTGCCCCTCGTCAACCCATTGCTATTTCAGGAAGTTTGGTCCCTGGAGCCAGCAGATACCCCAGGACTTGTGTGGTTTCAGCCCAATGGGACCCAAACGGTTAGTGCACCAAGCCCCTTGGGCGCTAGCTGAGACTCTGCACACGCAGCAGGTCATACCAGAACATCTGCATTATGGCGGTGGGAGGGGACCTGGTGCTACCTTCAAGGAGCTCCCAATCCGATGAAATCATTGATTACAATGCTCATAAAGGGAAGGGCAAAGTCCCTGCTTTCAGACCAGCAGCCGGCTCCAGAAAGTCCCTGAGCCCAGGTAGGGCCCCTCTGAAGGGTCAGGCCAGATCAAGTTTGCTAGATTTGGTGACTAAAAATATAGGATGCCACTGGGTGCCATGGCACCCACCTGTGATCTCAGAGCCTCAGGAGGCGGAGGCAGGAGGACTGCGAATTCAAAGCCAGACTCAGCAATTCAGCAAGATCTTCAGCCACTTAGTGAGACCCTGTCTCAAAATAAAACTTGGCTAGGGATGTGGCTCAGTGGTAAAAAGCGCCCCTGGGTTCAATCCCTAGTACCAAAAAAAAAATACAGGACACCCAGTTAAATCTGAATTTCCGATTAAGAAAAAATAAGTTTTTAGGATAGTTATGTTTCATGTAATACAACAGATTCCTCGTCTATCTGAAGTTCAAATTTAACTGGACATTTTGCATTTTATCTGGCAACCGTACAACACAAGAAAGTCACAAAACCCAAACTTCAATCCACCTCAGAAGAGGTAGAAAAGAAAAGTCACAAACCAAATCATAATGCCGATGGTGACAGAAAATAAGGGGTTGCTTAGAGTCTGTGGGATGCTGTGGGACCCAGGAACGCTCAAGTCATCTGGAAAGCCTCAGACTCTGACCCATCACCATGGCTGCTGCCGGCTGCACCCCTGCCTGGCAGGCAGAGTTTGGGATCCTAGGAGAGTGGCCCAGGGACTTGGCAGCCAGCTGCATCCACTCAAATCTGAACAGAGGTAAGGCACACTGGGGGGGCAGAGGGTTCTGGGCAGCACCCACGGGGGAAGAAGGGCCAAGATTCATGCAAATACAGAGAGGTGCCCTAAAAACCATGTGTGCTTTCAAAATAGAGAGTGATGGGAGTCTTCTTTGTTGCCAGGAAAGAAAGTTCCGTGAGATGAAGGCTGCTAGGGTGCTGGTAACACAGGAAGTTGAGAGCTAGGGAAACTGGAAAACAGGAAACAGTGGAATCCGGAGCCGAAGCGCAGGCTCCAAAGGGCTGAGCACCCCATGGAGCTGGGTGACTGAGGCCCAGGGCCAGACTGTCTCTTCCTAGGAGGCTGGCACCAAGAGGCCTCCAGACAGCTTTCTACCACCAGCACCTACCTCAGAAGAGCAGCACAGACCAGGCTGAAAAGCATGATTTTGCCAAGTCAGGAACTGTTTTGCATTATCTACTGCCTGTTGCCCATTAGCCCCATTAATCCAGAGCATCTCCATCTAAGAGAGACTTAGAGAGTTCATCTTCTAAGCAGAACAAGATGCAGCTTTTGGATGCAACCTTCTTCCAGAGACAGTTTCAGTAACTGAAGTAGAAAGACAGCTCAGCTCCCACGGGCCAGAGGGTTGCCAGCATCCAGTGCTAACCTGTTGACCAACAGGGGACAGAAGCCCTCTCCCAGTGTAGGCCTTCCTCTTCCTGGTGCTTTGAGCTGCGTGGAGAAAACAGAATATCTGAACACCCTGGAACTCCCAGAGTCAGAACCAGCTCTCACTGTGACCGAGGGGCATCCAGTCAGTGTTGCCTGCTTTGAGGAGCTTGAGGAAGATGCGGAGCAGCTCTTACAACAACAATAACCACTAGCATTCTCACTACTTTCAGAGCACTCACTATAGGGCAGGCAATGTTAAGCACTTTGCTACTGATTCATTTAACAAAAAAAGACTCTGCACCACTGACTCCACTTTGCAGATGAGGAGCTTGCAGCGGCAGTCTAGGCAGTCGACATCAAGTACCTGAGATCAGTGAGATGGAACCTCAGACTTGGGATTTCACACTAGCATTTTGGGAAGAACAATGTTAAAGGCAGGCGCCAAGTGCTTGCAATGCTGATCTCTGACAGCAGGGGGCGCCAATGTCTGAGAAAAGCGGTAAACCCAGAAACAATTGGTGCAGGGGAAGGTCAATGCCCAAAGGAAAAATGGGGCAAATGGTCCTTGAAGCCTGACTGCCCCAGGAAAGGAGCTTTAAACTAAACTGATGCAGGTATCTCAGACTCAGATTTAGTGAGCATTAGTTCCCAGGTTATTGAGACTCCCCTAGAAGCCCCAGAGCTCTGCAAATGTTGGCTGGGGAAAACCAGCCTTGCCTTCGGGACTCCTCTGGTTCCTTCTCTGTCCCACCAGCCAGGCAAGACAGATGCAACCTGTTTCCTCTTCCTCTCAGGGGGGGTCTCTGCTTACCAAGGTCAAGCCCATACCCAAGCTCAGAAGAGGCAAACACACTGGGACAGAAAATGAGATAGAGGTCTGCAGGCTTCATCTCCAGTTCAGCTGTCTCCACTTATGGCTCACACAGCTCTCCAGCTCTCTGTGTCTTCGGATCTTCCCTTGTTCCCTTGTTTCAACGTATCCAGTTTTCTTCTTTAATCCCACTATTATCCCAGTAGAGTGGAGATGGCCTATTGTTGCTTTCTATATCCTACCAGGAAGCAGAAGTGCAGGTTATCTCCCTAAACTTCCGTTTCCTCATCATCTGTGAAAAGACAATGATTATATAAACGTTAAAGGAGGGGAAGGAAGAAAATTGACCAAGACAGTGCCTAGGTCATGGGAGGCACTAAGTAAAAAAGTTTTGGTAGGTCACTGAAGGGATGTGCAGGGAAGGAGGCCATGTGGGCCCTGATGAAGACTACTGGCCTTGGAGTCAATGACTTGGATTTGAATCCCAATCTCCCAAACTGTAGGCAATGTGACCTTGAAGTGACCTTGAATAACCTATAGCTTCAGTTCCCTCAGTCAAATAAAGACTTACGCAAGCCTTACCTCTGTTAAGTACTTTGTGGTAATCAATAATACATCAGATTTTGCTTACAAAATGAAATAAGGACAGGTAGATTAAGGTGTTAAACTATTAGGACTGCCTGTAAATTACAAAATGTTATAATGCATATCAAACAGTCATAAAATAATGAGAAATATTTCTTAGATTTCATATCCATGGAGCAATTTTTCCAATTGCTTTGACAGTCATTATCTCTTTGAATCTTTACCACCCCAGGTAATATTTAGTAGAACATACATTATCCCCATTTGAAAGATGAGGAAACTAAGGTTCAAAGAGATTTAATAAGTTAGCTAAAGTCCACCCCAGATACTCAGGAGAAGAACCAGAAAAGTAATTACCCTTCATATCCCTAGTCCCAGTCTGCAAGGATATATAATCCTAATCCCAGGGATACACTAATTCAGTAGGAGAATGTTATCAAGTCGTATAAGATGGACATTAGGCAAGATTATGATAGGAGGTCAGAGAAAGGGGAGCTGGAGGAGGCAAGTTAGTAAATACCATGACTAACCATCCCATCACTGCCCATCACAAACCAGAACTCTAAAGAGAAGAGATGACTCTTACAAATAAATCTTCATGAGAAAGAAAATCTGGGAACAGTGTTCATATTTTTCAATTAGTTATATACATTCAAATACATTTTTAAAATGTATATATTTCACCAAAATATTTGTATTCTTACCACACTCCAAGTGCTGTGTAAGATACCAGAATACAGTTGTGGACAAAAACATAGTGCCCACCTTCTGTAACTTTCTTATCTAGTGAGGGAGACAAACAATAATCAAATAATCCATAGATAGATGTACACAGTTATTCCTCAATATCCAAGAGGGATTAGTTCCAGAATTCCTGCAGATACAAAAATCTGCAGATATCCCCAAGTTCCTTCTATAAAATGGCACAATATTTCCATACAACTGCACACATCCTCCCATATACTTCAAATCATTTCTATATGGTCATATCCAACATAATGTAAATGCTAGGTAAATACTTCTTCTACTGCATTGTTTAGGGAATAATGATAAGGCAATAAAGTCTGTACACATTCAGTATAGACAAAATTGTTTTCAAATATTTTCAATTCAGTTGGTTAGGTCCATGCATGTGGAACCCATGTACACAAACAAAGACCAACTGCAATTACAAACTGAGGTAAGTGTTTTGGTGGGGAAGTATCAGGTGTGTACCAGGAGAGCCCCTAACCTAATAAACATGACCAAGAATTAGGAAGGGCCTGAGAAGGCCCCCTTGAGAAGTCTGCAGGCAGAGGGGAGCATGTGTGAAATCCCCACGGTAAGCACAGAATGCCCAGGGCAGGGGAAGGAGGTGAGTGAGCTTCAAGAGACATGGAGTAGGGAGGTAGGAGTGTGGTCTGCAGAGGCTACCAGGCCGGATCGTCTGGGGCTTGCAGGCTGTGGCTGGGATTTGAGTCTTCTCAGTCTAATAGAAATGTGAAGCTACTTGCTATGGCCTGAATATTTGTAATCCCCTCAAAATTCATCTGTTGAAACCTAATCACCAGTGTGCTGGCCTTAAGGGGTAGAACCCCTGAGAGGTGACTGGGTCCTGAGTGTGGAGCCATCATGAATGGGATTAGTGCTTTATAAAAGAGACTCCAAAGAGCATTCCTGAGCAACTCAGCCCTCACCCTCAGCCTGCCCCCGTGACCCCTGCACTTGCAATCGCTAGAGAAACTGGACCAAAATTGTGTAACCCTGCCTGGATGCTTCCCCTAGTCCGTTCTAGCAATACTAACAGCCACAGCAAGTCTCTCCCTCTGAAGAGGGCCCCGCATTCTCATTTGCATGTGCATTTCCTACTTTACCCCCAAAGGCCTCTCTCCCTTGAGATATCTTACATTCTCCCACGAATGTGCATCTGTTTTCCTAATAAATCTGTGTCTCTGAAAAATAAGATAAAAATAAGTGACCCCAGGAAACTAGCTAGCTCTGTCCACCAGATGAGAATACAGCTAGAAGCTGCCATCCATGAACCAGCAAAAAGGACCCTCGCCAGACACCAAACCTGTCAGCCCCTTATCTTGGACTTCCAGCCTCTACAACTGTGAGAAACAAGTGTCTGTCATTTATAAACCACCCCATTTATGGCATTCTGTTACAGCACCCCGGAAGGACTAAGACACCATTAAAGAGCTGTAAGCCCATAAGAAGCCCAGAAGAGGATTGAGAACGGTCGTCAAAGGTGGTCTTGGGCTGGGGATGTGGCTCAAGCGGTAGCGCGCTCACCTGGCATGCGTGCGGCCCAGGTTCGATCCTCAGCACCACATACAAACAAAGATGTTGTGTCCGCCAAATACTAAAGAATAAATATTAAAATTCTCTCTCCCTCTCTCTCACTCTTTCTTAAAAAAAAAAAAAAAAAGGTGGTCTTTTCAGGGTTCTTGGGTTATAAGCAACAGCAACAGGGTCTGGTTTACTTCAGGAAAAAAAATTAATTTACAGGGAGGAAATGTCATAGCCTCAAAGGAAAGACCTTGAGAAGGCAGGAACAAAGGGAATGCCAACGGCCCAGGCAGCAGGGTTTGGCTCAGCTCCAGTCAAGCTCCAGCCCCGTGGGCCTCCCCTCCAGATTCGGTTCCCCAGCCAGACCTGACCTGCTCCACTTGGGCAACACCTGCTCACTACACACATCCAGACCGACAGCTTCCAAGGGAGAGGGGCATTCCCCAAAGGAAAAACACAAAGAAGTTGAGGGATGTTTCCAAAAAGTGGGAAGAAGTTTTAGACAAACAAAAAAATGATCCATGAAGGGTGAGGGGTGTCTGTCGGTCAGTGGTAGGGCCCTTGCCTTCTATTCCCAAGGCCCTGAGTTTGATCCCCACTGCCACCAAGAAAAAAAAAAAAAAATCATCAGATGTCTACTGCAGATTCTGAAGGAAAGACTAGAGGGTCATCAGGGCCAAACTGGATGTACCTGTGGTTTTGAAGCAGACTATTTCGGGCAGCAACTCCTGGAGAGGGCAGACCATATGGAGGTTTGGGAGATGGGAAGCAGAGAAAAAAGTTGTTGGACGGAACTTCAAATGAGGTTACATGACATATAACTCTCCCTTAAGCCCCATTCTCTGACTCATCCGGAATATTCAGAGAGAAAACACCACTAAATACACAAGCCACCAAAGGTAATAAGAGGTGGCAGAGGACACTGGACCGGAATTTAATCTTTCTGTCAATAATATGCATAAACCTACTCATCCAAGGATGAAAGCTGACCTAGATGTGTTTCCCTCCTCAGGGAGATGAAGAGAGGAATACATGTTACCTATAGATGAGGTTCTGGGTGTGCAGGAAAAAATGATGGGAAAACAAATCATGGGTTCTGCAGAACTGGAGGCAGGAAATATCCAAGATGGGCCAAAGCCTTTTCTCTTACTACCTATCCGTTGGCATGGTGGTTTCCTTCCTGAACTGGCAAGCTTTGACCCAAACATGATAATTCAATGCATAATTTCTCACAGGAAGCATATTTCAAATGTGGGTTGCAGCATCTTAAGAAATCCACAGTGCTTCCAAGAAAGCAGACTTGCAAAGGAAGACAAATATCACACAAGAGTTGGATGCTGGGGTGGGACGGGGAGGATTTGTTTCACTGGAGCAGGGTCCAAGGTTCTTCATGCAGTTCTGAGGCTCAATCTTAACAAGTTCTGAAAGTCTTATTTTATTTTCAGGCTTCCACCATTGCGTTTCGATTAAACTTTTCAGTAAAAATAAGAGTGTCATTGATTCTAAGGGGAGGAGATAAAACTGTGATGTGTCTTGTCAAACCTTCAAAACAGCCCTGCCAAAATCAAGAAATGTCTATTTTGCAGAAAGGCAGTCATTTACCAACATGTCACTTCCACGGGAAGCAAGCAGATGAATTTCCAAAGAGAACGCAAGTGAATGTGAGAACGTGTGAAGGGAAAACTGTACAGGTTCCTCAAAGAGAAAACTCTTGCTGCTAATGCATCCATGTAGCTTCCCTTACTGTGCCAGCTCTGGTCTCTACTTTTTCTGATTTAATCAATTTCACACCAGTTCTCCTGCCAATTTTATTTATTTATTTATTTATTTAGATACCAGGGATTGAACACTGGGGCACCTAACCACTGAACCACATCCATTTTTATTTTTATTTTGAGACAGGGTCTTGCTAAGTTGTTTTGGCTGGCTTTGAACTTGCCATCCTCCTGCGTCAGCCTCCTGAGCTACTGGAATTACAGACATGTACCAGCACCCCCATCTCAGACAAATGTTTCTACTGAAGCACTATCCTTTAATACTAAGGTGCCTACCTTCCTAAATTATCCTAAACTCCTTGACCCAATTTCCCAAAATCTTTACATATTTGCATATTTCTTTGATGATTCTTGTTATATCTGTGCACCATCTATATTATTCTTTCTAAATGTTGATTAAATTGCCTCATTTTATTTTTCTTGCCTCATAGTAGGCAGTATTATCAATGCACTTAAATATTTTCCATATACATTAATGTAAACACCTAGCTTTAAAATGTCCATGATGGACCACCAAAAATCATCTTTAGCCTGTAAAACATCCTTTAGCCTGTCAATCAAGATCTGCCCTTGGCTCCCACTAAGTCCCTTCCATACATCTTACATTCTGATCAAAGTAGGCAACACCATTTTACACACACACACACACACACACACTGCTTGCTCCGGTGTTTGTCCCACCACTCATCTCTGCCTTCCAAATCGCACTAATAACTCAGGACCCACCCTGACTTATAGCATTCCCCAACCCCTCTCCAGTCTGAAGGAATCTCTCTTCTCTGAATTCTCACTGCACTTGGAGCATTGGGGACTTCTCATTTGGGACTTAACACTGACCTGGAAAACTAAGGTTTTGGTAGACACCTTCTCCTCTTTTAGAATATCTGCAGGCTTCCCGGAATCAGAGGTCATAGCTAGATGCTCTGCATAGGGTCATTGTTTTGGTCAGCTTTTTTGCTGCTGTGACTAGAGGATCTCACCAGAACAACTATATAGAGGAGGAAGAGATTATTTGAGGCTCACGGTTTCAGAGGTCTAAGTCCATAGATGGCCAGCTCCATTCCCAGGGCTCAAGGTTTGGCTGAACATCATGGCAGAAGAGGGTGGAGGAGGAAGGCAGCTCACATTATGGTGATCAGGAGACAGAGAGAGAGAGACACTCCACTCTCCAGATACAAATATATACCTAAAGCCTCGCCCCAATTCCCACCTCCTCCAGCCACACCCGCCACAGCCACTTCAGTTACCATTCAGTTAATCCCTAACAGGGGATTAATTCACTGATTGCTTTAAGACTCTTACAACCCAAGCATTTCTCCTCCGAACCTCCTTGCATTGTCTCACACATGAGCTTTTGGGGGACACCACACATCCAAACCATAACAGTCATGCACAATGAAGATTTGTTGGATAAATATGTTTTCCCTATTGTCCCTTGCCCTTATCATAAAACATGAATCTGATTGTGCCATTCCTCTGCTCTCCACAAAATCATTTCAATAATGTAGTAGCTGTAAAGAGACAGGATCCTTCACACTTTGGCCCAAAGTGCTGTTTGATACACACACACACACACACACACACACACCCATCTCTACCTACTCCCCAGTTACCATCACCTCTCCAAAGGCACACTCTCTGTTCTAACCACACCCAACTCCTTGGCATTCCCTGAGTGGAGCAGACTGCCCTGTCAGTTCCCCTGCAAGCATCTCAATAAATACACTCCCTCTCCATCAAACAGCAACTCAGTCCACAAGTGTTAGCTAAAGTAGCATCACTTCCTTTTAGCCTTTCCCAGCTCCCTAGGGCCTTTCTTATTCCCCTCTTCATTCTATACATTCTTTAACTGAAGCACCTGTCAGTGATGTTGTAACTTTTGTTTGTTTCGATGACTGTGACCTCCATTACACCATAAGCTTTCCATGAGCGTATGTATTATTCAGAATCCTCAATACCTAGTACAGTACCTGGCACATAGTAGGTGCTCAATATTTGGTGAATGACCAGTGGTAGGTTAAAAATATAGACTATAGCCAGACATCTGAGAAGTAAAACAAAACACTGTTACTGTCTATCTTGGGCAAGTTACTTAATTCCTCTGTACCTCAGTCTTCTCATTTAAAATGGTATTAACTCATAGGGTTGTTTTAAGGGTTAAATGAGTTAACAACTGAAATGAGCTTAGAACAGAGCTATACATAGTAAGTGCTCAGTAAATTCCATTATTTACATAGTCCCTGTCCAGAAAAATACCCATATCATCTGAACTTTCCTTTTGTTTGGCCTCTAGTGAATGTTGTAACGGTCCAGGCAAAAGATAATGAGGTAAGACTAAAAGTGTGGTGTTAAGAAGAGAAAGGCAGAATCCCAGGACTTGACAACTGAAGGATGTGAGGGGTGGAAGAGAAAAGCCAAGGACTATCAGATCCTTATGTGGGAACTGAAGAGTTCACGGCAGAGTCTAAGATCATCGCCAGAGCAGGCTCTAAGCCACGTCAGAAATGAGGGAGCTGGTGCAGATGTGTTCAAAATACAGGAAAGGAAATTGAGCTCCAAAGAGAGTCAGAGCAAGAACCCAAGACAAGAAGCCAAACAAGGTCAAATTCAAGGGAGGCTCCAGATCCACCAGGCGAAGAAGGCAATGAACAGGGTCAAAAGCTCAAGTGAGACCTACACAGCTGACGGAGACACGGGGTGCCTCATGAATTCCCCGTGCTTGTAAATAATAACAAATTAGAGTGACTGTAAATTAGTTGCTACAAAACTATAAGGTCTTTAGAAATTGGATAAGGAGGAAATAGGGTCCATGGAATTCAATGCAAGTAAATGAAAATGTGAATATTTCAATGTAAATGGCTAAGATAATAAATGTTTATGAGCGGAAAACACCCCAGTGAGAAACCTGGACTCCTGAGACCTGACCCCATGTTTACTACCAACTAGCCACCTGACTTCCTGAGCCCCAGTTTCTCCAGCTATACAATCAGGAGACTGGAATGATGGGTTTTCAGTCACTCCCAGCCCTTATAGTCTCCTCAAAAAAAATATTCATTTTTATTTTCTAGTTAGTTCCCCTCACTACGCTACTGGATATCACATCACAAGTCAAGTGCCATTCGCCTCAGAGTGCCTCAGTCTTCCCCTTGATATTATTTTTAAGCTGATGAAGCGTCTATTCCATTTTTCGTGGAGTCACCTGTACTTCCTCTAATTACCAAATCCTAGGGAAATGGCATCTTTCCTCATAACCTGTTGCTCAGCTTCCTATCATGGTTTCTAGTGCAACTCACAGAAAGCCAACCCAAACCAGCTGAAACCATAAAACTGCAAGTTCGGTAATTAGGAAGATTTCAAGACATGGTCTAATCAAGACTAAGTTCCATTCCATTATTCTCTCAGCTCTGCAGACCGGGTTCCTCATTGTAGCAAAACAGTTGCAGCACTTTCTGGCCATTCATGTGCTTAACACTTACATGTTAACCAGCCTTCCACCACTGTGACAAGCAGAGAAGAACAAGGCCCACAGAGGCTGGGGCTCAGAAGGCCACACTGACACTCATCAAAGTCTCGGTCAAACCTGGAGAGTCAAGGAAGGCAACATAAAATCTGCCTCTTTTGGAAAAGAACACAAATACAGGGAGGAGAGAACTTTTGGGGCCAATAAAGGAATAAATCATATTTTCAATAAGCTTTTTATAGTTTCACCTTCTATGTAAGTCTCTACTCCACGTGAAGTGACTGGTGTAATATGATGCTGGGATGCATATTTTTCCCATGTGGATACCGATTGATCTAGAACTATTTTTTTAAAATATTTTTTTAGTTGTTGATGAACACAATACCTTTATTTTTTTATTTGTATGTAGTGCCAGGGATCAAACTCTGTATCTCACACATGCTAGGCAAGTGCTCTACCACTGAGCCACAACCCCAGCCCCATCTAGCACTTTTTTTTTTTAAGAACATTTCTTTCCATTGCATAGCAGGGATACTTCTACTATGAATTAATTATCCACATACCAGTGTCTTGGTCTATTTGCCTCTTCCATTCCCAATACTAAACCGTTTTAAATACTGTGGATACATATAAATTTTGACATCTAATAGTGCAAGTCTTCCCACCTGTCCTACCGTCAATGATGTCTTGGCTATTCTTGATCCTTTTCATTTGTATATAATTTTTTTAAAATTATCTAATCACATGCCACCCAAAAAGAATCTAAAGCCAAAAATCTTGGTAGAAAATTTTTATTGGAAGTTCTTTGAATCTATATATCATATTTGAGAAAAGTGACATTCTTAAAATATTGATTCTGTTAATGTGAACATAATGCATTTCTCCATTCATTAACATCTTCCTTGATTTTTTTTATTTTTTAATATTTATTTATTTAGTTAGTTAGTTATCGGCAGACACAACATCTTTGTTGGTATGTGGTACTGAGGATCGAACCCAGGCCG
Organism: Callospermophilus lateralis; assembly: GCF_048772815.1. Taxonomy (NCBI): domain Eukaryota; kingdom Metazoa; phylum Chordata; class Mammalia; order Rodentia; family Sciuridae; genus Callospermophilus; species Callospermophilus lateralis. The sequence goes on from NC_135311.1 coordinate 21,343,966, forward strand.
CACGCATGCTAGGTGAGCGCGCTACCGCTTGAGCCACATCCCCAGCCCCCATCTTCCTTAATATTACTCAGTAAAGATTTTAAATGTTCCCTGTAAAGGTCTTACATATTATTTCTGGGTACTATATATGTTATGTCGCTTTAAATTATGAACTTTAAATTTTAGTTTTTATTCTTTGCTGATAGAAGGAAAATATATTCTTACATTTATTTTTATTTCTAGAAGATTTAATAAACTCTTATTAATTCTAGTAATTTATAATTGTATGTGGAAAATCAAAATGAACACACAAGTCATCAGCAAATAGTGGCGATTTTTTTTCTTTCATTCTTAACTTACACACTTTCTTTTTCTTGACTTATTGGGCTATCTGGCACAATCCTGAATAGAAGTAGAGAAAGCAGGAATCTGTCTTATCGCTCAAATCTTATTTGTCAATTTCATTAAACATTGTGAAGAAACAGCTTTTGACTTCACTGACCCTCTACTTAATGTCCATTTCATCATTTTTTGCTTTTAGCTTTATCATTTCCTCTTTTCCACTTTGTTTTATTTTCCTTTATTTTACTTTGCTTGAATTCATTTCCTTTTTGAGATCAATGTGTATCTGATTAACTTGCAGTCTTTCCTACTAATACAGGCATTTGAGGTTACTCTTTCCAATCTAAGTTCTACTTTAGCTGCATTCTATTCATGTTCAATATAGTATTTTTATTACTACTTAGTACACGTATTTTTTAATATGCACCATGACATATTCTTTTGGTTATTTAAAAGTATATTTCTTAATTTTCAAATACATTGAGATTTTTCTATTGTCTTTGTACAATTGCATTATTACGAGAATTCATACTCCACAATTTTAATTCTTTGAAATCTGTAGAGATGTGTTTTATAGAGCAGTGCATGATTATTTCTGTAAATGACCCAAGTTGCTTGACAAGGTTGTATATTCTGCAGTTTTAAAGTACACTGCTATGTCTATTATCTATTGCTGCAAACCAAGTCACCCCAAAACTTAGTGGTTTAAAACAGCAACCATTTTTATTTGCTCACAATTCCATTGTGAGTTGGGCTCACACATACATTTGCTATTATTTAGTTGGCTTGGGGATAGCTGGGTCACAGACGGTCTTACTCACACATCTGGCAGACAACTGGGCAGTCCTGCTTCTCCTATACATGACCTCTCCAGCCAGCTAGCTTGGCAGCAGCATTCCAAGAAAACAAGGGTGGGTGTAAGGCTCAGATTCTAAAATCACACCGTATCATTTTTGTGGCATTCAATGGGTCAAAATAAGTAACCATGTCAACCAAGATTCACAGGGTAAGGAAATAGACTGCTTCTTATTGGGAGAATCTTTTAAAATGCATGGCCATTTTTTTAAATTATTTTTTAGTTGTTGATGGACCTTAATTCTTTATTTATTTATATGCGGTGCTGAGAATCGAACCCAGTGCCTCACACATGCTAGGCAAGCGCTCTGCCCACTGAGTCACAACCCCAGCCCCATAGCCATTTTTAATCAACCACAAGTGATATCCATTTGTCCTCTGATTTTAACATCAGTTACATCAGCTCTCATTTATTCACTTATTTGATCAGTGTGTGTATCTCAATTTATTTGCTTTGAACTTTTCTAGGCCTTATTGCTTTAGATGTGTCTCTTATTTTTTTTTTAATTGGTTGTTCAAAAATTACAAAGCTCTTGACATATCATATTTCATACTTTAGATTCAAGTGGGTTATGAACTCCCATTTTTACCCCAAATACAGATTGCAGAATCTCATCGGTTACAGTGTCTCTTATAAACAGCAATTTCTTGAATTTTGTGATTTTTTTTTTTTGTTTTGTCTGTTTTAATTTGATTTTTTTTATACTGGAGCATTTGCTCCATTAATATTTGATTCAGTCACTGAGAGGCATGAGTATAAACCTACCATCCCACTGTGTACTTTTAGTTTATCCTACCTGTTCTGTATTTCTTTTGCACCTATGATAGTTAATTTCAATTTGACTGAATCATGAGGTACACAGATATTTGGCCAAACACCATTCCAGACATGTCTGTGAGAGTGTACTTAGGAGACATTAACGTTCATTTAAATCATGAGATTGAGTTGATTGCCTTTCTTAAAGTGGGTGTGCCTCATCCAGTCAGTTGAAGGCCTGAATAGAACCAAATGCTGACCCTCCCATGGGTAAGAGGGAACTCCTCCTGCCTGAGTGGTTACCCGGGAACAATGATCTTTTCCTGCCTTCAGCCTTGACCTAAAACATCATTCATTCTTTTGGCCTTGAGGCTCCCAGTTTTCAGACTGGAATTTAGACCACAAGTTCTCCTGGTGCTTGGGCTGTTGGATTTGAACTAAACTGCACCTTTGGCTCTTCTGGGTCTCCAGCTTGCCCCCTGCAGATCTTGGGATTGGCCTCTGCAATCTTTATAGAGCCAATTCCTAAATGCATAACGACCAACACAGACAATCTTACATCTTGCTTCAGAATGGAAAGGGACTTAATCTATAGTGTTGCTCTCAGCCTTTGGGGCCTCTGTGGAAGCTTAAAAACTAGAAGAAAAGTCATACAAAAAATATGCCAGATTATTATCATTCTACAATTTTTAAAACATCTTTCCTAATTCAGGTGATTTAAATGTGGATAATTTACGAGGCAGAATAAATACTCCAACTTTAAAAATTCAGACCTGAATGAGTTATGTTCCTCTCCTTCCCCCAGCCCCTGTAAAAGCGAAAACAAAAATAGGTTAGTTGTTTCTGTAGGGTCCTATGGAAACAATCTGTTATGCTTGGAGTCGGCTCTCTCCTCCCATTCGTCCCTTGCCCTGTGTCACACGTGTCTCCACAAGCAGGTACACAGTCCTTTCTCTTACAAACAAATACCCAAGACTGAGAAGTGATAAAAGAAAGCTCTTGCTGCCTGAGTGCCGCTGGGAAAACAGAAGAGAGACCAGCAACCTGTGGCCATGGAGATGGTTGGTAATCAGCAAGCCGAGGCCCTCGCTTTCCTTCCTTCTCTGGGCATCCAAGAAATGGTTGGTTTAGAAACTCTGAGCCCACAGACTATTTTCCAGCAACAACTGCATAGCAACCAGGATTCATACACTGCAAACCCGGCAGTCAGAAGCTGCTCGTGTCCTGCTTATCAAAACCAAAATGATGATAGCAAACACATCAGGCTTCCTTTCTTTGCAGAAGGGCAGACCTGATATCCTGAACTGTCTTCTCAATTGAAACTAAAGCACTGGATAAAATACAGAAGCATTTAAAACACACACACATGCATACACAAAAGGAAGAGAATCTACAAAAGCCAAAAAGAAGTGAAAGCAAGAACCTTGGGAAGTGAGCAGGCGACAAACCACCTTTAGCCCCCAAGTTTCTGTTTCCACAGCAGCAATGGCTTGAGGTTTGTTAAGAAAAGACTGAAGTGCCACCAACATGAAGACACCACCTAAACCTTGCACCACCTCCCAGGAGCTACACTCTAAAGGTAAAAGTAGACAAGAAATAAACCCCCTGTGCCCAAGAGCACGAGGAACTGCACGTGTTTTGACTTTGATGTTGGAGTGGGGAAAGATCTCCCCTGAGAGCTCGTGACCACAAGCCAGCCCTCAACTGCTCTGCGGGCTGAGTTAACACCCCGTGGCACCCTTCAGATCATGTGCAGAAGGCTGAGTAAATCCTTTTTGGAGAAACAAAACTTCAACTGAGGACTCCCACAATCCCCACAATTTTCCAAGGAAAATGAATAGCTTTAAAAAAAAAAATCACACAATAAACAAGGAACAAGACGCTAAAAGCAACAGGCAGAAAATTCCACAGGCAGCAAAATCAGATCACGGAGAGCTCAGATGCTGGGATTATGAGATTTAGAACACAGAATGTTTCTGCAGCTCCGTCCTTGCCCATTTCTCCTGATCCAAATGTAAACCGCACATGATCTGGCTCCCCTGTCCCTCTCTACTTCATCAGAGACGCTGTTCTTGCTTTTCTTCTTTTTCAACCACGCTCTGCCTATCTTCCCCAAGGCCTATGAGCACATCTCCATCTTCCCATAAAGACATGTAGGAAAGGGAAAACCCTTCCACCCACCTTGATCCATCTTACAGCTAAACTTCTGGGAAAAGCAATGATTAGGACTCCCCACCCCACTCCCTCCCTGGCCCACCCCCACCCTTATGAAGTGGTCTTTACCCAGGTTGTCAGTATCCTAAGGCACCAGGCCACCAAACTTTTAAACTATTATCTTACCTGCTATGGCTGGGGCATTCGCACAGTGACTGTTCTCTCCTTCCAGAATCTCATTCATTCCTCAGCCTCTGTGACACCATTTTCTGGGTTTTTCTTTTATCTCTCCGATCATTTCTTCCAGTCTCCTTTGCATGTCTGCTATGGTTGGATCTAGAATGTCCTCTAAAGGCCCATGTGTTAAATTCTTGTTTCCCAGCTTGAAACTATTGGGAAGTGATGAAATCCTTACAGGCTGGGGCTAGGGCTGGGGATATGGCTCAGTTGGTAGAATGTTTGCCTATCATGCACAAGGCCCTGAGTTCAATTTAGGACTCTCTCCAAAAAAGGATGAGGCTCAGAGGGATGCTTTCAAGTGATTGAGGAAGGACATTTTTACTTCACTTTGCACTTCCACCATGGTGTGCTCCCTCACCATAGGCCCAAAGCAAAGGCCAATATCATGGACCTCCAAACTGTGAGCCAAAACAAAATTTTTATCTTTAAAAGCTAATTTACCTCAGGTATTTTGTTATAATGACATATAACTGATTAACAGAGTGTTATAGGTCCTCTGACCAACTAGGATCGTTTTCTAAAGACTTTGCATATTCTCCATGGGCACATCAACCATTTTCTTGGCTTCAATCTATCTCTAGAGCATGCGTATCTGAGGATGTAGGAAATCTTTCCAGAGGATGTAAGAGATCTTTCCAAAATGAATCGTTTTAAGAGATTGATTTCCCAGTCCTCAATTTCTGTATTCCTTCCTAAAATCAATCTGCCTGAGAATACGCCTGTGAAGAAGATATCTTCCTTCACAAGCTACCCATTACCCAGCCCTGAGCCTACTTACGGTACATTTCCCCAGGGTATAAAAAGCCCTGAGCCATCAGCTCGCAAATGATGTAGATGCTGAGAAAGTAGATAACTATAATATGGGTAATAAATTCTCTTGTATGTTAGAAGGGTTCCAATCCTATTCTCTGAATAACATTGAATAAAGATAAATGCAATTGGCAGGCAAATGGATTGATCACTAAAAACAATTTTTGATGTTAGGCCATTATGTGAATGGGGCATTTAATTCAGAAGGGGTTTAAAGAATTGGTTGGCATTGCTGTAACAACATCATCCATCCTCATCTAGCTGTTTGTATAAACAAAATTTCTCAGCATAAATATCAAAACAAAGGACAATATTAAGAGAATGTAAGCTGAGCTCTGTGTTGTTCTAGCAATAAGTAATTTCCATTCATAAATGCATGAACTAGTAGAAAAAATACCAACCCCACCAGTCCTATTAAGAGAGACATTCTCAGTAATATTTTCATGGTCACACTTAATGATTATTCATTTAAAACTGTATTTATTATTTTAATCAATTGTGTACTACTGACCATTTTAGCAATAACTCAATCTAGAAGAAGTTAATTAACACTTAGAGTCTTATGGTTCTCAAGGGAAATTTTTTTTAATTTGTTTTAATCATCATGTAGTAATTATCCAAATATAAAAGGACATTGAATAAAAATCTTTCAAGCATAAAAAAGCCTTACTTTAGGATTACATACATGGAATAAAAATATAAGTTCAAGGATTAAAAGAAAAGGTGTAAAATCTCCACCCTGTTAAAGAACAACTTGTTGGTGTGTTTTGAAATGGATGATAGTAGGTAGCAGATCACACTGATGTTTAGTTTCTATTGGATGCTTGAAATGTGTGATGTGACAATTTTTCTTTCAAAATGTCAATATTGGCATGCTTGCAATCCCAGTGGCTCAGGAGGCAGAGGCTGGAGGATTATGAGTTAAAAGCCAGTGAGACCCTAAACAACTCAGAGAGACCCTGTCTCTAAATAAAATACAAAATAATGCTGGGGATATGGCTCATGGTTGAGTGCCCATGAGTTCAATCCCTTGTATCCCCTCTTTAAAAAACAACAACAACAACAACAAAAAAACATGTCTATTGTAGAATCTAGGTGGTGAGCATGTGGTGTTCATTGTCTATTATTTCAACTTTTTTATATGCTGGAAAATGTTCATAGTAAAATATCAGGGGGAAAGTTCTAGAGGGACTATTTATTTCATAATTATTTTAGGGCATGGGGGGAAAGTTTGAAGACCACTGGCTTCAACTTACCACCATTTGCTAATGAATCCTTACCTTAAAGTTATAGTTCAAACCTCTGCCCAGAATTTCAAATTTCCATTCCATCTGGATTTCCCACCAAATCTAAAACAGCAGATCCAAAAATGAACATACCATCTTCCCTTTATCAGTTAGGAATATCTTCAACTATAAGTAACAGAACCCAAAGTCAAACACATTAAGGGATATATATGTGTGTGTGTGTGTGTGTGTGTGTGTGTGTGTGTGTGTGTACACACACACACACACACACACACATATCTGGAAATAGATGAAAGCTGATGTTGGTTACATGGTTCAACAGCATCCTGGCTGGCAGGTCTGCAATTTTCTTGTATTTTCCTCTAGTCACAATATTGTCTTAGAGTTTCAGGCACCATGACTGAGTTCAACACAGGAGAAAAAAGAGGAGAAAGGAGGAGCGATGTTAGTGACAATTAATCACAGGCTAACTTCTTTATTATGTCATTATTTAGGATGCCTCTCCCCCACAATTCACACATACATATATATGCACAAACAGACAAAACTCAAACTACACTTAGCTTCAGAATTCAGATTTCAATGATCCAGGTTTTTTCAACTTTCTGCTTTGTTGTCCTCAATGTTATTGGGTCTGTCTTGAGGATAGTACCAAGTTGGAAACAGCTATTTCAAGTATAACATCCAGATTCAATAACTTTGAAAAGAAGAGAGACCATCTGGGCCCCATTAGATACCACTCTATCCCATTTGCCGAAACATCTGTCAGTTTGCTTTCTGAACTAAGTACAAGGAAAAGAGAATTATTTTAGCCTAGTCCTGCCAAAGGTCAGACTCCCCTAAAAAGAGAGGCTTCATTTTTGTGAATGGGGGGATTGGGAGAGTCTAGACTCAAAATCTAAAACTGTTACATTAAGCAGGCAATCATTTGTCTATTACACATGTGCTAAAATCGAAGTGTGAAAGAACAACAGCTTTGCATGTCATAATAAGGGTTCTGTTCCCAGAATATTGAATATAATGTCTAAATAAATATATTTTTGTCTTAGAGATGTGAAATTCAACAATATATATAAATTATAATATCATTATTGTTCATTTAGTTGATTGATTGCATGCCTGCTGGGTAGTAGACACTACTCTTTAGGTTTTTTTCCTTTATAGTAAAACAGAGGTGTCAGATATAGAACTGTGTTTGAAATCAAAGCTTTGCATCTGCATACCTATTAACTTCTATCTTTGTCTCTAGTTCACTGTGTGAGACTTATGCTTACTTACTACAGAATCAGCACTTTCATTTTTCTTTCTTCTACTCATTTTTGTTAATAAAATTCACTAGATTTTTCAAACATGTGTCCAAAGATGCAGATGTAGGCCAAGATGGCAACATGGTGGAGACTGAATGGTTGGCTGATTGAGTACTATATCGAAACAGCTAACCCTTATATTGTACTTACAGTACTTATACTGTACTTACAGTGCAGGCACTGTTCTGGGCACTTTGCAAACATTAACTCATTAATCCTTCCAACAATTCTTTAAGACAAGTACTATCCCCATGTTGCAAGTGAGGAGGAGGGAAACTGAGGCCCTCAGTTTGTGTTGCACATTCAACAGCTACCTGCAAGCTGTGATTTGGCTCCAGCACCCTCCTGACTCACCTCCCCACTGCCTTCACATGGGCTCCTGCTCCACCTGGCTAGCAAAGATTCTCATCTTTTTCCCAGAAAGCTTTGGTCCCTTGCAAACTTTTGCACATGCTACCTGGACTGCTCTTCCTCTCCTCTGAGACTCATTCTTCAAGAAGGGATCAGTCTCACTCTCCTTAGCAAAATCTCTCCTGGCCAATGCAGTGAGGCCAGGGATGCTTGCCCAGCACTTAACTTGTCCTGACACCTTGCTACAATTAATTGCATACAGATCTGTCTCTACAGATATGCAATAGGAGAGCTGACTAACTCCCTCCTTGTTGAGTCCCCAGGGCTTGCTACTATGCCTGGTCTATAATTGGCACTTAGAATGTTGCTAAATTAATGCATAAGCTCCCTGAATTTTACACTTCCCTGTCTCCCCCTCACTGTCTGACACCACACATTGTAGACACTTTAGTCAACGGGAGTGGGGAGCCTGAGTTCCCGCCAGCAACCAAACTTAATAAAAACAAAGCAAAACCAAAACCGCCCCCTTTTTTCCAATCTCCACAACATAATCAAGATCCCGGGAATTTGGATTCATTTCAAGCCCTCTCATCTGTCGTATCTAGCAGGATATGGGGGTGGGAGGAGGATGGGGAGCAGGGCTCCGGGTGGCCGCACCGCGCGCCTTCCCCCAGTTCTTGCCTATTAAGGTAAGAACCCTCGGAGAGGCGCGGGGCGGGGGCAGGGGGCGGGGGCAGGAGGGAGGGTCCCCTGCAAGCCGCCTCTGCGGCCTGTGAGCTTACAGGGCGCCGCGGGACCACCGCCCTGGAAACTCCGCCGGGTGCTCCACCACGGGTCCTGCCATCTCTTCTACCTGAAGCCACCTTCCTAGGTTTCCATAGCCACCGAGGCCGCGACCTAGGTGTCATCCATCAAGAAGGGCCTCAAAGGCGTCTAGGCACTGGGCGCTGATTAGATGGGGCCCGCTTCCCTGGCGGACGTTCTATCGTCGCAGATGCTGGGACAGCCGCCCGGGAGCGGGGACCCCAGGGAGGGCAGGAAGGTAGTCTCCGCGGCAGAATGAAAGCAGGGAGTCCCTGGGAGGAGGGATCCGCACCCTCGCGGCGTCCCTGCCCGCCTCCCCTCCCACTCGCCAGCTGGCCGCTCCGGGTCCCCGCAGGCCCCGCCCCCAGGCCCCGCCCGCGGCCCGCCCCCTCGCCCCTCCCTGCCGGCGCCCGCCGCTCCCCGGGCTCGCGGCGCGGGCCTGGGGACTCGGGAGCCCGCCGCCTGGGCCACAGCATGGGGCGCTTCCGCGGGGGCCTGCGGTGCATCAAGTACCTGCTGCTCGGCTTCAACCTGCTGTTCTGGGTGAGACCCGAGCCGGCAGGCCCAGCAGGGCAGGGGGACTGGCGGCGGGCGCGGGGCCGGGGTCTCGGGGGAGCTGACCGCCGGGCGTCCGAGCCGGCTCCGGGAGAGGGCAGGGTGCTCCAACGGCGGAGGCGAGAAGGCAGACAAAGACGAGGGGGACGGATGGAGGGGGAGGGAACGGAAAAAAAGAGAAGGTTGAGCCACGGGAACCGGTAAGAAGCGGAGACACCGGGCGGCTCTAACCCGGGAGGAGCCCCTCTGCCTCGGTTTTTATCTCCGGGCGGGTGACGCCAGGTGCGGGGACCCAGCCACTCCTCACCTCCTGAGGGCTCCCGGCGCCGGCGGTCCGCGCTCCCCTCCAGCTTCCCAAGCACACACACACCCCCTTCTCGCTCTGCCTTTCCGCGGGAGCCCGGTGGCCTGGCCAGTGGGTTGGGAGGGAAACCCCTGCCCTAGGGGGCTGCCTGTGGGGTTCCACCCCATCCAGAGTGTGTGGACACACCACCTGCCTCTGAGGATTTCTTTAGGAAATTGGGGGTAGGAATGAAAATTGTGGGGGTGGGGAAGGATCATCCTTTTTCTAGGCATTATGACAGGGTCCTAGTGAATGAGGAGGTGGGAGTGCTCTTTAGGGAAGGATGTTGGGGGCACTGAGGGGCTTCCAAGAGGCAGCAGCATCTCCCCACAGTTCCCTGTCCGCAGCTAAATTCTAATGCTAATGGAGATGATCTCATTCAACTTTGCAGGGTTTTATGGAGCTGACAACAATCCGGGAATTAGTAGTTCACAGAGAGATAAGACTGTGACCCTTGTCTTCTAGATTATTAGAGAATGGTTAGGGCTCTACCATCCTTAGCCCCCTGGATACTCAGCCCCAGGTCCTGGAGAATTCTGAGAAAGGTCTGAAAATTGTCTTCTGCACGGTCCCTCTTGGGCTTTCTTAATGGCCACCCATAGTAACTGCTCAGATAGACCCCTAGTGAAAATATAGGTCCTGCTTTGGGTGAAGAGGTTTTTAGAGGGCCGAGGGAGCAGGAGGGGCTTAGGTGCTTTGAAACCATTTGCTCTGTGGAGGTTGCTTCCCATGACTGCAAGTAATTAATTATTGAATAATGGGCCCAGTTTGTGTCTGCCAACCCATTAGCCCAGACGCCTGGGTGACTCCAACAACTCCAAGCTCTTCCAAGTAGCCATCTTCAGCATCTTTCAGCAATGGAATGTGTGGAGGAGGTACCCAGGAACAGCCCCTGCATTTTAAAGATACATGTGACTTTTGTACACCTGGACATTGATATTCAGCATACTATAAGGAGGAACATTTCTCGAGGCCCTTACTTTGTATTTTTTAGTAGGCTGGCTTAATTTCCATCTCCGATAATTAATTATAGATGTCATTGCTTCAGTGGCACCTTTCACTCTCACTGCTTACAAATTCAAAAGAAGTTTATAGCAGTCTGAATAGAAGTTCTTAAACTGGGTTCAGTTCTTATTAAATGCTTGAAGCTGTGCCAGCCTTTCCAGGGATAATTGGAAGCATTTATTGAGTGTTTTCCATGTGTCAAGGACAGGACTAAGCACATTACCTTCATTATCACACCTCATCTTCATGGCAATACTGATGTGCATCGTATTATCCCCGTTTTTACAAATGAGGAAACTGAGATTCAAACAGATTAATTTGCCCAAGATCACACAGCTAGCAAGAGGCAAAGATGGATCTCAAACTCTGCCTACTTGCTTTTAAAAAGTGTGGTAATTCAGTTAACCAGTGGTTTTCAAAAGTGTGGCTCCTGGACCAGCAACATCAGCATCCCTTGGAAATTGGTCATAAATGCACATTCTCTGCCCATCCTGAACCTGCTGAATCAGAAACTCTGGAAGAGGGACCCAGCAATCTATTTTAACAGACCACCCAATTCTGACCCATGTGCAAGTTTGAGAGCTACTATTAAATAATGACTAAACAAATAATAAATAAGCACTAGTAACTGCAAACACTGTTTCCTAAGTAGCTAATCTACTTGAGGAAACAAGATCAATGCATATAGAACAACAACTGCACCCCCCCCCCCCCGGAAAAAAAGAAAAGTTCAGTATATAATCAAGTGACAAATTTCACACCATTGACCATTAACACAGAAAGGAAGGGAAGTAGCAGCAAAGCAAAGTTTGAGTCCCTCCCTGTGTTAGCCACTGAGGTCATATATGGCCTTTGGTATATATGTTCTGACTAAGGTGTTCAGAGAAGGGATCACAGTAACATTAAGGAGGCTGCAAAGTATTCTGAAGAAGGAGACATTAAGGCAAAGGTGAGAAACCAGCGTCACCAGCTGAGATGCAGAGCAAGGGGCATGTGAGCCACCATCTATACGAAGAAGCCATCAGGCTTAAGGGCAGAGATCCAAGCAGAGTATGCTTGAGCAAGTTATTTTTACTTCTCAGCTTGATTTATCATTTGTATGAGTGGAGAAATAGAGTTGTTGAGAGCATTAAAATCAAATATGTTAAGTATCCAGCCTCACCTTTTATGAGCCTTATACATAGTTAGTGCTCAAAAAGGTTAATAATTATTTTTATTAGTAAGTGCCTGGCACATAGGAAGCATTCAACATAAAGCTCTTTCCCCTGATTCCTTTAATATTGGCGAACAGTAAACATGTGTGCCAAATGACTTCCAACTTGTCATCATTTGGGAATAACTATACATTATCTTCTTAATGTGTACTGGTGGATTTTCCCTACTAGAACTTAACAGCACTGAGAGCAGGAATTTCTTTTTCTTCTGTTTTGTTCACAGATGTATCCTCAGCATTTAGAATAGTGTCCAACATATAGGAGGCACTTAATAAATATCTGTAGAGTGAATTAATGAAGCTGCATTAATCTCAGGTTAGAAAACTGAGTATGGATTTCTGATTTACATAATCCGTTGTCAACTGGACCTATCTCTGCCTGCTCATCATTACCTGGCTGCTGTTCAGACTGAGCCCAGTAGGGAAGTATGGGGACCTTTCTCTCTTTCAATTCCACAGGGCTGCAGGGGGCAGGGGACAGGGTTGTGCAACAGCAGCAAGTAGAGGCCATCTTCCCGTGTTTGTGCCGCACAACCAACACAAAAGGGACAAACTGAAACCAGTGCCTTATGCCCGACAGGGAAGAACGGAATGGATTAAGTTATTTAGATATCTACCTCCATTGTCATAGAAGGAACCTGATTCTAGAAAAGCCCCACCCTAGTTTCTGAAGTTGTTTTTTCCTAGTTGGAGGGCTTTTCCTGGAAGGACAGGCTTCAGCTGTGACTTAAGAGTGTAACATTGACACACACACCCTTAGATGTCTGCCCTTCTGAGGTATAAGGTCCCCTAGATGACAGCATTTTGGGTCCTGTCAGAAATTGACCGGAGGGCAGGCATAGAGGTTTTCTGAGCTGCAATTTGACAGCTAGATTTGTAACCTCCTTCAGGGCAGCTGGGTTTAAGCTCCCCTCGGCTGTGCTCCTGGTTTTCTAAACATTCAGCTAGATCTTGCCAGAGCCTGCAGTGCCTGGCCCAGGGCCACCGCCTGGATTCTTTTTAAAGTAAAAGTAAAGCCTACCCATTAACTCTACTCAATTAATTTCTGATATCATGGTTGATGTCTACCACGAAACCCCTCCCAACATCTGTCAGGTCTAAATTCAGGCTCTGCAGTCAGATAGCTCAGTATTTTCCTGTGCCTTTCATTGAAATCACCTTTGGTTTTTGTTTTTTTTTTTTTCCTCCGTTGCATAGCAATATAAATAAAACACCACAACCCACCCAGCCACACATGTTGGTTTAAAGAAAAACCTGGGCGCTGTTTATTCCTTGGTTTATTGTTGTCTGCTCAGCGTTTTCCTATCATTGTGCTGTAATGAGTGGCTCACTGTCCCTGTCCAACAGGAAGCCAGGCAGTTCTTTGTTGAAAGCCAGATGCCATATATGGCAAGTTTGAAGTTTCTCTCCTTTCCTTCTCACCATTACTAATGCAGCTTTGGGTTTGCACTTGGTGATACCTAACAGGTGCTTGTAGGAAAGATAGTGTTTCTTTGGCTTGGGAGTAAAAGAAGCTTGGATCCAATGAATCTTACAGAGGTGGCCTCCTCCACTTCCCCAAATATGTCAAATAGTACTTTAGAGAAATCACCTGTTGGAGAAACTGGTTTAAAAAAAGAAAAAAGAAAAAAAGAATGTACCCTTTGGAGTCCACAGAAATGCTAGACCATCCCAGAAAACAGCTCAGCCTCACTGTAGGATAGTCTTCATTCCTGATTTCTGTCAAGGTGAGAAGACAGCAGCAGAGAGTCAGCCCCCACCAGTGTGGATCAGAGGGACCTAGTGCTGCTAGGAGGTCAAGGAGTCTACAGTAGGGTCAGTCTGGGAAATCCAGAGCTGTAGTTACAGTGTCCTGGTAGACCTCGGGCAGGTCTGCCCAGCATGGCTATTCAGATCCAGGAATTCAAAGCTTGGAAGGTGTAGATTGGCACCACACTGCCTGACTATTTTCCTAGCTCTGTTGTTTAACCTCTTTGAGCCTCAGTTTTTCTCCTCTGTGAAACAGGCATGATGAAGTACTCACTTCAGTCTGATCTTTGTGCAAATAAAATGAGTTAATACATGTAAGGTCCTCAAGTATGGCACATCCCCCCATACATAGTAAATACTCCGTAATATAAGATATGAGTGACAGTTGAATACTAGAGATACAAGTGAGAAAGTAGAATCCAGACTCCATGAGACCCATAAAAGTAAGGAGAAGCAAGAAGGTGTCCCATGTCCAACCAATCAAAGTGCCAAGAGTCTTACCTTACCAAAGGTGTGGAGTCAAAAGGAGAGGGTCCCTCCTCTGTAATCCATTCAGTCAGCAAGCCTGTGCTGAGCTCCTGCTGTGTACCTGACACCCTGCCAAGTGCTGGCAGCTCAGAGATATCCTGGATCAGGAGGCACTTGTGCCTTTCTGTAGCCTCCATTTTGTCCTTGATTGTCTCTTGTTCTCTCTCAGGTCTCAGCACCTAGTAGAGGTTCATCACGGCTTCAGCTGACAGGGCTGTGCACACTGACCTTAGAGCAGAGCTGTTTGTTGTCTGCCCTGCCTCTGTGCCTTTGGAGCCCAAGAGGGGGCATGGGAAAGCTTTGGGGGTCAAGAGCCTCTTAGACATGGATGTGCATAGACCATCCCAGACCTTGTTCAATTACATATTCTGATTCAGTAGGTCCGCATCTCTAAACAAGTCCCCAGCTCTAGGACCACATGTGAGAACCTCTGTTTCAGATGTGACCTGAAGAGGTCAGAGACCCACCAGATGCCCTCACTTCTGGTTGGGGCAGGGAGCTCCTTCTTCTTGGCTTGCTCTTGGCAGTGCTTTTAATTCCAGTTACCACTTTACCACGGCTGTTTTCAGGTTCTTTTTTTTTCTACACTAATCCTTGACGGTTTCTGGAATCACCATCTTCCATTGCCTTTTACTGTGTTACTCTAGAACGTCATCCGTGAAGTCTCTTGGTGCTCCAGCCGTGTGCCACAAAAGAGAACATTACCTCCATCCGCCCAATGTTAATATTGACAACGTCACAACCAACAGTGTGCCTTTTTTTCTAAAGCAAGTGATATTATACATGTTTCTAAAGCAAGTGATGTTATACTGATCGTTGAAACAAATTTTGTCATGGTCACCAAGCGGCAAAAGGAATCAAGAGAATGAGGCCAGTAAGACAGGGATATCCAATGGACTGAGAGCACATCTTACAGATGAGTGGGGTTTGCCTTGGCCTACATTTTCATCCTCTTTGGCTTTGATTAGGAACAAAATAACAATACTAATGAACATTTATATGATGTTTAGTTTACAAAATGCTTTCACATCCATTATCCCATATGATTGTGAATCACAGCAATCCCATGGAACTGTATAACTGCCACCATCTTACAGATATAGAAACTGAGTCAGGCAGAATAGGTTGAATGTCCCACGTCTTCTGATTCTAAATCCCATTTTCCTCCCACTGTAGTAAATTTGGGGACAAGTGTAATACACAGCATAAGAAATGATACTGGCCTGGAAAGTGTAAAGTCTGTGAGCAGGGTCATTAAATCCAATGCCAAATTTAGTTTTGATGTATTCCAGAAATGCAGGTGTGAAAAGATGGATAAAATACCCTGACATAGGGCAGAAGCAAGAGAAACTTTGAGACCACTAACCAATCATTTTAAAACAGAAGAAAAATAAGATGGAAATTGAGAGTGTGCATCAAGAGACAATTTCATAAATTAATTTAAGCAGAAAAAAACTTGAAGGATAGGAAGCACTATATAAATGTAAGCTATGTACTAAATGTCCTCTTAAGCACATTTCTATATGAGCATTTTTAATCCTCACAATAATCTTATGAGATAAAAGCTGTTATCATGCCCAGGTTCTATATGAGGAAACAGAAGTACAGAGAGTGTAAGAGACTTATGCAGGACTCAGAGCTGGCCAGTGGCAGAGCGGGGTTTTGATGTGTGGCTCCAGAGTACATGCTCTTAACCACTCCAAGTCTAAAGGCTAAAACTTGGACACGAAGGTGACTTCTAGACACTCAGTTCAGTGGCTGTGCTACTGAGCATGTGCAGCTATTTAAACTTAAATCAATTCAAGTTAAGTAAAATGTAATTTCATTTCCTCAGTCCCACTGAACACATTTCAAGTGTTCAATAGCCATTGGTGGCTGGTGGCTACCATATTGGATGGCACAAATAGAGAACATTTCCATCACTGGAGAAATTTCTGTTGGACAGCTCTAGCCTAAATAAAATTATTTTCCTCTCACAAAGACATATTTTTTCCCTTATTGGGTTTTAATTAAAACTAGAGAAAAGAGGAAATAGCGTCTGTAAAGGGCTACTGGTGTTCTGGTACAGATAGTTCAGAAAACTCAAGGGAACTTCAGCTGTCTTGGAGAGTGGGAGCATAGTGCCAACCAACATCAAAAGATGGCAGACAACTAAGTTTCTGGTACCATGGGACTAAGATCAAGTTTGGGGTCTGAATGTAACATTAGTGAGTCTATCAAGGTAATAAGACTAAGTGCTGGGCCCTCACTGTTCCAGTGTGTAACATGAACTTAGTTAAACCTTTAAGAAGATACTATGACTCTTTCTGCTCTGCAAATGAGGAAGCTGGGGGTAACAGAGGATAAGAGGTTTGCCCAAGGGTCACAGGACTCGTGAGTGCAGAGCCTGATTCAATCTAGTTGGCGAGAACCCCCGTTTTGACCACAGTAATTCCCCTGTGCCACAGCGCTGTCTGTACATGTGACATATTTGTTACCCATGTCCGAGCATCAGTTATTCAGTATGAACACTCAGAAGAAGTAAAATTAGATGAGCAGGTGGTAGATTTTCCAAAACATAGGCCAAGCTCCACCCTCTCCATTGTGATGGCAATTGGAAATGAACCATCTTGTAAACAGGGGACAAGGGAATTGAGCAGGGATGACAAGCCCCCCAACAGGGGCAGTGTGGGGTTGGGGATGCATAGGAATCTGCTGTCACTCAGACCCAAAGCCAATTTGTTCTCCTTCCACGTGCCAGAATCTGCCTGTAACTCCGTGAACGGGCCATGCTATACCTTCCTGACCTCAAATAGGCTCTGGTAAAATTAATGTTAAGAAAATTATCCATAGAACACCAACCTGGGCTTCCATGATTTCTACTAGCTTCCATCCAAGCTAACATTTTCCTAAATGAAGTGTTTTGACACTCATTTTGCTGTATAGAGAACACTGTAATCATATGCAGTGTTCATATGCCCCTCCTCTCACCATATTCCTGAGTTCTACCTGAAATATTTCTTTCTGCCATTATTTCTCTGTAACAATTAAAACTGGATAAATATTATTCCTATTGATCAATATTTAAGAAATCTTTCAATCTGCTCAGAAGTAGTCCTTTCAAACACCTGGAAGAATTTTACACTGAAACATAAATATTAATTAATGTCTTTGCTTATATAAAGCATCATATAGATGAGATGACATGTCTGTATAGGTGAGTGGTCATTTTGGGCCCCCAAGATAAATGTGTAATAGAAGGGTGAGCCTAGGATAAGACCCAGATGGATGGGTCTTATCTATTAGAAGGCAATACAGAGAACTTAGAAAAGAGCATTTTTGTCTATTCTACCCATAGTTACTCCTCCCGAGGAGGTAAGGCCGACACTAAGTTTAATTCACTTCTGTGACCTGGTGGATCGGATTTTAGACTTGTGTATATTTAACCTTCACTTGATAAAACCATCTGCTCACCGGATCATTAGCTTGTAGTCTGTGACATTCATTTTTGCCGTCTAGAGAAAATTAAGCAGCCATCAACATCAACATTCTCATAATTCTTGCTGTTTCATCCTCTCCTACTCCTTTCCCCTGAATTTCTTTTAAGATAAAAGGTGTTGTGTGTAACCACCACATAAACACATTGTCCACCATCCAGAAGTGAATTATCTGCTTTATGGTTCACAGAAAACTTTCCACCCCGGGGTTATTTTGCTTCCCCGCAGCACTTTTAAACTGCTTCCTCGAAAAACAGTTGATCCAGGCAAGTTAACTTTATAAAAACCTCAACAAACAGAAGAACATGTGTTTGGCACCAATAGATAGCCCGGAGGTGAATAGAACACTCCTGATTCTATGGGGCTTCTACCAGCCCAGAGAACGAATTAAGCATTGACTGATCATGAAATGTACTCTTACCTGAAAGAAGTCTTTCTTACCGAAATTTCTATGAAGAAAATAGTAGGGGAAATCTGGCACGCTGATACCTTAAGGAGCTGCTGTGTATTTCCGGACAATCAGAGGCTTCTCACCATCACCTGCAGTCCTGGTCCTGCTCCAGTTCCCCCTCACCTGGTCCTGATGTTGAGGTCAGGGCAGCAAGTTCCCTCAGGGGCATTTGGTGTAAATGTCATATGACATTCAGCTCTCGTATTTTTTTGTTTTTTTTTTTTTCTGATAAAATCCTTGATTTTGAGAAAGTGCCATCTAAATCCTGGTCCTGCTTTCAGGGCATAATAAGATGAAAGTCTTGGGAGCCAGTTTTCCACTTTGAGAAAATTAGTATCATCTTCTAAAGCAAATGTGCTTCTGACATCTGCCTGCTAAAAGGCGGAGGCTGCATTACCCTCATGGCATCATAATGGGGTTTCAATCAGATCAAATATCGTGAGTGAGTGCTCATTATAGTTCCATCTAGGATGATAATTGCCACCGAGAGCAAGTATTAGCTTGAAAGCATTTAATGAAAACCCTAGGATGAAAGTGTCATTTCCAACTTTTGTGTGACTTCAGCCCAAAGAAGAGAGTAACAAACAAACTGGGTTGCATGTGCCCATGGCTTCATCCTGGAGAAGCAAGAGAACAGGATTGGTTTTGTTTATTCTTTCATTCTCATGCAGCGTGTGGTGTGTGTGTTGCTATCATCGTACGCAGTGTTCATATGCCCCTCTTCTTGCCACTAACAGAGATGCATAGATCTACTCTACCATGTCACTGAGGCTCAGGGGAACAGAACTGAGGCTACATACTCCGATTTGGTTTTCTTGGTCCATGGGTGACTGTTTTGCTGCGTGTATATTCAACCTCGTGTTCACTCGGTGCCTTCCAAGGAATCTGCAGTGTTTCCCCCGTGCAGATGAATTTGAAAAGAGGCCTTTGTGAAGTCTTCCCTTGGAGAGCTGTGAGGGAGGTTGTTCCCAATTGCTCCTGTCAGCCTGTCTTAGTCAACTTGGGATGACGTTAAAAAAGAAGAGAAAGAAAGAAATACCTGGCCCTGTGTTCGATCTATAGCACCAAACGGAGGGAAAGGTGGGGAGAAAGACTTGGTGGCTTAAATAACAGAAACGTATGCCTTACAGCTCTGGAGGTTGAAGTCTGAGGGCAGGGTGGCAGCATGGTCGGGTCTCATGAGGACCCTCTCCTGGTGTGCTGGTGGTGCCTTGTCGCTGCATCTTCAATGGCAGAGAGAAAGAAAGCAGCCTCTCTGGTGTCTCTTCTCATAAGGGCCCTAGTCCCACCCTCATGACCTCATCTGATTCTCTCCCAAAGGCCTCATCTCCAAATATCACCGCACTGGGAGGTAGGGCTGCAGTGTGTGAATCGCGGGGTGAGGGGTCGCAGTTCCATCCACAGCACAGCCTAAGTGGTGTCTTTTGTAGGTCTTCTGCTCCTTCGTTGACATATGTCATATGTCAGTTGACAGAATGGGAGCCCATTCTGCAAGACAAGAGGAAGGGGTTTGTACTACAGCAACACAGCTCCCATCCCTGCCCTCACAGAAATCAGGGCTTTTTTAAAAAAAATTACTGAAATGTTTAAATAGAAATGGTTGCATGTGCTATGAAAAAAAGACAAATAACTAGGCTAGGGTAGTCTTCCCCAAGTGACAGGAAAGCCGAGCGCTGAGTGGGTGTCAGTCTGGTAGGGGAGGGAGGAGAGCATTCTGTCTCAGGAAACGGCAAGAGCAGTGGCTTCCAGTGGAAGAAGGAACTGAGACTGTGGATTAGCGCCTCTGAGGATCATTCTTTGGTCTGGTACCTAGATATAAGCATATGTGCTATCTAGAACTGTCTCTGGGGGTGCTTTTGACCCAGAAAGGAGGTTTACTGCTCACCAGCAGTACCATGCATTTGCTGTTTGTGATCCACGTTGGCCTGTGTCCAGGAGGGGAAGGCTGGGCAGACAGGAGGAGCCAGGTCCAGGGAGTGGTCTCTGCGTTTTTGCATCCCAGCACTACCCGTCTCCAGCTGGACTACCACAGGGGACCTTTTTTGTTTTTAAGTGAAAAAACTATATCCTCACGATAGGCCCTTTTATCAGCAAGCCCAGGAAAGTGAAAATAAATGCAGTTAAAATAAAGGTGAAATCCATAAACAAGTTTTGCTTTATGCTAAATGGCTTAGTTTTTTCAGATAGCCATGACTTACAGGAAACTCTGCCCATCCACTTTGCTTTAAAATTCTTTAAATCCGTCTTCAGTCCTCTCTTCTGTTTCTTTAGTTTTAGAATACAAACATGTCTTCTCTAAAGACATGTGCTTACAATTTGCAATTTTGTGTCCCTCAAACACTCTGGAAAATGGTTAGCTACTGGAATAACTTACCCAGGAAAATCTGGCGAGCCCCTCTTTAATGGCTTAGGTTTGTACACCACTGTTCCTTTCACTGCATTCTTCTCGCCTTTTTTGGTTTTTGTTTTTTCTATTTTATGTTTTTAAGTAGTGGGCACACTTTTGCCCTCAGACCTCATTTCATCACATTTTTTAGTGCCTTCTGCACAACTGGTCCTCAGAAAAGGAGAGATGACTGAAGAAATGATGTTATCTGGCGTTTTCTTGTGTGCATTCTAGTAGGCTGGGCCTGTGATTGGATCCTCACCTGCAGGACTAGGTTTTTACCAAAGCCTCCAAATAGCTTTCCATGAGTCCCTGAGAACCCCAGGAGAAGGACTGGTTCTTCGTCAACTCTGAGTCCTAGGCTCCTGGCTCACAGTCATGCTCAATAAGTGTTTTGGTTTTTAATGATTAACATGAAGGTCCAACTCATTCTGCGGTATGAAAAAGCCTGTTCCTACAAAACAATATTTCTGGTTGTCATTCTCTCAAAGGCCCTAGGCATGGTACTGGCCCTAGAAGGAGGCCTCAGCAAAGTTCTTCAAATGGTATGGTGAACTCTTTCTGGTCCTCTCAGCTGTTAGCTTCACTCCCTAGTGTTCTCTCTCTCTGGTCCACAGTCACTCAGGCCTTTATCTTTGGCTCCCTGCTGTATCAGGCACCCAAGCAAAATTCATGCTCCTGACTGTTCCCATCAAAAGAAGGGTCTCCATCCCTTCTTCACTCAAGGCTCTGGGGCTTCCCAAGATGATACAAAGGTAGGCAGAAGCCCTGTGTCCCAGCTGCCCCCAGCTGCCCCAGCTTCCTGCTGAAGCCCAGACTCTGGCCTCCCCCCAGACTCTTTCCCCAGCCCAGCATCAGGGTAAGGAAAAAATGAAGCCCTGTGTGTAATACATCAAAAGTGGACAACTGCTGCACACTGGTGGTTGTGCTTTGCACCATCCCTTGGCCGTGCGCACGCTCTCCCTCTTCAGCTCGTTCCCTGCCTCATAGTGCATTTATGACTTCATGTTGATTATCTTCCACGTTGGATTGTGATCCCCACCTTTTTCGTTGTTTCCCTGATGCCAAGCACAATAGCTAGCCTAGATCAGAGTTGATTCCCGCTGAATAAACACTCAAGGAAGAAAGAGAGGAAGTGAAAGCAGACGAGGGTAGGGGCAAGAGAAGAAAAGAAGAAAGCCCCACTCAGGGCCGTGGATGGCCTCTCGTTCCGTAGCTGTTTTTAACCTTGACCGAGGTGCGGATATGTCTGAATGCAAAAAAAAAAAAAAAAAAAAAAAAAAGGACCGGGATTAAAAGAAGAGAGAATTAGGGCATAGGGGAGTGTTGGCCTACTCGTTTAGGCTTGCAGGGGCTTGCAGGCTTCCCTCAGGGGAGTCCATCTCTTCTGGCTGTATGGAACAGAGAGTAATGAGAACTTGGGGACACCAGATTCACTTACCTTCATGCTGACCGAATGGCAATTGGTGTGAACTTTTGGGGGGCAATTTCTAGTATGTGGTAGACCAGACTAATAAGTCCAGTGAATACAGAGCATTGCATGAGCCTTACAGGATTGGTGAGTTCAAAAGGACCTGCTGTGCCTCTTCCCAAAGCAGTGCTCACTCTGTTTCTCATCGCAATGTCAGCCCTGGCGAGCTCCCTGGCAGCACACTGGGAGGATTCCCCTCCACACAGTGATGACATTCAGCTAAGCCACAATTCCTTGAACCAGGAGGAAACCCGTGTGGTTTGGGGGGTTGGGGCGGGGATGAGCAAGCGCAGATTTTTTCCCCCTTTGCCCGATGGCTTTAAATTGCAACCTCTCTTTTAATTTTCCATTATGCATCAAACACACATCCGTGCCAGAACTGGACAAATGTATTCCGTCTGGAAGGATGATCCCAGACAGCTATAAATTAGAGTTTGTGTACAGAGATTCCAAAAATGTGGCCTCATGGTAGGGTGTCCCTGGGACCAGTCACCTCCTCCACAGTCTGCTTGGTGGCTTCTGGCTTTGGCCTGGCGCCTCTGTCAATAGATTTTTGCTTTGTATTTGGAAACTCTCTTTCCATCAGGCACTGGTAAGGTTGCCTGTCAGGCTTTGCTGGACAACTTGTCCCAGGCAGCCCCCTGACGAGCAGGGACAGCAATTGACGGAGGGCAGCACCCTCTTTCCTGCACAGCAACAGTGAGGTCCTCAAACTGGTTTCCTTCTAAGTTAAAGCACAATAAAAGCATACTCTCCTCACTTTTTTTCTGATAGAAAAAAAAACTACCACGTAACGCTGTTTTAAAACGACATTTTTAAGGTTAAAAGAAAGTCACCTGTAATCTCTCCCTTCGATGATAAATATTATGACTATTTTAACATTTTTAACATGACTTCTTTCCAGGTTTTCAAGCCATGCTACCGTTTTTTTAAAATTCAGCAGTTTTTTCGAGAGCTGGTTGTGCCCAGTTCCTTTAGCTGCCCCTCACACTATTCAATTAGCGCTTTCCTCTGAGGCTGGAAACTGTTAGTTATCCCACATGGGGAGAGTCCAGCTGGTAAAACTCTGCCCTGGACTCCTCCTCACTGAAGTCCTGCAGCGTTTCTCAAGAACCCCGGGGAGGAGGGAATTGGCCCTGGGGGACAGAAGGTGAAGGGGGATAAAGTCCTGATAGAAACCCAGCCAGACAGCACCAGGTCCTTTACAAGCTGCCCACAAGACAGAAGGAACCCGTATGCAAAGGTCTCTGGGCTAACCCTGACTTTGATTTTTCCTTGTTAAACCTCTGCCTCTGTGATTTTCATCCTGTCTTCTTGTCATCAGCCCCCGGCGTGCTTTTCTCTGTTCCTGCAGGGGCAGACTCTGAATTGCTTGTCTGGGGAAAGAGTGGGGCAGCCCAACAGAGACTGGACAGGGTGGCAGCAGCAGGAGGCTATTTTTACATTTCTGCTTATTTTCCCATCATGCCTTGTGCCCAGAAGGTACCCAGTAAATATGCGTTGATTGATTGATACAGTGAAATTTGAGAACACCACGGCAGGAGCCTGCTGGCCTGCAGCAGTGACGGTCCTGCAAAGGCAGAAAGGGCTTCTGGCTTTAATGCTGAGCCCCACGGCAACCTTCAGAGGGGAGGGAGGGAGCCCGGGTGATGACTCTACCAGCTGCTAGCCTGCCCAGCCACCGCCCGTGCCAACCGCCCAGCCTCTCCCCCAGCCGCACAGCACAGACCACGCTGTTTCAGAAAATTATTTTTTCTTCTCTCACTTTCCATGGAAACTCAAAATAGTAACGAAAAAAAAAAAAAGCCAGGTTCCCTACTTCATCCCCAGGAAGGGGCAGGACAGTGACCACCACACAGGACTGGGGGCGAGAGGGTTACAGAGACCTCTGGAATGACATTCTAATTGGAGAGTGTGCCTCATGAGGTGTGGGTGGTGCCTTTTGAAGGTTGGTGCATTTTCCTCTGAGAAAGGCAAGTTCCCCCAGGTCTTGGAGTTCATCTTGCTCTTGGTGACCTGGCACCTGAGACCCAGTCACCTCTCACTGTGATATTGGTGACGAGTTTCAATGAACCAGCAAAGGACAATAAGGCAAGGAGAAGATGCTGCCAGGGGGATGTTGTTAGGATAGTGTTTCTGAGATGCCCTCAGCATGGCATGTGTGCCGCATAACCACTGGGCAGCGGGTGGTGTGGACCCAGTGCTATCATCACACCAGGCCGAGGGGCTTGAACACATGCTTCCACCTCTGTGAGCTTCCCTTTCCTCCCCCATAAGAGATGAAGGGTGGACTAGGTAATGTCAAAGGGGTGAGCCCTTGTCTGTGCCTGCACCTGCTGGCAGGTCTGCACACCCCGTCTTCACTTCCATTGTAAATATGGCGTTGTTTGCCCCGCAGCTGGCCGGGTCAGCCGTCATTGCTTTTGGACTATGGTTTCGATTTGGAGGCACCATAAAGGATTTGTCATCGGAGGACAAGTCCCCGGAGTATTTCTACATGGGTGAGTGACTTGGGCTTCCCTAAGCTTTAGCTCAGGTAGGACAGCTGGGAGACATGGAGCAGAAGCTGCACTTGAGCTTTGGTGGGAGGGGGAGGCGTGGAGGGGCAGGGAAGAGGCAGGAGGAGCCAACAATGGAGCCCCTGTGCTCCACCTGGCCCTCAGTGCTGTGCTTAGGGAGGCAGGTGGACAGGACCTTGCTTCTCCTGCTCCTTCACAGGACCCATTCCTCCACTCTCCAAAGTATAGGAAGGCCGGCGCAGCCAGAAAAGAAGTCTCAAGGAAATGTAATGAAAATTCATTTCAAAGAATTAGAAAACCTCCTCTGTCCCTGGAGGGAAGTGGGTGTACCACAAGTCTGTTATTCACTAGTCCATCCAAGGAGACAGGGTGCCCCTACAGAGTCAGGATTTGATTTTGTGATTTTGTATTTCAACTTGCACCGGAGGAGAATGTAACTCAAAATGAAGAGAGATATTCAAGGTTTGGAGGTGCTGATCCCAGTCCTTCCATGACTAGGGACTGCAGAGAGGAGAGGGGGGACAAGAAGGCTAGCCCTGGAGAAGAGGCATCAGCTCTGCCTCCTGCCAGGAGAAGGAAAGGGGTGAGGAGCATGGGGTGGGGTGCAGCCTCCCACCCAGAGTGAGATGAGCAGAGGAATGCATTGTCACCATGCATTTAGCTCCCTCTGTTTCCAGCCCTCTGCTGGAGCCTTTTCTCATTCTCCAGCTAAGTGGACATGCACTCTAGATTTCAAAAATTCCAAGCCCATTGTCAATGCAAGCGACTCCCGACTCCCGTAACTGACTGGCTGTTTTGAGAACCCCACCAGCCTTAGAGTAAACTTGGATTGCTTGTGGTGACATCTATGCCTGGGGAGAGGGAGGAACCCATACAGGTCTTTGGCTCCAGAGCCTAATAAGAGCAGAATCTCTTTCCCTGAATCTCTTTCTGAAAAGAAAGAGTCCAGGCCCCACTCAGAGCCATGGATGTCCTCATGAAGGACCAAATCATGGCGGCAGGGCCACCTCCTCCACCAAACACCTTCCACGCCCAGAATCATCCTGTGAGGAAACTCGCCATACTGATTACAATACTTACCAAGGAAAGTAGCAGAAAATCTACTAAAGGAATATTACTCAGCAATAAAAGAGCATAAAGTCATGGCATTTGCAGGTAAATGGATGGAGTTGGAGAAGAGAATACTAAGTGAAATTAGCCAATCCCAAAAAACCAAATGCCAAATGTTTTCTCTGATATAAGGAGGCTGATTCATAGTGAGGTAGGGAGGGGGAGCATGGGAGGAATAGAAGAACTCTAGATAGGACAGAGGGGTTGGAGGGGAAGGGAGGGAGCAGGGGGTTAGAAATGATGGCGGAATGTGATGGACACTATTATCCAAAATACATGTATGAAGACATGAATGGTGTGAATGTACTTTGTATACAACCAGAGATATGAAAAATTGTGCTCTATATGGGTAATAAGAATTGTAATGCATTATGCTGTCGTATATAAATTTTAAAAATTAATTTTAAAAAGATGAATATAATAAGGACATTTATGTTTTATGAAATCTTACATATAGTTGTTTTTTTTAAAAAAACACCCAATTATTTTAGGTTACATTAAGAAAAAAAAATGCTGCCAGTTTAATTAGAACATACTATCAAAGATAAATTCTAATCTCAGAATTGTTAAAATGCTTTTTAAAAAAAAAACTCAAAAATTGATGAAATGTGATTAAAGGATTCTGGAGATGGGGAATTTCCAGAGGTAGTTCAGGGCCCAACAAAGTCATCAAGGACCCCGGTTCTTCTCTCTACTCTGCCATCCTCTGCGTGTCCTAAGATGTCCCCTTAGGATTCCAACATAGCTGCAGTGGCTCCAACATTGTGTCCTCAGACAACAACATCCCAACAAGAAAAAAGGAAGTTTCACTTCATATGGTCCTTTTTTAGGGATAAATGAAATCTTTCTCAGGAGTCTCCTGAAAAGCACATTTCCCCTTGCAGCTTATTGGCCAGATTTGCATTACATCCAATCATGGTCAATAAGAGAATAGCTATGACTGGCTCTCTGGTTAATTGATAATCATGCCTGGGTCTGGAGCAAGGCCCAAGTTCCCCAGAGGGACTTATAACAGTTGGACAAGATTGGCATTTTGTGGCAAGGAAAAAGCAGAGGAATCTGCTAAAGACTTAACCCTGAAATGCTCTTTTCTATCCACATGGCTCCCAGGTGGTACGCACACTTCCATCAAAGCTAGCAAACATACACTTCAAATATTCCTCCTTGAGAGACTCCTGGCTCTGAAAACTTCTCAAGAAGCATTTTTCTATTCCAGAGAAGCCTTCAAGTGTTCCAAGGACAAGCTTAACCCACCCTTGTTCTGTCACCTTCAACCCACACCAGGGACACCAGGATCAGGCAGAGGGAAGAGTGGAGAAGGAATGCCTCTTCCCTCGCTGTTTTAATCAGCTTGGTGCTACTATGACCAATATATCTGACAAGAACAACTTAGAGGAGGAAAAATTTATTTTGGCTCACAGTTTCCTAAGTTCAATTTATGGTCAGCTGACTCTATGGCTAGAGGAAAGCAGCTCAGGACATGACATCCAGGAAGCAGAGAGACCTCTGCTCACCGGGGACAAAATGTAAACCCCAAAGGCATACCCCCAAGCGATCCACACCCTACCTGCCTTCAGGTACCACACAGTTAATCCATCCATGTGGATTAATCTACTGATTAGATTATGCCTCTCCTAATCTAATTTCACCTATGAACATTCTTGCATTGTCTCACACGTGAGATCTTGGGGGACAACTCATATCTAAACCGTAACACTCATGTTGCTGATGTTCCAGAAGCTACCGATCACATAGCATTCCCCACAATTTTGAATCCAGTTTTAACAAGATCCCACTTAATCCCATGTTAAATAGGCTTCATGCCTCTCTAGACACATGGAGAAGGAACTCTTCAATAATCAAGAGCAGATAATAGTCACAAGCACATGGTAGGCACTACATGAATGGTACATAAATACTGAATTAGAGAGAGAGAGAGAGCACAGGCTGCTCCCATAGAGCTTCGAAGGACAGGCAGTTTGGGATAGACTGAGTTAGGGAAAGCTTTATTCGTGACTCTGAATTAGGATTGACAAATAAATATAGGGCAGGCAGCCACCATTTTTACCTTATCTATGGGCACTGTGGCTAATTTTTCAGGTCAATGGAGAAAAGTTCACCCTTAGTTAGAAGGAAAATGCTTGGGAAGACACCAACCAGTGCAGTTCCATTCATAGGCTCCTTCAAGTTGTTTGGCAGTAATCAAATGTGCCTAAACTCAGCCACCTACTCACCCTCACTGCCAAGCTTGCAGGTAAAGGATTTCAAGCTCTAAATTGTACTTTCAGATAGAACTAGACATATTTTTTAAGAACAATTAAGAATGTACTTTTTCTGAGATAGAGCTGGACATTTTTTAACAGTAGTAAAGAAAACCCCTTTTCAAAGACCATGAAAAAAAAACATCTAGAGGAGCTGTATTCCACTCAATGATATTAAATATCTACTTATTTTAAAGATCTCTCCATGATTATTTTAATTTTTTGGATTTTGCTAAATATTTGCTGAAACATAGTTTTCAAGTAATTTCTCTTTCCATTTTTTTGTAGATTCCTTCATTTGAGGGAAAAAATATAAGCTATCAATATCATTCTCCAGTCAACTTATAGGCCCGGGAACTGGGGGTCACACACAAAAAAATATAAGAATGCTGTAACTGCCTCCACATGCAGTATATTTGAAAAGACTCATAGTCTTAACGACTTAAATTTACAGTAAAAGCTAGTGTGTAACTAGGTGCTGAGTGTATTTGCAGTGGGTGCATCAAAGGTCATTCTAAACTGGTAAGGCAGGAAAGATTTGGGTTATATTTTGAATACCAGACTGGAAAAGAAGAAGATGAGGATTGCAAAGACCCAGAGTCAAGAATGCACAAGGCGTGTGCACAGGCCAGCCATGAGCACCCCCAGATGGCCAGAGGCGCTTTCAGGGGTGAGGAGTGGGGCATGGGGGGAAGTTAAGATTACTTACTTATAAGAGAGTGAAGGACAACAGATATAAAGGGCCTTGAATGTCATCATTAATTTGATAAGCAATGGATAATTTGGAGCTTGTGGCCCAGTGGGATCTGTCCTGCATTCTAAAGAAATTATTCTGGCAACAGAGAATAAGAGGGCAGGCATAAGACTTAAAAAAAAATTAAAAAGGTATAGATTATTGATATAGTCAGGTGTGAAGAAATAAGGGCATAACCCATAGTGGTTGCAATGAGAATTATAAAGAAAGAAAGGTAAGAAATATTGTTAACTCCAACTAAGCCTAACTAATCCAACTCAGGAACAGAAGGAATCAGAATGGCACAAGATACCAGTGATAGAAAAGCCACGTCTGGCAGTAATAATTCATGATTTTCAGGTGAGTTACTGAAGGCAGTTACATGGATCTAGGGATGGAAGCCAGTCCCCAAGTGGCCTGTCTCTGTTGCTTCAGAAACAAAGTGCTAGAGCAATTTCACAGATACAGATTTGGATTCAATATGAGAAAATATTTTTAATGATTGGATAACTCAAAAAAAAGTTGAACAGACTCCCACAGAAGAAAATGAGCTGTCCTTTTTGTTGGTATTTCACCACTACTGTGACAAGAAAAAAAAAAAAATCAGGATCAAGTGTTTTGTTAATTGAGGAGATTATTATGTTGAGCAGAAGGGTGAACTAGCCCTTCACGACATTCCTGAGTCTGCTTTCTCACCTCAACAAGAGCAGTTTGCATACTGCCTGAGAAATGAGAGAGCTGTCCTGTCATATCACATCTTCATGGACTTATCTGACTAGACTCTTCTATGTCCAGTCACAGAGACCTCCTCCAATTGACATGAGTAAAATAGAAAGTTATTGACTCACATAACTCAAGAGTCCAGGATTAGTACTGGTCCCAGGGACTACTCAGATGATGTACAGAATCCAGCCTGTAGCCATCTGTTGGCTCTGTTTCCCTTTGTCAACCCTCTTAGGCAAGTTTCCTCTCCACGTGATAAAATGGCTGCCAGTGGCTCTAGGCTCCAACTCCAGAGAAACCCCAGTAAAAGAACGCGCTTCTTTCATTCCAGCCAGATCCACCTGAAATCCCCAGCCTGACCTGCCGTGGCCATATTGGGTATAGTGCCCATCCCCAAACCAGTCCTTCTGGCCAGCTGTTGGTTGGTGTAAGCCTGGGCTTCATGCCCACCTTGGAGCTTGAGGTAAGTTGGCACTCTCAAACCTCATGGATTGAGAATCAAGGAGATTCATTTATCTAAGTAGAGAAAAGGAGCTGGATTCTTGGCAAGGAAGACAGTACAAAAGCAGAGTCTGAATCCTTCTTACTTGCCCTTGGCAGTACGGGCCCTGGATGTGGGTTTACCCACCCTGAGTTCTCCTCTAGGTCATCTCGGAGCAGCTGGTGTTGAGGATGCTCACAGTCGGTGCTCAGAGGTTAGGGAAGTAGGTCATCAGAGAAACTCAGCACTAGGTTGAAAAGG
Organism: Callospermophilus lateralis; assembly: GCF_048772815.1. Lineage (NCBI taxonomy): Eukaryota > Metazoa > Chordata > Mammalia > Rodentia > Sciuridae > Callospermophilus > Callospermophilus lateralis. The sequence goes on from NC_135311.1 coordinate 21,374,077, forward strand.
AAATTAGGGACCAGAAGGCTAAGCAGCAGGGGCCGGCAGTCAGTCATGGTTTCCTAGCTCTTCCTACAGAGCTTAGCAAAAACCCAGGTCTGCCTACACCCAGTCCTGTGCTTGCTCATTTTCTACCTCCCTAGATAATGTCAACAAAAAAACACTTGTGAAGTTGGGACCTTTTCTCTACACCAGATATTTCTTATAAGAAGAGCAATGTACATGTTTGTAGAAATTGATATTTTCTCTCAATAGTTATCTCTAGCAACAAAACATGAAGAAAAATAAACCAGATTACCATTTAGGCTATATCATAGTATACAGTATGAGGTAACAAGAGTTTAAAAAAGAAACAGGCCCAGTTTGGGGGTTCTGTCTACTGTTCCCACACCCCTTTTTTTGCAAGAATAAATTCCAAAGCAATCATTAAACTCTTATGATCCCTTTGCTAAAGAGTGTTCTAAACAGACATGGCACCTTCAAGTGGTTCTTCAAGACACAAGGCTTTAGCTGGGCTCAGTGGCACACTCCTATAGCCCCAGCTACTTGTGAGGCTGAGGCAGGAGGATTGCAAGTTCAAGGCCAGCCTCAGCAATCTTACAAGACCTCATCTCAAGAAACGGAAAAGATAACTGCACTCCCAGCCTCAAGTCCCACTCTGAAAGAGACCCCAGGAAAGGTGTGTCGTTTAGCTCCCTGCTTCTGGGCAGACGACTGGTAAGCATTGTTAGAGGAACTCCCCATCTTTGGGAGATTCTTTTCTTTCTGGCATCCTCGGTTCTCGCTCCTTGGTAATGGAGTTTCCCTTCCTGGGGTAAAGATCCAGATGCCACTGCCAAGCTTGGGAGAGTGACAGATCCCAGGCCAAGACAAGAGGACCCAGCTGTGGAAATGAGGACAGCAGGAGAGGGTGGTCAGACTGACTGCCGCCTGCTGCAATCTCTCGAGGCCCTTTGGGGCCAGACTGAGGCCTGGAGTCTGATCCTTGGTGTCCCTGGGTTGCTGAGGTGGGGGAGGGAGATCCTGGCAGTAAGAGGACTTGGGTTACAGGGGCTTCCAAGACCTTCTGCCTTCTAGCCTCTTTCAATGAACTCTTAGGAGAAGCCCCGCATCTTCCAAATTCCAGCAACCTGCCCATGCCATGTCCTGTCGCGGTCCCTCTCTGGCCTGCCTTTTGGATGGGCAGACACCCCGGGGTCTTCTTTCTAGGAGCGCAGAGTGGGGAGTGATCCCCTCAGCCCTCGGGCGGCCGGAGGGCCCATGTTCTGGAACGCATGAGGTCATGTCTGCAAGCAGAGGATGTGAGCCGCTTTCTCCATGGAAGGGTTGCCCACACAAACAGGAGCCACTTGGCTCTCCAGGGTCACAGCCTGGCTGCAGCTGTCTCTCCCTGGATTCAGAGTCCTGGAGCCTGGCTTTGATTGTGGCTGGAGGTTATGTGTAAGGAAAGTGTTCCTGTGCTGAACATTAAGGGGCTGGCTTGCCTTTTTAAAAACTCTGACTCATTCTGGGAATATTTTTTAACTTCTTGGTCTTCAGTTGTACCTGACAGACTTGCTAGCTGGATTTCAGAAAGGTGCTGTAGTTTATAGCATTGAGATCATTTCTCCAAAGTACTTTTACAACGAGCTGATAATCATTCTCATGTTGAAGATAACGAAACCAAAGAATAAGAGGACTTACTTACAGGCAAGGTGGGCAGGCCTAGATTTTGGGGTGCCAGGCCTGTTGTTTCAGAGGAAAACCCAGGAATCCTCATTTCTAGACACCTCAAGTACTTTTCTCAAGAAAACGCTCCTTCCATTTTTAAATGAGCAGATTTCTAGTTAAGAGAGTCACTGTTCTTCTGAGTTCCTATTGAGTGTGTGGCCTGGCGGTGAAGGGTTTGCACTTTGGCTCAATTCCACCTTAACCCCTCACTAGCTACGCAATCTTAGGAAAAGTACTTACTTCTCTATGTCTCAGATTCCTCATCTGTGAAATCTGAACATGCTTAAGCACCGTACTTGTTTCTGAGTGAGCCCTCGGTACATCTTACCTATTGATATTACTTGTCAAGAGAGCATGCTGAGGAAGGGTTTGTCTGCAATGCACAATGACACAAGAAAATAGGAAGAACAGATAAAGGAGAGACTAGTTTATAAGATTGAACTGCGCAGCCAGCAGGTTCTTGAGATAATGTCTGTTAGGTGCACAGTACAGATGCCACTCAGAGCAGGCTGGCCACCAGGACATGGTGCTTACTACCAATAGTGACGAGTGACTGCATGATGGAGACATGTTAAGCACCGAGAATAAGACTCAGTAACTGATAGCTACTGGTGTTATTCAGAGAGCACCAAGTCCTCCCTTTCCCCTAGATACTTATTTAAAACCAGCCTTCCAAAGCCGTGGGTTCTACAGATTCAACCAACTACGGATCAAAAAGACTCTGAAAAAAAGCTTGTTTATACTGAATATGTAGATACTTTTCTCTTCATTATTCCCCAAACAATACAGATAACAACTATTTATATAGCTTTTATGCTGTATCAGATACTGTAAGTAATCTAGAGATGATTTAAAGTATATGGGAGGGTGTGTGTAGATTATATGCAATTCTTACACCATTTTACATAAGAGACTTGAGCACCCACTGACTTTGGTATCCAAGGAGGTCCTGGAACCAATCCTCCAGGGATACCCAGGGACAAGTGGAATTATATGCATTCAGGAAAAGCTGAGAAGGAAAGTTTTTATGCAGAAGCATAAAAAACATTATTTTTAGATGAAAAATGGTCATTTGCAAGTTATATGAAACTGTCTGCTGCTAAAAGCCAATGTTTATGACCACACCAATATCCAGTTCCTACAAAGGGGGAGCCATTTTACAATGAATTTATGCCAACAGGCCTTAAAAAGCCATCCCCTTTGTGTGTTAACTGAAATGATGCTACTTGCTTTAAAAGACATATCCAAAATCTGAGAGAGAAGCAGGAATTGTCGGGAAGTAAGATGTTCAGAAAAAGCTCTTGTTGGTAGCATGTCACTAGAGATCACTGGCATTGTAACACCCAGCTATTAAAGATAAAAATGAAATTTCAAAGTGTTTTCTCTCTTTAAATCAAGAGAAGCAGGGCTTGGAAAGCATGAGGGATTTGGGAAATAGGTCATGCATCTCTCACACGTGCCGTGGGAAGAAGAGGGCTCTGTAGAAACCATCTTGGAATTAAAATGTGCTGCGAATTAACTTATTCATCCAGTAGCTATTTTTTTTTTTTTAAGGAGGAGCATATAAAGGATAAGGTATCCTTGGAAGTCATAGGTGGTCTTATGTTGTGCAGAATATTACAACCAGATTTGGAACAGGATTCAGGAGGCCTAAGGAATTTTGCCACGGGCTGGGGCTATGGCTCAGCCATAGAATGCTCGCCTAGCACACATGGGGCCCTGGGTTCCAGGCTCAGCACCACATAAAAATAAAATGAATGGAATAAAGGTGTTGTGTCCAACTAAAAAAAAAAGAAATATATATATATATATATATATATATATATATATATATATATAGAGAGAGAGAGAGAGAGAGAGGAATTTTGCCACTTGCACAGTTTCTTCTGATTTCTCTCCAGCTCTATAAGCAGGGCTCACTGGAAATGGGGGAGTGGGGGAATCACAACACACTCCTACATGAGTGGAGACTGGATGGAAAGAGGCCTCAGGACAGAGAGATGCTAGGGCAGTTACAAGTTGGTTTAGCCATGAGCTCTGGGATTCTCAGCTTTTTTTTGATGGTGGGGGGGAATAGAGATTGAACCCAGGGGCACTTAACCACTGAGCCACATCCCCAGCCCTTTTTATTTTTTATTTTGAGGCAGGGTCTCGCTAAGTTGCTTAGGGCCTCATTTAGTTGTTGAGACTGGCCTCGAACTTATGATCCTCCTGCCTCAACCTCCCCGCTGCAGGAATTACCGGTATGCACCACCACACTTGGCCAACATATGTTCTTGAAGAGCTCATTATTTCAGAAACATAAAGATCTCTGCCAGATAGATCAAGCTGTGCACAGTGCAGATCAACTCTGTCCTCCCCAGACCCTAGGCCTCTGCCCACTGAGCCTGAGCCTCTACAGGAGCACCTTTTCCCCCCCTATATTCCAGACTTTCTCACAGGGTGTTGGGACTCCATTCTCATTTGCCTGACCTTGGACAGTCCAGCCCTCTGATGGCTTCATGGATGTTTGCTGAGATGGGTTCCCAGCATGTATCTCTAAGCAAAGATGGGTGATCTCAGTCCAGCACTTCCAAACTGATTTACTCTTGATCCACTTGAAATATCCAGCATATTCTCTCTAGATAGAATGAGTAAGGTTTGTGGGTTTAAAAATCTACAGAGGGATAAATATGGGAATCTGCAAAGGCACAAATCAGCAAAGAGTAAGGCATGGTCAGACCACAGTGATTTCCAGATGGCCGGAGTGAAGGATGGATGAGGGTTTAGGGTGTGCTGGTCCCTTAGGCTGTGTGACTCCACACAGATGATCACGTTGCAGTTGTAGCAGTAACAATGGGGAGGCCATGAACACCTTAAGCAGGAAATCAATAGAGTAAGATGGGCCACCTGTTGAGAAGGCATTGAATATGGTGTCCCTCCTGCTGCCCTTCATTCAGCCTGTTTGGGTGAGAAGAGCCTGGTGGGAAGTCAGGGGTCCAGGCCCACAGCATTTTGCCTTGCTGATCCCCATTTGTAAAACAAACGCTTGTCTTACCTAACCAGGTTGTTTTGAGGAAGTAATGAGATGGTGGAAGTGAAATTGCTTTGAAAAATGAAAACATTATTAAAAACGATAAGGTTTTTCGTCAGTGCCGCCAACAATATTATTGTTTTTAATATGCTATTATTTCTCTAGTTACCACATTCATTCCCCACTGAATTAGCCTTTAGAGAAAATGGAACAGGAGGAAGTGGCAGAGCTGGAACAGCAGGAAGCTTGAACCTCCCTCAGGACTGCAGAGTAGCCAACCCAGAGAGGGACCCTGAGCCAGGCCGGGCAATGCAGGAAACCAAGCAGCGTCGCTTGCTGCTCCATCTGAGTCTGTGAACAGACAGGCCTGCCCACAAACCACTTTCAGCAACCCAGTGGAGCCCCAGGAAGCGCCTGAATGGCAGGCTCAGGGGTTCCCCAAAGAGGCCTGACACCAGCCCCCACCTCCCGCAAATGGGAGTGGTTTCCAGGTGACTCATCGGAGTAAAATGCAGAAAAGAAAATAGAGGCTATGAGAGTTATTGCAAGTAAGCCAAGTACCAGGTCTCATTGTGTTCCTCCTTATCTCGGGATCAGAGAAGGAAACCAGGGAAGGCCTGGCTGAAGTTCTCTCAGAGCCCGAGCATTTCTGCCCTTTTCTTTCCCTGTGGGAACAACTGTTCTTGAGTTTGATTTAGGTAGGAAGTAGAAGTCACCACCCAAACTAAAGTTGCTGCTGTTGCTGGAGAGGCAGGATGGCGTTCTGCCGAGGAGCTGGCTTTTAGGGCCGGCACTGCCCATTAAGCAGCTCTGTGAGTTTGGGCAAATGACTTACTCTTTGGAGGCCCAGTTCCTCTGACTAAAGAATGGAGGTAATAAGGGTGCCTACCTCACAGGCCTGTCCTAAATTAAATTTTACATTAAAAAATCAACACTAGGTGTTCAGATCAGTACCAGAAAAAAATGAGCCCCTCATAGGTGTAGCTGATATTGTATTAAGAATATTAACATGACCTTCTCTCTCGCCCCTCTTAATTATTAATATTAGCCTCTTTTGCCTAGGGTCTACAGTATTGCCCTCTAAAGGAGAAAAATGATGCAAAACCCATATTTTATTGCTGTTTCCTCTGCTCCTGTCCTAAACCAAAAGCCCCCTCTGTGTCTGAGCAGCTCCCCTCAGTGCCTGGGCAGCTGTTTTTTCCTCCAAACACTGGGCCTCAGGCCTCTCAGATAGAGACAGCCATTAAGTCCCTAGTGCAGAGGCTCAGGAGAAAGGCCTGGATTTGTGTCCCAGCTCTTGCACCAGCTCCTGACCACCCCTAAACTCAGTGTCATGAATCTCCTGTGGATCACAGAACTCTCCTTTTTGCCAAAATCTCCATCCTTGTCCCCAGTGCCAATCCAATAACAAGGACATGGTTTTGAGAGAAAGGAATTATTGCTTTGCTAGCAAGAGAGAAACACAGGAGACTGTGATTCTATCCATCAGCAGGAACAGAGCCTTTTAAAGAGGTAATTCAAAGGCCACATTCCCCATGTTGTAATTCACTTGTTAATTTAGGAGGTGGTCATTTCTGAGATCTTCTGGTACCATCCCCAAAGTCTGGATTATTTCATTCCTATGGTGGATATGTACTCAGGGACAGATATATATGTGTAGGTTGGGGAAGAAAGATAATCCTGTTTCCCCTGAGATTAAAGAGGGGAGAGATTAGGGAGGAACAGGGAGAGAGGAAAAGAAAGAAACATGTCCATTTTAAAAATAAGCTGCAGTGACAGAGCAGCAAGGATTATGTGCAAAGCATAAAGGGGACACTGTTATATCCTGTGCAAAGGTATAGGAATCTGAGCTGCAGAGCGTGGCCTGAGGAGGCATGTTGTGGTCATCCAGGTGTGAGCTCTGGGAGGTGGGCAGCTCTGGCTTCCACCCCTTGCTGGCTGTGTGTCCTTGGGCAGCTTCTTTTATCTCCTTAACTTGGCTTTCTTCTCTGAACTGGGGATTACAGATGGAAAATGACAACCCCCAAGACAGGATGCCCTGGGAGGAGGAGAGGAAGAGGTGGGGAGGAAGAAGGCAAAACATTCATCCCTTCCTAGTGAAAATGGGTCGTGAAGCAAGGAGGCAGATGCTCAGTGCTGGGCCCTGGACTTTCACCCTTTCCCTTTGCCCGTGAGTCCTGGAAGGAGAAAAGCAAATAGTGAAGCTCTGGGTAACAATGGGTCCCAGAGGAAGAAGAGAAGCAATGGACACACAGAGCTCTGAGCTTCCATCCCTTCCCAGTAACACTAAGTTTCAGACTTTTTACAACTTTTTTCCTGGCTGCCCAAACTGACACATTCTACTTCAGTCCCCAGTGATTAAGCCACCCTCATTGTAAACTCTAAAACACAGATCCCCTTATGGAACCAGGGTCATTTTCTACCCGGAAAGTGAGCCCCTCCAATGCCCGACTCTGATCCTGAATAAAAGGCACTGCTGATCCATGAAGCCTCTCCCTTCCTGGTTATTTGTGCTTTCATCATGGTGCCGAAACGGTGTTGGTTATTTTTGCTTCCAATGGCAGCCCCTACCTCAGAGGATCACGGCACACCACCAAGGCATACGGTGTGCCCGGGAAGCATTCAACAGGTGTCACTCATTACAGTATGGACAATCAAATGCTCCGGGGTGCCTAGAACTTGGAGCCCAGTTTGTGGTGGTGAAGTCCTTCTGTTTGCTCTGGCCCTCAGGGGCTGGAGAGCCAGGCCCTTCACTTAGCCTGACTCTGAATAGTCTCCCTTGACCTCTTTCCCACAGGGCTCTACGTGCTGGTTGGAGCTGGGGCCCTGATGATGGCCGTGGGGTTCTTTGGGTGCTGTGGAGCCATGCGGGAGTCACAGTGTGTGCTCGGATCAGTAAGTGGGGCATGGAGGGGTGGGGGCGGGGGCGCTGGTCTGAAGGAAGTCAGGATGCCTGGCCTGCAGCCCAGGGTCTCCCAGGACTCACTGAGCCCTTGACTCTCCCTTATCTTCCTAAGTCTGGGGTTTCTCTGTCTCTTGCATAAGAATAATATTATTTTTCTTCCTGCCTCATATGGAAAGTGTGAAAAAAATGAGGTCATTAGTGTAAAGATGTTTAGGAAGGAAAAGTGCCTGGTAATTGTAAGGGGCAATTATGATTATTTTTTTTTAAATAATATTTCACTATGGATGAAGTAGCTAAAAGATTCCTATAGGCAAGGGAAGTGCTGTTATCTATGAGAAAAGCATTTCTGGTTAAGATCAATAACTTAACCAAACATCCCTCTAGTGGCTTATTTTAACCACCGGTCTCTGGTTTAAAAAAAAAAAAAAAAAATCAGTCAACTGCTATAAAGCCAATGCCAATGTATAAGTGAAACAAGAAGAAAGAAGGGGCGGGGGGAGTTTTTGTGTTTCTCCATTGGGAGTCTGAAGCATTACTTTTATTAGGCAGTCTCTCATTTTAGTCACTCATTGCAACCTTTGGATTTTTTAACTCTGCTGCTTCTGACCTCTTGCTGTATAAAAATGCCTGACTTGTTTCCTCACCCACCCATTCTTTCTCTGTCTCCCCTGCCGTTGGGCATCTCTCTCTTGTTTATCAATGACAAATCAATGAACTTGGTTTGATCAAAGCAAACCCAAGACCTGAATGGAAATTTGTCCAGGAGGACACCCCACTTCCCCACAATACACACCCCCTGAGAGAAGCCTTTCCACACTCTTCACCAAGCCCAGGCCCCATAATACCTATCTTCTGACCCCACTTTATATCTTGATAGAGTCTTTTTTGCTCTTCAAGTATTTATTGAGCACATAGGTGGCCAGGCACTGACCTGGGATGGTGGCATTTCTGTGTCACTCTATAAAATTCTCTTATTCAAATTTTAAATCCTTTATTCATTAGTATCTTCCTCTATCCAATGTGAAGTCCATGATTGCAGAGACATTGAGACCTTGTTCACTATAGTATACTAAGCACCAGGGACAGTAACTGGTGCAGAGCAGATGCTCAATAAACAATTGCTGAATGAATGAATAGATGAATGAAAAAAACAACGGTTGCATAAAGGAAACTAAAGGGGCAAATGCTTACTGCTGGATCAATTCAAACTAATAACCTTGCCTAATGCCTTTTCAATATAACTAAAGTCAAAGGGACTGAATACATTGAAAAGGTATTAAATTAATGAAATTAGTGTTTTCTCTCCTCTACAGTTTTTTACCTGCCTACTGGTGATATTCGCTGCTGAAGTAACCACTGGAGTATTTGCTTTTATAGGCAAGGGTGTAGTAAGTAAAAATTACTTTTTTATGGCAAAAGTTATGAGATACATAGAGTGTTATTTAAAAAACCAAATAGTGCCCAAAGTTATAGTATGAGCAGAACTTCTTAATCTAAAGAAGTAGTGCATAGGACTGAGCGTGTGTATGTACTAGTGTGCACATGTACACATCTATGTGTGTTTCTAGGGAGATTGTTCATAGCATTTATTAAATTTATAATGTAGTGTATGATTTTTGAAATAAGCTCACTAGTTTAAGATTATCCTCAGTTCACAATGAGGCAAGAGTAAAAAGGGGACTGAGAAGAACATGCATCCCTGGTTTATCCTTAAGGCTTGGCCTGTACAGAGGCTGTGACATCCTCAGATTCTAAAACTTGACCTATTGTGTGCTCCCAAAGTCAGTTTAGATTGCTGCCCAACTCCAGGTGTCCAGAACAGTATCAGGAGAACCCACAAGTGAAATAGGCTTTGGGAAAGATAAACACTTGGAGAGAGAGAGAGAGAGAGAGAGAGAGAGAGAGAGAGAGAGGAAAGGGAAAAGAAAGAAGAACGGAAGAATGGCACTGTCAGTGTACTATATTTCAGATTAATTCATGTGCCATCAATAATGTGTTAATGAACTTATTTTAGACCAAAAAATGACAAACCTATACAATAAAAAATGTCACCTCTTTTGGAATTTTTCCAAAGTAGCTGGTTATATTCATAGGTTACCTTAAACTCAGCTCCATACAGAAGTGAAACTAGATCGTAGGACCTTTTGAGATTTCTGTGGATTAGGGGGTCACATGCTTTTATATCAGAGAAGCATTCTCCAAACTTTACATGGTATTTAAAAAGTCTTCTTTGGTGGTGAACATCTGTTAAACAATGCCATGAGAAGACTTCAGTCCTTTTAACTAGTGAGGTACCATGATTGCGTAGTTCCCAGCCCTGGTTGTGCATCAGAATCTCCTGGTTGGAGCCCAGGAAACTGGGTTCCCATTGATGCTGAAGCCCTATCAGGTCTTGGAAACCTCCACTCTAAGAAATCTTTCTGGTCTTTGAAAACTCTTCTTGGGTTAGTCTGTCCTTTCATCCTCAAAAGCATCTTAGAAACTCTAGAATCAACTGGGGATGTGCTCAGCAGTAGTGCCCTTGCCTAGCATGCACAAGGCCCTGGGTTTAATCCCGAGCATGACAAAAAGAAAAGAAACTCTAGAATCTATTCTGTGTCATATATGCAGAATCATTTTAAATACATGGAAAGGCAGTGTTTTTAAGGGGTGTAGAACAAGGGATTTTCTTTGATGAAAAGAGATTGTTTGAAACTTCCCACTCAGCATACCCTCAGTTTTCCTGGTATTTTTTCAGGCTATACGACACGTACAGACCATGTACGAAGAGGCTTACAATGATTACCTTAAAGACAGGGGAAAGGGAAATGGGACTCTTGTGACCTTCCACTCAGCAGTAAGTAACTTGGCTTGTTCCTTCACCTCGTGTCTTCCAAAGATCATGTATGAACCAGGTTCTCTCCCCAGCACCTGGATTCAAAATAAAAATAAATTCAGTAAAGGCAAGCAACAGCATCTTATTTTAGCCCTTGTGAGAGCCATAGTTTGCATTCTGTATAGAAACCCCAGAAGAGAAAGAGGCCTACCACCGAGTTCACAAGAGGAAGTCAGAGTGTGTGCCCAAAAGAGACAAAGGAGGGCGAACAAGAACACAGAGAAAGCAGCCCAAATAAGTGTCAGCATGATGATGTGGCAGAAGCAAGGGTGGCCTGTTAGTCTGGAAAGCTGGTTTCCAGCTGCAACTTTGCAACTTCACAGCTTTGAGACCCTGAGCAAGTTTTTTGGTCTCCCTGATACACAGTCATCTCCTCATTTGTAAAATGAAGGGTCGCAGGAGAGGCTGTCCCTCCGGAGCCTTCTGTGGGCCTGCGCTGTCAGTGGAGGGCTCAGAGCTACAGACAGTTAATCAAAGAAGATTGATAGAGAAATGGGCCAAGCCAGAGTCGTTCTGATTTCTTAAACACTGATACGGGAGAAACGCTATGAACTCTTGGGCCAAGCGTTTTCAGGTACTTGGATCTTCTCTGTCACAAAAAAAAAAAATGCTGGCAAGTATCCCAGAGCCATCGAGCTGCACACAGGTCCCTCGGTCTCACAGGGCAAGCCCTAAAGCAAGTCCCCTGTTTGCTAGCCTGTCTTAAAGTCGGTCTTTGGACCCCTGGGGTTTACTGTGACCACTTCTGTCCTTCACAGCCAGCCCCTAGTTAATGAGCCCTTCTCAAAGCTCATAAGACTTTAGTTTTCCTCAACAGGTTATATGAATCCCCTTCTGAAAGAAGGACTCTAAAGGCCCAGCTCCTGTGTAAAAAGCAGCAATTTTCACAGACAGTGCCTATTAGCTTCTTGCCTTGTTTCGGTTGCCTTGAGTCACTTCCTATGGTGAAATTCAGACAGCTTTAAGGAAGTCATTTTCTTAGTTTGCTAGCATGACGATGTGATTCTTTGCTCCCTTTCTAGAAATAGCAGTTTGGGTTGTAGAGAAGGACCTTATAGCTGCTTTGCTGCCTCGGCACCACCTGCTCTCAGCAGGGATGCCCAGACTCACAACTCTCGCTTTCCCGGCTCCTGTCCTAACATCTCTTTCTGACTTTCTAGTTTCAGTGCTGTGGAAAAGAAAGCCCTGAACAGGTCCAACCCACATGCCCAAAGGAACTTCTAGGCCACAAGGTGAGCTTCTACCGGGGACCCCCACCTGCCCTGTAGTGTGAAATGGTTCTTGCCCTCAGGGTGGGGGCAAGGAGGCTCAGGTTCTACCTTCCAGGGACCCTAGGAGACCCTCTCCCAGTGGACTCTGGGCCTCATCTTTCCCCCATACAAAATAAGCAAAACAGTGCTGAGTTGTGGTCTCCTAGTACCTTGCAGAATGATGGTGTATATTTGCCAGTTTTTTTTTTAATATCTATTTTTTAGTTATAGGTAGACGCAATATCTTTATTTTATTTTTATGTGGTGCTGAGGATCGAACCCAGTGCCTCACGCATGCTAGGTGAGCGCTCTACCTCTGAGCCACCACCCCAGCCCCTCACTTGCCAGTTATGAGCCCCTCATGCTTATGGTATTAATTATGCTCACCAGGTTCAGAGGTGAGTGCCCCCAAAATGTTGCCCCACCTTTCTCCAGTAGAGTCACAGTGCTGACACATGCCTCATCTGTAAATTGCTGCGTCAGGCATGTTGCCACTCTAAGATGAAAAGGACATGGTCCCTGTCCTCAGCGGCCTTGCCAACTAGTCTAGGGCTCTGATATGCAAGAGTCTACACAGGCTGCCATGAAACACAACAGAAGTAGGGAAGCTCCGTGTAGAAGGGGATCCTGGAATTCAGTTTTGACAAAGGAAGGTCATTCCCGACCCAGGAAGCCACAAGAACAGAGGCATACTGGTGAGAAGCTCCAGGACTGCAGAAGGACAGGGACCCTGAGGGAATGGCAATAGTCACATTGGGAGAGGCAGAAAAGGGCAAGATGTTGCCCCTGGAGGTTTGAAAAATCCATCGCTTTTAGCAGAGAAGGAAACATAAACCGTTTTGCGTTGTAGAAAGAGTACTCAGGCTGCCCTACATGAAGGGTAGAATGGAAGGTTGGAGACAATAGGGGGAGACCAGTTAGGTGACCACCTGTGGTCATTCTTTCTTACAAGGAAAGGAGCCAAAGCAAGTCACAAACAGTAGTGAAGGAGAGGAGGCGAGATATTCCAGAAATGTTCGGGAGGTAGAATCAACAAGACTGGGTGGCTTACTGGGTATAAGTTATGAGTGGAAAGAAGGAGGCTAAGATTTTCATAATTCTGCTTGGGAGACTGTATGGATAGGGGCTCCCCTCACTGATAGAGGTGAAGGGAGCAGATCCTGGAGGCAAAGGATAACTTCAGTTTTGATCAAGTTTGTCGTAGGTACCTGTGGGATTTCTAGGTAGCCTGAGAGGATGACTTAGGTGTAGGAATCTCAGCATGTTGGCAGTAGCTGAAGCCCTCGGGGTGAATCAGAACACCCAGAGAGAAGGAAAGAATGAGGAGACTGTTGTTTACAGGGTAAGATGAGGACAAGACACCAGAATAAGAGGCTGGGAAGGAAAAGTCCAAGAGAGTCCATACTACAGTGTTTGTTGCTTAGAGGACCATTAGTGATCTTTGCCACATAGTCTCACTGAAGTAATTGGGGAAAGTGTAGGTACAACATGGGAAAGAAAAAAGGAAATATGAGACTATAGACACGGTAATATTGATGCTTTTAGGCTTTTAGCTGTGAAGGGACGATGAGCTATAAGTTCCGGCTGTGTCATTAATCACCCTTGAACATTTATTGGGTCCTTCTGAGTTGAATGAAATGAACAAGGCACAGCTTCACCCATGAAGTACTGACATCCAGCTGGGGAGACCCACGGTGGAGCCATTAGCACCCCACAGGCTGAGTCAAAGCTACGTGAGAGAGAGCACAGCAGACTCACCTGGGCCCTTGGAAGGTTCCCTGATGTGATTATCAGGATGCATTTTGAAGGTTGAGTAGGAGTTCAGTAAGCAAATGAAAGAGAGGGATATTCCAGGCAAACGGGTTAGGGCACAGGCATGGGGGCAGAGGAAGGTGGTTACATTCAGGAAAGTGCAGCATCGAGGAGCCTAAAATCTCAGCGTGTATGTGGGAGATGAGTTCTTCAAAGAGGATGGACCCATTCTTGAAGGCCCTTGGATACTCTATCCTTCATACTGCTGGCTTAGGGAACCACAAAAGGTAGAGTCTGGGATAGGATGTGTGTGTGTGTGTGTGTGTGTTTGTGTGTGTGTGTGTGTGTGTGTATGTTTATTTCTTACATACATGACAATAGTGGAATGCATTACATTCATAATTATCCATTCACAGCACAATTTTTTGTAACTCTGTATATAAAATATGTTCACACCAAATTATGCCATTATACATGAGCACTCTTTTTTGGCATGCAATTCTTAATACACCTTTATACTACAATATCATATCTCTTTTTGTATATAAGGTATGTTGACACCAAATTCACATCTTCATACATGTATTTTGTGTAATGATGACCATCTCCTTCCACCATCCTAGCTATTCCCCTTCTAGGATGTATGTTTTATTGAGTTTGCTCTAGTAGCAGTGTGGAGGATTCATGGAAAATAAATAGCCAGACATGAGAACAAGAAGACTTTTCTTGTTCTCAGGCATGAAATATTAACTGAGACAACTGGACTGAGCAATAGGAAAGGCAAGAAGAAGGTAAAGTCTTCAGGACTGATGACCAGTCAGCCATCAGAGGGGGGGGGCTGTCTTCTGGGTTTCTGACTCCTCCACCTGTATAGATATGGCATCATTTATTGAGTTGAGGAATAGAGGAGAAGGAGCCAGTTATGGAGGAAAGAAAACGAGTCCAGTGTTTAGCACGATGATTTCTTAAGGGGTCATAGGAACTTATGTGGAAATATCCATTGGGCAGTTGGAAAATCTGGTTTGTGACTTTGGTGAGAAGTTGGAGTATCAGTGACTTATGGAATCTTAGAATTATAGATATGGATTAGACCCATGAGAGCTGGAAGAGAAGAACAACAAGGGAACCCTGCAGAATAGCAGCAGTTAAGCCTAGCCATGGGCTCTCTGTCATTTATCATCTTCCTACATGGAAAGTGTGATTGAGAGTTTTTATGTGTGTCTGTAAATTTTTAAATTAAATTCTACATATTTCCTTATTAAGACATATACACATGTTTTTAAAAAGAGAGAGAGAATATATGTAGCACAGGCACCTACTATAGTCTTGGAATAAATATACAAAGCCTAAATAAAATGTAAACTTTTTATGCAATTATAAAAAAAAGACTAGCCAAATACAAGGAGTGTTCAAGTGAGGAAACTAAGAGGAATAGCCAGGCACAAGTGAGAAGACACCATAGAAGGAGAAGGGAATGGTCAGTCACCAGGGCCAGGTGCTACGGTGGAGGTCAGTTCAGTGTTATTGACTACTAATCTCCCACCAGCACTGTGGATACAAAGATGTATAAGAAAAGATCCCTATGGACAAGGAGCTTGCGGTCTGGTAGGAGAAATAAACACAGAAATAAGTACAGTATAAAAATGTAGTTGGGCACAGAGTGGTGATGTGTTGAATTTTTGTGGTGCTATAGAAGTACAAAGGGGAGTTACTTCGGAAAGCCAGAGGATGGGGGACAAGGTGAAGGCTGAGTAGAGGTAATGATGCCTCCCAGCTAAATCTTGGAAAGTGAGAAGTAATTAAGCAATTAAAGAGGGAGAAGGGCTAGCCTGCCTACAGAGGGAACAGTCTTAGCAATGACCCAAGAAGCAGAAAATGCAGTGTTTAGGGGGAAACTAAAAGCCCAAGAAGGTTCACTAAGGCAACTACAGAAAAACCAACAGGATTTAGCATTTAAGAAGGTAAATGGTGAGCCCAGATTGCAGGATGTGAAAAAAGAGGGCATCCTTTCCAGTAGTTTGGCTTTGGGCCAAGGATATGGAAAAGACCTCATAAAAAATAAAACCCAAATCCAAATTACCACTAAACACATAAAAGCATAGGCAATTAAAAGTAATCTTGAAAATTAATTACAAATTTAAGTGAAGAAATGCCATTGGTTAACCTTTGAAATTTGGCCAAGTTATTTTTCCTGCCTTAATAATAACATACAGTTTTGGCAACAGTGATGTGAAATTAACATTTTTAAAAAATTGGTACAATAGTCTTAAGAGGTTAGTACATTTATGTAAGACAAGAATGTTAAGTATGTTCATGCCCCTCAATCCAGAAATTCCACTCTCAGAATTTATTCTAAGGAAAAGGAATGATAAGTGTAGATAGAAATTTTGTACAGCGGTATTCACTAGTGTTGTTCATAAGAATTAAATATTGGATAGTGCCTTACCATCTGAAAATAGGGGGCTGTTTAAATAAATTATAATACCTTTGTCTGATGAAGGTTTCATCATCTAACAGCCACTAAGAATCACAGTTTTAAGAAATGTTACTTAAACAAGACATTTTTGAAATTGTAATATTAAGTTTAAAAAGCATACAATTGAATATAAGGAATGAACTACATATGTGGGCACATTTGTTTGTGTACAAATCACCAAACAATGTTCATTATCTTGGTGGGAGTACAGATGTTTCTTATTTTCTTTTTTCTAACATGTGTTTTCCAGATTTCTTCCTTTGTGACTATTAAAGTCAATACATGTTTTGTTAGTTTGTTTTTCACAAATAAAAACTGGCTATGAAGGAAAGGAGGGACTATGGGCAATCACAGGACAGTATTATGAGTATTATTATTTCTTAAGATTGCAGAACTTGAACCTGGTGTTATTTGATAAGTGGAAATGTCAATAAAGGAGAGGCCTAATGTATAGGGAAGCAGGAAGGTAACTGGCTTCATGGGCATCCTCAAGAGAAGAGAGGGAATGAGACCCAGAGCAGAGAAGAAAGAGGTTAACTTTCAACAGAGAAGTGCACCTCTTTGGCACTAAGGTGCACTTGATACTGCTATGTCCCCTTTCTTTGCTTGCTACCTGTAACAGTCCTGGAACTGAAGGAAGGGAGCATGTTTTTAAACTTCTTTCTTTCTAATGTGAATTGACTCATTTAGCCGTGTGGAAAAGTGTGGCTAAGTAGATTTGAGACAACTGAATGACTACATATTTCATAAGAATAACTCTATATTGAAAAACATATTGAATGTATTTTAACTTAAGCTGTGCATAATTTCTTTTTGTAAGTTTTGTGCTTGAATGATTTGTTCCTTAAATGAATAGTAGAGATTTCTAGTCATCAAGAACTGCAAATTTGACAGGTGTTCTGGAAAGAATGTGGAACTCTTTGTTTCAGGTTAAATACTGAAAAACTAGAAAAAAAATAGACATTTTTGTTGCAGATTTTATTTTTTCCCTTTATTTTCCTTTTCTTGTTGAGATAATACTGTGAACCTTGGCTTGATAAAGTACCATTTAATTATTAAAAAAAAAAAGAGCTGAGGTGAAGAAGAGGAAGATTGGAAGAAGTGCTTCAGGTTGACTCCCACTTTCTACAGTATATAAGGAAGCCACAGTCTATAGGAGTGTTTCTGAAACTTTTTTCCGGATGTAATATAAGCAGAAGAAACCGTGTCTTAGTCTTCACTTCCACCAACCCATTTTAGGGACTGATGCAAAGTGGTTGCTCCAGGAATGTTTGTTGACTCAATGAAGTAGGAAAAGAGACGTGAGGAAGTGGTGAGGGTTTTGTGTAGCTTATGTGGGTATCAGAGGAAGCCCACCAGTGACAAGAAAAGGATTTGAGTAGTCTGAGGATGCAGTTGGGTTGAGAGCATACCTCTACTTAAAAGAACTCCAAATTTTGAAACCGGGGAAACAAATAATGGTTACAGGTGATCTATTTTGTTCTCTGTCCAGTTTTTCCCATGTCCATGATGGTCCTTTGAATCCAGGCTTCACAGTCTCTAATGGGCATGATGATAAAAACCCACAGCCCACTTGGCCACCAAAAGAGAGAATGGTCCTCTAACTCCCCAGACCTGGCCTGCATAGATAGTTTTTGTTTAAGTTGAACCTATACAGACTTTTTAGTTTCTTAATAGGTAATGCCTACCTTGCATAGTTAATTGGATAGAGTATGTAGAAAATCTTTTAAACTGTAAGTACAGTATGAAAATAAAGGGTTCTTATTTTAGGGATATTTATTTTTCTTCACTGAAAGTAAGAAGAGGCCTCAAATTTTCAGATGCCTCAGGTCTCAGAGAAACAACTTCCTCCAGCCAGACTTTAGGACTCTGAGCAGCTACTGGCCTAAATAGGGAAACCAAAAGAAGAGAATTGTATTTTTCCTAAAATTGCGTTTTTGCTTGAAGGTTACCAGGATGATGTTACCCAAGAGGAATGGTTTAAATATGGGCAAAAGCTGACATAGATTAGCTCTCACAGAAGAATGATCTGTAGAGAAGGAAAGGATTGGATGAGGGGGATTATTCTCACATACAAGCAGTTTTCATTCCTTCTTCTTCTTCTTCTTCTTCTTCTTTTTTTTTCAAAACAGAATTGCATTGATGAAATTGAGACCATAATCAGTGTTAAGCTCCAGCTCATCGGAATTGTCGGTATTGGAATTGCAGGTCTCACGGTGAGAAAGTTCCAGAACTTACCTTTTTTGCCCTCTAAGGAGCCTCAAACTTTTGCATATGATTTTTCTTGAAGCGTGAGATGGCAGTATCTTTTTTTATTTTGAGGCATCACATCATTTTATTCATTAAATAACCACATCATCATAACCATAACTATAATAATTAATAATTGCTTAATATAATCCAATCCATACACAGTGTTCAAATTCCTAATTGTCCCAAAAAATGTATTTAGGTATAACATTTATGTCAGGATCTCAAAAAGTCTCACTTTTTGTGATGTTAATTTTTTATTTTGAAATAACTCCAGACTTACAGAACAGTTGCAAGAAAAGCACACATACACACACACACACACACACACACACAAAAAGAAACCTTCTATTAGTCATCCATAAATCCCCATTCAAGTTTGTTAACTGTTCTAATATCTTTTAAAAGCAAAAGGATTCTTACAATGTTCTTTTCAATCCTTTCGAGAACCTTGACTGCATTTCGTCCTTTCTTAACTTTTATGACTTGAACATTTTTTAAAATTATAGGCTAGGTATTTTGTAGCATATTCCTCAATTTGAGTTTGTCTTCTGTTTCCATATGCTAAGTATGAGGTTATGAATTTGGGGTAGATATGTCACAGAAATGACTCCGCTTTTCTCACTTCACCTCTCAGGTGCCACAAGATGTCATTTTGCCCCATGGTTAGGAATGTTAAGTGTCCTCTCATCAACAAAGTAGTATCTGCCGAGATCTGCCCATTTTAAGTTCTTCTTTCTTCCTTCATAGTTAATGTTTTATGGAAAGATGCTTTGAGACCATGTAAATATCCCGTTCCACACCCACTTTGATGCAGTAATTTTAGCACCCATTATGTTTCTTAGATAGCAGTATTTTAAAAGAGAATTCTCATAAAGGACAAAGACATTTATTCATGGTACATTTTCTAACAACAAAGTTAATTAAATACATCAATAATTAGTCCTCTAAGATATGATATAAATTTCAACATTGACCTAATTGTGACCTTGAGCTTATCAGCACAATAACATCTATTTTAAGGCCACCAATATTAAGTTAGGTGATTTTCAATTCAAAATAGCATAATATCACCCTGATCTCTCTTACCTATGATTTGAAGCAGCAGCACAGCACAGTGACTAATAGGATAAGCTCTGGTATCACATGATTTGGATTCAACTCCTCACTCCACTATTTACAAGCCCTGGAATTGTATCTTAATTTCTCTATGCCTCAGTTTCCTCATTTGTAAAATGGGCTTTTTGGTGGTACTGAGGATTGAACCCAGGGCCTCATACATGGGAGACAAGTGCTTAGTACAGTACAGTGCTTAGTACAGTGTATCACTAAATTGCCCAGGATGAGCTTGAACTTGTGATCCTCCTGCCTCAGCCTCCTAAGTAGCTATGATTACAGGTGTACACCATCACCCCCATCACCATCAACCCCAATTGGGATTTTAATAATACCAAATTATAAGATTGTTGTGAAGATCAAATGGGATATTACATATAAACTATTATTACAAATTAATTCATATAAAGCCTGTGGCACATATGGCACTCAATAAATTCCAGCTGTTCTGAGTGTTCCCATACCTAGAAACTAGGCGAAGGGTCAGCATATGAGAGAGTGTGAGGCATAATGCTTCCAGGTGGTTTGGGACTCCTGAAGTACAAAAGAAGAGTGTAATAGAGGAGTTGATAGCCATGGACAGGTATGTAGGAATGACCAGAGGTGACACTGGAGGGGTATGAGGTCCACATGATTGAGGGTTTTTTAATGTGCCCTTCTGAGAAATTTGGCTTCATTTCTAAGGAGAGGGGAGTCTTTGAGGTTTAGAAAGATGTGATGCAGCCATCAGGGAAAGATTGGAGTCCAGGAGGCCAGTGAGGAGGTGATTTCCATTATCCAGAGATTAGATGATAATGACTAACGCCAAGCCAGTATGTACTCTCCAGACATCTATCAAGATTGGCTCTCAGCCCTCACTAAAGTGTGAAAAAATGAGGAAATCCATGAACTGGTAGTTCTCAGGGGACACACAAGCACTTTCCCCCTTTTCTGGATTTAGTACACAGAGAGGCAGGACAGTGGTTGAACACACTATGCTGAGAACCCCTAAACTCAGCAACATCTGTCAGACCCTCCCCATCTGATCCAGGGCTAGCTTGGTTGCAATTTCTGCAGCTCCTCAAAGACAATCTTGAGGCAGGTGGGTGAAAACATTCTATAATGGAGGTATAAATAGAGTCTCCAAACTATTCTACAATCTCAACAAATAAACAGCCGAAAGAAGTCACCCATGACTCTTAACAGCCGCAGGCTGAGATTGAAGAAGTTTCTTTCTGAGGGCATCTCTTCAGAGTACTACCAACCTTATGACCACGGTGTGTTAGCTAGAATACCTCAGATAAACCACTTAAAAAGAGGAAAGTTTACATGTAGCTTCAGAGTTTTAGTCCATGGTCATTTGGCCCCAGAGCTCTTTGGGCCAGTGCAGAGACTCATGGTGGGGAACATAAGGTGGAACAAGGCTGCTTACTTCATGGCACCTGGGAAGCAAAAGAGAGAAAGGAGGGACTGGGATCCTAATATCCTTCCTTATGTTAGGCTCTACCTTGTAAAGATTCTACCACTTCCTAATAGCTGGGGACCAGCCTTCAATACAATTATCCTTTGGGGGATATTTAATTATTTTGTTGTTTGTTCTAATAAGGTGAGAGTCGCCCAGTGTAATCAGTTAACCAAATGTCCATTAGGTGTCTCCCTGCCACACGCTAGTAGTGAGTTCTGACAGCCAGAAGCATGAAATCCTGTTCCTGGCTATGCCCTTACTTAAGTCTGCAGGGCTCTTCCAGAACAACTGGTTATTCATGCCTTGTTGTGTTTAGCATTTACAGATCTTTGTCTGACTTATAAGGAATGAATTAATGAGAGTTATGGTGCCCATTTTTAAAAACTAAAACTTGACAGTCATTTACGAAAGGGCACCCACAGACAGAGTTCCACAGGCTCTGTACAAACATGGAGGAAATGATTGAAGACAGGAAAATCTTCTGGAATTCTTCTGTTCAAACCATGGAAGTGGATATTGAGTTGGCCCAAGTATTTTGCTTCTCAGAGAACTATTCAAGAGGTAGAAGAAGTTAGGAATATCATAGTTCAAATACTTCCATTTGTACTTTGGTAAAAATATTGAGTTAAATAGTGAAGAA
This sequence comes from Callospermophilus lateralis, assembly GCF_048772815.1. Taxonomy (NCBI): domain Eukaryota; kingdom Metazoa; phylum Chordata; class Mammalia; order Rodentia; family Sciuridae; genus Callospermophilus; species Callospermophilus lateralis. The sequence continues at coordinate 21,395,499 of NC_135311.1, forward strand.
TTATTTGAACATCAAAATGGGCCAGGAATGAAGACATGCCCCACATTTTGGTATGAATTTAAAGCTTTTCTAGCAATAGAAAACTATTTGGACCATAAGTATCTTTAAACAACAAGAAGTTATGAACACATTTTTCAAATGAATACATAAATGATCTAGGATTAACCCTAAAATATAAAACTCCAAAACCAGTTAGTATATCAATCTTTTACAACTATTAAGACCTGTTTTATAAGCCAGAAACAGTCCTTTTCTTAAAACAGAGACTTGTTATTTGTTAACAATAATAATATAATAATGCATTTTAAGCAGCAAATAAAGAACTATTGCTCCGTAGCCATCTTCAAGGAACACATAAACATATAAATCAGTAATTATTGATTGTAATTATTACTTATTAACTTGAGTTGGACACCTAAGCAGTTTTGCTGACCTTTTAATCAAATAATACACATTTGAAAGTCACTAACAAGTGTTCCTTCTGTTTCAGATCTTTGGCATGATATTCAGTATGGTCCTTTGCTGTGCAATACGAAACTCACGAGATGTGATTTGAAGCTACTTCATCATGAAAATTGCAATCTAGAGTTTTCATACTAAATGTCACAGGAGCTGTCTCTCAGCTCATTTTTAATGTTCAGAGGACATTAGAATCTAAAATAATTTACTGTTGATTGTACATTTGCACATGTATGTACGTCTGGCTCATTACTGGTTTGCCCCTTGAGTGAATGGTATGTTGACTGGGAACATAGTCACATGTGAGCCATGTGTTTCTGGCATATACATTATAGAAATCTGTTGGCTGGGAGTTCCTGATTCTTGTTCTGTAAGAGGAACAACCCATTTAACTACCAGAAAAAAGATCAAATAGCTTTGAGAAACTTTTAAAACCTGGATGTTCAGAAAATGTGATAATGGTTCAGTTTCTCAGACATCAGCCAGGAAAATTAGATGCATAAAGAGAATTTGGGTATTTCTACTTAATGGAAGCAATAAGCTACAGAATTGAGAGATCATGGTGCAGTGTTGAAATTGACTCTGTCTGATTATAGGGTTTCCTAGGATTTTTTAATATATATTCTCTCCCCCAAAATACAGTAAATCACAGTTTTAAAACTAACACATCTGTAAAACTAAATATAGCATGGAAAATCTAATTTGAATAAGTCATGCTTTCCTAGTATTTTAAAAAAAAAAAAGCAAAAACAAAACCTCCCTCTGGAAAGAGTAGTCACACAGACAATCATGTGCCCTATAAAAGTGTTTATAGAACTGAAAAAAAAAACTTTTAAGGCAATATTTTTGTTCTTATACAAATACATGTAAGTATTGCTTTATCCCTTTCTTTTTCTGATTCTGCTCTGAACTACTGCAACCCTCATATCCTCAAAAGGGCTTTTATCTTGAACTCTTCTATGTTTCTCCAAACATGAGAATAGAACAACTAAAGCAAGAAGTCTGGCAGTTGCAAATTGTAGGAAAGAAATTTTTTATTGGCACTGTACCTTTGAAATACCTCATAACTTGAGTTTACATATTATCCTAATTTTTTGTACTTTTCTTATTTATTCACCTAGAGAGAACTCTTCATATATTAATAACTACGGTTTTGACCACTTCAATAAAAAAAAATTCCTGCACAATTAGATATTATTTTATGAGCATCAGTGGCCAAATAAAAACATCTCTGAGTTGTATACCCAAAATAAAGACAAGTTCAGGAAACAAAAATACTTATATATAAACATACGCAATACAAATATATTCCTTTCTATGCAAGTCCCCTATGAAAATAAAATCTTCAGGTTTGTTATTTTTTTGGTCTTAATTCTTGATTTTAAGTAAGGAAATCCACATTTAGGACCTAAATTGGCCTATTTGTCAGTAATTTTTAGCAATTTGTTACATTTAGTAAATCATGGATTTTTTTTTTTAAATTGCATTTCAAAAAGTCACACAAAAGTGAAAATATGGGGGACTTTGGAAATTCCCAAGTGAGCTTCTTATACATGTGAGAACACAAAACTTTGGCTGTGCACTAAGAGGAAGTGCCAGGTTCCCAAGAACCTTAACAAACATTTTGCTGAAAAGATATAACTGCTCAAAGTAGTGGTTATGAAGCACCATACTTCTTTCAGCCATACTTGCTATTGCTACTAACTTTGGAGGACAACTTTTCCAGGAAAAAAAAAAAAAAGATTGGAAGCAAGCTAAAAACTTAATTGTGCATGGCTACTTTGCTGTGTCTAGAGCTAAAAAAAAAAGATTTAAGAAAATAACTTCATGAAATAAATATTTGCATTCTAATAGTTGACAAACGTAACCTTTTAAGCAAAGTTTAGTAACTAGTTCATCTGTTCCCCTAAATGATAGGAGATAGGTCCAAGTGTATACTCAGGTTCCTCCAGCTCAGAATTATCTTTTATTCCACAAAAATAAATTTCATTCCATGTCTGAATTAACAATCTTAAAGAAGACTACAGTAATTAAAAGTGAAAGAGTAGAAATAAATTAATTTTTTAAATGTTTAAAAAAATTTATTAAAGTACAAGACTAGAAATCTGTTTCATATATGATTAATGTGCCCCTTTAGGGGGGTTAAGCTTTCCAAATTAAGTGCCATAAGTAAAATTAGAAAATTCCACTGCTAAGTGAGGGTAGATTTTATATGTGTGTATATACACACACATGCATACAGAGACATAGTTTCATATAGATAGAAAATCCCTATATACCTTGAATCTATATCTATATCTATATATATGTATCTTGAAAACATTTGAGTATATATACATCTATAATTTGAATACATGTACACATATATGTATGTGCACATATATGTATGTCTATATATCTATACATATGCACACACTTGTATACATAATATTTCAGTTATTTGTTTACCTGAACTAATTGGAGATCAGACACAAACATTTTCTTAAACCCCTGGTGCCAAGGCACTGAATTAAAACTTCTTAATGATGAAATATTTTAAGTTATTTTAAATTAAATTTTCTATGTATTGGAACTGCTTGTCTGAGTTATCTTAAAATCCTTGTATATCTTTTGACACCTCTTCACACAACTTATTTAAATGTTTGTTACTATCAATAACCAAACATTATGGTATATGAAACAACTGGTCATCTTCCTATAATGTTATTAAGAGCTGAATATTTTCAAAAGCAACACCCTAAAGACTTTCATTACATATAGTTGTATTTCAACTACTATTTTTTAATCCAAGTTGAACTTCTCTTCTCCAGAATAGCTTCTTTGTTATCTGTGGCTTAATCTGTAAGATTGTACAATGACCCAGGATCCAGTGTGGTCCTTCATGCAGTCAATGACAATGTTGCTCTCCTTTTTCTGTGAGCAATGCCTAAAAGGAGTGGCTGGGTGAGAATGAGGCTGGTGGGAAGATGAGTGAAGAGGGAAGCAACTTTTCTAAAGTTTATTAAAAAGAAAAGCCACTCTCCTGTCACAGGAAAAAGGTGGCTTCCATTGCTCTGGGAGCAGCCTTTAGGGCTTCAGTAGGTGCACATTATCTCCTTCCTGGTTCCTGGACTCCTTGCCATCCTCTTTGACCACCAGCTTCTCAATCTCAGAAACCTAGTTTTCCCCAAACCTGTGGGAGAACACTCAAGGGCCCTTGAAGTTAGCTGTATTTTAGTTTGGGATCATCAAAATCAAATTTGTGTTAATATGTATTTTAAGAGAGACAAAAGTTTTTCACTTTCTTTCAACATTAGTCTTCATTTTTTTTGCTTTAAATATATAGGTACATAGTATCTGTATCTATAAGTATCCCTTTAAAGGTGAAACACCTACACCAACAGAGTGTTATTACTTTGGGGTATCCTTATTATAACAAGAAAAGCGAAATATATTCCAGGAACCATGTTCAGATGGCTATCCCTTGGAAACAGAAAAAGCATGAAGGATAGAAGTAACATGTCCTATACTTTGCATTGATGTCCTATACTTTGTCCTTGATGTTGATTTCATGAAGTGTTTGGCTAGTGTGCCAAAAACGCTTCCAAAACGTTCATATTTGTTTTGGGGGTTTTCCCTCTGTGTAATTTATGATGGCTTTCATTTATATTAAATAATATAAATTAGCCAGGCACAGTGGCACATACCTATAATCCCAGCAATTTGAGAAACTGTAGTAGGAGAATCCCAAGTTTGAGACCAACCTGGGCAATTTAGTGAGACCTTATCACAAAATAAAACTTAAAAGAAAAAAACATAATAATAAAGGTTGGGATGTAGCTTGGTGGCAATGCACCCTGTATTCAATCCCCAGTATCACAATAAATAGAAATTTAAATCAAAGTAAAACAACCAATATAAAGTGTTTAGTACACCTGGCAACTAGTGAATATTAGCTATTGCTATAATTATTATGTTAATTCTCTTGAGTTCTGTTAACTATAAATAATTTTCTAAAAATCATATAGAATTGAAGATACTTCTGTATGATTCCAGTTTTCTATAGGAACATATTCATTTGTTGAATTATTGAAGAGCATTTGATATATTTCCCAATCCTATTTTAATTCAAAAACTTAATATCAATAGCCAAAGTCCCTATGCTCTTCTCTGGGCCTGCTCCACATTGTAAGATGCAGCCCACATTAATATTGGAATTGCTTTTGTAACTTTGTTTGGGATTATTCTTTTGTGCATTGTGGAACATTTTATAGGACTACTAATGTGGTATGATGGGCAAGGCAAGTCTGCTTGCTGTCACAAGCTTAGAGTGCAGAAAAGCTGGTGGGTATATTGAGACAAGTACTATGATAATCATTAATCCAGAGAAGACCCACTCAAAGTTGGGAAGATGATCAGGGGAGAGACATCTCCTGAATGCTAGAATCTCTAAACTGAATGCTAACAATCCCTTACAAATTAGCCAAGTCAAAAGTGGTAGGGGAAGAGGAAGAAAGAAGAGGGTTTGTGGGGAAAGGGTGCTGAAGACCCTGAAATACACAGAGCATGAAAACACTGAACATGTCGACAGCTAATGTTTGTCCTGTGGTCATGGGTGAATTTTTAAACAGTGGCAGAAAACCAAACTTGAATCTTTTTTGTTGTTGTTGTTGCTTTTACTATTATAGTATCATACATGCATGGAATATAATTTGCTCCATTTCAATCCCCAGCATTTCCTCTTTCCCTTCACTCCTCCCTCACTTTTCCCTTCCTCTACTCTACTGGTCTTCCTCCTATTTATTGTTTTTCTAAATTAGTGCCTTATAGATGTACCTAAAGGTAAAGATCACTCAGCTTAAATATAAGGAGTGATTGGATGGCAAAGACCTGACTTATAAGAATTTCTAACTAATGTACTAGAAACCCTCATAGGAAGTAGATTTAAGAGAAATTAGATTTGAGGAATCAGAAAGGAGAGGAACCTAGGTTTCTGATTCAGTAGCTGGAAAATCGTGCTGCACAGGAAGAAAAGTAGATTGGATCAGAGATGTAGGAGATGACTTCTTCTACCAGTAGAGTAGAGGAAGGGAAAAGGGAGGGAGGAGTGAGGATAAAAAGGAAATACTGGGGATTGAAATGGAGCAAATTATATTCCATGCATGAATGGTAGTATAATAGTAAAAGCAACAACAACAACAACAAAAAAGATTCAAGTTTGATTTTCTGCCACTGTTTAAATATTCACCATGACCGCAGGACATCCAAAAGAAAATACACACAGCCAGTGGATACACAGCCCTGAAGTTCAGAAAAGTTTGCACTAAATCTGCAGTTCAGGAATCATCCACATAAAAGTGATAGTACTGACATTTGAACAAGATGAGCCACTTCTCATGATTAAATCCCCAGAGAAAAATCAAGCTGAAAAAATTAGAATCAAATACTCTTATTAAAAGTATGCAACAATTCTTTACTCTCCACTCATTTCTTAATCTCAGGCCAGAGAGTCTCTCTAAGCTTCCCATGTTTCATTAGTAGCTGCCATATAACATCTTAATGCAACTCTAACTAGTTCAGCAATAAAGTATTGGTCTAAGCATGAAGCCAACTTCAGATTATGAAATGGATGTAATTCCTTAGGACATCCAAGGACAAATTCATACAAAGCCAAGTTTCTTATATGCTCTACACTTAACAGTGTTCAAACGGTTAATAGAACACATAAGATTATTATAGCTCTAGCCCTTCTTTCTTGAAGTTTAGAATTTTCACCCTATGGCATCAAGCAAAATTACTAAGAAAAATACAGTCCAGACTTACATTACCACTGCTTGCTAAGACCATAGTATAGATTTTGAGTCATTATGGAGAAAGGTAGAAAGAAAAGGCATGAAAAAATTAGAGAAGGTTGATTTCATCCTCATTAAGACGAATTATAAATGCCATGGCTATGTTATATTGTGAACAGAGATATGTGACTTCCCCTGGGAAACAGAGAGGTCAGGGAAGATCAAAACTAAAAGGTATCCTGTGTACTGAACTATTAGTTACTCACTATTGCCCTTACTAAAATAGTTTCAAATTGTAGAAGTCAAATTGTAGTGGACTGAGAAGAGAATGCAAAGTGAAGAAGTAGATAGTTAATATAGCAGGCTCTTTTATTTAAAAACAAAACAAAAACTTGGCATAAGAATTCAAGATGTGAGAGGACAAATAATTAGAAAATTACATAAGGCCAAGAAAAGTTTGTTTTCTTTTTCTTTCTTTTTTTCTTTTTTTTTTTTTTTAGGATGGGAAGAGATCTATGGATATTCCACACTGAAGATGTGTCAAAAAAGAGGAAGTAGGAAAAGATACAGGAGGAAACAGCAAGGTGCTGGAGAAGATGGGGGATGGGATCAGGAACATCTTCTGAAACTAGTGGGAAAGATGCTGGATCAGTAAGGCCTTTTCAGGTGAGGTGTCAGAAACCCAAGTCTAGTTACAGAAAAGGAAAGAGAAGGTTTAATGGTGAAGTTTTAGAGTGAAAATAAAGGTTTAAGGATGAAAAAGAAAGTAAAGGCTTAAGAGATGAACTGTGGTTCAATCCATTTGAATTGAAAGTTCGAACAACTTGAACTGAAAGTACACATAAGAAGAACTCGCAGAGAAAGAGGTGCAACTCTGTGAAGCAGGGACATGGATGCTAAGATGACAGAGGCAGCAGGTAGAAAGGAGATAGCAGAAGTAGAGAATGTGAGACAGAATTGTTTTTAAAAATAAAAACGAGAACTGCTGAGAGGGTAGAGGAAAACCCAACATCGAAAAAAAGTGTTAGCGCGGAAGTGACCTTGATAAAAGAATTTTAATTGCACTTAAAGACTCAGACTTGCTGCTCTTAAGTAAAAAAAGAGGCAATTTCTATATAAAAGAGCTTCAGTTACCAGAATTTCCTGCCAATAAATTCATCCTGGTACATTCACTTATTCCTAAAGAGTTTGGTCTTTAGAAAAACAGAGATGCTGCTACACTGATCCCAAATCCATCTAAGTAATGAAAGAATTCTTTATATTTCAGAGTCAAATGAGGAATAAGAGATTTTTTTCCCCTGAAAGCACTGAGTTTCAAACTTCTTCTGCCAAGAACTGACTCCTCTAAACTTTAGTTTGAATCACTTGAGAAATATTCCATTTTCCATCTTTCCCCTGTTGTGCAAGCAATGATTCTCTAGCTTTCCCTTTCTAAACTTTATCCATTCTCCTTTTCTTAAACCAAGAGATGCCAAGCCCCTCCAAAACAGCACATCATATTCCCAAGTTTCTGGATCCAACTGAAGCAAATAACTGGTCATCCCAATCCTTAAGCTCCATGCTAAGGCTTTTTCTGTCTTGGATAACTCCACTTTCAAGAATAGTTTAATATAATTCGTGTGTGCCTCTATCCAAACAGATTGTCTTCAGTGGAAGGAAACAACTTGTCTCTCCTGCACCCACTCTAGAGTTCTATGGCTTAGGATGGTACAGGCCCATCATACACATGTCCAGGTCTGGCTGTCTCACTGCAAGTTGAGGAAACCTACTTAAGTTATTAAAATCTCCATCTGGACTATTTATGAGTGGCCTCCCTAAAACTCTTGGTCTTTCCAGGGTTCGAGTCCTTGGAAAAAAAATGTTTTTCAGAATCCATGAAAGTCATTTGTGGCTAGTACCAATAAGATTGGAACATTAGACTTTTTACTCATTAATTAAAAATCTGTATTTGATAAACAGTTTTAAGTGATAGGTAGATTTAAGCATCCATTTATCCACAGATAGGAGAACCCAAAGCCCCAGATTAATATTTGGAGATTATAAAAATATTAACTTCATATATTAAGGCAAAAATAACGTAGGTTCTTAACTCTTTTGTATATAAATGCACATCTGTTTCCTCCCAGGGGCAAAGCATGGGTTTGGTACTAATTTATCTGCACCGCATCATCCTCCCCAAGGGCACTATCAGCAGACAGACATTTACAAGATTCCCAGTGGAATTTAACCAGTGATTGGGATACAGCAAAGCCAAATGGCCCTAATGACAATTAGTTTTCACTTTGATGATGGCAGTGAGCATGGAAAGTAATGGACAAATACAGGATAGTCTTTTTGAGGTCAAGTCTGCAAGCCACTAGACCTCTCTCAATTCAATTGTCTGTTGAAACCAAACTCTCACAGAGTATCTAATGGAGGAAAAGAAAATAAAGAGCCATTTACTAAGCATATTCACCAAAAAAAAAACAATGTTTCAATATTAATGAAGGTTTAGATTAAAATTTAGGATGGTTCTACTCCTTTAAATCCCTTAGCACTCACACCCTGTCCCTAAAACCTTTCATAATTATACTAGTTTTTCATGATATAGAAAGTGAATGTGATATCAAAAGTCAAAACAGTACAAGTAGCTTTTTGTATAAATGCTGGAAAGTATCTCCTGTTACTTCAAGGACTAGGAAGGATTTAGACTTCCACATGTAAAATGATCGTGGCCTCTTTTCTAGGCTTTGTAAATTGACCTTTTGGGGTATAACTTTCATAGGTCAGTTGGCCCACCAGAGTAATTAAATTAAAGAGTTCCATACTCTGCTGAGTTTTGGTGGAGTTTTATCCTGTGCATTTGAATGAGTAGGATAAAGCTTTATATTACATATTTCACATATTCCTTACTGCCCACCTCCATTCTAGCCTGGCTTCTAGCCTTTGGAAGAAAATGTCTCTAGTACCCTGATGCCATGTGTTCCTTCAGCTTCTGATCACATTGCTTTCTCTTCATTGCTGCAGTGGACCCACATTCACCTTCTCTGTCAAGACAAACTCCTGGTCCTCTGTTAGGAGGACCTGCTCAAGTCTGGCTTTCATTAGCACTGCATGTCTCTGTTCTGTTTTACCTCCATTCTCCTCTTTCATGTGAAAACTACAAAAGGCTTTTTCACTCACCTTTTCTTAAGCTCCTTAAGCTCTCTAATGCCTGTGTAAGTATGCACGTGGATGGAATAATACTCAAGATATATACAAGGTATTGTCAAACATAATGACATTTTATTAGGCTTTTTTTTTCCAGGTAAACACATTTAACCAAATCGCAAATTATATTGCTCTTAAAGCTACACAGAAAATCCCAGCAGATAGGACTTCTGAGGTTTGGTGCAGTAGTTTGTCTTGATGGCCTCATGTACACAGTCACTATAATCAGTGTTACATTTGCCGCATTTGCAGCTTACAGCGACAGGGTAGGAGAAATATGGAGCAACATGATGTGGGCATCCTGGTATTTCTACAGTCCTGTAGATGAAGTCTCTATATGTACACACATCTTGGGAGAGGGCATATTTGGGAAGAAACAGCTTGCCGTTGATATCCTGAGAATGAATACATAAGAGAGCATATGATAGGACTTTAGAAAACATAGATAATTGAAACAGATGAATGCCGATTCATTATATTTCTTTTTCTTTTTTGTTTTTTTAATTCTAATTTGTTATATATGACAGAAGAATGCATTACAATTCATATTGCACATATAGAGCATAATTTTTCATATCTCTGTCTGTATACAAAGTATATTCACACCATTTGTGTCTTCATACATGTACTAAGGGTAATGATGTCTAACTCATTCCACTATCTTTTTCACCCCCATGCTCCCTCCCTTCCCCTCCCATCCCCTTTGCCCTATCTAGAGTTTGTCTAATCCTCCCCATGCTCCCCCCTCCAAACCCCACTATGAATCAACCTCCTTATATCAGAGAAAACATTTGGTATTTGGTTTTTCGGGATTGGCTAACTTCACTTAGCATTATACTCTCCAACTCCATCCATTTACCTACAAATGCCATGATTTTATTGCTGAGTAATATTCCATTGTGTATATATACCACATTTTCTTTATCCATTCATCTACTGAAGGGCATCTAGGTTGATTCCACAATTTAGCTATTGTGAATTGTGCTGCTATAAACATTGATGTGGCTGTGTCCCTGAAGTATGCTGGTTTTTTGTGTGTATTTGTTTTTTAAAAAAAATATTTATTTTTTAGTTGTAGTTGGACACAATATCCTTATTTCATTTATGTGGTGCTAAGGATCAAACCCAGGGCCTCACATGTGCTAGTCGAGTGCTCTACCGCTGAGCCACAACTCAGCCCCAAGTATGCTGTTTTTAAATTCTTTGGGTATAGACTGAGGAGTGGGATAGCTAGGTCAAATGGTGGTTCCATTCTTTGTCACAAATAACAACTAAGAGAGGATTCCTTTACCCTGTTCCCCAATAACACATCTACACTGAATCCTACAGAGACAAAACTGATACCTTCCTTTCTTTTATCCCTGATTATGGGAATAAGATAGGCTTAAACAAATATGGGTAGCAAAACTATTATAAATTTATCTGTACCCATTTTGCTGAGTAAATCCACATAATATTATAAACTGTGTGCTCTACTTTTAAGGAGCCAATAATCATTGGATTTGGAAAATGAGGTTGTGATTTACCTCATTTCCTTTACAGATAGGAATGAACTGCTTCTATGTTTATATAATTTATGTCCAAAAGTGAGATGAACTACATACCCGTGTCATACAATATCCAGCACAGATGGTGGTGTTGATGGTTAGGCAATAAGCACACTCTCTCCTATCGACATGCATTGTATACTCGGTTGGAATACAAAAAGTCATTGCTTGCCCACATGCAAGACCAAAAAGCATGGACATCAGGAAGATAGCAGTCATGCTAAAATAAAAGATAAAATTTTAAAAACCTATTACATGTATTCTTTCAGAGCATTTGGAAGACACATTTGGGAAAAGCTTAGATGTTTTTATATACTTAATACTCTCAAACCTTAAAATATACATTTTGATGTGGCTAATGATTCACATACTCATAGTAGAGGAGCTCACATTGTAGAGGTCCCGCTTTCAAGTGCCACAAAGCTTGCCAGAGCAAAACGGCAAGCCTGAAGTTAACACAACACAGAGATGCATGTGGGAATCAAATGGGAAATAATTCATTCAGTAGAAATATAATCCAAATAACTACCTTTATAAGAAGTCAATTAATAGTTATCCTTCAGGAAGAGTTTCCCCAGAATGGTAGTTTTCTAAAAACTCTGACCCAATAACTTAAAAGGCCAACAAATCTTTTGTTCATAATCAGAAATGACAAAGAAATCAAGAAAAGGCATAACCAAATTTTAGTACCATTCCAGTGCAAATAATATTGCATATAATTCCACCATTTCCAGTCAAGGAAGATATCATGAAGCTAGAGAAAGTCCAGGAAAGCAAAACTAAAACTACACTAGTGTTAATGGGCTAACTTAGAAATCTAGGACCCACCTTCTGAACCCATAGAATATTCCTTTAAGATTGAAAGAAGCAGAGTTGGACCAATAAAAGATAATTTTACACAGAAGATATATGAAACTCATTATCTTGAATAAAATATAGAGGCAAAATATATAGTTTGACACATTGAAAATAATACAATCAATGATGATGATCTATTATGAATAAGAAAGAAATACTAAATATTTTTTTGCTGCATGGGAGACAACAGAGGATCCCCTTGCAGAAGTAGAACATGCATCTCAATAGAGCCTGTCTAATGGAAAACTTGTTCACTACCAATTGGGCATTGTAATGATCTGGATAATGTTATGACATAATTATTTTTGTTTTGCTACTAAGAGAGGGTAATCAAATTTCAGACTTTGGGATGTAGGTTGATCAGTTCAAAGATTAAGAAGATTTTTTCATTTTACTAATATTGTACAGCTAGATAGGGGTGTGTGTGTGTGTGTGTGTGTATATGTGTGTGTGTGTGTGTGTGTGTGTGTGTGTGTGTGTGTTTGGGTTCTTTTTCTTCTCAAGTATCATTGTCAGTAAAGAAAATACACCCTTTAGTGGAGTAGTATTATCTATGAACACAAGATGTTTTCTCATAATATTAAATAATTATTCACTAAACATCTTTATTTAATCATCAAAAAATTATCAATATTTTCTCAAAACTTTCAATCATATACAAACAGTATCTTTAAGCTAATACCCCTACTTACTTAAACTCATACACACAAGTCTCAGTTAACTAGAGTTTGTCTTCAATAAACTTGTAAGAAAAAAAAATGAAGAGCATATTTTTCAGAGGTAATCAGGGATTTATCTTACATGTCAACTTCTAAAGACTAGTAGTCATTCAACCAACTTCTTATTCCTAGAATGAGAAATGAAGATAAACTGGAAAAATATATAGTGAGCATCAGAGTCAGGCACTGAGACACAAAATGAGTAAGATATGGTTTTTGATCTAAGGGATTGACAGTCCAGTGGAGGAGCTAAGTATGAACTCAAATAATTCCACTGTTCTAGGTTCTCTGAAAGAGTCCAACTTATAACTCACAATTATCAAGGATCTCCTTAGGTTTACTATACTTGTGAATAGAAAAGGAAGTGAACTAAATCATTTTAGGAGGAAGGACTAGTGAACTCTTAAGTAAAATATTGTCCATTCAAGCATTCCTTGTAGGGGTTTTGTTTGTTTATTTTTGTTTTGTATTTGATTTAGGAAGCAAAAACATAAAAATTTATGGGCTAGGGTTGTAGCTCAGTGGCAGAGTATTCACCTAGCACGTGTGAGACACTGGGTTTCATCCTCAGCACCACATATAAGCAAATAAAATAAACATATTGTGTACATCTACAACTAAAAAAAAAAAAGAAAAAAATATATGAAATCCCAAGGCTTATTTTTTGCAGTGTTTGGAATCAAACTGGGGCCTCATGTGTGCCTGGCAATCTGCTATCCTGGCAACCTGCTCTACCACTGAACTGCAATCCCAGCCCCCCAACAGGAATTCCTTACTTATGGAATTAGGTTTTCTTAAGTGTTTCACTTAAGAATTCCCACTATGATATAGAGTTGGTTTCATTATTTAAGAACCACAGACCTGGAGTATCATCAGCAGGATTTTAAAATTATGAACCAGGTAAATTATGTAAAACACTCATCCACCATGATCATATAGTTCTTGTCTGTCTGGGCAGCTACCTACTGATTTTTTACCATAGGAAATAATTAACTTCACTTATTTTAACCTCTAGCTCTACAATTTTATATAAAATAGATGTGTGGTGACCAAGTGATAAAAAGATTGATTTAGAAATTAAGCAACAGAATTCTCCATGGATCTAAGAAAAATTGACTAAAATATTTAATCTGATAAATTTTGTTTCCCCATTTGCAAAATAGAAACAGATAAATACATTTGACCCCCTTCAAAATTCTAGGATCAAAAAATTGTCTTATAACTTTTCCCCATTGATGCCCTATTCATTGCACACATTTTTTGAAGTTCTTCTTATAAATGCAGAACTTTAAACTAACAAAAAAAGTGTTGAATTACCAGCCATAACAGTGATACAACTTTTGTTGACATACAGAAAGTAAGAGCTATTTCTTTCTCCTTTACTTCTTTATTGGAATTAAAACTTCATCTTCATAATCTTTCTGAACCTCAATTTCCTCATCTATGAAAGAAAGGCTTAAAAACAAAAGATGATCTCGAGGGTTTCTGCAGCACAAATAGCCTGTGATTCTATGAGATTTCAGAAAGGAAGTAAAGAATCAATTGCTGCCAGGTCCAGTGGTGGTGCACACCTGTAATCCCAGCAATTTGGGAGGCTGAGGCAGGAGGATCACAAGTTCAAGGCCATGCTTGGCAACTAAGCAAAACTCTGTCTCAAAATTTTAAAAAAAGGTTGGGGGGGACAGGGAGCGACCATCTGGGGATATAGCTCAGTGACAGAGCACCCTGCGTTCAATCCCTAGTACAACAACAAAAAAAAAAAAAAAAAGAAAGAAAAAAGGAAGAATAATCTATTGCCCATCTTATGAACAATACCAGAATTTCCCTAAAGCAGTACATTTTTCTAGAGAGCAAAATGTACTATAGGCAAATGTTTGTGTTGGATATCATCCAAGGAGGTTTTACTATTAAATAACTAAAAAATTTTTAATAAAGAGTATATTGCCCCTGCAGGTACTGAAAACTGAATTTACTCTAAGATTTCCCAGAATTATATTTTGATCAAAAATGACCATTAGTAATTGAGAAGATTTAATACACATTCAATTGATAAAAACATTTGAATCAAATGTAAACAGGAGAATGTCATGCACATTAAACATTCTTCCTTAGGAAATCAACCAGTTGTTTCTTTTCCTTTAAGTTAATGGAATTTTTTCTTAACTTATGTATTTGGTTCACCTACCTTCACCAACTACTGAACAATTTAGAGCAATAATTAAAAACTTTACAGCCTATTAAAGCAAATTATCTCTAACACTTGAAATTTTTAAATAAATACAGTTTTGAAAATAAAAGAAACTTGGAATAAGAACATTTTATTTCACAGAGCCTTCTCATTATAGAAACCTACCTTACTTTGCATTGGTGAGCTGCTTCTGTGATGACCCAGACTCTTGGTTCATTTTATACCCTTCACGATAATTCCCCTCTGATCTTCTTGTTTATATAATTGCATTTGAATTACTGCTTTCTTATCTGAAAGACATCTATTGAAAATTCATACTGAACCCCAAATAAAATATGTTTAGACAAACAAGTTCACAATATCTTCCACTGGAAACTCTGACATTATTGTAGCACGCATTTTCCTCTCTCCTATTTCAAAATAAAATTGCTCTTTTAAATACATCCTTTATTAATGTTTGTTAATATTAATAAAGTACAGACACAGAATGGGAAAAAAGAAGTAAAAAATAACACTTTAACATCATCTAGGTAAGTCTTAGGAATGAAAATTTATTTGGGGGTTTGAGTACTCCAAGTTTTACCTAACTGCTCATATAGATAAATATAAAATTATTCCTCATTTACAAGACAAAGGCAAATTCTTTATGGAAATCTAGGGCAATGTGCCCATATGCTGCTGATTAAATTTTCTTGATTAGTTCAAAATGTTTTATTGTTATTTTCTTTGGATTTAAAAAATATTAAGTACAGTTAACATGTGAAATGTGTTCACTTGAGTAACATGGTAAAATCTTGCAAGATACTAACTGATGTGAGATCAAATTTTGACTGTCATTTACTAGTTATATGTCATTGGAATACTTGAACTCTGTTTACTTCAGTTTCCTCACCTGTTAAAAGGTGTTATCAACATTTCTATAAGACACCTATCACAGTGCCTAGCACAAAATAAGGGCTCAATAAATGACAGCTAATTTACAATAATTCAACATATATTTATTTAACCAATATTTAATCACAGTGCCTAATATGTAGTAGGCAATCAATATATTTGTTGAATGCATAAATAGCTAAGGAATGAATAAATATTGAATTTTGGAACAAATGTACATATTCCTCCATCTCCATAGCTATAACTCAATTTTACTACTTTAAATGACTTTTCCCTGCATTAAACATTTCCAAATTGCCTTCAAGAAAAAAAAAATCAGAATTCCTTAGTTTCATTTGCAAAGCCCTCATAATATGCTCTAGATCTACAGTTGCATGTTTTCTCATCTCCCACCAATCCATCTTCAAGTTGCATCCTTTCTCCACTTCATTTTTCAGCCAAAGTAAACTGAGTTTCTCAAATTAGTCACATTCTTTCTTGCCTTCAAGCCTTTTCATATGTTATTCCCTCTGTTGAAACACCTGCCTGATCTCCCACTGCATACCTCATTTCACCTAATTTCTACTTATTTTTCATGATTTACCTGAGGAAACACCCCTTGTGTAAGTCTTCTTTTGATTCCCCAAGGCCTTCCTCATGGCTAGTTAGTGGTTTTAAGAGAATTAGAGAACATACATAGAACCCCTAGCATATGGTAGATACTTAATAAATCATAGATATTCTTATAGGTCACTCACAATTCTATTTGTCTTCACTTACCCTTGTCTTTGTTTTCATTAAAGTTAAAGAAAAAATGATGTCTGGCATAGGTAAGTCTCCTCAGAGGATAATAGCAATGTCAAGGCAGAGTGTGGGATATGTTAAATAAAAACTTAAAGAAAACGTACATTTTATAGAGTTTAATTGCCCAAAAAAATGATTTACAAGTCAGACAGCCCTCAGAATCAGAAGCAGCTTAGAAAACGCAGCTCTACAACATCAGTAGGCAGCATTTGTGAATAGAAAGCAGAAATGAGGTACAGAAACAACTTGATTGGTTACAGCTTACAGTATGCCTCGTCAGCTGGCCACCTGTAATTGACACTTGGCTACAGCAGCTAAGACTCAACTATTTGTTATAGAAGTATATTCCTGGGCAGGGGTTGTGGCTCAGTGGTAGAGCACATGGTGCATGCGAGGCCTTGGGTTCTATCCTCAGCACCATATGAAAATAAATAAATAAAAATAACTAAAAGAAATAAATATTAAAAAAGAAGTATACTTCTAAATTATGCTTTCAATTAGATTATAGTTCATTAAGTAGGGACTCACAGAACAGAAACATCCTTAGGTAAAATTTAGTTTACTCTAGTAAACTAAACCAGAGAGAACCAGTTCAGGGGCCCCTAATTTCTTGGGAATATGAACTACTGTGCAGTGAGAGAATTCTAAATCTAGGAAAATTAGAATTGGGGTGCCAAATTTTAACCTTGCTTTAAGTGATTCCAGGCAAGTTAACAAGAGCATGGTAACTGGGGGAATGTTAGATGTTCCTTTCTAATGAAATCCATGACTCAGTTGTTTAAAGCTTTGATCCAGGAACTCACTTTCTAGTGGATTTATATGCATATCCGTGTGTGTGTGTGTGTGTGTGTGTGTGTGTGTGTATCAATATATAGTAATATATACTAACTGATATGCACTTGGCCTGTTACTAGAAAAATATAAAATACATAAATTTGGGTAGGATTCTCTTTTTAAAGGCACACTCGTGTATGATCTCATGCTATTAAAAGAACCTACACAAATTGAATTTGCACTTCTGATTCAGATTTACTCTCCCACCTAAAATAAATTTAAAGCAAGACAAGATATGTGAAATAATAGTTCTATTGGAAGAAGCCTTTAGCCAGTCTGGTCTGTTGAAAGGGCTGTTGTGGATGATTTCGGTAGATCTATAGGGAAAGGCATTGTTGAATTTGCTTCTAAATCAGAAGAAAGAAAAGCATTTGAATGAAGCAATGAAGGTGTTTTCCTACTGACAACAACTCCTCTTCCAGTCATTGTGGAACCACTTGAACAATTAGATGATAAAGATGGTCTTCCTGAAAAACTTGCACAGAAGAATCCAATGTATCAAAAGGAGAAATACCACCTCGTTTTGCTTAGCATGGCACATTTGAGTATGAATATTCTCAGAGGTGGAAGTCCTTGGATGAAATGGAAAAACAGCAAAGGAAATAAGTTGAAAAAAACATGAAGGATGCAAAAGGCAAGTTGGAAAGTGAAATGGAAGATGCCTATTCATGAGCATCAGGCAAATCTTTTACTCCAAGATCTGATGAGACGTCAGGAAGAATTAAGACGTATGGAAGAACTTCACAATCAAGAAATGCAGAAACGTAAAGAAATGCAATTGAGGCAGCAGGAGGAAAAACGTAGAAGGGAGGAAGAGATGATGATTCGCCAATGTGAGAAATTTATAGCCGGATGGGCTACATGGATCCAAGAGAAAGAGACATGAGAATGGGTGGTGGAGGAGCAATAAACATGGGAGATCCCTATGGTTCAGGAGGCCAGAAATTTCCACCTCTAGGTGGTGGTGGTGGCATAAATTATGAAGCTAATCCTGGAGTTCCACCAGCAACTATGAGTGGTTCCATGAAGGGAAGTGACACGGGTATTGAGTGCTTTGGGCAGGGAGGTGCGGGACCTGTGGGTAGACAGGGTCCTAAGATGAAGGGGCCCTGGAACTCCAGCAGGCTATGGTAGAGGGAGAGAAGAGTATGAAGGCCCAAACAAAAAACCCCGATTTTAGATGTGATATCCAGGTTTTCATTCCAGTTTGTTTTTGTCTTTTCTTGTTTAGATACCACTTTTAAATTTTTGCATTTTAGTAAGAAAGCTACCTTTTTATGGATGTTAGCAGTTTATTGACCTATTATTTGTAAATGGTCTGTTTGGGCAGTGTTTGAAACAGGAGAAAAGTTTTTTCTTTTTAGTTTTTTTCTTTTTTCTTTTTTTTTTTTTTTTACTGTATAATGTCCCTCAAGTTAATGGCAGTGTACCTTATGCCACCGAATTTCCAAAGTGTACAGATTTTTTTTTTTACTGTGCTTCAAATAAATAGAAAAATAGTTATAATACTGATCTTCAACTTTGCCATTCATGCTTCTATGCACATTAGGCTAGGTATTCCACTTTGAAAGCATGAGAGTGTCGAGGCCTTTGAATGGCAGGCATATGCCATTTCTGGGAAATGTATGGGGAGACTTAAGTATTGCTTTCTACAAGTAACTGCCCTCTTGTTTTAAAAAGAAGAAATGCAGATTTGAAGTAGTTCACAATTGTTTGGCATTATAGGAAGCAAGCTGGTGCTAAGTATTTTTAAATGCTTATGTAATCAAAGATGAACTGTAAATCTTCATTCAGGAATATATTTTAAAATTATGGAATGGGTGTAAGACTTGGTAGGGGGAGAAAGTGGGTTTGGTTAATAGATCTTTTATGGCCCTATGATCTATCCTTGAAAGTTTTTGAAAAAAGTGGAAAGATCATTTTGTCACATTTCCTCTATTTTTGTTTTTAAAAGAACAACAAATCCCAAGCCCTACAAATGGCTTGTATTGAACTTTTACATTTGAATTAAAGATTGTTAAACATAAAAAAAAGAAAAGAAATAATAGTTCTACACACTGAACATCAGGTTAAAAAAGACTGAGATCCCAGACAGATGGGAAACTTCACCTTACTACCTAGAGAAAGTTTCTTGGCCTTTGTGCAGGGAGATACTTAGGCAGAGGCCAAAAATGTTGCCAAATTGAGGAGATGGACCTAAGACTCTGTAAACACAAAAGCAGTTAGACTTCACAAAGAACTGGAGAGAACAGAGCTGCACAGAGAGAAAATGTTGAAGATTTGCAGAGAATCTCTGAGTATTCAGCTGAAAATTGATAAACTTATGCATGTGAGGAAACTAGCTGAGGCTACAGAAAGAAACACCTAAAAAAAATTAAGGAAACAGCCTTAGGTCACACAAAATGAGGCTTAGTGCCTGTCCAACCAACAACAGTGGGAAAATCTCCTAATTCAGGAAATGAGGTAGGTATACTGAGAAGGGTTTTCCATCAACTGTGAGGAAAAATTGGGCTTTGACCAAATGTTGTCCTGCCATTTTCTAACAAAGCTTAAATGTAATACCTAAAAAGATGAATTGTTTCCAAGTAACATTAACTTAGTCATATAATAAAGCTGAAGAATATTTATAGGAATATAAAAATATTCAGCACTAAACAAAGTATAATCTATAATATGTGGCATTCAATTAAAAAATCTTAAGGCACACAAATAAACAGGAAAATGCAACACAAAATGAGGATAGAATTAACCAATTGATAGAATTAACCAATTTTGTTGTACCAGAACTAGTACAGATAAGAAAAATAATAAATTAAAAACAACAAAACAGGTACTATGACTAATGTCCATAATTTCAAGTAGCTAGAAAAAAGATTAATAAGCATATAAAGAAATGGAGATATGGGCAAATTTAACTTTGAAAGATGAAAACAAAAGTGAATTTGATGAAAGATGTGCTAAAATAGTTGAACAGATTAGAAACTGCAAAAAGAAAAGTTTAGTGAAGTTGAAGACAAAGCAATAGAAACAATTCTAAATTAAATACACAAAGAAAAAAATTAACCAAACATCAGTGATTTTGGAACAACTTGAAGATACCAAATATATATGAAATTCAAGTCCTCAAAGGGAGAGGATGCAGAAAAAAGTTTTAAAGATGTAATGTTGAAAAGTTAACATTATGAAAGCTATAAATCATATCCAAAAAGCCCAGTGAAACTCATGAATTAAAATAAAAAAGAAAACCAAACTAAGACACACATAATCAATTGCTTGACACCAGTAATAGAGAGAAAAATCTTAAAAGCAGACAGAGAGAAATATACATAACGAAGAGAATAGCAAAGCTAAAGATGACAGCATATTTCTAGTAGGAACTATCAATGCAAGCTAAAAGTCAGTAGACCACCATCTTTAAAGTACTTAAAGAAAAAACTATCAGTCCAGAGTTCTTTTTTTTTTAATATTTATTTTTTAGTTTTCGGCAGACACAACATCTTTGTTTTTTGTATGTGGAGGTGAGGATAGAACCCAGGCCGCACGCATGCCAGGCGAGTGCGCTACCGCTTGAGCCACATCCCCAGCCCCCAGTCCAGAGTTCTTGACTCAGCAAAATATCTTTCAAAAATGAAGAAAAAAATGTACACTTGTGCTGATATGCACAATCTGAGAATTTATTACCAATATACATGCACTCTAAGCAGAAAGAAATAATACCAGATGGAAAATCCAGCTCTACAATAAGGAATGAAGAAATACAAATTTTCCATCCTTATTTAAATTTCTTTAAAAGATAATTGGATATTTAAAGGAAAAACAACAATATATTATGGTGGTTATAGTATGTGAAGAAATAAATTATACAGCAATTACACATGAATAAGAGAGCAGGTATGCAAGTATATTGTTATAAACTTTTTATATTCTGTGCAAAGTAATATAATATTACCTTAGAGTAGACTATTATTAATTTAAAGATGTATACGTATATAATATTAAAGCAACTACTAAAATAGACAACAGAGAATTATATCTAATAAGCCTAAAAGTAAATTAATTAGAATTATAAAAACATGTGTCATCCAAAAGACATCTGAAAAGGGGGAAAAAATAAACAAAAAATAGAAAGGACAAATCTAAAAGACTACCAAGATAGTAAATTTCAACCCAACCATATCAATAATCATATTAAAGTAATATAGATTGTGAGAGGCAGAATTCTAAGAGAGCTCTCCCAAACTCCTCGCCTCTGGTGTACTCACTCCATTTAAAAAGCCCCTTAATTCTGAATGGACACTTTTAAAAGAGGGTCCAGAAGTCAGAGAGAGAAAAAGCCATAGCAGATGTTCTCTTAATGACCCTGAAAGAACAAACTACTACATTGAGGGTAGGGCCAGGTAGCAAAGATTTGAATGTGGCATTTAGGAATTTAAGAGTTGGCCCTGACCAACATCAAGAAAAAGAATCCAGTCATATTACCACAGGAACTGAATTTTGTTAACAACTTGAGGGAGTCTGGAAGTAGATTTTTCCATAGTTAAGCTTCCAGAGAAGGATGCAGCCACTGGCTCCTTGATTTCAGTCTTATGAGACCTGAGCAGAGAACCCAGTTAGACTCCCCTCAAACCATAAGCCTGTGAAAACTGTGAGAAATTAATATATCAGTTATCACTATATCAGTTAAAAGGCAGAGACTGTCAGAGTGGGGAAAAAATTGACTTAATTACTTGTTACCTATTAAAACATTTTTTAACATGAAGGCATAAAAAGATTAAAGGTAAAAAGGATATAAAATGACATAGCATACTAACACTAATCAAAAGAAAGCTATATCTAAGCACAGTGGTACATGCCTGTAATCCCAGTTACTTAGAAAGCTGAGATAGGAGAATGGCAAGTTTGAGGTCAGACTCAGCAACTTAGCCAGACCCTGTCTCAAAATAAAAAATAAAAAGGCCTGTGGATGTAGCTCAATTGTAGAGTGACCCTGGGTATTTAAAAAAAAAAAAAAAACTGGAGTGGCTATATTAATACAAAATAAAGTTGACTTCTCAAAATAAAGAAAATTTTTTTAAATTTTTTTAAATTTTGTTATGACAGCGGAATGCACTACAATTCATATTACACATATAGAGCATAATTTTTCATATATCTGGTTGTATACAAAGTATATTCACCATTTGTGTCTTCATAAATGTATTTTGGATAATGATGTCCATCTCATTGCACCATCATTTCTAACCCCATGCCCCCTCTCTTCCCTCCCATCCATTTGCCCTATCTAGAGTTCATCTAATCCTCCTCATGCTCCCCCTCCCTACTCCACTATGAATTAGCCTTCTTATATCAGAGAAAACATTCGGCATTTGGTTTTTTGGGATTGGCTAACTTCACTTAGCATTATCTTCTCGAACTCTATCCATTTACTTGCAAATGCCATAATTTTATTCTCTTTTATTGAGCAATATTTATATGAGTAATATTTCATTGTTTATATATACCACATTTTCTTTATCCATTCATCTACTGAAGGACATCTAGGTTGGTTCCACAATTTAGCTATTGTGAATTGTGCTGCTATAAACATTGATGTGGCTGTGTCCCTGTAGTGTGCTGTTTTGAAGTCCTTTGGGTATAGTCTGAGGAGAGGGATAGCTGGCTCAAATGGTGGTTCCATTCCCAGTTTTCCAAGGAATCTCCATACTGCTTTCCATATTGGCTGCACCAATTTGCAGTCCCACCAGCAATGTATGAGTGTGCATTTTCCCCCACATCCTCACCAAAATTTATTGTTGTTTATATTTTTATTAGCTGCGATTCTAACTGGAGTGAGATGATATCTTAGAGTGGTTTTGATTTGCATTTCTCTAATTGCTAGAGATGATGAACATTTTTTCCTATATTTGTTGATTGATTGTATATCATCTTTGAGAAGTGTCTGTTCAGGTCCTTGGCCCATTTATTGATTGGATTACTTGGTTTTTTGGTATTACTGCTTTTTGAGTTCTTTATATACCCTAGAGATTAGTGCTCTATCTGATGGGTGAGGGGTAAAAATTTACTTGCAAGATGTAGCTCTCTATTCACCTCTCTGATTGTTTCTTTTGCTGAGAAAAAAACTTTTTACTTTGAAACCATCCCACTTACTGATTCTTGATTTTAATTCTTGCACTTAGGAGTCCTATTAAGGAAGCTGAGGCCTAATCCAAAAAGATGAAGATTAGGGCCTACTTTTTCTTCTATTAGATGCAGGGTTTCTGGTTTAATTCCTAGGTCCTAGATTCACTTTGAGTTTTGTGCATGGTGAGAGGGATTTAATTTCATTTTTTGCATATGAATTTCCAGTTTTCCCACACCATTTGTTGAAGAGGCTATCTTTTCTTCAATGTTTGTTTTTGGCGCCTTTGTCTAATGTAAGTAATTGTAATTTTGTGGGTTAATCTCTGTGTCCCCTATTCTGTACCATTGGTCTACTGATCTATTTTGGTGCCAATACCATGCTGTTTTTGTTACTATTGCTCTGTAGTATAGTTTAAGTTCTGGTATAGCGATGCCACCTGCTTCAGTCTTCTTGCTAAGGATTGCTTTAGCTATTCTGGATCTCTTATTTTTCCAGATGAATTTCATGACTGCTTTTTCTATTTCTCTGAGGAATGCCATTGAGATTTGGGGAATTGCATTAAATCTGTATAATGCTTTTGGTAGTATGGTCATTTTGATAATATTAATTCTGCCTATCCCAGAGCAAGGCAGATCTTTCCATCTTCTAAGGTCTTCTTTGATTTCTTTCTTTAGATTCATTGTATAGGTCTTTCATCTCTTTTGTTAAGTTGATTCCCAAGGTTTTTTTGTTTGTTTGGTTGGGGTTTTTTATTTTTTATTTTTTTGAGGCTATTGTAAATGAGGTAGTTTTCCTCATTCCCATTTCAGAGGATTTGTCACTGATATGCAGAAATGCCTTTGATTTAAGAGTGTTGATTTTATATCTTGCTACTTTAAAGCAAAGAATAATACCAGGGCTAAAGAGGATTATTTCAAGGCCAGGCGCAAAGGCGCATACCTGTAATACCAGAAGCTCAGGAGACTGAGACAGGAGGATCTGAATTCAAAGCCAGCAAAAAAAAAAAAAAAAAAAAGCAAGGCACTAAACATTCAATGTAGACCCTGTCTCTAAATAAAATACAAAAAACAGGGCTGGGGATGTGTTTCAGTGGTCAAGTGCCCCTGAGTTCAATCCCTGGTACATACACACCCCAAAAAGAGGATTATTTCAAAATGATAAAGGAGTCAACCTATCAATACACCTAAAAACAAAGCTTCAAATTACATGAAGCAAACATGATAGAACATCAAGGAGAAAAAGACAAATCCACAATTATATTTGGATAATTCAATGCCCACCTCAATATTTGATAAAATCAATAGACAAAATCATTAAAGATATATGATTTAAATAAAAATATTTCCTAATTGACATTTATTGAAAATACTGTCCCTCAAATAACACACATTCTTTTCTAAAAGCACTCAAGTCATATAAAATATATTCCTACCAAAAACAGAATTATATTAGAAATCAACAATTAAAAGTCACTAATAATAATCTCAAATATTTAGAAACTAAATAACACTTCTAGAACTAAAGAAGAAACCAAAAGGGAAATTAGAAAGTTTTTTAACTGAATAAAATGCAACACATAAAAATTTGTAGACTGCAATTAAAACAATACTTAGAGGAAAATTTATAGCACTGAAAGGTCTGTATTTGAAGAGAACAAAGGTCATAAAACACTGATATCAATTTCCACCATAAGAAACTAGAAAAAGAGAAAATTAAATCTAAAATAAGCAAAGGGAAAGGAAATAAGAAATATTAAAGAGGAAATCAATGAAAAAAAAAAAGAAACAGTAGGGGAAAAATGAAACCAAAACCCATTCTTTGAAAAATAAATCAAACAGATGGATAAGCTTTTAATCAGATTGATCAGAAAAAATATAACAAAGATTAGAGATAATAGAAATAATATCACAAATTTCACAGATATTGGAATGATAAGAGTATTATAAAGAATTTTACATTAAAAACTCAACAATTTAGATGAACAGACAAAATCTGTGAAAGACACAAGCTACCAAATCTCATTCAAGAAGGAATAAACTGAGTAGCCCTATATCTACTAAAGATATTAAATTTGTGGTTTTAAAAAATTCCAGCAAATGCTATTCCAGGCCCAGATGACTTTGCTAGGGAAATTCAATGGAACACATAAGAAACAAGATCTAACTTGCACAGAAAGTAACAGAGAATGGAATATTTACCAACTCATTTAATAGACCTGCATTGTCAATTCTACACAAATTCATATTTTTCCAGAAAAAGTAAAGAGGAGGAAGTAATTCCCAA
Organism: Callospermophilus lateralis; assembly: GCF_048772815.1. Taxonomy (NCBI): domain Eukaryota; kingdom Metazoa; phylum Chordata; class Mammalia; order Rodentia; family Sciuridae; genus Callospermophilus; species Callospermophilus lateralis. The sequence goes on from NC_135311.1 coordinate 21,421,145, forward strand.
CCACTTTGTGAGGCCAGCATTATCCTGACACCAAAGTTAACAAAAACATTTCAAGAAATTAAAATCACAGACCAATAACTTTCATGAAATAAGCATATGCAAAAATTATTCACAAAATTTTAACAAATTGAATAAAAGCACTATTTTAAAAGAATAATAAATCATGACTAAGTGGAGTTTATTCTGGAATGCAATGTTGGTTTGCATTCTAGCAGTGAAATTCTCCTTACAAACAAAATGAAAAATAAAAACCATATGATAGGGTTCGGGTTGTGATCCAGCAGTAGAGAGTCACCTAGCATGTGTGAGGCACTGGGTTCAATCCTCAGCACCACATAAAAATAAATAAATAAAATAAAGTTATTGTGTCCAATTACAACTAAAAAATGCATATATTAAAAATCCCATATGGGGCTGGGGTTGTGGCTCAGAGGTAGAATGCTTGCCTACCATGCATGGGGCACTGGGTTTGATCCTCAGCACCACATAAAAATACAATAAAGATGTTGTGTCCACCTATAACTAAAAAAATAAATATTAAAAAAACACATGATCATCTCAATGGAAACACACACACACACACACACACACACACTTGCATTGACAATCCAAAATGTAGGGGGAAAACTTCCTAAATTCCTAAAGGGCATCAACAAAAAAAGCTATGCTTAATTTTGAAAAACAAGAATTCTGTTTCCTTAAGATCAGAAAAAAGGCAGAAATGTTTTCTTTCACATGTTCTGCATAGTACCATACTAAAGGTACAATCAGGCAAAGGGGAAAAAAATCACCCCATTTTAAAAGTGAACAAATGATTTGAACAGACACATCACCAATGTATACAGATAGAAAGTAAACAGATAAATATGTTCATCATTTGTCTTAGAGATATGTAAATTAGGGAATCAAAACATAATACTGCACACTTCTTGGAATGCATAAAATTTTTAAATTGACAAAAATGTTAGCAAGGATGTGGAGCAACTGAAAATTTCATATACTGCTGATGGAACTACAAAAAAGGTACAACCAGTTCTTTTAAAAGGTAAGCATAAACATACCACAAAACCAAGGCTTTCCATTCCTAAGTATTTATCAAGAGAAATAATGCAAACATTCATAAAATCCTTATTTATAATATCCCCAAATTGGAAACAACCCAAATGTGCATCCATAGGCAATAAACAAATTATGGCATTCAATAGAATACTTGTCAGCAATAACTAAGAATGAACCACTAAAACAAAATGACATGGATGAATTTCAAAAATAATTATGCTATGTGAGACAATCTAGACCAAAAAATGGGTACATGCCATATGATTCAGTTTACATAAAATTCTAGAAAATACAAATTAATCATAAGACAGAAAGCAGATTAATGATTGCCTGGGGGATGGGGAAAGGTATGGAAGGGTATAAGAGACTGGATTACCAAGGAGCAGAGAAGAGTTTGGGAAGTGAAGACTATATTAGTATCTTGATTGTGATTTCACAGGATACACATACTTTATCAAGTTGTACACTTTAAATTTATGCAGTTTAGGGGTTAATTATATACCCCTAAAATTCACATGTGAAGTCCTAAATCCTAGAATCTCTGCTTGTAACTAAGTAAGATGAAGTCACACTGGAACAGAGTAGGCCCCTATCCAATATGATTGGTGTCCTTTTTAAAAGCAGAAAATTGGACACACACATGAACATGGAGAATTCCATGTAAGGACTGAAGTTTAGCTGCCACAAACCAAGGATAACCAAAAGCTGGGAGAAAAATCTTAGGAAATTAATAATACCTCAACAAGTTTAGAATGTTCAAAGCTGTTTTGAAAATCCAGTGGGTAGAAGTGATTTGTGCATACTTCTCTGATTTCATATCACACCACTCTCTCATTTCGTCTTTTACTTGTCATGTTCTTTGAACATTCTAAACTTGTTCTTGCATCAGGGCTTTTGCATTTGCTATTTGAGCACTATCAAGAGCTCTTTCACCAAAGTTTTGAATGGCTTCCTCTTTACCATCTCAGCTAAAATTTCTTCTTCAGAAAAGCCTTCCTTGGCCATCAAATCTAATAAAGTATACTTTCCCTGTCATTTTTTACCCCCCATCTCATATTTTCTTTATAGTATTTATCATTTTATATTATGCAATTTGTTAATCCATTTATTCTCTGTCTCACTTCCAACAAGAATTCAAGCACTTTAAAGGGAGCACATTACGTGTCTTGCTCATCATTGTATCCTTAGAATTCAAAGCAGGCTACACTATGTATTAAGTGTTCCATAGGTACTTATTGAATAAATAAATGGAAATACAAATAAATCTCTGGAGAAGTTATTAAATAGTCTGATTTTTTATAGATACTATAGGCAAAGCCAAGCTAAAAATCCAAGTTTTCTGACATCTTTCATATTTTATTAAAATTTTAACTCATTTTCAAAGAAAAAAAAGCTACCCAAACTCTTCAATTAATTAAAAAGAAAAGCAGCATTGAATCAGATTTACTTACATTCTCCCCTCCCCATAGAGTATTTTTCTGTGTTAATATGCTTCATTTCTATAAAATTCTAAAATCCTGGGAAGAAGATATATATTTTTAGAATATCAGCTTATCCATCTGAAATCTGTTATCTATAAGAGTCATACTAGAATAGCATTGCATTTAAAACACATCTGTTTACCTAATTTATCTTGAATGTTTTTTTCATAAGCAATACAGGTAATTCATAGCAAATAAAATTGGCCCTAAGGTGCATATTGATTATTTTGTTATCTTAAAGCTCCCAGTGAAGAGGCAAAATTGGTTTAATATGTATTTTGTCAATTGCTTCTCTCTTGATAACAGATGAAAACCCCTCATATGCCAGATTTATATGAATTTACACAAGCTCTTTTATGTCTATTTCAAAACATTTTTTGAAATTAAGGTCATATATAAATGTTAATAAGTTACTAACATCTTCTGTAATAAAATTCATGCTTTCATCAAATCAGAACACTATCAAATTTCCTTTCCTGTATATCAAAACTAGATCTATTCTTTAGTATAATGTTTTTAATGCTACTTATATTACTTTATATAACATCTTGGTAGGTAATTAGATATTATTTCTCTGGCTGAATAATATGAACAGTACTAATTATATTCAAAATAACAGGTGTAACCACTTCTCAGCAAATAACCAACAATATGTTATTAATCTTACTAAAAGTTATCTTAATTTTTCTCATCTTGGTTCTGCATACCTTTTATTTTAAAAGAAGCTCATAGTATAGTTATATGCAAAGGTCAATAAGTGATTGAGTCAGGGGCTGGGGTTGTAGCTCAGTGGTAGAGTGCTCGCGTAGCACGTATGAGACACTGGATTTGATCCTCAGCACCACAGTAAAAAAATACACAAATAAAATAAAGTTATTGTGTCCATCTTAAAAAAATACCACCTTAAAAAAAATTCTGTCAGCAAATTAATCAGTGGTAACCAAGGTAATCAACTCATTATGCAGCGAACTTCCCTTAATGAATATGTGTGAATTTGTTCCAATGTTTAGAATTATTTTCTATGAGAATGATGGATATTCAAAAAGCCATTAACTCATTTTATCATCAAATCTCTAGCTTATGACAGACACTGCCCTCAAGGGATTCATTTATTCTTACCAGTCATTTACCCCAGGCCCACTATTCTCACCTATCTATAAGATAGCAGTCTAGACCTCTTTTTGACTTCTGGTGCCATGTATCCAATTGACACTACATCTCTAACTGGTTGTTCCACAGGCACTTGAAATTCAGTCAGTACACTGAATCCCCAGCAATGGATTGTATGCCTCCTCCTTGTGCCAGCAACATCACTCTCTGGGATTGCTTCAAAGAAAAGGCAGGAGGCCAGAGCTAAGTTTCTCTTGCCCCAAATATTAATCAGGTTTAGTGAACCTCCCCATGGCTGAAGTAAAAGAAAAGAGAGTTCCAAAATGTGTTTAGGGAAAAAATATTCCTTAAAGAAACTAAGAATAAAGAAAATATTTTCAGGATGAGATTGTAGCTCAGTGGTAGAGTGCTCACCTAGCACATGTGAGGTACTGGGTTCAATCCTCAGCACCACATAAAAATAAATAAAATAAAGGTATTGTGTCCAACTATAACATATATATATGTATATATACATATGTATATATACATATATATATGTGTGTGTGTATAAACAGAAATGACAAGTATGGTTATCTTCTACCATATAGCCAGTAGGTTTGCATAAATGTTTACAGTTTCTAGTGATGTACAGAAAAAGAAGGGGTAGGATGTGATGTTTATGAGGTAGGATGTAAGAATATAGAGGTATTAGATTATAGGACAAGCAAATGGGGAATCAAAATAAGTTGGCCTTTAGGAGAAAAAGAGAGAAAGAGAGAGAGGCGATCCCATGTAAGGCTCCCTCTTGCCTTTGCAACAGGATGGTGATTGTTAGCACACCTAGCAGGGATACTTCTGCTGACAGTCTTCCAGGTCCTGGTCTGGTTGTTGATCCTAGAAGGAAGCAGCCACATCCCTAGTTGGTGGCAGCAGTTGTATCAAGCCTGTAGGTACCTTGCTGTTGGGCTTCCAGGTCTCAGTCGGTGTCCCAAGATGAAATTTGTCCTAACTAAAGGTGGTGAAGGTGGCAGAGAGGTAACTCCAGATGGCCGTGGAGGTATCCCAAGATGGAGGCAACTACTTTCAGAGATGGGGCTGGAAGGAAAGGCTGTGCAATGGCATTGGGTGGCCTGTTTAGTGATGACACTCTGTGGCGTGCTGCAATGGGCAGCTGCCTCCTGGCCCTGTCTGTTGTCCCATGGTGAAGGGCGATGGTGGTGGCCACAGTGTCCCAAGGAGGAGGTGATTTGAGTATAGCCTCACTTTGGTGAATAGGGAACCACAGTGCCCATGTTCCTCTGTATTCCTCTCTGCGCAGACAGGGGTGTTCCTGGCTCTGGGCAAGGCAGGGAGCGTGGGGCTTGGGGTTCATTCAGGGCTTGTTGGGGGCTCCAGATAAGGTGGCATGCACCATGTTTTTTAACATATATAAAAGTAAACTATATGTCACAAATAGACAGGAATAAAAATTGGAAATATATTTCTGTAAGGTTATTACACTACATGTGAAGTGATATAATTTGAAAGTAAACTATAAAGATGCATATTGTAAACCCTAAAGCAAACGCTAAAAATTAAAGTACAGTTAAAAAGCCAAGAGAATGAGGCTGGGGTTGTGGCTCAGTGGTCGAGTGCTTGCATGACACGCCTGAGGCACTGGGTTTGATCCTCAGCGCCACATAAAAATAAATAAATAAAATAAAGGTGTTATATCAGGCTATAAATAAAAAAAATTTTTAAAAAAGAAGCCAAGAGAATGAGAAGATAAGCCACAGATTGAGAGAAAACTTTCAAAAGTCATATTAGAAAAAAGAACTGTTATACAAAATATACAAAGAACTCTTAAAATTTGTGATAAGGAAATAAACAACCTGATTTAAAAAAAAAATGGGCAAGAGACCTAAACATACACCTCACCAAAGAAGCATATGAAAAGATACTCAACATTCTCATTAGGAAACTAAAAATTAAAACAATGAGATACCACTACCCACTTATCAGAAAGGCCAAAATCCAACACTGACACTATCAAATGGTGACATGAAAATGGAGCAATGGCAACATTCATTCCTTGCTGCTGACAACACAAAATGGTATAATCATTTTGGAAGATAGACAGTTTGATAGTTTTTCACAGGATAAACATACTCTTTCCATGAAATCCAACAATAATACTTCTTGGTATTTACCCAAAGGAATCTAAAATTTATGCCTACACAAAAACTTGTGCATGGATGCTTCTAGAAGTTTTATTCATATTTGTATAAATTTCCAAGCAATCAAGATACCTTTTTCAGTGAGTGAATATATAAACAAACTGTGTTACATCCGGAAAATGAAATATTATTCAGCAGTAAAAAGAAATGCGCTACCAAGTCATAAAAAGACATGGAAAAACTTTAAGTGCATATTACTAACTGAAAGATGTAAAAAATATTATTACATACTGTATGATTTAAACAATATGACATTCTGGAAAAGGTAAAACCATGGAAACAATAAAAGAATCATTTGTTGCCAGGATTTGAGAGAAGGAGGCTAACTAAACAGAGGTTAGAGGATATTTAGGACAGTGAATCTACTCTGCAAGATACTATAATAGTTGATACATATCATTGCATATTTCTCAAATCCTAGAGGATGTACAAAACCAACAGTGAATCCTAATGGACTTTCAATGATAAATGATATGTCAATGTAGGTTCATTAATTGCAACAAAAATACCATTCTGGTGCAGATGCTAATAGTGGAAGAGAGTTGGAGGTGGGGGATAGTATCTCTATAACTTCTGCTCAATTTTTCTATAAACCTAAAATTGCTCTTAAGAATAAATTCTTTTAGGGCTGGGTTTGTGGCTCAGAAGTGGAGCACTCACCTAGCATGTGCGAGGCCCTGGGTGCTATCCTCAGCATTAAAATGAAGGTATTGTGCCCAACTACAGCTAAAAAATAAATATTTTTTAAAAATAAATTCTTTTAAATGTTTTTTTAAAATAGTTTCCTGTGTTAAAGATAAAAATCAAGCCAAATTACAGATGGTACAAATAGAAAATAAATAGCGAGATGATAAACTTACATGCAACAATATTGTTAATTATATTAAATGTGAATATTCTAATTATAAAGCAAAAGTTACCAAATTGAATTTAAAAATTAAGAATGACCATATTTTTTCTATAAGTACTCACTTTACACATTACTGATTCATTTAACAAGACCCTAAAACACAAGAAATAAAACCAAGATCAATAAGTGGGATGGCAAAGTTTCTGAATAGCAAGGGAAACAAGAGAATGAAGAGAGGGGGCTGGGGTTGTGGCTCAGTGGTAGAGCACTTGCCTTGCATACATGGAACACTGGGTTTGATCCTTATCACCACATAAATTAATAAAATAAAGAGTTTTACTGTGTGCATCTACAACTAAAAAATTAAAAGAGAGAGAGAATGAAGAGACAGGCTACAGAATGGGAGATTGTTGCCACCTGCTCCTCTGACAGGGGATTGATATCCAAAATACACAAAGAACTTGAAAAACTTAACCCCAAGGGAAAATAAAACAATTATTAAATAGGTAAAAGAACTAAACACTTCTCAAAAGAAGAAATACAAACAAATATATGAAAAATGTTTAACATCCCTACAAACAAATATATGAAAAAATGTTTAACATCCCTAGCAATCAGGGAAATGCAAATCAAAACTACACTGAGATTTCATCTCACTCCAGTTGGAATGACAATCATACAAATAATACAAATACAAATAATAGTACGGACAAGAATGTGGGTACACTGATACATTATTGGTGAAACTGCAAGTTAGTACAACCACTCTGGAAAGCCATATGGAGATTCCTAAAAAGATTAGGAATAGAACCACTGTATCATCCAGCTATCACACTCCGCAGTATTTAACCAAAAGAACTAAAATCAGCATATGATAGTGATATGGACAAGTCAATGTTTACAGCAGCACAATTCATAATAGCCAAGTTATGGAACCAGCCCAGATACTCATCAACAGATGAATGAATTTTTAAAATGTGGTATATACACACAATGTTCTATTCAACCATACAGAAGAATTAAACTATGGCATTTGTTGGTGAATGGATGGAATTGGAGAACATCCTGCTAATTAAGTGAAATAAACCAGACTCAGAAAGTCAAGAGTCAAGTGTTTTCAAGCTAGACCAAAATAAGGAAAAAAGTGAGGAAGAATCCCATGACAACAGAGGGAAATCAGTGGAGCAGAGGAATAGGATTGAGGGGAAGAAAGGAGGGATGGGAAAAGGGAGGAACAGTAGAATGAAACTGATCAAATTATGCTATGTGCATATATTAATATACCACAGTGAATTTTTACCTTTATGTGTATTGATAAGGTACTAATTTTTAAAAATAGAAGGAAGACTAGCAGAGTAGAGAAAGGGGAACAGGAGGAGAGAGGAAGGGAGGAAAAAGGGAAGTACTAGAGACTGAAGTGTAGCAAATTATATTCCCAGCATGTATAATTATGTCAAAATGAACCCCAATGTTATGTATAACAACTATAATGGACTAATAAAGACACTTATAAAAAGGCCTAGGGTATCTCACAAAACCCAAGGTGTTTTTAAAAACATACATAGAGACTGGAAACAGAAATATGCAAAAAGATACAATTGCTAATGCTAATTAAAATAAAACTATTAATACAAAGCAAACAGAACAAGGAATATTCTATTATTAAAGACAGCCATTTTATAATGATAAAAGATTGAATTCAGCAAGGAAGAAAAAATCAAGCCTAAATGTTTTTGTACCTAAGACCAAACTTCAAAATAAAGATGCTCCTTGGTTCCTCAAAAGACTAGGAATGGAACCACCATATGACCCAGCTATGCCACTCTTTAATATTTATCCTAAAGCATTAAAGTCATCATACTATAGTTATACATGCATAACCATGTTTATAGCAGCACAACCAAATTACGGAACTAGCCTCAATGTCCATCAACAAATAAACATATAAAGAAAATGTTATATACACACAGTAGAGATTTATTCAAGATAAAGAAAAATGAAATTATGTCATCTTCAGGAAAATAGATGGAACTTAAGAGAATTATGTTAAGCAAAATAAGCCAAACTCAGAAAGTCAAGGATACTATCTTTTCTCTCATATGTGTAAGCTAGGGAGGAAAAAGGGAAAAAAGATGGCAGGTTGGGGACGGATCTCATGAAAAGCGAAGGGAATCATTTCATAAGGAAAAATCATAAGTTGATCCACAGTTGAGTCAAGACTGTACATAAAACAAAACTAATAGAATTCAAAGGTATAGATAATCTACAATTATAGTTGGAAATGTCAATATTTCTCTCAGTAAATGAAAGAGCAATTGTGCAAAATATCAGAAAAGACAAAAAAAACTTGAATGATGATACATACCATCTTTTCCTGACATTTACAAAACATTCCACCGACCAATAACTGAGCACATATTCTTCATACATGCACATGAGTTCACAAGGGACATTCACTAAAAGAGACTATATTCTTGGCCATAAAAAAATCTCAAAAAATTTAAAAGAATTGAAATAATACTTGGTATGGATCCTTATCAAAATAAAATTAAATATCAATAGTGGATATCTGGGAAAACCTCCAAATATTTGGAAATTTAAAAATTCAGTTGTAATATTCAATAGTTTTTTTAAAAAAAACCACATGGAAAATTAGAATTACTTAAAACTGAACAAAAATGAAAATATAGTGATCAAAATTTGTGGAATATAGCTAACTCAGTGCTTACAGAGAAATCTATAGCTTTAAATATGTATATTAGAAAAGAAGAGGACATGGTGGTGATATTAGAAAAGAGGGCATAATGGTGCATGCCTGCAATTCCAGTGGACTCAGGATGTTAAGGCAAGAGGATCTCAAGTTTGAGGCCAGCCTTAACAACTTAACAAGGCCCTCAGTAACTTAGCAAGACCCTAAATAAAAAGAGCTGAAGATATAGCTCAATGGTTAAGGCATCCCTGGGTTCAATCCCCACTACTGAAAAGAAAAGAGAAAGATCTGTGTTTTATTACAGAACCCAAACTGAGAACTGACAGAAGGGTAAATAAGACATCTTCCCCTACATAGCATCTTCCCCTTTGTAAACTATGACAGGCAACTAAAATAACCTCTCAAACATCTGTAGAATGATTTCATCTCTTTGGGTTAGATGTGTATGCCTTCTCTGACCAAATCCAACAAATTACTCATGTGTTAACAAGTACAAATACAGAGCATCCAATTTAAGGGAAGAAAGGTCTAAAGGTCATTTAGTGTCTATCTTAAAAGAAAAGCAAATAAAGGAAAAGAAAAGAAAAAGTAAAGGCAAGAATGGAAATAAAATCAATAAAAAATGGAGAAAAATCAACAATCCCCTCCCCCAAATCCAATAAAATCATAAAGACCAATAAAATCCACAAATATCTAAATGGACTAGTCAAGAGAAAAAAAGGTTAAAATCATCAGAATCAGGAATTTAAAAGTGTTATCACTACAGACCCTACAGATTTTTAAATTATAATAGTGTTATAAACTACTCTATTGTCAATACATTCAACCACTAAAAATAGACACATTTCATAAGACATAATTTATCAAAACTAGCTGAAGAAGAAAGAGCAACTCTAAATATCTACATATTAATTATGTAAATCAGTCTGATATTTAAACATAATATTCAAGGAAAAGCTCATAATGGTTCCCATATGGATTTACTGATAAGGTCTATGCAACATTTAAGAAAGAAATAAAGCAAATTTTATACAAACTCCAAAAAATTGAGAGCTAGACAATACTTCTTATACATCATTATAAGGCCAACATAACCTTAATAGAAGAACCAGACAAAAACATTACAAAAAACAAAAACTACAGACCAACCTCCCTTAAGAACATAAAAATTCTCCATGACAATTATAGCAAATCAAATCCAATGATAAATAAAAAACATAACAGATTATTGCTAAGCAGAGTTTATCCCAGGAACATAAAGTTGGTTTAATGTTAAAAAAAATAAATAAATAAAAGCTGGGCATGATACATGCCTGTAATCCCAGCAGCTTGGGAGGCTGAGGCAAGAGGATCAAGAGTTCAAAGCCAGCCTCAGCAACAGCAAGTCACTACACAACTCAGTGAGACCCTTTATCTAAATAAAATACACAGTAGGGCTGGGGATGAGGCTCAGTGGTTGAATGCCCTGAGTTCAATCCCTGGTACTGCCCCCGCAAAAAATCAATTGAAATAATTCACTATATTAACAGACTAAGAAAGAATACCATGAAATTATCTCAAATAATCAGAAAAAGCATGACAAAACTCAATATTCATTCAGGACAATTTTTTCAGCAAACTAGTATCAGAAATAAACTACCTAAATTTGATAAAGGACAGTAACATCATACTTAAAGGTGAAATAATTGGGAAAAAGATAAGGATGTCCATTTTTACTTATATTCAATACTGTACTGAAGTTACTGGCCTGTAGAGTAAGGCAATAAAAAACATAGATTGAACAGGAAGCAGTAAAAATAGTTTTTCCACAGATGACATGATCTACAAGAAATCTACAAAAATTCTTCTAAAATAAGTGGATTTATTGAGGTTGTAGGATAAAAATTCAGTAGGCAAAAATCTTACCACTAGCTTGGCCTAGTGGTATATGCCTGTAGTCCCAGCTACTTGGGAGTGAGCGCAGGAATTCAAGGCTAGCTTGGGCAACACAGCAAGACTACACCTTAAAAAAACAAAAATCTTATCACTGATTTCTCCCTGCCACAGAATTTCTGAAGGGTCACACCACACTAAATTCATCTAAACTCTTAACCTCTTCCTGGATCCCGAGAGCCATACATTGCTATCGCCCAGGGGTCCTTCCTGGACCCCTTTCTAGCATTCTAGTAAACCTGCCTTGGATTTTGTGCACAGAAGCCATCTCCTGTATCATCCAAAGCAGATGAAGACCTCAACAAAGCTGAGAGCATTCCATGAATGGAGCTGGCACCAATGGGCCAGTGTTCCATGACCATCTGGCCCTCCAGATACTGTGGCTGTCACTGACCAGAGCTGTCCTGTGGTCATCTTTATGTGTCCATTTGTAGGAACTACAGCCTCTAAGTTAACTTAGGTTTAAAGACCCTGGGAGAAACAGGTGAGTGATAATAATGGCTATTAAAGGCAGCCTGCTAAAATGGGTTCTGCTAACAATTCAAGTACTTCCAGGATATGAAGGGTTTTCTGAGAATAGAGAGACTCCCATATAACCAATTTGGAGCTATGGAACTTCCAGAGTATCAGTCCTCATTTCATTGTCCCTGCCTTTGTAAGTCAATCAAATCCATTAAAACTCATTGAAGTCACATTTTTCATGGGAATTCACAACACTGATTTTATTACTAACAATTAAATGTAAGACTTATTAGCACTTTCTTTGGTTTAGGCACCTTTCATAATGTATACTATCTCATTTCCTCTAATCATCATAATTGCCCCATTTTAGAGAAAAGAAAGGTGAGCCACAATAAGGTTATTAGTAAAGGCAGAGCTAGGATTACAAACTCAGGCAGCTAAACAAACTCCGTAATGTTAACTAACATGTCGTATCACTTGTAGTCTGGACTGAATAATTAGTTTTGACCTAATTAAATATGATAATCCTATAGCCTATTATTTGTTTTTTAGCTGGCAAACTATGTATAAAAATCTCAGATACTATTATAAGGGCTAAGAAAACATTTAATAATTGACTTAGTAAAAACTGAGAAATAATTCAGCTATACAAATAATATTTTTTGAAGAAAGGATAAGTTCTCTATTGATAAGTACAGTTCATCCAATATGAAGTCAGTGAAAAAAACCGATGCATTTTTCCCTAACAAATCATAACTCAGACAAAGTCTTCTTTTAACTCATTATGTCTCTTTTTCTCATTTATGGAACATCTAAAAAACAAACAGAGCAACAAACATAACACTTACGTAAACTTTGAAATAAATATTTGTTCTTAAAGTTCTATTCAAAAAAGTTATATGTGAATGATCAGTGATATCATTAACATTAATGATAATAAATTATATAATAAGCTGTAGATTATGATTTGCAACCTATTTTCATGCACCTGTATCAATTTCACTAAAATATTCACAAATATGAAAACATGGAACTCAATAGGTTTACTGTAGACAGCCATATCAAACAAATAGAGCAACAAGTTTTAAAAATTAAAATTGAAATTATTAGACAATTGCACTATAGTTTGTATCATTTTGCTAGTTTTATGAAATGTTTGTAGAATATATTTTCAACATTAATTGACATAATGATTTATTATATGATCACATTTGTGCTCTGGTATAAATTATGTATATACTATAGAGATTAAAGGTCATTGTTTGTATTGGCTTCATATTACTTACACATTGAAATTAAGTGATCTTTTCTGTTCCCTTCTAGCTTAAGCTATGATTTCATAATTTAAATAATGTTAAGTCTTATCTTTCTCATTTGTCATTCTATTCCTAACCCACAGTTGACCTGTCACTGCTTAAAGTTCTTATTGTACTACTATAGCCCATGAACTGAATTTAAATTATCTGAATTATGAATAATATATATATAACCTTTATATCAACCAAAGCAACTTACTCTTTGACATCATTAATTTACATTTACATGAGTTAGAAAACATTTTATTACTGTTACATTGATAAAGTTATGGATATTTTTCTTAAGACAGGTATTAGATCTAATCCAAAAGTCTGGAACTTAAACTTTCAATCTAAAAAAATTTTTTCATCTCTTACTTGGAGTGTATTTCAATAGCCACAATAGCCTTACCTTGTTCCAGTTATCCTTAGTGATCTTCCTAAAACAAGTTTTTTTCTTCAACTTAGTGAATGACAGAATTAGTAGATCTTATATACTTTGAAAATGTTTGTAAAACTTAAATTTCAAAATACCATATTTTAAACAACAGTCTTATTTTCTTTCCACTTTCCATACCAAAAACGTCCATGCTTTACAACATACAAAGTATTACTACATGGGAAGACCATGGCTTATTCTTCCTAACTACTCGTCACTTCTTTATATTGTTATTTTTTCTGGCTTAGTTTTCTCTTGTTCTTCTTGTACACCTGTTGTACTCCTATTTATGTCCAAAACCCATCTCTCCCAGAAGGCCTTCTCTGATGCCTAAATAAATGACATGAAATTACCATTAACTTCTCTGTACCTCTTACACATGAATACTGTTGAATTACTTAATTATAAGTGATTCATTTGTTTATACATAAAATATTTGTTCATTGGCTGAATCACTGAGAGCAGAGATCGTATGATACAGATAATTCCAAATTCAATTATTTATTTTCTGCTTTCACATATTGCCACTCAGCAGGATCTGATACAAGGGCATATTCCTTTCTTTAATCACTGTTCTTTAAGCTTCTAAGATCCCTTACTCTCCTGAAGTTTTTGCCTCCTCTCCAAGTTCCTCTTTCTTAATCTCATTTTAGGCTCCCCCTTTTCACTTTCAAATGTTCCAGTGCCCCAAGGTTCAGTACTAACTCCTTTCTCTTCTATAATTGCACATCTATTATCTGTAAAGACAGTGCATTCAGTCCAGTACTTTAAATGGCATCTATATATGCCAATGATCATTAAATATTCACTTTATTCTAGAGAACTCTATAACCATTTGTTCAATTGCCTATACATTCATTATCTCTATTTGGATATCTAAGATATATCAAACATTATAAATGACCAAAACAGTACTTCAAAATTCAGCTTTGTACCTTTTCTTCTTCTCAACTCATCCTCATCCCCAACAAATTCTTTTGTTTCTACTATCAAAGTAAATTCCACTCCCCCTCAAAAAAAGGTCTATCTGAAATGTGACTTCTGCCTGAGTCTATTATAGCTAACATTTGCTTTTTTAACAGGGTTTTTGGCTGAGGCCCACTTAGCCCAGGCTTGTTCTGAAGTCTATGGCCTGTATACTCTAAGGGACTCAGTTTTGCTTCAGACAAAGCTTATGCATTATCTATTGAAGCCCAGTAGTTAAGCACCCCTGGGTCAATCCCTGGTACAAAAAAAGGGCGGGGGGCAGTAGTAACTCTTGTAAAGATAAGACTACCACAGGCTACAGTCGTACCCCATTTGAAAAATTCTATGTGGTTACTGTCCAGATAATGCCACCAAAGACACAGGCTAAATTTATTATTTAGCTCTCCTAAAGACCAATTAATTTTCTTCTCAAAGTATCCAACCTATTTATCAAATAGTCTCCTGAATTAATCTTATCTCCTTACAATAGAACTATCCTTCTACCTGTCCTGTACAATAGTATGGAGCAGAACATGTGGTCACTGCTAGAAGCTCCATACCCAAAAGACAGAAGAGTCTAGGTCCCATATGCTCAGTTTATCCTAAACTCATCATTCAAATTAACTCAATCAGTCCTACAAAGAGTAGTTAAAAGACAAGGAATAAGAGTTTCCTTCCAACCCCAAATGGTAAAAAGCTTCCTATCTAAAATGTACTCAATCCTTTTAAAGGCACTGCTTAATAAATGTGTAATTAGCTTACAAAATTTTCACAATTAAATAATCAAATTATAAATGTGCCAATTGTTGGGCTGGGGTGTAGCTCAGTGATAAAGAGTACTTGTTAGCATGTGTGAAGCCCTGGGTTAGACAGCCAACACTGCAAAAATAAGAAAAACCAATTGTTTATTAATACTAGGAGTTGTTTAAAAGTAAAAACAATAACATTAGTTATAAATTTGATTCTAAGTTGGTTCAAAGAAGAATCAAATATAATCTATTATAATAATACAGTATTGTATAATAATAATTTCAAGAAAATCTCATATTTGATTTCAAGTCATGTAACTCAACATTTCAGTGCTGAAATTTTACTAGTTGTAAGAATCATCAATACAGTACATGTAAGTTTTTCTTTACTATGTATTATATTTTATTTACTCAACAAATATTGAGTACCTATCATGGACCAGGCATTGTTCTAGCCACTTATAATACATAAATAAAGCAGACAAAAATAACTACCTTTGTAAAATTCTCATTCTAATAAAGGGAGACAATGAATAATAAACAGAGTAAACAAAGTATGTTAGAAGATGGCATATGCCATAGGGAGAAAAAGAGCAGGGTAAGGAGAATCAGAAGTGCTGGAAAGAGTGGGAAGTTTTCAAAATAGAAGCATGCTCAGCATGTGTAAGCAATCTCTCAAACCTTAGGAGTCTTAACTCCTTGTTTTTTAACCTATTTATTTATATGTGGTGCTGAGAATCGAACTCAATGATTCACACATGTTCAGCAAATGCTTTACCACTGAGCCATAACCCCGGCACTTACCTCTTTGTTTTAATTAAAAGGAAAAACAATATTGAAAATTAGTGTAAACTAATTTTAACAGACTGGCAAGTTGTTCACCTAATCCTTTCATGATCTCTTAAGAGGTATCTAGAATATGCGTCATAGTTCCCTTTCAGCATGGCCATATGACTCAATTGCAGAAAGTAAAATTTGGGTAGAAGTGATATACATCTGTTTCAAGTCTGGGGTTATTACAGACTTCCCACATGGGTCCTTCATGATGTTTTGCTTTTTGCAATAACCTTGGAAGCCAATTGTTGAAGCAGGTAGAACTACAAATTGGAAGGAGCCAGAGTTCCTAAATCACTGCCTATAGAAATGGTATTCATTAAATAATCACATTAATGTTGACTTAAATAAATAAGTAAATGGTTAGCCAAAGCAGCTATTAACTAATGCACAAGTCCTATGTTATTTTAAGATATTCTAAAATATATAGTTTCAAATGTGAAATATTATATTTTCAAGACTAATAATCCTCCAAAAATGCTTCCTCAAGAGACTAATTATGAAGTTTCAATTTAGAGAGAAAAAGCTAGAAAGACTATAGCTGGGTTATCAAATTATAGTCATAGTTACACTAATTGAAGGAAGAACAAAATTTCAGTTATTAACATTTTCATTTTTTCTTGGTTAACCTTTCCTACAAAACAATCCCTGCCACAGGGGGATTATAATTCTATCACACCATAATTATTATTTACAGACAACTCCAAAACTATTTTTATTCATGTGTTGTTTTTTTCATAAAGTCCATTCATTTTCCTACTTTGAGTCCTTCATATCTACTCATTTTTTATAAATTTTTTTGGTTTAACATGGACACAATACCGTTGTTTTTAATTATTTATTTTTATGTGGTGCTGAGGAACGAACCCAGTGTCTCATGTATGCAAGGCAAGTGCTCTACCACGGAGCTACAACCCCAATCCCTCAAATCTATTCTTTTTCTCACAACCTCCAGCACTTTCTTCCTTGACCCTCTTTCTTAATGAATGATCTAAATTCCTATCTCACAGAGAAAAACCAAAGCTGTGAAACAAAAAATTCTATAAACTCCCATCCACTTATCATCATTTTGTGCCATATACTCTTACTTTTCTCTGTTACTGTGGTAGAATTGTCTATTCTTCTACCTAGAGGCCAATACTTTCATTTATCCACTAAATTTCATTCTGCTTACCTATTACAAATAAGACATTTAATAGCAACAACAAAAATTCTCCTTTCTGTCCTACATTATCATCTTTCCCATATCTAAGTCTTTCCCGAGTATACAAACATGTTATAATCCTTACTTCTTATAAAAAGATCATTACACCACTTTCCTCTCCAACAACTTCTCCATTTATCTTCTTCCTTTAAAGTGTAATTTCTTGAGTTCCTTATACCTGATAGTAATAGCTGTTTCCACCTTCCTTTCCCCCTATTCTCTCCTAAATTCCTCCAATCAAACTCTGCTTCACTAAAACTACTATAATGATTACCAATTACCTCCACATTAGTAACACATTAATCAATTTTACTTTACCTCTGAGAAACATTTAATACAATTTATCACACTGTCTTCTTTGAAATACTTCCTTACTCGACTTCCAAGAAACCATAGTTCTAGTTTTTCTAATACCACTCTGGCTAATACTTTAATGGCTCCTTATCATCTCTCTGATCTCCTCTGTTTTTAAGGTAGATAACTCCCATGATTGCACATGTTTTCATCCAGTCTGATAGCTTGACATATGCTACTCTCAACTTCACATCACTAGTCTAGGCCTATCTCTAATCCTACCCACTATCGGTATTAGGATGTTTGATGTTCATTTCAAATATATGATGTGCAAAACTCCATTGTTCAGACAAAAATATTGAAGTTATTCTTGGTCTATTCTCTTTCTTTCATATCCCATATAACCTTCAAAATACTACATCTGAAAGTTCACTACTTCGCTTCTCTGCTGCTGTCACTCTTGTTTGGATCACTATCATCTCTCCTAAGCATTACTAGAACCTGTTTTCCCTATTTTAATAGAAAGATCCTGTTACAACATAAGTCAGATCATGTTTTTTTGCTCAAAATCATCTAATAACTGTATATCTTATTCAAAGTAGAAGCCTAAATTCTTATGTAGTAATCTATAAACTCAAATTCTGCCACCTAAACTCCCCATCCCATTAACAGGCCTTCTCTTCTTTCTACTCTCCTTTTTGCTCACTGTCCTCCTGCCACAAGGGCCTCTTTGCTGCTTCCCAGACAATACTAGGTACATTCCTCCCTCTGGGCCTTTGTATTTCATACTCCTTCTGCCATGAATATTCTGCCCCCAGAAAGGCTCAAGCTCACTTGCTATTCTCATCAGATCTTCACTCAAATGTTATTTAGGTGAGGGCTAACCTACCCAAAATTCTAACCCACTTTATACTCCACATAGTACTATTCCTCATTTTTTTTCTCTTAGTAATTATCATTAACTAATATACTATACTTTGTAATTTATTTTATTTTATTGTCTGTTTCTCTCACTACAATGTAAACTCCTAAAAAATAAAGTATATTTTTCTTTTTTGTTCACTATTATATTCCTAGTATCTAGACCTAATGCTTGACTCTTAGTAGAAACTCAATATTTGCTTAATGAATCTTGAATAAATGAAGTACTTCAGGAAATCATACTGTTATAGCCTTTTTTCCTGACATAAAAAGCCATTTAATAATTTCATAAATAGAGCGATCAAAGCTTCTTGAGAAGTATAAAACTCCACTAATAAGCTCTCAAGATTTAAAAAACTGAACATGATTACTAGCTATTCTGATATCCCCACAGAATCAATGAGAAGCATTTATTTGCATATAAAATATTTAATAGTAAAGAATAAATCACAATAAAGCATTTCTAGCAAAGGCTAACTTTAAAGATTTGAAAATTTAGTAAAAACAGTTTTCATGAATACAGTAAAAGGTAACAAAATATGATCATCTAATTATCTGAATATAACAACAAGTTTTCAAATAATATATAGTTATTTCACATTTAAGCCAAAAAAATTTAATTGTATAAAGAAACACAAATTATTTATGCAAATTTTCTTATAGTTGTTGATGGACCTTTATTTTATTCATTTATTTATGTGGTGCTGGAAAATCTAACCCAGTACTTCACACATGGGAAGCAAGCACTCTACCACTGAGCCATGATCCCAGCCCCAAATGCAAATATTTTTAAGATCTCAACTTCCAGATAAAATTTGGCTTTTAGGAAAATAATTTTTAAATTAACCATAAATTTGAGGCTATTAAAAATCACATTGAGTTTTTTTGAGATTAAACAAATAGCTTTTCTGCTTCCTTCAGTTTTTTTTTCCTATCCATTTTAGCAATGATAGCCCAGTGGTCCTCTCTCATTTTTCTCATAGGTCCAAACTTCAGCACAGATCCAGGGGTTGTCAGAGATGAAGGAGTCTAAATGTAAAATAAAATAAAATAAAATGATAATGCTTTTAAATTTTTTTTAAAAAAAATAAAGCCAGGCTTTTAAAATTTGCTTTCTGAAATAAAATGTAAAAGCTACCTTTTTTGGTGTTCTGACACAAAGATGAGAAACTGGTGGATTATTATTCTTGTATAGTTTGTTCGATGTCTCTTCCTCTGAAACCATGCTCTTGAAGAAAAATACAAAAATATAATGTTGGGACTACCATCGTTAACATTACATTATTAGAATTCTGTCAACATATCACATATGAGAATGAATAGTAGAATAAGAGGAGGTAAAAAGAAGAAAGGACAGAAGAGAGAGGAGGGACAAGAAAGGAGGAAAAAGAGAAAGAAGAAAAACCAAAGAAGGAAGAAGACAACAAAGTAAATCTTCAATCAGCCAAAATAGGACCTAGATGATTGTATTCTATTAAATATACTCCTAAAAGTACTTTTCTACTGATTTCTTCTTCAGTTTTTAGAGTCTTTATAATACTGTTCTCCCCTACATTCTCCCCTACTTCCCCCACCCTACTCACTCGACTCACACTTAGACCTGATAATAACATTTATAATCCTACAAAAATTATAATATTATCTATGATCCAATAATTCTACTGCTGGGGATATACCCAGAAGAACTGAAAGCAGAGTCTTGAAGGGAAAATTCATATTCATAGTAGCATTACAACTAAAATGTGAAAACAATCCAAATGTCCACCAACAGATGAATGAACAAGCAAAATATACATATATTATACACATGTATATTATATATATTATTTTTTATTATTATTATTCATCCTTAAAAAGTAAGAAAATTCTGACACATACAATGACATGGGTGAATCTTGAAGACATTATAAGTGGAAAAAAGTCAGTCACAAAAAGACAAACTGGGTATGATTCCACTTCTATGAGATACTCAGAGTAGACAAAACCATAGACACAAAACAGAATGGTGGTTTCCATGGGCTGCAGGGAGGGTGGAAAAAGAGGTTATTAGTTAATGAAGTAGATGAAAAAGAGTTATAGAGATAGATGAAAAGAGTTATAGAGATACATGGATGGCAATAATGGTTATGCACATTATGAATATACTTATTAACACATCTAATTACTGTATAGTTAAAATGGTAAATTTTGTTACGGGTATTTCATCACAATATTTAAAATTGTAGTTATCAATTTATGAATTTTGAAATTCCCCTAAATAATAATATATAACATTTAGTATTTTCCATATACCAATCAGCTAGTACAAGTTTTAAGTGCTTTGAATAGTTTTTTTTAATATTTATTTTTTTATTTGGACACAATACCTTTATTTTATTTATTTATTTTTTATATTGTGCTGAGGATCGAACCCAGGGCCTCGCACACTCTAGGTGAGTGCTCTATTACTGAGCCACAACCCCAGCTCCAACATACTTAGTTTTAATCTTCACAATTTTATGAGATGAGAAACTTAAACACACATTTTTTTTAAGTAATTGCCCCACATTGTACAACTAGTAAGAGGTGGAGGTGGGTTTCAAATTCAGGTATCTAGTTATAGAATCCATTCTCAATGAATACGCTACACAATTCATTCATTCAGGTAAGCAGTCAGTTCACATGATATCTTCATGCTCATTAAATTCACACTTAAATTTCAGAAGCCTCACAGATTAAGAATATTCAAGCAGATTTTCATGAATTCTAAGATAGCAACAGAATAAGTTGTAGGGCTACTTTTACAAATACTCTCAGAACTACTATGTACCAATAAGCCATATAAGAAAGAAGAAATTATTTTTAAAATCATATGGTAAACGATTACTAAAATAACATCAATTATAGCACACTAAATAAAAAAATATATGTAATCTATTCAAGTACTTTACCCATTTTTAGTTGGGTTATTTTGTTACTGAGTTGTGGGAGTTCTTTATATATTCTGGACATTAAATCACCTGTCAGGTAAATTATTTGCAAATATTTCCTTCCATTCTGTAGCTTATCTTTGCTTTTTTTGAAGTTGTTTTATTATTGTTGAATTGTGGAAGTTCTTTATATATTCTAAACATTAAACCCATGTCAAATTATTTGCAAATACTTCCTCCTATTCTGTAACTTGTCTTTGTACTTTCTTTGTAATGTCCTTTGATATATAACAGTTCTTAATTTGGACAAGGTTCAATTTATTGATTTTTTATTTTATTTTATTTATTCTGCACTTTTGGTGTTGTATACACAAAGTTGTTGACAAATCCAATGTCATGAGAATTTCTCCAATATTTTCTTCTAGATTTTTATAGTTTTAGTTATAAGTGGATCTTTGATCCATTTCAAGTCAATTTTTTAATAGGCTATAAGGTAAGGGTCCAACTTTACTCTTTTACATGTGAGTATCCATTTTTCCCAGTACTATCTGTTGTGGGGAACATGACTGTCTGTTCCCCATTGTGTGGTCTTGGCACTGTTGTCAAAAAAAAAAATCGATTACTATAATGAGTTAGTTCTTATCTCTCTGTTCTATTCCATTGGTCTATATATCTGTCCCTTTGCCAGTAACAAATAGGTTTTTTTAATTTTTTTTAAATTGTAGATGGACAGAATACCTTTATTTATTTTTATGCGGTGCTGAGGATGAACCCAGTGCCTCTAGGCAAGCGTTTTACTGTTGAGCCATGCTCCCAGCCCCTAACAAATAGTTTTAATCACTAGCTTTGTTGTAAGTATCACTATTGACAACTGTGAGTTTTCTAACTTTAACCTTATTTTTCAAGATTGTTTTAGCCATTTAAGACCCTTTGCAAATTTCACATGAAGTTGAGTACTGACTTTTTCATTTCTGCAAACAAAGCTACTGGGAAGGGGAACCAAGATAAGTATAAACTAAAGGAATTCATGACTACTAAGCCAGTATTGCAGACTATGCTTAAAGAAATCCTATACACAGAAGATGAAGATAAAAACAACTAAGAGAATGGGAAAGATTAAATCTCATTAGAATAATAGATAAGCAAATGAGAATATAGAAACAAACATTAGAAATAAAACAAAATAACAAGAATACATCTCTCTCCATAATAACATTGAGTATAAATGGCCTAATTCTTCAACTAGAAGACATAGACTGACAAACGAGACCTAAAAATGAGAACCAATTGTATGTTGCCCACAAGAATGTCATTGGCAGACATTCACAGGCTGAAAGTGAAAGGATGGAAAATGGTATTTCACACAAATGGACCCCAAAAGCAAGCAGTAGTAGCTACTATTGTATCCAACAAACCAGATTTCAAACCCAAATTAACCAAATGAGACAAAGAAAGTTACTATACACTGATATAGGGAACAACCCAACTAGAATGTATAATTAATATTTGTGCCCCAAATATCAGGGCACCTAATTACATAAGAAAAATACATTACTCAATATAAAGGTTCAGATAGGTACCAATATAGTAACACTGGGTTTATTTCAATATGCCTCTCTCACTAACACATAGGTCATTTAGACATAAAATCAACAAAGATACTAGAGAGTTAAAACATACTGTAGATCAAATGGACTTAACACCCACCTACAGAATATTTCATCCAACATCAGGCAAATACACTTTTCTGTGTAACTGTCTCCAAAATAGATCATTATTTAGGACTCAAAGCAAGTATTTTTTTTTTGGCACAAGTCTTATGAAATAAAAAAGTTGAAATAACTGTTTGCATCTTAACAGATCATAATGGAATAAACTTATAATTCAATAGCAAGAAAAACTACAGAAATTATATAAATACACGGAGATTGAACAATACACTTCTGAAGAGATCAGGAGAGAATTTAAAAAGATTCTTAGAATCAAACAAGAACAGAAATACAACATACCAGAATCTCTGGGACACAGAAAAGACAGTTCTAAAGATTAACATTAAACAGAGACATGAGGTGGGAGGGAAAGGGAGAGAAAAGGGGAATTGCATGGAAATGGAGGGAGACCCTCATTGTTATACTAAATTAGATATAAGAGGTTGTGAATGGAATGGGAAAATAAACAAGGTGAGAAATGAATTACAGTAGATGGGGTAGAGAGAGAAGATGGGAGGGGAAGGGAGGGGGGATAGTAGAGGATAGGAAAGGTAGCAGAATACAACAATTACTAGTATGGCATTAAGTAAAAATGGGGATGTGTAACCGATATGAGTCTGCAACCTGTATCTGGGGTAAAAATGGGAGTTCATAAATCACTTGAAGCTAATGTATGCTAATGTATTAATATGATATGTCAAGAGATTTGTAAGGTTTTGAACAACCAATTAAAAAAAAAAAAGAAAAGACAGTTCTAAGAGAAAAGTGTATACCTATGAGTGGCTACATTAAAAAAAAAAAAAAACATAATGATCCCAAATAAATAATCTAATCATTCAAGTCTAGGTTTCAGGAAAATAACCATTCCCCAAACCTCCATGTCATGGATAGATAGAATTATTATTATAAAAATGGCTATACTACCAAAAGTGATCTACAGAGTCAACATAATCCCAATAAAAATACCAATGATATTTTCCTCAGAACTAAGGAAAACATCCTGAAATTCATCTGAAAGAACAAAAGACCCAGAATAGCCAAAGCAATTCTGAACAAAAAGAGTAAGGCCAGAGGCATCACAGTACCTGACTTCAAATTATATTATGGAATTGAATAATAAAAACAACATGTACTGGAATAAAAATAGAAATGTAGACCAATGTAACAGAAGATGCAGAGACAAACATCTATAATCATGTAATTCTTGACAAAGGTGCCAAAAACAGAGTGGAGATAACAGCCTCTTTAACAAACGATCCTGGGAAAACTGAATATTCATATGTAAAAGATTGAAACTAGATCCCTATATCTCACTAGTACAAGAATCAACTCACAATAGATCAAAGGTCTAGGAATAAGACCAGAAACATTGCATCTGCTAGAAGAAAACTTAGGAGAAACTCTTAAACATGTAAGCATAGGCAGCAACTTCCTCACTAGGACTCCTATAGCTCAT
This sequence comes from Callospermophilus lateralis, assembly GCF_048772815.1. Classification (NCBI taxonomy): domain Eukaryota; kingdom Metazoa; phylum Chordata; class Mammalia; order Rodentia; family Sciuridae; genus Callospermophilus; species Callospermophilus lateralis. The sequence continues at coordinate 21,445,723 of NC_135311.1, forward strand.
TAAATAACAGCAGGAATCAATAAGTGGTATGGCATCAAACTAAAAAGCTTTTGTACAGCAAAGGAAAAAGTTAAAAGAATCTATGGAATGGGAGAAAATCTTTGCCAGCTCCTCAATTGACAGAGAATTAATGTCCAGAACATAAAAAGAACTCAAAAACCTCAAAACACACACACACACACACACACACACACACACACCTGTTCAATAAATGGGCAAATGAACTAAACAGACACTTCTCAAAAGAAGTATATATGGTCAACAATTATATGAAAATAAAAAGTTAAACATCCTTAGTGATCAGGGAAATACAAATCAAAACTACACTGAGATTTCATCTCACTCCAGTAAGAATGCCAATCATCAAGAATACAAACAATAGGGCTGGGGATGTGGTTCAAGCGGTATCGTGCTCGCCTGGCACGCATGCAGCCCAGGTTCGATCCTCAGCACCACATACAAACAAAGATGTTGTTCCACCGAAAACTAAAAAAATAAATAAATATTAAAAAATTTCTCTCTCTCTCTTTCTCTCTCTCTCCCTTTAAAAAAATGTGTTTAAAAAAAAGAATACAAACAATAAATGCTAAAGAGAATGAAGGGAAAAGGTAACCCTCATGCATATTGGTGGAAATGTAAATTAATATAGCCACTATGGAAATCAGTATAAAAATCGTCAGAAATTGATACATTGTAACTACCATATGATACGGATATACCTCAGTATCTATCCAAACGAATCATAGACGGTGTACTACAAAAATTTGTGCATGTCTGTGTTTATAGTTACAAAATTCACAATAGTTATGAAATTCACAATAGTTATGGAGCCAGCCTAGGTCCATCAACAGATGAATAGATAAAGAAAATCTGGGGTGTGTGTGTGTGTGTATCATCTAACTCCAGTAAGAATGACAATCATCAATGATATCATTAATGATCATTGATGACATATATATATATATATATATATATATATAATAAAGTTTTATTCAGTCATACATAAAAAAACAACAAAATTGGGTTAAAATTGGGAAAACGGATGGAACTAGAAAGCAGTATGTTAAGGGAAAAACCAGACTGAGAAAGATAAGGTTTGTAGGTTCTCTCTCATATGTTGAAATTGGGAAAAAATAATCTTATACTTACAAATGGTAATAATGAAATAAATGGCTTTTATCAGAATTTTGTCATTAAAATTTTTTGGTGATTTGCTGTAACTAGTGAGATAAGAATTATCTGTTTTTAAATTAAATGAACTAAGTTTAATTATTCTCAATAAACTATCATTATGATTTTAGAAAATAGCAGTATGTATGTATGTATATATATATATATATATAAAGGGAATAAACAGAGCCACAGAGTGCTAGAGGAAATAGCTTCCTTAAACATGCTGTCCTTACTACATTAATTCTTTAAGAGTGAAATTTTACATTTGTCAACCATACCTTGATATAAATTACCAACCAATAAGTGCTGTCAAATAAAGTAACATGTATAACATGCAAAAAAAGAGGCAGACCCTTAACAGATTTGGCTACAAGATTAAAAATATTCACCCCAATTTATTTTTTAACTTATTTTTATAAATCTTTGCTGGAAAACAACACAATGATTAATCATTTCATATTCCAATAATGCTATTGCCAGTATTTTCAAATGCCACATTTTCTGAAATTTAGAGGAAAATTATTTGACCGCTAATTCCTCAAAAATACTACAAAAAGCATAAGGGTTCTATTATATTAGCTCCATGACATCAGTACTGCAATGATAGATACTAGGTACATATTTTTTACACACACACACACACACACACACACACAATCAAGAAATAATGAGACAAAAAATAAATTATATAAGCAAAATACTGATTATTTACAATGTTTTACCAAAAGATCAGTAGTTTCCGAACTATCTGAATTAATATCAAATTCAAAGACCATTCTTCTCTTTTTATTACTTTCCTCAACAGATGTATTCTTTTCTTCTCTAGGTTGTATTTTTAGCTTAGTTGGTGTCTTCACTGTATATGCCTATACGAAAGTAAAAAAAAAAAAAAAAAGAAGACATTCTATCAAATAAAGTATATTAATAAAGTATTTAATAAACCATTCAATACAATTTAAGTCTTTAGCAGTTAAAAATCTCCATTTATTGGCAAATATATGAGACAGAAATTTTGAATAGAAATTTAATTCAGATGCTTTGATTCCAGAAATTTTTTCTCCAAAAAATTCACAATAATGGACTGCTTTGTCCTTTCTTTCAACTAACTAAAAATGGACAGAAAGTAAGAGAGGCAGACTTCTCCAGCTTCAACAATAAATAATCTTAAAATGAACTCCCAATTTTTCTATCTATAATTAAAAACAAAGACTGGAGTGAGTTTTGCTCTATCCATAAAGCTCCTTATTGCTCTGTGAGAAAATGTTTATCTTGGGTTGGTAAGGTAATTTGCATTAACTAAGGTTTAGTATTCCATATTATATTGTAATTTTTTATAATTAAAAATGGCAGTGACATCAGCAAAAGGGCAGAATGATGAGAACTCTTAACATTTCACTCCTACATAAATGCAATAAAAATATTGGTTAAATAATGGTCAAAATTATATTTTTCATAACTCAGAAAATTAACAAAGGCTTTAAGCAGCTTACAGAGTGTTTACTCCAAAAATGCCAAATTTCTGTAAGAACAGCAAACTTTATGGTGTCTAAATATTCCCTGTTCTCATTAACAATCTCTAGGCTCTACATTATCCTTTAAAAATAATGGTCCACTACCCTGGTACAGCCTGCCAACAAAAAGAGTAGAACAAAGAGCTATTTCAAAGCTTTACGTGTGTGTGTGTGTGTGTGTGTGTGTGTGTGTGTGTGTGTGTGTAAGAATAATGTGATACCAAAATCTTTTTTATTTTTATTTTTTTGGTACTGGAGATTAAATCCAGGGAATTTTACTGTGTAAAGGCCCTCAATTCTAACTTTTTGTTTTGTTTTGTTTTTTGAGACAGGATCTCACTAAGTTGCTGAGGATGGTCTCAAATTTGGCAATTCTTTTTGCCTCAGCTTCCTAAATCATTGGCATTACATGTATTTACTTTCACAGAATCTTCTTTTTGATTAAAAAATGTTACTATCCGGGGCTGGGCTGTAGCTCACTGGTAGCTCACAGGTGTGAGGCCCTGGCTTCAATCCTCAGCAACACATAAAAATAAATAAATAAAAATATTGTGTCCATCTACAACTAAAAAAAATATTTAAAAAGAAAGTTACTATTATCTTGGGATGTCAGCAACCAACCTTTGGTAATGGGGCAGATAAAGTACTTTTGGCAGAGGTCCACAGAGTGTCTCTTTTATCTTTGGATTTGCCATGATTGGCTGATGAAAAATTTCGAGATATATTTTGTGAAGAGGCTGTTTTAGAGTCAAATTTCCGATAATTAGTTTCAGGTGTTTCCAATAAAGATGTCTGTGTTTTCTGCATTAAACAAAAGTGAATAACTCCATCATTAAATTTTATTTTTATTATTTCTAAATGTAAAGTATAACTAGTAGAATTCTAAAATATTCAAACTAGAATTTACCCCCAAATTTATATTTTATTAGTTAAGCATGAATAAATTACACTTATTCTGTCACTTTAATAGACTATTTAAGATGATTACGGTAAATGCCTCTTCCCTGTCTTCATAGATCTGCTATGAAAACAAGGTTACTCTACTGACCAAAAGTTGAGATTTCTCAAATCAATCAATCATTGTCTCCCTTCTTGGCAAAAAATAAAATAAAAAAGCCTTCATCTATGAAATAGTCTAATAGCCTAAAAGCCAAAGGGCAATTTACTTTCCATTTTTATCCATTCTCTTTTATGTATTCTTTTATTCATTCTCTCTTATATATAAAAATATCTGTCTTTCTCTATTTACTAGCCACACTCATGTTCAAGCAAAGGGGGGATACAGGTCCAGGCACAGTGGCGTGTGCCTATAATCCCAGTGGCTCAGGAGGTTTAATCAGGGGGATAGCAAGTTCAAAGCCAGCCTCAGCAAAAGGAAGGCATAAGCAACTCAGTGAGACCATCTCTTAAAAAAATACAAAATAGGGCTGGGGATGTGGCTCAGTGGTCAAGTGCCCCTGAGTTCAATCCCCAGCAGCACCCCTAAAAAGGCAGCGGTGGGGGGGGGGGGAATCATGAAAATAAAGAAAAAGATATTTTCATGAAAAACAAACTGAGTAAATGGCTATTTGCTTCAATTCTGAAAGTAAGTCAACTGTAAATTTACTCCAAATACTTAACCTTACTTCAACTCATTTTCCTTCATTCTAGTCCTCTCTACCTTTGTATACAGTTTCCTTTAGCATCTAATCTGGCTTTCTAGTAAAAGCTATTAATAATTCCTTTAGTGGAATCCTACATGAAACCCATGTTCATCACTTTCTATTTTACCATTTCCTTTGGTAACCACCATCTCCATGAATACTATCATGGCAATCACTCACATGAAAGACTGAAACAAACATACAAACACATGCACTGAGTCACAGTGATAATCCTTCAAAAGCTTGATGATTAAATTAGGAGAGTATGGGGTGCAGGATTAAGAGGTGGACTACATGTACTATTAAAAACTACTGAAATAATGTTATATTGTGTGCAAATAAAAAAGATGAGGGGGAAAAAAACATTGAAGTAGGAGCCATGTAATATGGTCTTCACTCCTGGATTTCTCACTATTCTTGCCAGGTGATTTTAAGTAAATTATTGTTTTAGTCAACTTTTCACTGCTGTGACTTAAAAAGAACAATTTTAGAGGAGGGAAAGTTTATGTGGGGCTCCCGGTTTTAGATGTCTTAGTTCACAGACAGCTGATTCCATTGCTCTGGAATAGAGGTGAGGTCAAACATCATTGTGGAAGGGCTTGGAGGTGGAAAACAGCTTAAGACATGGCCACCAGGAAAGGGGGAGAGAGGAAAAGATGGAGAGAGAAACAAGAGGTGAGTGTGAGGGAAAGGGAAAAAGATAGAGCGCACACTCCTCACCTCAGACAAAATATATAAACTCCAAAGGCGTGACCCCCTCCCCCATGACCTACCTCATCTAGCCAACTCCCTGCCTACAGTTACCACCAAGTTAATCCCTGTCAGTGAATTAATGTACTGATTAGGTTAAGGCTCTCCTAATCCAATCATTTCACCTCTAAACTCTTTTGTATTATCTCACACATGAACTTTTGAAAGTCACCTCATATCTAACCACAACAATCTCCAAGCATCTCTAGGCTTAAATTGTGTCTATCCATAAAATCAAGGAGCCAAATTAAGTGATTCATAGTTTTTTGCCCAGTTCTACTCATCTATCATTTCATAGTCATTCTTCCAGCAGATATGAATTTTGGTAGCCCCTTTTCAGAATTGCATTTCTATGTCCTTTTTCCTACATATTATTACATAATAATTGAATGAGCAATTTTTTTTACTTTTTCTTTTTAAAAATTTTTAAAAATTTGTTCTAATTAGTTATACATTACAATAGAATGCATTTTGACACATCATACATAAATGGAATATAACTTCTAATTCTTTGGTTGTAAATAATGTAGAGTTACACAGGTCATTTAATCATATATGCACATGGTGTATGAATGAACAATTTTTATAAAGTTTTTCTGCTCTCTTGATTCATCAATGGTCACCCTTGGAACCTCCGAAGTTTGACTTTTCATGAACATACTTTCCCCCCGATTTGGCCTGAGAATGACAATTTGAAGTCACTGTACCACCTTGTGGCATGTCAGGGAAATGACATTTTCCTGGTAGCCTAAAAGAAAAGGCTCACCATTGGAGATTATCTGTCCTTCTTCATAATACATGGTGGAAACACTATTCCTTACATCTTTTCTGAATATTTTATTTCTAGTGATATATATATAAATAATATGCACTTTTTTGTTTTATTTTTTAAACAAACATATGACATTTATTCTATACCAAATACTGTTTTAAATGCTTTATGAACACCATTTCATTTAATCTTCCTAGCAAATTTAGGTGGTAGGTGTTATTAGAAGGTTTTCCCATATGAGGAAACAGGCATGAAGGAGTTAAGCAACTTGCCCAAACTCAGAAATGTTTGATAACTTTTTAATGATTATTATATATAAGGCCTATGATATTTCCATAATATTAGAATAAAGTACCCAAAAAGCCTGGTTAAATTTCTTCACTTCTTGAAACACTTTTTCATTTTTAAAACATATATAAAAATGAAATTTGGTATTATCCAAACCCCCTGCAAACAAAATATACAAAAAATAGGCATATAATATGGAATTACACATAAATCAAAACATCCCTGTAAGAATTTATGACATATACTTTTAATATAAATAACTCCTATGTTTATAAAAGAATATTAGTGATTATTCAATTTGTTTATCCTTATAAAACACTTCCCTAAGACTATATCCAACCTTGCAGGTTAGTTTTATTATAATGAAAATTTCTCCAAATATACTGTTTTCTAAATATTCACTGACAGGTCTAATATTTCTTTCTTTCTCTTTTGAATTCAAATGTAAATACTTAATTGTGTTAACTAAAAACTGGTTGAATCAAAATTCTTCTGTAACAATCCAATATTATCAAATAGGTTTATAGAGGCTGAGGTGTATTCCTCCCCATACCTGTTGCTTCCTTCCATGTGTAGGAAGCTCTACTAGGGTAACATTCCCAACTTCCCACCACCTTCTTAGGAAAGGAACAATGGTTTAATGTGATTGGTGAATTTGGAAGGACAAACTGGATACCTATAGTACAGCTCCTTCATTACTCCTCCTCTTAAAAACAAGAGGAAGCACACATTTGCTGTTGCTTCTGCCATAACTTTTTACATTAAAACTGGCCATCAAGTGCCTGGGATTGTGGCTCAGCAGTAGAGCACTCGCCTAGCATGGGTGGGACCTGGGTTCGATCCTCAGCACCACATAAAAATAAAGGCATTGTGTTGTGCCCATCTACACCTAAAAAATAAATATTAAAAAAAACCTGGCCATCAAGTGGGTAGACCTGTCCAAGTCAAGGTTTATTTATGACAGAATAGGTAAATCTGACTAATCTGAAATTTCAAGATTAAGAAATTCTCTTGCCTTTAATTATAAACCATATTGTCCAATATAGTATTTTATCAACAATAAAGATATTCTTTTGGTTCTCCTTTGCTTTTATTTTTAGAACTTAAATGAGGAAAACACAATGTTATTTATTTAGTCCCCTCAATTCAAATTAGATAAATCTAAATATAAGCTCTCTTGAAGTTTTTCAAGAGAGAAAACACACAAGTACCTTTAGACAATACTATATACGAATTGTAAAGACTGAAATCATCTCTAATCTCCAAATGAAAGGTGTTTTGAAATTTTTAGCTAATGCTTTTGATTAATAGCAAAAAAAAATTTTAGGAAATAAAGCTGTGTGGTATATTTTAAATGTTATTTTTCTACTTATGAATAAAAATGATTATTTACAAGCAAATGTTAGAAAATGATTTGGTTATACAGGAAATCAGAATTACATAAAACTCTCACCTTGTCTTTTCTTTCTTTGGGAGTAATTATGTTTTCCTTTGCTTCTCTTTTGAGGATTTCCTATTAAAAATTAATATCAAATGTATACAACATAATCATTTTTATTATCACAAATGAATAATCTTATTACCAAAAGCACAAAATATTATTAAAATAATAATATCAAAATACTTCCTATTAACTATCAACAACAAAAAAAGACTACCTTTCAATCTTATAAAATAAGGAAAAGAAAAACAATTATCTCCTTTCTATAGTGGTATGGTTTGGTTTTGATAATCTTTTTATTCTGATGTGTTTTTAGTATATATCTGTGCAATCAAGTCTCTTTAAACTCTGAATCTCAACTTTCTTATTTGCAAAATAAAATAATGAATAAGGCTGCAGAGGGGCTGGGGTTGTGGCTCAGTGGTAGAGCGCTCACCTAACACGTGTGGGGCCCTGGGTTCGATCCTCAGCACCACATATAAATAAATAAAATGAGAGTATTGTGTCCACCTACAACTAAAAAAATATTTTTAAAAAAGGATTGTAGAGTAAGGGATACATACAAATAACTATGAAGAACTGCAAATAAATACAAAATATTATGAGCTGTTAAAGGCAGAATCAACTTTTCCCTGTGTGTTGAAAAAAAAAAGGTTTATTTCAGTGGAACTTAAAATAAAAAATAAACTTTCAGCACAAGGTAAGCAGAGGTGAGGGACAAAAAGAAGGGAAATACTGAGAAGCAAATATAATCACCTGAATAAGTACAGAAAAAATTCACAATAGGAAATAATATGTAACTTTTGCTAAAGAATATAATGTTTGTATAGAGCAGTCAAGATAAAATGATAAAAATGTTGTGGTCACTGTGGAAAGTGTAATATGCTAAGCTACAGAATTTATCTATTTTCACTGAATACCTTGCATACATCATAGTATCTCTCTCACAGTATTGTTCCTATGCAAAAAAAAAAAAACAACAAAAACCCACACGCACAACTCATTCCATCATAAAAACAGCAGGCAATAAACTCATTTAATAGTATTTATTATTCTTACTGTGTATCCATTATCTACCAATGGTTAATCTTCGTTATAATGTCTACTGGTATACTCTAGAGAGCTGGAACTTTGTCTTCTTTTTATATTTGCTAAATGAGCAATATTACACTGATTCCCAGAATATACTGCTTTCTATAAGACAAAAAGAGAAAGATCTCCCACACCTGCACCATTTCTGATTCCCAGAATATATTGCCTTCTAGAAGACAAAAGGAGAAAGATCTCCCATAACTGCACTATCTCTACAACTCTTTTTGTTGGATATCTTAGTATAGATCTGATACAATGTGGGTTTTTGTTGTTGTTGTTTGTTTGTTTATGGGACTGAGGATTGAACCCAGGGCCTTGTACATGCTAGGCAAGCACTCTACCAACTGAGCTATATCCCCAGCCCCTACAATGTGTTTTTTTTTTTTTAAGAGAGAGAGAGAGAGAGAGAAATTTTAATATTTATTTTTTAGTTTTTGGCGGACACAACATCTTTGTATGTGGCTGGGATGTAGCTCAGTGGCAAAGTATCTGCCTTGCATTCACAAAGCCCTGGGTTCGACCCCCAGTTCCAAAAAAGACAAAAAAAAAAAAAAAGAACCCCAACAAAAAAAATAAGATTTAAAAAAAAAAACCTACAATGTGTTTTTAAGGTGTGAATTACCTCATATACAAACATGTATCTTTGGTGGTGGCCAACTGATCATGAGTTCCTTAGTATCAAAGATATGCACCCACTAAAATCCCTATTTAATCTAAGTAAATAAAATGTTGCTATAATCTGAGTAAGTAAACTGGCCTGGCAAAGACAGAATAAAGCAGGGTTACCTGAATACAGAATAACAGCACCATGACCAAATTTCAGATCTAAATAAATTTACAAATCTAAAACTTTCTAAATAAAAAGGAAGACCAGTTCTCCTATAGAAGGACTCTGCAACAATATAGCAAATGCATACTGCCTGCATCCTTCCTACTATCTTGTGTATTAAAGATAAAAATATTAATATTTATGGATAATTAAAAATTGACCCTAAGATAACACCAATTCTTAGGGATCTATAATGTTAGAACTATTTCTCACTAGTCACAATGTAACCCTAGTCACACTGTAACCTCATAGACTCATGAAATTTATTACCTGACCCAACAAAAAAAATAAGCATATCTGGGTCAGGTAATAAATTTCATGAGTCTATGAGACCAGAAACCTAAACTTTAGCTATTTTTTTTAGTTCCTGGGTATACCATTTAAATAGATAAACCCAGTATATGTCATAATCCCCATACTAGTTCTGACCACAGAGTAAAAGATTTTAAGGCTGGAAGGATCATCGAGAAGATCTTACAACTCTTCATTCACATCCAGATAGAAAATAAACAAATTTCACATCACTAGGGAGAGATTCATCAAACTATGAAACATGTGAGGAAGGTGGTTTGCGATAATCTCATAAAGCCAACCTATACTAATTGAAAGTTAAGACATCATCTGATAATAGTTTCCTCATACCAATGGACTTATAGGTAAAATGAGAATTATTTTAAGAACTAAAAAAAAAAGGTTCAACATAAATGATGAATTGAATCTACATAAATATAAAGCTCAAGTTAGATACAGGAATCATGATAAAGGAATAGAATATACTTTTTAAAATAAATCTTGACTACATCAAATAATAAATAATAAAATTACTTTTTCAGGGGAAGATGAAGCAGGAAAAAAATATGAGGTATATTACTTAAGATATAAGGGTAATCAGTAATGTAAATGAAAAGACCTTATACACATTACAAACATGCATACACTTCAGAGAAAAGATAATTATTAATATTTAACAAAAAAACAAAAGGACAAGAACATTATTAAAATATATATCATACCAACAATGGTTAATATTCAGAACCTATAAGCAACTCAATGACAAGTCAATTGAAAAAAAAGCAATTAAAATTATTAATATGATTCAAAAATAGATAAGGACTTGAATAATTAATCCTCCAAAGAAGATATACATATGGCCAACAAGCACATTTAAAGATGCTGAAAATTACTCATCATAAGAAAAATTTAAATCATTACCACAAAGAGAGACCATCTCACATACAGTAGAATGGCCACTATCAAATAAGCAGAAAATAACAAGGACAGACAAGGACATGGAGCAATTCAATTGAAACTCTTTTATACTGCAATTGGGAATGTCAAATGGTTTAGTCACTATGACAAATAATATGAAGGTTATTCAAATAATTAATAACAGAATTACCAAAGGATCTAACAATTCCACTTCTAGGTATATATCCAAAAGAAATCAAAACAGGATTTTAAAGAACTATATGCACACCCACATTCATCACAGCATTATTCACAACAGACAAGAGATCAAAGCAACCTAATAACCAATAAGAGATGAATGAATTTTAAAAATATAGCCTATGCATGCAATGAAATATTATACAGTCTTAAAAAAGGATATCCTATCATAAGCCATAACATGAATGAACCTTAAAGGAACATGCAATTTAAAATTTGAGAATTGTTTGTTTCTGGAATTTTCTTTTTAATATTTTTGGAGTACAGTTAACTGTGGGTACTAAAGTCACTAAAGGACAAATTCTGTAAGATTCCATTCATATGAAGCAACTAAAGTAGTCAAAATAAGAAAGAGAAGGCATAAAGGTAGTTACCAAGAATTGGGGATGGTGTAGAATTAGTGCTTAATCGATATGGAGTTTCAATTTTGCAAGATGAAAAAAGTACGAGAAATATATTCATACAACAATGTGAATGTATTTAATACCATTGAACAGTACATCTAAAAAGTGTTAAGACAGTTAATTTTATGTTACAGATATACATATACACACATACATACAAACACACACACACAACAAAAAATAAAACTACAAACCATTCTAATTTACTAATATAAAAGCACTAAATAAAATATTGGTTATAAATCAGTGTTGCATTTAAACATATATATCATGACCAGGATTATCCCAAAAATCCAAAATAAAATACATATCACAACAATAAATATGATTAGAACTATTAGAGAAAAGAAGATTCACATCAGAGATTTAATCAAGGTTAGTAAATGTAAAATGTAAGGGACAAATTACAGAAAAGTGAGGGTCACAGCATAAGTATCAGAACAGGCTGACTTTGAGGCAAAAGGACAAAGATAAAAGAGCAGAATAGCATGACATTTCTTCATGCTACTCACAATGATATGCAACTTAAAATCTGAGAATTGTTTGTTTCTGGAATTTCTGTTTAATATTTTTGGAGTACAGTTAACTGTGGATACTAAAACCATGGAAAGTGAAACGACAGACAAGGAGGAACTACTATGTTTGTTAATCATTTATCCAGTGCTATGGTTTGGAGGCTTGTTTCCTCTAAACTCATGTTACAATCTGGTTGCTAATGTAGCACTGTTAAGACTTAACTATGTAATCTTGAATCAACAGCCCAATCTCTATAAAAATGAAGACAATAATAGGTATTGCATACAACATTATTTTAAGGATTAAAGTAGGATATTCAATACAGTGCCTACCACACAGAAAGCAAAAAATAAATAAATAACTAGCATTTTTAATTTTAAAGTGTGAGTCAATTCATCTTGTAAACTGCAAAAGATATGAAAAACAATGGATAGCTGAAAAGTCATATTCAAGTATTTTAAATATTAATATATGATAATACTTCTCAAATAGTTATTTTTAAAGCATTTCTATTCTTAAAGGTGCACACATACTCATGTGTTTAGCATTTAAATGCTAAATACTTCCAGGGAAAAGCTAGCAGGGAAAACTGAATTTTCTAATCCCTAGTTATCCAAATTAATCAAATTATTTTCTAATATAACATACTTAAAGCACAAATTTGCATCTAAATCTTACAATCTTTTACCTATAAGGCAAAAAAAACCTACTTTTTCTTCTTTCTCTATTTCAAGTTGCTTCTTAATGGACAAAAGTTCATTTTTTAGATTAGATAGTTCAAGCGCCTAAAGAAAAAGAAACATGAAGTTTATAAGCACTTCCATATATTTCTCAAGACAATAAAAATGTAAACCAGTGCTCCAAGTAAATTCAATTTTGTATATAGAGAAATAAATTCATCATAAAATATCCTTTAAAAACCTAAAGATATGAAAGTTGCTAGTTGAACATGACTAGATTTCATTTAAACAAGTTTTTTTTTATAGTTTTCGTTAAAGAAAGATTTAACACTGTATCTTACCAAAGATGCTTTCACTGATGACTGTTCTTGTTCTCTGCTCTTATAAAGTCCTAATTCTGAGTCTCTTTCTTCAACAATCTTATCATATTGGTGCTATATTAAACAAAGAAAATTATTTGGTCTATCAAAACTGAGTTGTCTTTGATATCCTAATATTTAATATTTGAAGAAAGTGATATTTATAAGTTTCTGTGTCTATATGTGTATGTATGTATATATATATAAAATATTTTTTCATCCAAACTACTTAAACAGTCTTGAAAATATCCTAACAGAAGAGCAAGAAATAACTTATTAATTAGAAACACTGAATTTCATCATTTAAAAAATGCAGTAGAAATACCCAGACTTCTCAGAGAAGTGGCTGATTCAAAATCTGAGAGAGGGAATACAAAATGAGCTTTGAAAACTTTGCCATTACAAAGAGAAAGCCATCAGAAACTAGCAGAGTCAAGTCAAAAGGACTTCCCAGTAAGCTTGAAGAGGTTCCCACTGGCCAAAGGTGGTATAATTTGAGTATCAATATGGATAAAAACTTCACTGGACAGAAACATAACATACTTAAATATATTAGTTCATAATATTAATTATTTTTTTAAAATCTTCATTGGTTACCTCATAATTATGTTAGATTCCAGCAACAGTTTTTATAAATGAATACGTAGGTACAGCCTACCTCTCTCCAAGTCTAAAAGGGAATGAGGCCTACTTTCCTGACAGACACTCACATACACAACAAACATTAAGTCTTTCATCTATTTATTACTTTTTTATTAAAATTTGTTTAGCTTAGTAAGTGTTAGGTACCACATAGAGAATACAAATACTAATAAGAAATACATACTGGGTATGTTCCTTAAATAAAAGATGGAAAGTACAAGCAATGAGACTACTAGAAGAATTCAGAAAGAGTGATTACACCCATCTAAAATATATGATAAGGATATTTACTCAAGAAAGTGGCACCTAAGCCATATATGATTAAAATCTAAAATTAGAAAAAGTGGATCAAAAGAATTCCAGCTATAATTAGTCACTGTTGTACAATAATTTTCTCTAAGAAATCAGAATATTTTGAGTTCATTTTTGATCAGAAATATGGCTCCAATTAATAATTTTTATGATATAAAGTTACCTTATGTTTTTCCATAAGTGCTACCATTTCAGCTATTTTATGTTGACATCGTATATCAATTTCTTTCTGTAATTTTACTGCTTCATCAGCTATTAATTTTGCCTTCTCAACCTATCAAATTAAAAGTTTCTTAAAATTAACATACAAAACCAAATTTAATTTGTAAAAAGCATATATATACATATATATCTATATTAAAGGCAAAACTCAAACTACAGGAAATTAGAAAAGTAAATAGAAAATGTATACTATTTGGGTATTTTAGGGTGCTTTTTATCAAATGAATTGACAATGAAACACTGATAAATATTTAAACTTTTAAAAAATTATATGCTACTGAATACTCAAATGTTTACAATTCTTTTAGCTTCTATATAAACTGATAACTGTCATTAATACACATTTATAAAAACTTCTTAAAAATCACAATTTAAAAACTGATTAGAGATAAATGAAAACACAGACACAACATATCGGAATCTATGGGACACATTGAAAGCAGTTCTAAGAGGAAAATTTATTGCTTGGAGTTCATTCCTTAAAAAAAGAAAAAACCAACAAATAAATGATCTAATACTTCATCTCAAAATCCTAGAAAAAGAAGAGCAAAACAACAGCAAAAGAAGTAGAAGGCAAGAAATAATTAAAATCAGAGCAGAAATTAATGAAATCGAAACAAAAGAAACAATTGAAAAAATTGACAAAACTAAAAGTTGGTTCTTTGAAAAAATAAATAAAATCGACAGACCCTTAGCCACGCTAACGAAGAGAAGAAGAGAGAGAACTCAAATTATTAGCATACGGGATGAAAAAGGCAATATCACAACAGACACTTCAGAAATACAGAAGATTATCAGAAACTATTTTGAATCCTTATACTCCAATAAAATAGAAGATAGTGAAGGCATCGATAAATTTCTTAAATCATATGATCTGCCCAGATTGAGTCAGGAGGATATTGACAACCTAAACAGACCAATATCAATTGAGGAAATAGAAGAAACCATCAAAAGACTACCAACTAAGAAAAGCCCTGGACCGGATGGGTATACAGCAGAGTTTTACAAAACCTTTAAAGAAGAACTAATACCAATACTTTTCAAGCTATTTCAGGAAATAGAAAAAGAGGGAGAACTTCCAAATTCATACTATGAGGCCAACATCACCCTGATTCCTAAACCAGACAAAGACACTTCAAAGAAAGAAAACTACAGACCAATATCTCTAATGAACCTAGATGCAAAAATCCTCAATAAAATTCTGGCGAACCGGATACAAAAACATATCAAAAAAATTGTGCACCATGATCAGGTAGGATTTATCCCTGGGATGAAAGGTTGGTTCAATATACGGAAATCAATAAATGTTATTCACCACATCAATAGACTTAAAGATAAGAACCATATGATCATCTCGATAGATGCAGAAAAAGCATTCAACAAAGTACAGCATCCCTTTATGTTCAAAACTCTAGAAAAACTAGGGATAACAGGAACATACCTCAATATTGTAAAAGCAATCTATGCTAAGTGTCAGGCTAGCATCATTCTGAACGGAGAAAAACTGAAGGCATTCCCTCTAAAATCTGGAACAAGACAGGGATGCCCTCTCTCACCACTTCTGTTCAACATAGTTCTCGAATCACTGGCCAGAGCAATTAGACAGACGAAAGAAATTAAAGGCATAAAAATAGGAAAAGAAGAACTCAAATTATCACTATTTGCAGAAGACATGATTCTATACCTAGCAGACCCAAAAGGGTCTACAAAGAAACTATTAGAGCTAATAAATGAATTCAGCGAAGTGGCAGGATATAAAATCAACACGCATAAATCAAAGGCATTCCTGTATATCAGCAACAAATCCTCTGAAATGGAAATGAGGACAACCACTCCATTCACAATATCCTCAAAAAAAATAAGATACTTGGGAATCAACCTAACAAAAGAGGTGAAAGACTTATACAATGAAAACTACAGAACCCTAAAGAGAAAAATAGAAGAAGATCTTAGAAGATGGAAAAATATACCCTGTTCATGGATAGGTAGAACTAACATCATCAAAATGGCGATATTACCAAAAGTTCTCTATAGGTTTAATGCAATGCCAATCAAAATCCCAATGGCATTTCTTGTAGAAATAGAGAAAGTAATCATGAAATTCATATGGAAAAATAAAAGACCCAGAATAGCAAAAACAATGCTAAGCAGGAAGGGTGAATCAGGCGGTATAGCGATATCAGACTTCAAACTATACTACAGAGCAATAGTAACGAAAACAGCATGGTACTGGTACCAAAACAGGCAGGTGGACCAATGGTACAGAATAGAGGACACAGAAACCAATCCACAAAATTACAACTATCTTATATTTGATAAAGGGGCTAAAAGCATGCAATGGAGGAAGGATAGCATCTTCAACAAATGGTGCTGGGAAAACTGGAAATCCATATGCAACAAAATGAAATTGAACCCCTTTCTCTCACCATGCACAAAAGTTAACTCAAAGTGGATCAAGGAACTGGATATCAAATCAGAGACATGGCGTCTGATAGAAGAAAAAATTGGCTATGATCTATATACTGTAGGGTCGGGCTCCAAATTCCTCAATAAGACACCCATAGCACAAGAGTTAATAACTAGAATCAACAAATGGGACTTACTCAAACTAAAAAGTTTTTCCTCAGCAAAAGAAACAATAAGAGAGGTAAATAGGGAGCCTATGTCCTGGGAACAAATCTTTACTCCTCACACTTCAGACAGAGCCCTAATATCCAGAATATACAAAGAACTAAAAAAATTAGACAATGAGATAACGAATAACCCAATCAACAAATGGGCCAAGGACCTGAACAGAAATTTCTCAGAGGAGGACATACAATCAATCAACAAGTACATGAAAAAATGCTCACCATCTCCAGCAGTCAGAGAAATGCAAATCAAAACCACCCTAAGATACCATCTCACTCCAGTAAGATTGGCAGCCATTAGGAAGTCAAACAACAACAAGTGCTGGCGAGGATGTGGGGAAAAGGGTTCACTTGTACATTGCTGATGGGACTGCAAATTGGTGCAGCCAATTTGGAAAGCAGTATGGAGATTTCTTGGAAAGCTCAGAATGGAACCACCATTTGACCCAGCTATTCCCCTACTCGGTGTATTCCCTAAAGACCTAAAAAAAGCACACCATAGGGACACTGCTACATCCATGTTCATAGCAGCACAATTCACAATAGCAAGACTGTGGAACCAACCTAGATGCCCTTCAATAGACGAATGGATAAAAAAAATGTGGCATTTATACACAATGGAGTATTACTCTGCATTAAAAAATGACAAAATCATAGAATTTGCAGGGAAATGGATGGCATTAGAGCAGATTATGCTAAGTGAAGCTAGCCAATCCCTTAAAAACAAATGCCAAATGTCTTCTTTGATATAAGGAGAGTAATTAAGAACAGAGTAGGGATGAAGAGCATGAGAAGAAGATTAACATTAAACAGGGATGAGAGGTGGGAGGGAAAGGGAGAGAGAAGGGAAATTGCATGGAAATGGAAGGAGACCCTCAGGGGTATACAAAATTACATACAAGAGGAAGTGAGGGGAAAGGGGGAAAATATAAGGGGGAGAAATGAATTACAGTAGAGGGGGTAGAGAGAGAAGAGGGGAGGGGAGGGGGGAGGGGGGATAGTAGAGGATAGGAAAGGCAGCAGAATACAACAGACACTAGTATGGCAATATGTAAATCAATGGATGTGCAACTGATGTGATTCTGCAATCTGTATATGGGGTAAAAATGGGAGTTCATATCCCACTTGAATCAAAGTGTGAAATATGATATATCAAGAACTATGTAATGTTTTGAACAACCAACAATAAAAATTAATTTAAAAAAATAAATAAATAAAAACTGAGAATATTACTTTTTTCTTCAAATGCAAATAAACAAACATAGAATGTTAGTATAAGTTCTAAACACATTGAGATTTTCCTACCTCTCCCAAAAGATTGTCTTCTGATATCTTTTTGTCCTCAATTTCTTTTTGATAGTTGTCAGACATTTCTTCAAATTTCTGCTTGGCATTTTCTAGTTCTAACTCTAATTTACTGACCTTTAAGTAAAAAAAAAATAGCATGAATATTAGTAAAGGCTGTGGATTACTTGAAAATATTCCATAGTCATTTTGTGTTTTGTGAATCTTAGATAACTTATTCATGGAATAATGGTTGTATCGTTTTCCTTATGTTTTTCATATGGTGAGACATGCTTCATTTTCCACAGTCTCTCTTACCACCTAAAATATGTATTTAGTCTTGAGAAGTAATATAAAATAAGCATTCACGTTTATTTTTAAAGAATTTTAACAATATATAAATCAGTCAACTTCAGTGCCACATGTTTTATTACAATAAGTAACTAGAACAGAAAACCCATATAGTCAAAAGAGAAAGCATACTCTAAAGAGATTAATTTTCTGTAAAGAAGAAACACCCTCAATTTCTATTGTTTTATATACTTTGTATAAATATTTACTGAGTTTTATAACTCAAATGTAATAATTATTAATAGAGAAGAAGTGCCCTGAATTAGTACTTACACTCAGATTCACTTTTATCTTAGGGTAGGGATGAATTAGAATTGAGGAAGGGTGTACATGGTAGGGACAGAAATTGGGGAAGGGAAGCATGGATAATTTAACAGTGAATCAGACTATATTCTGTATCCATGAATCAACCATCAACTTTAAGACAAAGAACATTACCAATATTGATAAAGGCTTCTGAATATCCCTTTTCATCAGTTTTTCCCTACTGCCCCCTCAAGTGTAAAAAACATTCCTGATATTGATATTTTAAAATATTCTTTATTTCCTTGTTCTTCTTTATAACTTTCTTTCAAAATTATATATCCCTAAGTAATATCTGTTTTGAACTTTATATGTTTCCACAGTGCATATATTTTTTGTCTTGCTTTTTTAACTCAACAGCATGTTCTAGATAGTTATGTATTTAAACTACATTCATTTCCTCTAACTAGTAGTATTCCATTATATTATTTTTTTTCAAATATCATTTTATTAATGTCCCATATAAAGTAACTAAAAATATTTTATTGCTTTTCATATCAACCTAAATTGACTGTCAAGTTGTAAGACATAAACAAAG